>NC_139924.1:6768913-7368913 GCF_963514095.1 Eutrigla gurnardus | reverse complement strand
ACTACGACTCCAGATACGACGGGTCACACTGGGAGTCCATCCAGGGGAGTCAGCCCATACAGACCGTCTACTTCTTTAAAGGAGGTAAGGCAGATTCATCAGCAGTGCAGTTTACTAATGATAGTCATGAAAAACTTAACAACATAGCAACAGAGTCCAGACAGTTCAGGTGTGTTTAGAACGACCATGAGCTGCTCCAGAGCTGGATAATGAACAACTGAGGCGTTTCTGTGTTTTCTAGATAAATACTACAGAGTGAACCTCAGGACCAAGTGGGTTGACTTCGCCACGCCTCCATATCCCAGATCCATTGCCAAGTACTGGCTCGGCTGTTCATCCACCCCTGGGGCAGAGAAGTAGTTGCAAATATTTTAAGCATTATAACATAATAAGGGTTTTTGACAGATTAATAAACTATGTACTCTGTTACTGATTCAATGAGTCATATTTAATTGCATATTCACACCCTGTTACAGTCTGTTCTTACTTGTATTTGCATCTGTGACAAATAAAACCATCGGAAATCAAGACTACTGTGGTATGCGTGCTGTTATTTACTCTGGTCTTCCTCGTACAACCCAATGTTCAAAAGAGAAATACATGTTTCACTGGAGGAAATAAAAACAACGTGGCATTGCGAGGAGAAATGACCAAAATACCACATTGGATATACTGTTTTTTTACTGAATTTATCTTTCATTCTAAAATGTATCTTTTATGTGTTTAATCTACAGTATAAGGGTGCAGATACGTGTACATTTTGTAACAAATAACACCATAATAATGGAAGCCTACTCTGGCCCACTCTTTAAATGGACCACAGAGGCCTTTTTGGAGTGGCGCTCGCTGATGATGTCATTGGCCCCAGCTGTGTCAGGGGAGTTAAAAGCAGCATGCTTTCTTCTGATTGGCTTACATACGAAGGAAGAATGGTTACATTTATACTTCTAGATCATCTGTGTAGTGTCTTTTCTAGAGTTGTAGAGGAAAGGTGTTCACGTTATTTTGTCTACCTACATAATGTCGGCCTACCTGTTCTCTGAGATCAGATTTTGCAGACCGGTAGGTGATCTCCACGGCAGGTGAGCGATGGGCGGGGAGGGAGGTGTCCAGAACAGCCCGGACGTCTAGTCAACACCTGTTGCTTGTAGCAAGGAGTTTGCACCAGTGATGAAGAGGAGAAGAAGCCCTCAGCAGCACAGCTGGTCAGAGCTGCTCATCAGGGATGTCTGTAAACACAGCAGGCCCCCTGCTGGAGGAAGGGAGAAGAAACTCTTTGAGCCAGGATGTCATTGGTTCTAAAAATGTACCATAATGTTCTTAAAACCCATACTAGGCATCATAGTGCCTGTATAATTATTTTTATGAAGGGGTATTAAATAAATGCCACTAGAAGTGGAAGTTAAATGGGAAATAGAATCACAGTGTGGTATTATGACAAACGTCATTATGACGAATAAAACACACACATTGAGAGAAAGGCATCGGTTGTCAATATGTCACACTTTTCTGCAGTTGGAAAAGCTTCTTTAAGGAGCTTGTAACCCAAAAATATCAGAAATTGGGGAAAAATATGAATCGTTGTTAAAAAAAACAAAAAAAACAAAGCCCTCAATCATCTCATTTTGTCCACAACTCAGATATTCCTATCAGAGGAATCAAGGTACCCATGTTCACAGAATCAGAATTTTGACTTTCTCTTCAACATTAGTCCTACTGATCAATGGATTATCAAAATAGTTGCCGATTGACAACTAGTCAATTAATAAATGTAGTCACAAAATCACTGCTCCGTGATCAATTGCAGTACAAATGCAAAAGTAACATGGTCGGGCTCTATCGACTTTGAGATGAAAATGTCACAATTAAACGCTCATAACCTCTGAGAAACAACACATCAGCAGGTCTGATTGAAACTAATTTAATACTCTGCAGTTGCAATGTTACAAGCACAAGGACACTCTTGAATTAGTATGAGTTATTTTTTTACACAGTGCACAAGTAAAGCTTGCATGTTGACATTTATGCAGCAGAAACAAACCTTAGCCTAAATTATACAGAATGAAGATTAGAGAGAAATGTATACGTTGGATTGAAAGATCGAAACATATGTGTGGTATTTTGGTAATTTCTCCTTGCGATGCCAGAGGTTGAATCTTTCCAGTTACATATGACCAATAAGTATAAGGAACAATTGAGAAATAATTGTATTTATTTCCTTCAGTGGTGAACTGTATACATAAAAGTACACAGAGGGATTAAACAAACACAAAGACAGGAGAATGGTCTCTATTGAGCATCTGGTTTGGAACAGAAAGACAAACAACAGCATCATGACATGTGTTCTTGATTACTGATGTTTTATTCGTTATGGATGCAAATACAAGCAAGAACAGACTGTAACAGTGAATATGCAGTATAGTATGTCTCTTTAAATCAATAACACAGTACGTAGTTCTTATGTACTATTATAATAATATATATGTATATGTATGCATATATACAACTACTGCCATCAATGTCCAATATTTGTGTATTTCCTCTTTCAGGTAATATAAATGATCCATTTTGTCCAATGATCATATTAAAAGGGTTAAATATTTGCTTAAAACTACTTCCCTTCCCCAGGGGTGGGTGAACAGCCGAGCCAGTACTTGGCAATGGATCTGGGATATGGAGGCGTGGCGAGGTCAACCCTCTTGGTCTTGAGGTTCACTCTGTAGTATTTATCTAGAAAACACAGAAACACCTCAGTCATCAGTGGATAACAGTACTCACTGACAGGCAGACATACACAAGAACAGCAGGGATTTTAAGCATCTTTGGCATGTGGCCATGTAGACAGCCTTTGAAACTAATTAAAATAAGCCTCCGGTGGCCGGACAGAGTTGAAATAAGTTCCTCTCTGCTCACAAAGGTCTTCTTTCATCAGTCTGTCTGAAGAAGCTGCAGCATGTTCCCGGGTCTACATGGGTCCTTTGACCACCTCACCCTTGAAGGTCAGTGAGACAATGACTATTTTGTTAGTATTCATGTTGATAAATAGTTTTGCATGAGTCTCATTAACCTAAACTGATGAATCTGCCTTACCTCCTCTAAAGAAGTAGACGGTCTGTATGGGCTGACTCCCCTGGATGGACTCCCAGTGTGACCCGTCGTATCTGGAGTCGTAGTTGCCTCTGTCGTTCTGGCGGTAACCATCCCACCGTCTGTCCCAGTCTCGTCCGAGCCTCTTCTCCATCTCCACCCTCCCCTCTGTCAACCTGAGACCCATTTTCATCAGCCCGTCCTGGGGGGGCATCCGGGGAGGGACGTACATTCTGTCAGCCATGACGGCATCCACTGGAGACTGGAGGCCCTTCCAGTCCTTGTTAATGAAGTGGTGCTTGTCGTGATGCTGAGGCACTAAAGAAGTTTACAAAACCATTAACACCTGCTTTCACTGCCAAACAAGTACAAACGACCTGCGACGCCACAAACTCACATCCAGAGAAGAGCTCGCTCATGAAACGTTCATAGTTGTTGTAGTAGAGGTCCGTGTAGCGTCTGAACAGTGTGGACGGAGACCTCTCCGACATGGTGACGCACTCCTCGTGGGACGGCTGGTGCAAAAACTCATACATGTGATACTGGTCCCCTGGAGAAACCAGCAACATGAATACAAATATATTAAGTTAACTTAAACAAAGTATTTTCCACATTATCTGCATATATTTTGGGTGAATGTCTGGCTGCACCTTTGAAAAAATAGACCTTCTCTTTCCCATTGTGACCAGGAGCAGGCAGAGCAAACGCTGCATCCACGTGATCAGGGATTTTGTCAAATCCCACACTGATATCTCGAGGATAGTCATCGTCCAGCACACCGTTATCAAACCTCCAGTACTTGTATCCCTGATGAAGGTGTTTCAAATTAAAATATTTTTACAACAGGGGTCTGATATACATGTTTTATTAACACTGAACTATTCCCTGTGTCCCCACCTTGAAGATGTACGTCTTCCCTTGACAGTTGACGCGTGTGAAGGCAGCATCAATCGGCCCGCTGATGCCCCAAACATCCTTAATGAGCTTTGGATAACCAGGAAGCACTGACTTCTGGTACAGTGCAAAAAAATAGTCCCCTAGAAAAAGAAACACAGAAGTGTGTATGCTCCTCTCCAGCACACAGATGATGTACTTTTACTGAAATGTCAGATTACATTTGAATATGATGGGATCGCTCACCTCTGAAGGCATATATGGAACCATTCTTTAGCTGCATGAAGGAGTCAAAAGGCCTCCCACTGCAGACCACCGCGTCTGGGTCTGGGGCTTCAGTGGTGGCAGCCGTTGTCACGGGAACGGTGGTCGTCTCAGGGACCATGTGTGTAGGTGGGAGTGTTTTCTGAAGGATGGTCTCCATCGACGGAGGTGGTAAATGTAGATTTTCTTTTGGGACTGCAGGTGAGACCAAACAAGCATTTTGAACACGACAGCACTTTGTAATTAACAAACAAAACAATTAGTTAATTCAAGACCATCACCATCAGATGAACCAACTATATAGGAACAAATATGTCCACTTGTTTGGACAGGACACCCAGAGTTGAGGCCTCTGATTGATTAAATGATAAATTAAATGAATGAATACATTGTTAAAATGAACATTTAACATCCATCCATTGTCTACCATTTGTCCTGTATTCAGGGTCGCGGGGGGGCTGGAGCCGATCCCAGCTGTCATTGGGCGAAGGCAGGGTACACCCTGGACAGGACGCCAGTCTATCACAGCAGACATGTAGAGACAAACAACCATTCACACTCACATTCACACCCCATCCTGCATGTCTTTGGACTGTGGGAGGAAGCCAGAGAACCCGGAGAGAACCCACGCTCGAACCCGTGACCCTCTTGCTGTGAGGCGACAGTGCTACCTACTACGCCACCCTGCAGCCCAAACATTTAGCAAGGAACTTAAAAAGTGATTTCTAATGTTGTACTCACCATCTGCAGCAAAAGTGTGAGGGAGCAGAGCGAGCAGCAGGACGGCCCACAGCCTCATGTTGCCTCCGTTGTGTGAGAGGACGAGTGAAGAAGAAGAAGAAGAAGACAGACTGGTGAAGATGAGATCAGTGTAGATGTAATGACAGAGCGTGTGCTCACAATCATTGGAAACAGTCGTCCCATTCACAGCTCAAAGATAACTCAGAGGAATAAAGAAACTAGAAAATATTCACATTTGAGAAGCTGTAAGCAGAGAATTTTGACTTTTTCATGAAACGTTACTCACAAGGGATTAATCAATTATCAAAATAATTGACAATTAATGTAAGCGTTGACAACTAATCAATTCAACGTTTCAGCTCCGTGATAAATAACCTATAAAATAAAAGCAACATGGTCAGAGGTCAACAGGCTGAAACATCTGTTTTCTACCGACTTCTGTCTTTCTGGTCTTCTGTTTATTTTCCGGAGAAGAAAGAGGTTTGCTAACAAGATTAAAGTAAACAAGGGCCGGGATGACTGGCACATGTTTCCAATGATTGTGAACAAACAGTACGTCATTTCTCCTCCTCCTCCTCCTCCTTCTGTCTTCTTCAGTACTGGCTCAGCTGTTCGCCACTGGGCCAGAGAAGTAGTTGCAAATATTTGAAGCATTTTAATGATGATAAGTTCATTTGGACTAAGAACATGTGATGTTAATTAACATCAGCCATCTAATCCTATTCATCCAAACATGGTTCATCATTTTTCAGTGTATTAATTCATTCATCCTATAATCATGTCATTCATTTTTTTTAGTTTAGTGTGTAGTTAATAGATCAATACATATTACTTAATAAATTAAACTTGATGATTTTATTTGTGTGTATGTGAAACAATAAGTCACATGTCAACATGTCAAGAAGTTTTCCAAAATAAATAATAATAATAATAATAATAATAATAATAATAATAATAATAATAATAATAATAATAAATGTTACCCAAGGTCACCTTACATGATAAATTCAATTCAATTCAATTCAATTATATTTATAGTGTCAAATCACAACATCTCAGGACACTTAACACATTGAGCAGGACTAGAATACGCTCAAAATTTCAAGAGTCAACACAACCTTAAAGTCCCAACATCACCCAGGGGCAAGCGTTACAGCGACAGTGGTGAGAAAAAAACGCCTTAATAGGCTTTTAGGCAGAAATCTGGTGCAGCCCAGGCCCTTGGGTTCCAACTGCATTTGGTGTTGGTAGTATAGTAGTAGTAGCATTAACAGTAGTGGTGGCATTAACAGAAGCAATAGTATCAACATTAGTAGTCCATGGCAGCAGGCACAGCCACGCCGAGATGGAGCCATCCAACAATGTCGCTGTAGACCAAAAAGCAGGAGTAGTTGTACTACTACTTTACTTCAAAATCTCAATAATAAATAAACAATAATAATAATAAAATGTCTTTGTAGTGTACTTTTCATTTAATGAATAAAAATTAAGCATAGTACATCACAAAGGGGGTGCAATTTAGCAGTCAAAGGATTTTTTTAAAGTCCCAGTCGGCAACATTTTTTGATCATATTCACTGAAGCCGACACTATGCTCTGATAGAACAACATAAATCATCCGGTAAAATATCAACACAGCCCGGCTCATCCTGTCCACTCAGCACGCAGCAGCCCTGCTCCTTTGTACGTGCACACAGAGAGGCCCTCTTCCCTTGCGTCGTACCACTATCACAGGGGAGAGGCGGAGGGAAGTAGCAACAAGCTTCCAATTCCTTGTTAAAAAACGAAACGAGGAGGTCCAAAAAAGGAAAAAAAAGAAAGATTGCCACGGTGCCCGTGATAAAACCAGTATTCAAACATGATTTCTGTTTGTCCGTCCAGACTGCCAGGATTTTGTATGGAGCTGTCTGCTCAAGAGGCCAGAGGCCCAACCCACCCTGGAGACCCTTCAGCACCACCCATGGCTGATGTAATCCAGATCCATCCACGGATCTGGATCCTCTCAGGACCATGGACACACACACACACACACACACACACACACACATTTTTTTTATTATTTTAATCAAAAAATGCCAGTGCTATTGATTCCATGCATGAAGCCTGTCACCATTTTACGATGGCGTATTAAGGCCACTGTAAGGGGGGGGGGGGGAAATGGAGCCGAGAGAGGTGGGCAATATTCTGAGAAAAAAGTTGCAAATTTGCTAGTTTTAAAGTGTCAATTTTGCTAGTTTATTACGTTGCTAACAACCAGCATTTATGCTAGCTAACTTCCCATGAATGTCGCTTTTATCTTTCTAATTAATCCATCCCAACGTGCGTCAACACTTTGCTAAGGTCCTTAGGGTGATGGCTGTTGATGGTTATTGTTGGTTAATTTTACATGGGCCAAATTGTCATCTTATGGGTATTTGTTGATCGGGTGGTTTGGCTAAGCTAGTGGTTAGCCTTAACCTTTACTAAGTAAACATTTATAATATTTTAATATGTACAAACCTTTGTTGATCCAGCTTTTAAAATGAAGTGGGGTTCTCTTCTGGGTAGAAATTCCCGCTGTTTGTGCAGTGTTTTGGCTTTACAGAAATATGCCAAAACACCTCCATATATGGAATCAGATTTTGCCGCTTACTCAATCTTCTGGCTTGCCATAAACATGCCGTACCATCCCTAATACTTGATCCCGCTCTTTCCCCAGTCTTTTGGTTTACCAGCCATATACCATAACTCAGCCATATATTGTTGGCGCCTCCTTATCTATTATGGACAACCTTAATCATACCACAGTTAACCCA
Source organism: Eutrigla gurnardus (assembly GCF_963514095.1). NCBI lineage: Eukaryota > Metazoa > Chordata > Actinopteri > Perciformes > Triglidae > Eutrigla > Eutrigla gurnardus. The sequence goes on along the minus strand of NC_139924.1, from coordinate 7,361,133 downwards.
AAAGGCTTTCTTAATGCCAAAAGGAAGCCAAAAATGCCAAATGAATGCCATAATACAGCCAAAACATTTGCTATCTGGGTTGGGTCACCATGAACTCCATCAACGACAACAACATGGCATGGAATTAACTACCAGGTTTTTAATTTCTGAAAGTGATAAAAAAAAGTTTTAACAAAAAGTTGTTAAACTGTAGGCTTCTTGTTCCCTGTAGAATATTTTTGCCTTAAGGAGCCTGAAAAGTGACTGAGCTATACACCAATTACCATTTTTTATTTAGTAGAAAATGTATTCATTTATTATTTTTTTGCTATCAGCTTTTAAAAAGTTATATTATAGAGCAACCATATGTATTATACATGTTTTGAGTTCATGTGGACTTTTGTGTAATGTATTTTTTATATTTTTTTGTTTGCACCTCCCGGCCACCGTAGCTAACTCTACCGTTGCATCAACGCTACTTCCGTGTTTACCCTGCCCTTGCCGTCACGTGAGTTTCACGCGAGAGTATGAAACTTTTTTTGCAAAATTTTTATAAATGCTTATATTATCAGGTCAACACATTTTTAAAAGCTTGTATTGATGGACCTCTCAGGCTGCTGTTGCCCCCTTGTTGTCCCCCTCTTGACTCTTTGAAACAGTAGACGTGAGACTGAGAGGTGGACAGCGTCAATGTTCATGCATGTTGTTTTTATTTTATGTGGTGCTCCAAAAATAAATCATTGTATATTCTAACAATAAAATTCTATAATTATCTTCCTCCTGCTTCATTCATTCATTAACACTTGACAGTGTCAGGAGTCAGGAATTCTGACCTGAGTTTTGACTTCTGATTTTGCAGCTGAATTGCTAGTTTCTGCAATATTCTAAAGGAAACGTCTAATTTGCATTTTGCTGGTTCTGTGTGACGTGGGGTTCATCCCTGCAGCTGTATCATGAAGCATTTGCAGCACAGCGCCATCTCCTGGAGTCTTGAGAGATGTAAAATCATGCTCATTTTTTTATTGTGCTTGTATTATTCTATAAACAGGCAATATCATCTACAGTTTACTTTTCTTAAAAAATATAATTTTTATTTAGTTTCACGCTTTTTATTTTTCAGAACAAATTTAACAGAATGCGTAAACATCCGAGCTGATTCCAAAATAGTGGATGACATTACATCATTTTAACATTAGAAAGTTGGATCATGTTAAGTATTCAATACATTTGAGATAAAGTAGGGTATGCTTTAAGGCGTGGCTACCTTGTGATTGACAGGTCACTACCACGCCGTCACTACTGTCATTACCACGCTACCAATGCAATTAGCTTCTAAGATTACTTCAACACTAAGCTGTAAAGTTCACCTCGAGTTACTGGAAGCTAACTTTTGTTTACAGCTTCACACCAGAAGTCAGATGGAGCCAGATGCAGTAAGGCCGCCGCTCTGCGTACTATATTCCAATTGCCATGGACGGATTTTCAAGTTAACAAAATATTTCATGCATTAGCATGAAATCAAATCTACTTTCTCGGAGGTTATACGTGTTTAATCATGACATTTTCATAGCAGGGTTCATCATTCACACTGACCACGGCCCCTTCGTTGGCGATGATCTCAGTGAGACTCGCAGCGTCTCCAGCTGGTCCCACAGTCAGGTAGGTGACCTCACTTTTTCCTCTGCTCGCGTCTCCACCCTCAGCCCTCTGATCTGACCCTGAGTCAGCTGAAGCCAACTCTGGCACGCTCGTCAAAATGGACGACAGAGGCCTTTTTGGAGTGGCGCTCTCTGATGACGGCGTGTCATTGGCGCCAGCTGTGTCAGGGGAGTTGAGTGCGGCGTGCTTTCTCCTGATTGGCTTACATATGCCCACCTCGCCTCCCGACGGCCCTCCCTCCTCCCACACACTCGCCCGAGCTCCGAGCTTCCTCCTGGGTGGTTTGGCAATCCCTTCAGCTGCTTTAGGCCTAGGCCTGCCAGTATCCTGCTCCCTTTGTCTCTGGAGGCTGCCGAGTCGCCGGAGCATGGCCTGAACTGGGCCTTCAGAGCTGGTCTCGGTCTTGGACACGGGCCTACCAGCCTTACCCACAGTCACATACACTGTGGTGACTTTATCCACCACCCCCACCTGTCCATCAGAGGCAGATGTCGGCAGCTGGGTCCCTTTGTGAGCACCTGTGTTGGTCATAGTCCGCCTTCGTCCTGACGCCCCAGGGACCTGCAGGGTGGCCCGGGAAGGAGTTCTGTCTACATCCTGGTCTACTGCCTCTGATTCCTGATTGACTGTCACCTGCACATCCATTTCATTTGCCCCCTTCTCACCCTCAGCTCCATCTTCTTCTCCAGCTCTAGCTGCGCCTCCCTGACTTTGGAGGGCAGATAGCATCAAAACCCCCCAGGTTGTCTTGGGCTTGTTGCGTGGGTGTCCCGGCGGAGCACCGGGGTCCTGAGCCGAGCCACGCCGCTCCTTAGGGCTGAAGCGGGTTCCCTCTGCAAAAGAGACGGACGGCCGCTTGGACTTGGCGATGCTGGAGGTGCGAGGGATGTTGAAGGGCGAGGTGATGTCCTCACTGCTGAAGCCAGATGGGTCTAAGAACATGTTACACTTGGAGCTCATCTCGTGGAACTCGCCGCCTGCCACTGCCGAGATGTCTGCCAGGGAGACGGAGACAGAAAAAGTTCAGCGGCGGTTCTGCTCACCACCAGACGAGGGCAGTGTGAAGTCTGCTGCTCCTACCTTCTCTTGGAGGGACACAGTAGAGCGCCTCTCCCTCCTCCTCATCACTGTCGAAGGACGACCCCTCAGTCACCCAGCCAGAGGAAGGAGGCTCAATGAAGCTGTGGTTGAATGTCAGCTCTGGGTCATGGTGAGACACTGTGTGTGCGAGACGTGAACATATATTTAATAATAAAAGATAATCATCAGAAATCAATAGACAGCTTGCTAGGTTTTAAGAGCTTGAATTTAATTCGGGATCAATAAATAAATAATAATCTATCTATCCATCCATCCATCCATCCATCTACGAGAAACATTTTTAGTAATGCTGTATTTAATTTGATGTCAAATACGTTCCATACTGAAAAGCCCCTCAATGCAGTGACATATGTTGATACTACTGAAAAGCACAGAAAGGGGGACGTGTTGATTTAGGAAAGGATGCATTTGATGATAATTTCATCTATTTCATTTCTTTTGTAAGAAGCTGTGGGCATACGGTGTCTGTACCCCTGAAGGAGAGGTGAACTACTGATAAACAGTTGAGTAACTGGTTGAGTACAATGCATCATTTATTATACTAGACATGCTGTGCTGCAGGACTGACCCGTGACACGAGGCAGGCCAGTGGACCAATTGGAAATACAGGGGAGGGCAGCACCGATGTTTGCCAGGACGCTGTAGACGTGATACTTCATCCGAATTGACAAGCCTCCGTCAGCCAATGTCGCCCTGGAAGACATTGTGAGAATTTCACACTTTTGCACCATTAGTTGAACCCAATTCAAATCCTTGGTACTGAATGGCTTTCCAACATTTGAAATGTCATAATAATACAGCCTGTCATGACTCCAAATCCAAGTAAAGGCACTTGTTGGTCATTTTAGCCTTTCTACAATATGCTTATAGAGTATGAGTGGACATATGACTGGTATAGAGGGAATAAGAGACTGACCTGTCTTTGCTATCAACAGGACCTCCTCCACAGCACAAACAGCAGCAGAGCACAGCAAGGAGCAGCAGGAGCAAAGGAACCAGCACACCTGCTAGGACTGCAGCCCTGCCACCTGATGGACACACACATATGGGATGACCTTCAGGATCAGACACTAAGCTATGGATGGATGATGGATGGAACGATGGATGATGGATGGACATACGTACTGTATGGACAGACTCCAGTGACCGGGTCGCAGCTGTTCCCCTCAACACAATCACAGGCTGAAGAACAGTTGAGGCCGAACTGCAGGGCGGGGCAGCTGCTGTTACAGCTGGGAAACAAATGTCACACATTTACGTCACCACGTCAATGAAAAGATCCTGTCTATGGATTGAAGGGACCATAATGGAGGCTTTGCATGTTTAAACTTGCTGACCTCAAATTGTGTATTGACGATACTGAGAACTGTTCTTCAAGGCTAACTTTGTTGCATTTGCTTAAATTACATGTCTTGGGTTTGAGAAATGGGAGCAAATTTACATTGAACTTTTCATTTCCTAATAATGTAGGTTTGTAAAGAAACCGTTGACAGCTTAGTGGTTAAAACATTAAAACAAAAGTATAGAGAACATGACAGACACAATTCAAAACTCAAAACTTCACCTCTCTCCCCGAAAGCCCGGCTGACAGATGCATCTTCCTGTCACGTGATGGCAGTTACCATGGAAACAAGGGCTACACAGGAAGCTGCAGGCGTCTCCAAACGTCCCGTTAGAGCAGGCCTCCTCACACCTGGGCGACAGAGAGCAATGACTAAGGACACAAATATTCACTCCACATTTAAAACAGCTCAAACTGATTTTCCATAATTTCATACACTTTGAAAAATGCACTAAGTATCTAGTCCTTTTCACTGTGACTTAAATATAACATGGTCTAAAATGCTTATGTTTGGCTAAAACTTGCGTGCACACCTGGCTCCAGTCCATCCAAGGTCACACCTCCAACATTTCCCAGTTTTGGGGTCACAGGGTTCGTTATCCTTGCAGCGGGGACACTGCTCCAAGCATCCGTCCCCGTACGAACCAGACGGGCACGGGCGATCGCACCGCGTACCGTTCCAGCCCGACTCACAGGAGTCACAGGAGCCATCGGTGTCCGAGCAGAGCCGGTCGTCTTTACAGTAACCACAACTGAGGGCAAAAATACAAAGAGGAACCAGCGACACGCAGGATATTTAAACAAACATATGCATCCATTGACACCTACCTCATTTGACAACCACTGCCGTACTTGCCGGCCTCGCATCGCTGGTTGCAGAAGACCCCCTGGTACCCCGGGTGGCACAGGCACTGCCCGCTGGCCGTGTCACAGCTGCTGTGTGTGAGGTCACAGTTACACCGCCTGTCACAGCTGGGTCCCCACCAGCCTGCCTCGCACTCGCACACACCGGTACGCTGGTTGCATGGCGACAGGTAACAGTTGCATGTGACGGGACACTTCAGCCCCCAGTGGCCCCTGTGGCACTGACAGCGGCCCGTTATCTGGTCGCAGCCGGGGGCCGCAGACCCCCCGCTGACACACTGACACGGCTTGGAGCAGATGGACGTCCACCAGCCTTCGTCGCAGGTGCAGTTTCCGTAGACCGGGTCGCAGTGGCCGTGCCGGGCGCACTTGCAGGCGTACTGGCACTGTGGACCCCAGCGGTTGGCGTTGCAGGTGCACTCACCAGTGACGGGGTGACAGCGGCCGTGTGGGTGACACTGACACACCTGGCGACAGTCTGGGGCCCATAAATCAGGAGGACAGCCTGGCAACAAGCAAACAAACAGAGAGAACACATATAACACTAAACAACCGATGTATAGCAGTGGAAGGTTCAGGACTGTACTTCAGCACAGTGTTGAGGTACTTGTGCTCAACTTCTCTCAACTCAACTTTCTATTTTATGATACTTTCTTCTTCTACTCTACTACATTGTATTTTTACTTCACTATATTTGACAGCTCTATCTCTTGGTTAATTTTTGACATTTTTCATACAAACGTCTATAAAAAACAATGTATTGATGAAAATTAAACCGGTGGCCCCTAACTTCTTTGACTTGTGACCCCTAACAAAAGAGTAGTGTCTAGTTGGGGCCCCATATCACAGTATCACAATTCAGATGTTTATGAGTTTTTAAAGGGCCGCTTCATTTCCTTAGTGGTTTGTTTGTTACAGCGTTTAAATTACAGCGATATAATTATCTTTTCTTTTATTAAAAAAAACAAACAAAGATGAATAAAACATAAATAAATATAAATAAATGCAAATGCTACATAAAAAAACATACAAGTCACATGGAAAATGATTCTAAACACAACTCACGTGATTTACAGTGAGCTCCAAAGTAGCCAGGTGGGCAGCGACACACTCCAGGATACACACAGGTCTCATCCTTCAGGCAGGCCTGCTCACCCTCACACACAGCTACGCACACACACACACACACACACACACACACACACACACACACACACACACACAATACCAGTGAACAAAACACCAGGAAAACACAGCAAATATGGAAGCAATAAAAGCATAATTCCTGCTTCTGATCATAGTTAGACTCACGTATGGTGCACTCTCTTCCCTCTTGCTGCCATCCAGTACAACAGACCAAAGTTGAGGGGTCCCTGAATATACAGAAAATAATCAAATCACCCTGACATAGTAGCAAGTAATAGCAGAGCCTGAGAGAAGATAAAGCGTAGCCTGTATTCAGACCATTGAGTGGTCCAGCAGTCCTCCAGTCCTTGAGAAGGTGGGGCTACTTGAGGAATACCTTGGCTCAAAGGATCCAGTTTGTCACAGGAACTGTGCTGATATTATGACCAGAATAAAGGTGTGAGTGGAGGTAAAGTTGTACCTTATATTGTGGCAGACGTTCCTCCCAGCAGGATCCAGTGTTTGTGAGGAGGACAGCGAGCAGCAGAGCAGAGCGCTCAGCGCTCCGAGGAGAAGCTTCATCTCCACACAGTCCAAGACCAAAACCCAGGGACCAAATATCTGTCTCTCTTTGTGTCCAGTCTGCTCCTGGCTTCTTTCCCTTCCTCTCAACTTGCTCTCCACACAATGAGAGGTATCTCACTCTCTCTGTCTACCCTCCACCCTTCCCTCCTTCCTTCTCTCCTGTGTGTTGTCTTGGACCTGCAATGCAGCCAGAGAGGTCGAAGCCCCCGGGTTTCCTCTTCCCATTTCCTGGGGAAGTCGAAGCCACTTCCTTCTATTCAGCCAGACTCTGAGCTTTTTAAAGATGGTCGAACACTAACGCACAAAAACTCGCCACACACACTGGTGGGGCTCCTATGAACACAAACACACTGCTTATGGCCACCTTTTTCCCAGAATCTATTGTTGACAGTCTTCCAGGACATGATGAAGAACGCCTTCGTCCTCCTTATAAGTCTTGAAAGTCGGGACAAAGACGGACACGTGATCACTTTGAGCTCCTGCTTTCATTCAACTTTTGGTGCACATTTTTTAATCTATTTGTGTGTTTTATCCTTGGAAAGAATTGCATTGAGATCATCTTGATTTTCAATACTTCTGTTTAATGGATTTTATTGAATCTTGAAATCTCAATATCACAGAAGATCCATATTTTAAATTGTTTTTAAATGTCATCAATACAATTACTCAGATGGCTATTGACATCTTAAATCTGTTTTGCAACATTATATTTACAAAAATAAATTGCACTGCATTTTCTGGACAACATGATCTGATTGAAAGGCCATACATTGGCTCTGAACAAATACACCGCTGGTCTGTCGCTGTCTGGTCTGACATTAAAAGGGAAAAGAATGTGGTTACTTTTAGGGAACTTGTCAGCCAATATGGAAACTAAAAAAAAAACATTTCTCGTGCCATTTCTCTTCAAAGGAGAGTAATCAGAGAGGCTGGTACTGGAAGGTGCTAACACACACATATAAACATGCACATTTATGGCACCAGCATCAAACACACAGCAGCCAAAGCCTCTGTGAAAATTACGAAAATATGTTTTTTTATTAATACAAGCGGTAAATTAAGGCTTAAGGGATTAAAATGCACTCGCTGCTGGAAGAGACTGGTAACATGACCACAACTTTCTCTTTCTGTCATAAAAGTGCTTCAAAGCCTGAAAAACAAAAAACACATGGCTTAAAAATTCCCCCCACTGAGGTAAAATCATGATTAGTGATAAAACGAACCACCGCCCTCTTGTGGTACCGAGGTGAACTTAGTATATATACTGTTTTCAATATACTGGAGGTGAGTTAATGTCTCCAAAATGTCTTTGGTGTTTGTTAAAATCTTTGAGGATGCATATAAATACCCATGACTAAAAACCCTTTTTGCACACAAACAAACAATATGATTGTTGTATTCACACTTAAATCATAAAAAAGGAAGTATTTTTGTGGTGAGTTAAAAACAATCCCTCATAACACTGTGGTACCATATATACTGTAGTACTACCTCTATGGAAAAATAAGGGGACTTTGAGAGTGAAATTAACAAAAGGGAAAATGAAAGAAGTGAGTTAAATTGAAGAAGTTGCTTTTGTTGCGTTCAAATGTTCATTTTCTGTTGAAAGCTGAGGAAGAGGTTCTCACTGGGGGAGGGAGGGTGTCTCACAGGGTGAACTCTGTGGACAACAGAAGAATCAGGGGGCCGGTCCTTGCCTCGTCTCATCACCCACTTCTGAATCTCCGATGATCTCCCAGCTGGAGGCGGAGTTGCTCATGTGGTTGGGGCTCCGGCTGCTGCCCGACCGTGTCAGGAAGCCAAAGCTGCAGCAGAAAGAGTAGAACAGACAGGCCTGATGTCAGATCTGCAGTCAGGGATTACAGCTAAATATAGTCCAGGATTGGACTATATTGGACCAACACAGTGACAGCGTCAGCAGAGAGAGCGATATGAAAGCAGGGCTTTAAATCACAGATCATGTCTGCTGTGTTGCTATCATTCTAGCTTTGCATTTAATGAGTTATAGTGCTTCAGTTATTAGACATGAATTGATCATCCTTCTTCATAAATCTACTAAATCTACTAGATAATGCAAAATGCAAATCAGATGTATTACACTGGTTGTCTAACGTAGCTAAAAAGCCCCATATCACATCTTGAGCTGTATTTTCAGGCCTGACCAGACAAGAGACGGCAAGCACAATCTTAGTTTAATCCCATTTACAGTCAAGAGGCCCAGACTGAAAAGTGCATTCCCCAATTTCATTTCCTACAAGTTAGCTCCTGGCGATTCTTCATTAGTTTAGATTCCACCTTTAACTCAACGTATGCACATTTCTGAGAAGACAGACTTAATATAAGTGTAATAAACATCTATCATTAAAAATCGACTTGGTTGATTTGCTGAATAACTACGTGATAAATTAACTTTACTGTGTTTCAATGTAAACATATAACAAAAATAAAACACTGTAAGAAGATAAATTATTCCTAAGTTTCTCTCTCTCCCTCCCATGCTTCAAGCAAACGGCAGTAAGATGAACCTGAGCTTTCCTGTTAACAGCATCCTCCCTGTCTGAGTCTGTCTGATCTCCGTGATAATAAGAAAATCATTTCTATGGCATATTTCTTTGGACAAATCACTCAAATAAGGACATTTTGTGCAAAACATGTGCCTGCGTGACTCAGGTCCCTTGAGTCATTTTTTCTTGGTTTAACTTAACACACTAAAGCCATGCTTTTACAGAAATCATTTTTTTTTTTTTAAACTGGGAGTAACATTCAAATTGAAGAGAACATCATCATCATCTCAGATATTCTGCGGACCAGCATTGTGATTTCAAGGCAGCGTAGAAGTGTAGGTCAAAGTTTACTCACAGGTTCCGAATTCGTGACTCAGCCGGTTTGTCAGCGCCGTCAACTTCAGCGCCATCTACCTCCGTCTGCCCAAACAGAGAACTCCTCTCCTCTTCGTCACTGGCAAGAAGAAACAAAAACATGATAAAGGCCTTCTCTACACTGGCTTATTATTTCTGGAAACGATGATGCGTGTCGAGTGTGTTGAAGAGAGACCTGCTGCTGCATTCCTTCACAGGAATGCCAAGCATCTTTGCCTTGATGACCTTTCTCCTTTTATTGATGGTAGCGCGAACGGCTTCTAATAGGAAACCTGGACACCTCTCCTCATTCAGGATCTCCCTGCACAAACACACAATCGTTCTCATTTACATGTAAAATAAATACATTATCCTCAAGCTAAAACTCTTCAGAACAGGATGGCAAAACAAGTCATGTCCACACACACAGTAGACCCACCTCTGATAGTAGTTCAGCTCCTCCTGCACCAGGAAGAGGTTGGTTTTGAGCTCGTTCCTCTCAAAAATGATGTCTCGCACCTCCTTCTTGGTGAAGCACGGCTGATCGGGATCCTTCTGGTCAATTGTTGACTTTTTATTGGACACGCGAGCTGTTTGACTCTGACTGGACTGATGGGAGAACAGAGAGAAATTTGGTCATACAGACTACGAAACCTACTTCAAATTACATACTGTATATATATACTGTATATATATATATATATATATACACACACACGCCAGTTACACATACAGGGCCATTGCTGTTGGTTTTGTCCAGCTGTGTTTGGAGGTTTTCTATCACTTTGTTTTTCTCCTTCAGGTCGGCCTCCATGTCGGCCTTCCTCTCCACGGTGCTCTTCAGCTGGGTCTGCAGGACGTTCTGCTTGTGCCGCAGCTCCGCATTCATCTTCATGAAGCGCTCCAACTGCTCCTGGAGCTGCACACACACACACACACACACACACACACACACACACAGATTAACTACTTTAAATCATGAGCAGCAGCAAGTAGACCTACTAAACGGGTTTCAAGTCCAAAGTTTTTATTCCCCCAACTTTAAATATAGTTAAAAGTTGGGGCTGAACCAAGAAAAACAATCTATTTCTATCTGGCTAAGAAAAACAGCAGCAAAATAGTGGGGTGAAAATGTCTCCATGCTTGGGATCTGGACCAAAAGTCTGGGGGATGGACAAGACAAGGAATGTCACCATACAAGCGCAGCATTCATTTGAATGGCGAAAAAATTGTTGGCATCCATTTCCGCAAACAGAGAAACTACTTCAGTTGACCATGAGCTGTTTTTTAGCCTGGAGTCAACTGACTGGGTGCAAAATGCAAAGTATTAACGAACACACGCCCAGTTATGGCTGCTATCTAAGTCACGTGGTATCCATGCCTTTAACACACATAGAGACACGTGCAACACTCACACAAGGAGACACACGGTGGCTGTGTGGGGGGAGAACTCTGTCCTGACTTGTGTTGTGTGCAGCTGAATCCTCAACTAGTAACTATACAGACAAGCTTGGCACTCTTCCCTCTCTCCCTGAAACACTTCCTGTCTTCCTGCGTGTTTATTGGCGTGGTTTACAGGATGTAGCTTCTCTTTTGATGTGATACTCAGCTGTCTAATTAAGTGTGTGCAAATATTTAAAAAACATTATCTAAGCGTGACAGTTATCTAATAAACACTAATGTTTCTACAAGATAGTCAAGAAGCCTTTTAGGAAAACACCTTTTGTAACCACAGCCATAAATATTATAGTTGTGTTTGTGTTATAGGTGTCATTTGCACTCCACCAACAACAGCAGGTTTCTCTCTACTTGTAACTACTGCTACTAAACCAAAATGACCACCAGCTGCCATCAGCTGTGTCATCAATAAAGTGATACAAATGGATTTGAAAAATTAGTTGACAGCTGCTGTGTTCACATACAGAGTAATCGTCCTATATATTTGTGTTTCATGTTTGCGTCTCCTTACCGCCTCGGCCTCCTTGGAGATGGTGGACACCTCCTGGACTTTTGCCCTCAGCTCATCTCTCTGCTTGTCCACCACCTCCTTCAGCTTCAGCATCACCTCTCGCTCCTGCCGCTGGACACGGTCTGCACACAAAACCACAAACATAAAGGGTCCTGGAAGAAAACAGCGCTCCTAAATGTGCATGCTTTTTGGAAACCTTTAAACACTGACTGCTGGCTGTGATTCCTGTTAGAAATTTAGAGCAATGATCATACATGTATGAAAATATTGAGGCATTGAATAGATAGGAGTATAATGTTATACTTTATATTGGTGTTTAATGAAGCCACTTTACTGATGTGCAATGTTGCATAATAAATGTGGAAAGTAGAGTGACGACTGCACACGGGATATGAAAATATACAACAAAGCTGGATACTTTAATTCCAGCCATTCCTACCATTTCCATGGTGACAAAATATCACCATAGTAATTCTGAAAACAGATTATAGTGGGAACTAGATCAAGCACTCTTGATGTGCAGTAATTACCATGAAACAGAAGAAAACTACACGTAACAGGTTATTATGACTAAGATCAAAAAACCCTTCATCTAAGTGTTGTAGAATTGACAGCAGATGCTGCACACAGTCTTTGAGAGGGTTAGTTCAGGTATGGGAGGCGAGGGAGAAATCTCTGACGCGGATATCTCAAAACTTGGGGAAACAAAACCACTTCACACATTTTATCCATGGGCATGGCGAGATGTTTTTTGTTTGTTTCATGATTAATATACACTTTAGACATCTAAGTCTGTGTTTTAAATAATATAGACTGTAGTCCCTTATAATTTAAGTCCTGTACGTGAACTAAAATATTTGACAGCACATTGGAACTTCAAGTCAGCTGAGTGAGGCTGAGTCAAATAATCAAATACATATTATGAAATGTTTTTTCTGTCAGTGCAAGAAAACAAGTGACTCCACCCTCTGCCTCACCTTACTCTGGTTAGTTTTGTACATGTTGAAATATATTGGTGAACACAAAAGGAGAAGTAGGCCTAATTATCTACTTTTCGTTTTACATTGCCAACTATTAAAACTAAATTGATGAAGCGGGTGTCAATAGTAAATTGACTAGTAAAAATACTGCCAATGTTTTTAAATTCTAAACTGTAATGTTTATTTCTCTCTTTTCTTCAGTTCATTGTTTTTGCGTGCAGGATAAAGACAGCCCTCTTCTGAGTCCTCTCCTACCTGTTACAACTTGCAACGACCAGTTTGACTGCTTTCAGCTTCAGTGCATGTGTGACTGTTGACCCAATGCTTTGAATCTGCACACAGTGCACAAAATCATTGGTGGGGACGCTATTAAAGTACTGTTATATACATTTGCATCCTTGGACTGGAGAAGAAGAACTACATAACCAAATGGCTTTGAGGTTGATTTGCTTGTTTAGAAAAGAGGAATGGCAACCCTGGATGAGTCCTTGTATTCGGGGGATCATCGATACACTTGATCTCAATTGATTTGCTTTTGGAATTAAGTATTTTGGAGCTAATTTGGCAAGTCATTTAGCAAACTGTCCAGGTTTTAAAAGCCTGGGACCTACCTTCCTGTGCATGGCTGCCCTTCAGCCTGCTCTGTAGCTCCTCCCTGTCCTCCTGGAGCTGCTGTACCTGGGTCTGCAGCTCCTCAACCCTCTTTTTCCACTGCAGCTCCTTCTGCTGCAGCACCTGCTTAGGGGATGGGAGACAGACTGTAATACCATAACCTCATTGACATGATACTAAACTTAAAAATCAGATGTTATTGCCCTTTGTGCTGTTAAAATCTCTTGAGCATGTAGGAATTTGGATTTGTGTCCAAGTGGGTGTGTCATTTTATTGTAAGTGATTACAGATGTTTTGTTGAAAACACATCTCAAAAGCAAATTCTGACTTCTGAGAAACACAACTCTTCATTTTATTTCTCAGCAATGGTTATAAGAACACCGTCATGCATGCCAAGAGTTAGACATGCTGACGGATACGCCTTACCAGAACAGATTTCATGTGAATGACAACTAGCAACAGAACAAATACGTTAAGACTTTAACAGTATGTTCAATGGATTTTCAGACAAATAAGAGCTTTCCCATTACAAACTCATTAGAAATATTGGTTGTCAACAGTCTCAAAGCTAATACATTCTTTGGAGTGTTATTAAACCATAACACAAAATAGTAATAGTAATGTCAGGCTCCTGTTGTGAAAGTACTCTAATGTTACAGCAGCATATTACTGTATACTTGTATGTACCACATGTACTAGTTGACCCTGCATTGTATTTTAGACTTTACAACACTGTAGCATAGCTTGTATGCAGAGTAACCAGGGATTTGTTGACACTACAAACTGTTACTCTATTGCAACTCAAAAATGAGTAGGCTTGACACCCATATGACTGTTTACTTGCAGACTGAGGTTTTAAGTAGTATGCCATGCAAAACACATGTCTGTAATCTGGTTGGGGGCTCCATGGCAGCAGCATTGAGCTGCTGAGGTCTTGTTAACCCTTGATATCGTGCTATAGTATATTCCCATTCAACGCTTATTAACTAAATGTGTCCTATTTGTGTTCAAATGTACAACAAATAATATGCTATCTATAATAATTACTGCTGTATACTCACTGATCAAAATGTTTTACATTGTTGTACCGCCATTTATTATTAAAGCATGAGTACTGTGATAAATAACACCACATTAAGTTAGGTTACTGCTAATATGCTACTTTTACATATATAACAATGGCAACATTGCTGATTATTTAGCTCGCTAACAGTATTGTTTGTTATCTGCTCATAATTCTACCAAAGCTAGCTAAAATCGCTTTGGCGCATCGTTAACATACATCTATTCACAAGTATGTTTAACATTCACACCATTAACCGTTCAGCTGTAACGCCGAAAGTAACTGACGTACCGCGGTTGCCTTGACGACAAGGGGGGGGTGGTATTTTTCAGTGGTATTGTTAGCAGGTTGGCGGCAATTAGTCAGATAACTGACAGTTAAATCACAAACAAACCATATAAATACAGCGGAAGGAAGTCCGTGTTATCGATATACAAGCCCATCTTTAATGTTTATGTTTTCGCTGCATTTGGGAGGTCGACGACGAAACGCTAGGCTAACTTAATGCTTTAAGAACTTTATCTCGACACGAGGTTGTAACACTGGAATACACGAGGTTCTAACACTGGAATAACACACACACACACACACACACACACACACAGTGGCTAACAGGAGCTGTCGCTTACAGTCGGAGTTTACAAAATGCTGGGAGGATTAAACGCTCCCCGCGTCTCTCTCTCTCTCACCCGTATGTCGTTCTTGTCGTTGCCGTCGTCGCCCTCTCTGCCCGCACGTTTCTTCTGCTGCTGCAGCTGTATCGTCTCGAAGGTCCTGAGCAGCTCTTCTTCCTTCAGTTTGTGTGCGTGGTTCCTCGTCGCGAATCCCTCCAGCAGCTCCAGCACTTTCACCACTTTCGGCACCAGACCCACGACGCTCTCTTTTCCGCCGCCGTCGATAAGTTTCTCCACCTCGGCGCCGATCAGCTTGGCTATGTCGTACACGTCGTCCACGGTTAGAGCCGAGACAGTCCTGTGGAAACAGCCCTCTGGGTGTTCGCTCTCCGTGTTCGCTTGGGGCACCTCCATGTTCCACCTTCACATTACTTTTTTTAATCAGTTATCGAAACCGACCGTGGCTTGTCAGCGAGACATGGCAGATTATAATAGCGAAAGCAGCAGACTAGTGCAGGCGTGCTTCTGTTGAGCCCGCGCTGCAGACGCGACAGACCTGGCCTTGCTCCTCTTCTAACACGTCACGCATTTTTAATGTTTGCTCACAAAAACACAGCCTACCACAGAAAAAAATACAAGAACACCGAGTACTCCGCAGTGAAACATATGGTACAAGCCCGGACAGTCCGGGACAACAGTACACCCGTAGGATCCGCCTACTTTTCTGACCAATGTAATTCGAGTATGAACACGCACGCGGCCACGCGCAGACTCGCCTGACAGGTCGAGCATACTGATGCGCGCACCAGAGCGTGAACATTGATTTTCCTCTGCTGATCTGCTGCCGCAATGCTGACCTATAACTATTAATCCACATGGATCAAATCTAAAAGAAAACCTTCATTAATATAACGTTAAATTTCAACAAAACTTTACACGTTACAACATGACGTCAACACACCAGACTTAAAAAACAGCAAAGGGCCAATTATTTGATAGAAAGCCATATTTCCAATTGCCTGCTATGCAAACTGCTGAAGCAGATGACTGAAACCAAGTGGTGCTACACTGTAGGCGGTGTTGACCTCTGGCCTCTGAAGGAGGAAGCGAGCCCAAAAAAAGAACTTCCCCCCGAGAGCGTAAAATAAATACTTCACTTCTCTTCTAGTTACACCAAGTTTTATTATGCAACTACACAACAGCACGTTACATTATCAAATGACAAATGTTTATTTAAAAAAAAAGAAAAAGTGTGATCTTTATTTAAAGTCGCATCACAGGATGTACAGTACAACACAGTAATGGGGGATTACTGGCATGAAAATACAACTTTCAATTTCATTTCTCTAGGGTTGAAGGGAAATAAGTCTTTACCCTTTTGAAATATGTGAATTATCGAATAATACCCCAAAGTATTGTGTACTGATAACACACAAATGCACATGCTTTGACGTATCAAACATTTTGTTGCTGCATTTTACTGTAATAATAGAGGTAAGAGGTAGGGGGAAAAAACATTTGTAGAAAATATAAAAAAACAAAACAAACAAACAAACACACAAAAAAAGAAAAAAAAAACCTTAACAAGTTCCTAAAAAAGTCCCAAAGCCTTTAGATAAAAAATTTCCAACTTCACAGTTGCATGTGTTCAATAGAAATATTACAAGGGCTGTTCAGGACTGGCTCTGTGTGATTGTGGCAGAGCTATCTACACAATGTATGGAGAGCAGGGCGTCTTTCCTCAGGCATACATGTCCTCACGGTCTGCATTGTAGATCTCGCCCTCCTGCAGTGAGGCAAAGTTTAGGAAGTGCGATGGCCGGTGGACTTCATGGTAGAACTCCTTGGGGTTGGCCAGCTGCAGGTCGTACTTCATGTTGGGGTCATGGCGAACACCTGGAGCAAGACGAACAAAATTGTTATTTTTAAAATCACCTCATCTGCCAAGCCGGTGACGTCTATGTTTTAAGCATAACAGTGAAAATAAGCCATTGTTTATCACATTTAAATAAAGATAACGAGTATTGGTCTGAGGAATGAAAAATATATTTACACAGTAAAAATCAAATCTAACTGACACAAATTGAAAATATCAATATAGGACACCAATCTTTGTCACAAATGTAAACAAACAGCAGAATCGAGGATATGACAGATGCAGCTAAACAGGTTCTAAATCTAAATTGATAAAAGTAGGAAACAAAACTTGAAGTAGAAGACACAAGTTCCTCCAAATTAAAAACATTAAAAAAACCTATGGCTACTGACCCATGAAGTTGTAGTTCCAGGACACTTGGCCAGGCACCATGAAGAAGCCCAGGAAGCGATCAGACAGCAGCATCTGCACTCTTTCATAGTGGGATGGCAGGTAGCCTTTAGGGTTGTTGCCCTTGTCTGTGTTCTGTCGACCCCACTCGTAGCCACTGGGTGTCAGTTTGTAGGCCGTAAGCGTGCACGAGCCTGGGGTGAAGCTGAGGACAGAGGTAAAATGCCATTTAAGTAACATTAGACAACAATCATCAATTTACTATGCGAGTGGAACTCTAATACATCGTTTAAACTACGACTATGAAAAAGCATGCGACAATGACAGCAGGCTAGAAACAGATGTAAGAGCAGAGCGACCAGTCCCACTGCATTACTGCAATAATCAGAATAACTGCATCACGTATGGAACCTATGCAGATCTGGAATACAACAGTATCGTGACGTTCACCTGCAAGTGATGATAATGGTCTTTTCTCCGTCCCAAGACGGGTTGTCAGCCATGACCTTGGCATGGGTGGTGACGTCCTGTGGGGACAGCTGGGGCGACTCGTTAGGCTGGGTATGGATCCAGCCGAGGGGCTCCATTTCCTGTTAAAAAGGAAAGACGTTAACAATTGTGCATTTTGAAACACTATAACAAAGTAGCAAGTACAACTAATAACAAGCATCATAAAATGGTAAGAATGAGCTGGAAGATCCTCTTAAACTGAACATTTGTCTTACTTTAAGGTATTCATGACCCGGCAGCTGGTTGGGCAGGTGGACAGTCTGATGTGTCCCCCACTGTGGCACCATGACGATACAACGGATCTCCTTCACCTGGGGGTTGTCTGGGGGACTGGTACCATAGAGGTAGCCTGCAATCTGGACACACAGTGCATCGTCAGTATCTACAGTCGTGTCTTAACTTTGCACAAACGTGATGAGGGAGCCTCAGGGAGAGATGCCAAGGTGTGCACCAACAATCATTTTGATAACATGTGAAAAAAATGAAATAGTTGATGTATCAACTGCAGTACTATCTAGACTACATACCTGTGCTCGCAGATCTGAGATGCAGATGAACTTCTTGAGGACGTTCTTCGGCAGGATGTAGGTGTAGCCCGTCTCTTTGATGTCGTCAGATGACACGTAGATGTGGTTGGTTCGGAGGTGGAGGTTAGCAGCAGATATGGCCCTGAGAGGAAGAGCACCAGAAACATTAAAGCAAACTTAAATTTAAAACAGAAGTCAGTGATTCCTAGTATACCTAGTGCACATTTTAGTACAATATTTTATCTGATGGATCATAAACCTATTTCTGCTTACCTGACTCTCCATTCGGTCTTGGAGGAGAAGGTCTGAGTCTCATAGTTGGAGGTGGTGGAGGTGATGATCTCGTCACCGTGCTTGTTGACAGTTCGGGTCTGCGTGGCTGTGAGCTGCGACTGTTCTTTGGTCTGCTTCTCAATCTCGGCAATCTGCTGACGTTGCTGTGACGGAGCAGAGATCTCCATACCCAGGATGATGTCACGGATCTCAGACTGGGTCAGTGAGGCCACATTCACGCTGGTTGAAGGCAAGATAAGCATCGACTATTAGAGACAAGTATGGCTTTATTCTGATAAACTGAGTTACAGGACAGAATAATAAAAAACATTTATCTGAGCAGCAAACAGTATTTCTGTCATGCAAAGATCCAGCCCATGAATCAATACTTACTTGTTCTTCTTGCCATAATCTGCCAGAATGAGATCTTTGAGTTGCACTTCCACCTTGATCCACTCCTCGTCAGTGAGCGTGGGCCAGATGTGGTGAGGCTCGGTGATAGTCGTCTTGTCAGGTTTCAGGATCACCTTGGCGCGGTCATTGTTGACATGGAGCGCTCTGAGGATCAGGATGAGTCGGGAGAAGGCCTAGAGATTGGAGGGAAAACACCAATTATTTACACGGGAGATGTGTTGGGAACTTGGCTCGAGTCCACTTGACATGGGGCAAGTTGTTTTGTACAAGGTTAAAAAAAAAAAAACGAGTGACACTCACTGTGTAAGACGAGATGGTCTTAAGCCAGTCATCGTAGAGGTTGAACAGCACCATCTGAGGCTCTGTAGCCTTCAGGATCAGGTCTCCAAACTTCTCCACCTTCAGACAGGCCTGGAAAGGCAGCTGCAACTCAGAACCTTTGATGACGATGTTGGGGAAGTCAAGCAAATGGACCTGCACAGAGAGAACAAACCATTAGATCTGGGAAGCATTGTTTGCATCCAACTTTCAGAAGTTACACTGACATGTACCTACAAGACTTGTAATTATTAAAGCATGATAATAAATACGTAATTATTAGCCTGGAAAAGTCTCACCTCCAGAGGGTCCAGCATGCCCTTCCTGGTTACAATGATCTGTTTCGGCTGCTCTTCCACAGGGAGGGAGCGAATCAGGGCAGCTACTTCTTCAGCTGTCTTCCACTTGGCCAGCTGCAGAGATGAAGAAGGAATAAAGTTAGAATCAAATTAAGGAATGAGCAACTTCAGCAGTGGTTGCAGTTTATAGTTAAGAACTTTGTAAAAACAACAAATTCATATCACAGCATGTTACAGTCAACCAGTGCACATAAGATCTATGCGCTATGATATCTTCAATGCAGCTGCATTATTTCTGTATTACAAAGTAAGGAGTGGTGGAGCCGTGCAGGACTGTACCTGTCCCAGACGTTTCTGTCCAGCCCACACAGATGTGTGAATGATCTTGAGGAAAAGCTGACCAGTCCTGGGGTTGAAGATGAATATAGCTCCATTGATGGGCTTCGTGGTCAAGTTACCCTCAAAGGTCTGTTGAGGTAGATGGGGAACAAATGAGACTAAATTAAAATGATATATCTTTTTTTTATTCCTATGCAAAAGCAATATTTTCAGACACTTTCACAACATTAAGAAGCAGTAGTTTCTTCCATGTAGTAATGCAATGTTGAGCCCTCACCTTGTGGATTGTGACTCTGTACACGTTGGTGTCATCTACAAACCAGATGATCTGGTTGGAGAAGAGTTCACCATAGTTCTGTGAGGACAGGTACGGCTCAGTGGGCTCAGAGGAGTACAGCTGCAGACCTTTGCGGATGCGCTCCCTGAGCACATACAGGGCAGGGTTGGCCTTCATGATCTTGGCCATGGCCTGCTGGATCAGAGGCTTGCTTCCTGGGAACCAGTTACCATAGGCACTACGGAGGAGATGAAACAACAGAGTTAAAAACTAACTTGAGATTGTTTTATCATCGATCCTTCCTCCGTTAATGTCATGAGAAAAACGCCTCGCAAAAAGGTCAGAGTACCTCGACCCAACACCATGTGAACGGATACAGTAGTGAAAAAACAAGTTAGGAAGCTAGTGTGAAAACTTCCAAGGCTACTGCAGAACACCGTTGTTGACATGAACAAGTGGATGCCAAAACTCGGGCAATGGTGACAAGTAATAACTGTACGATTTCCCACTGCACACTAGGGCTCATTTTAAAATCAGGCAGAAGCAATGCATCGCCCACTTGAATCACCATTGTATGCTTCTTTGTTATCTGAGCTACAGGTAACAATGTCAGTTTATTACATCACACAATTTAGGATTGTGTTATTTTTAGGTTGCCCTTTTACACCAGTGTGTGATATTTGCTATCATACTGGTCATGTACCCATGTTTGTAACAGTCCTTACCTGTGGAGGTTGTAAGCCAGGTCAATAGCAATGAGCACCCCTGTGGGGGAGGGGTAGATGCTCATGTTGTCGGTGGTGTAGTCCAGGAACTTGGCTCTGGCGTAGCGCTCGATGTCATGTGAGTCGTAGTCCCCCCAGCGCAGCTGGATGTCGATCCAGTACTTCTGTGTGGTGGTGCTGTCCATCACGTCCCTGTAGGTGGAGGTGCACATCTTAATTCATAGAAGACTAGAAAACAAACCTTTAAAATGCTTCCATTATAAGTTCACAAAACCCATAATCTAGTGCAACTCTTATAGTCATGGATTTGAGTCATGCAAATATATATTTGAAAGTCATACTTAGAGTCAGCGAGCAGAGATGGTCGAGAGACATTCCACTTGTATGATGCAAAGAGGAGGATGTCGGCACAAGATGAGTTCATCTTGTACGACTTCCTGGGGTGGATGGTCTCCTTCTGCACTGTCTCAATCTCAAGGGCATCCAGCTCCTGATCAAACACCTGAAAACCAAGAAATAAAAAGTTATTTTCATTGTGGGGAACAACAATCAAAGCATATGAAAACTCCTCATAGGAGCAAACTTCAGCGTGCTGCATTTGGTTATGAGGTAAAATAACTAAAACCTACCTGACAGAGATCCATGACAATGCTCTCATGAATCTTCTGCCACAAGTGAGCCCTGAAGATCTGAATGAGGGAGATCTTCAGTGTGGGGATCTTGCCGTGCATGAAGATTCCTGTCAAGTCCAGTTGCACCTGGAAACCCACATACACCTAAAGACAGTGGACAGAAAATGTAGGCCAAGACAGACATGTTAAAATCATGGCAGTGATTTTTTCTTCTACAGTAACATCAAAATTAATTGCTTTGCAGTAGATTTATTGATAAATGTTGGTTGTACTGACGTTTGCTCTGTTGATGGTGGGTGACCACCAAAGTGTGAAGCGACGGTTGGGGATTTGGTTCAGACCAGACCGCTGGGCATTGGTCAGCTTCTTCCATTTCATGGACTCCTCAAAGCCACTGGCCTTTTCCCTGAAGCCCAGAAATTAAGACACTTAATGTTTTGTTTTTTTAAACACAAATCCACAACATGAAAAATCAGCTCCAAGGAATTTAGCATTTGGGGAGGAAAAACAAAAATGCACATCATAAGTACAGCAAGTATTTTGGTTGCGGGACGTACTCTCTCTTCTTTTTAGAGTTGTTTAAGCCTTAAAAAACTCTTATTCTCTCTCAGTATAAACATTCTGCATATCAAGGTGCTCTCACCAGAAGAGACCCTCCCAGGTGGGAAAGTAAGTGCCTTTGAAGAGTGTGTGTTCTAGGATGCCTTCAACACCGCCCAGAGCCTGGATCATGTCTGTGCGGTAGTTGTTCAGGTTCCACAGTTTACCATCGTGCCTCTGGTGGGTCCACCAGAACGGATTCTGCTTCAGCACCTGAAATCAGTCGAGGGGTCTCAATGTTATTCGTTATTAAATGTTATACATCTTTTACTAACATACAAAAGTCAGAATGTTAATGTGCAAATTGTAAAGATTTCTACAACAGATACTTAATGCATCCTCGTAAGACAATTTTGCCCTTCAACCTATCAGTCGTGTCACCACCATACCTGGTACTGTTTGAAATCTGTCCTGACTCTCCAGCCTTTGTCATAGGCCAGTGTGTGTCTGTCCTTCTGGAAAAGAGTGTTGATACGAGGGATTCCTCTGTCCCACGAGTCTTCCAAATCTTCCAAGGTCAGACGCCTGAAACACAAGAGAACAGAGTGCTATTTGCTTTGTCTAGTTTCAGCTCAGATTTGTTCAAATAAATACAATTAGATCAGTGCAGAACAGCAGATTTTATGAATCCAACACATTGTATCCTGGACAAGCTGATCCGTTTGGGATAATACCTGTTCTGGGCGATGGCCTCCTGTCTTTTGAGGGCATACTCAGCCCAAACCCTCTGGGAGTCGATGAACTCACTCTCCCACGGCTGAATGTAGCGATACAAGTTAGGAATGAGCTGGTCTTCTTCATGGCTCATTCCAGACCTGAAGTGGGTGATGCCCACATCCGTCTGCTTCGACCACCTGGTGGAGGAAGGAGGAGGATTAAAGCCCAGTTTGCGAAAACATTTTTAGAAAGAATTTACAGACAAGAAATCAATAAAAAAAAAAAAGTGCCTTCATGCCATCTTACCGCAAGTCTGACTGTGGAATCAGCACGTGGCCCATGGACAGCATGCCAAGGCCACCCAACTCTTTGGGAGTGTAGAAGACTACAGGAGGGAAGCGGCTAGGCATTTTGGAATTCAGGCCAATCTTGATACGTGTCTGGATCTTGTTCTCACACTTCACCAGTAGGTCCAGGAGCTCCTGGGTGTTGACCACAGCCTCACGGAAATACGTCATCAGACCGATCAGAGCCGTGTTCCATTTGTTCACAATCTGGAGATAGAGACGGGACATACTGAAATATTCTGACATGTCTAAAAAGGAAAGTGATAATTCACCATAACATGTTACGGTTCTTTGGGAGAACCATAACATGCTACATGCTCCGGTTCTTTGGGAGAAGGTTGTCAGCTGACCTTGGTGAATGTGGTGGATCCAGAGGCCATGAGGATCTGACGCACTCGGTTGTGGAAGCGCTGCATCGATTCATCATCCACACGCAAGAAACACTGCGCTGTCCTTTCTTTGGTCACCTACACATACAAATACAACACCGAGAACTTAAAAACAAAAATGCAAACGCGTTCATGGCCACTTAAAGATAGTTAAGTTGAAGTGCTGTAAGGATACATTCGTTGTCGAAACAACACTGTTAGCATACACTTATAAGACTTATTTTGGTCATCGACTCCTCACCTCGTTCTGCAGGTTCCATACACCATCTTTGTGAGTGAACTCCTCATAGCTGGTGCGGCACTTTGGCAAGATGCGGCACTCAAAGCCACACATGTTGAAGAGCAGGTTGGGGTTGTCTTTGCTGTAGACTGAAACAAAGCTGTTCTCCCACTGGACGGTGGTCACTGATCTGGGCAGGCGGTTCTTGATGTCCCAGAACACAGCACGTCCCCTGGGGGGGGAAACAAATCATTAGAAAGGTTATGCTTAAAATTTAATATAATAATAATGTACTAGTTACAACAATCTGGCATCCCCTGTTATTCAGAAACCACATAATCCACCAAAAGGGCTTTTGTTAACAATTATTTGACCATTTCTCAGTAATGTTGAACATGTTCTGTCATCTATGATTCCATCGCTTCTCCTGACTTCATAGATTTTTCCCTTGCTATCATTTCAGTATCGTAAGGGAGATATTTGGTCACAATCTTTGGCGTTACTCACAGGTTGACATCGTGCTTCATCAGTCTCATGCGGGCATCACGGGGCCAGCACTTCTTGTTGTTATAACCCACTATGTTCTCATTGTTGGGGTCTGGGTGCTCCGTCAGGTACCGCTGAATCAGGTCCCTGGCCTCATCAGCAGAGAACCTGGTGGACCAATGAACACGGCATGAATTACAATTTATCAACAAAAATGTACGTTTTCATTCCTGCCTGTTAAGCAGCAAAGACAGAAGCTACAGGCTGTAACTAACTTTAGTAATTTTAAAAGATAATGCAGTTTGTAAAATTCCCAGCTTGTGTTACCAAAGAGCAACATTTTCTAAAGCCATAATGTAAGAAGAGTCTTTGTCATTTTGGCGATTCAATCCCACCTGAAGAAGATGTGGATGCGGTCGATGTAGCGGCAGTACAGTCGGATTGGGTGGGCGCTCTCTGTGGGCGTGTCTTGGAAACTGAGGAAGTCATTGGGCATCTGAGGTGGGCCAGCCATCTCACTGGCACGGTGCAGGCCCAGCACCAGCAGGTCCATCACCAAGCCGTAGTACTGTACAATGAACGAGGCAAACTGGAGGCCTCTGATGATGCCATAGGAGTTGGTGTGGTTCATATCCTAGACAGCCGAGAGATAACGAGGAAAACATTGAGATCAAAACTAGTAAAAACTGCATGTATGACTATGCACTCACATGGTGAGAAATTACTCATAAAAGAGAGTTTTAAGGAATTTATATACCTAAGTTGATAAAGATTGTCCAGGAATACATCAGATTTGTTTACCTTGTAATTGATGACCACATTGTTTTTGGCTGTCATGTAATCAGCAATGTTGTGATCAACAATAAGACGTAGCAGCCTGTTCAGCAGGGTCAGATCAATCTTCTCATACATCTTCTCATAACGGGACTCCAGCATCACGTTGCACTCTCCCTCTGCCGTCTCCCACACGTCCTGCAAGTTGTTGATGCCTGAGGAAAATGAACAAAAATATAACGTGTGAATTTTGGTCCTGCTGCAGAACAGATCAGTTACCAAAGGAGGTGTATGTTAACAAAAGTTTAATTCCAATTCATTCAGCTATACGGTTCTGACCTTGACACCACTTATAGACCAGCAGTGGTGGTGGTTCAGTGTCAGCAGGTTTGATCCAGGGTGGGAAGAGGCGTCTCTTATCCGCCTCGTACCACAGATACTGGTCAAGGTAGGCATCTGTGATCTTCTCCAGGGGCTCAACATCATACACGGGCACCAGGTGACTGTACAAGTCCATGAACTCGATACCCACCTGCAGGGGAAAACAAGTAGTTTTGACGCATAAGACACGGTAGAGACATTAAAGTGAAGGCTTTCAACAGTCATCTTAATGCCAACATTTCCAGCAGTATGTTAAAAAAAGTATGCCATTGACATCAATACTAATAAGGCCTCAAGTCACCCAGGAAGTAAAAAGGTTTAATGAGAAAAGCAATGGCGGCTGAAACTTCACTGATAACTAAGAGCATCAGCACATCCTGGCCCTGACCTCTTTGAAGGCTCTCTGGGTGAGCAGGTGACGTTTGATCCTGGACAAGGCCTCGTGAGGATTGTCGTAAGCCTGCTCAATCAAGCCCAGCTCCTCCCTCTGACTCTGGTTCAGACGAGACTTCACACTAGGGGACACAGGAAAAAATTATGTAGAAAACAACAGTCTGGCATTTAATGATACAGTTATACATGTTGAAACACCGTTTACCTGTATGCCTCCTTGAGCCTCTCCAAAGCCAGGATGAGCAGTTTGGTGTCATGTTTGTAGGACAGTGGTGGGAAAGGGATTGGGGAGAACCGCCGACTCTCCAGCCAATGAACAGTGGTGGTGTAAATGGCTACAGCCTCTTCAGCTGTGATGTAGGGTCCATCCTGTAGGCAGGAAAAATACACTTCATTAGAAATATGACAAAATGCATTGTGTTCATGTCCTAAGTCTTCATCGGCATATACAGATGTGGGCGATAAGAACATCTTAATGTAAGGGGGGGAGAGGCCGGGGTATAAATGATAATAATCAATGTCTAAATGGTTATGAGCCAACTGCAGCTGCAGCCAGTGATCAATAAAACAACCATATATTTTAATATTCCTCCAGTTCTTACGCACAGGCAAGCAGACCAATGCAAGTGCGCCTTTGTAAGAGGACAGCATACTATCCTATGGAAATGCCTTTTCAATATTTCCTCTTTGAATGGTGCGTTACCTTCAGGTAGTTGTGCTGTCTCTCCTGCTCTGCTTTCAGGTACAGACGGGTCAGCCTTCCCAGGTTCTTCTTGCACACCGTCTTGTCCACAGTGGCTCCACGGCGGATTCGCTCACGGTTGTAGTGGGCAGTGTTGGTCCACCAGTCAGCTTTAGCCTTCACGTAGCGCAGGATCATGTTCTCAATGGGAGTGGGCAGGCCTGGCACCTATAATCAAAATCAGACAAATTCTACATTCAAACAGAGCAGCGCCTTAAGGACCCTGCAATTAATCCTTCTGTCATAATCACACTCAGTGACAGAGGAAGAGATCTCTGTAATGTACCGACCTTCCATGGGATGTTGGCCTTCCAGCACCTCCACGACTCACTGAGGTGCTGCAGGATGGTTCTGGCCTTGTTCTGTTTGATGCCCTCGGGCATCATGTCCAAGATGTCATGCATCACGGCGGCACGCAACTCCAGGTCAAAGTGAGACTCCACTCGCTGTTTGGTGACCGTCTTGGCAACGCCTTTAGAGTGACGTCCTATTGGAACAACGGAAAACAGCTGTTGCTTAAATGGTTCCCGACACAAACGCTGCATCATACAATTTTGATGGTGAAATAATATTAGCAAACATGAAAATATGTGACAAGTGTGTATGCAAACCTTCAAACTGCCTGGCAAGCAGATTCCCCAGCCACCTCTCCAAGAGTGGAGTGATCCCCCTCATGAAGAACAGCCACACTCTCCAGCCAGGAGCCCAGAAGCCACAACCTGGACCCTTGCCCACAGGACCCTGATAAAAAGGGAGAGTAAAATCAATTAATCCAAACTCTAATACAAATACACAAACAGTTGGCAGATTGTATACACTAAGTGTCTACTTACAGTGTTGAACCGGTAGTAGATGAGATGCTTTAGATCTTTGCACATCCGGATTTGTCTCATCAACTTGTACTTGTAGCGGTACATGCCTGTCAGCTGACCAACATGGGCGAAGATGTACTGCAGCCCATCAGACAACTACAACACAGAGGAGAAATTCTGAGTCGAGTGTGAAATTACTAATTTACAACAGATATTAAAACATCACCACTACTGAAATCGATAAAAAAAAGCATCAAATCATTAGGTAGGTAATCCGTTTTTAATTAAGGGATGTTCTGATATAACTCTATAACTAACAACTACTGTAGCATAACAGAATCCTTCAAAATGAAAGGATTTCAGCAACATGTTATCCATCTCATCCGAGGACAGAGGAATATATGGCCGAGTCCTTCCTGAGTCATTTGTGTCGACAAGCTTATCAAAAGTGTGTGACAGAGAAATAGTGCTGCTTTGCTGACATGAGACCTTGCTGTGACCAAAGGAGCGTGCTGCACATTAAAATGTGTTGCTCAACTCACCTGGAAGGCGTCAACATTTCCCAGTCTGTACTGCACGTGGCTGTCCACCACCAGCTTGCTGAGACGCAACACCTCTCTGCACAAGTGGAAGGCATTTCCGAATCGGGACTTCTTTCTTTCCTGAGGGACAGAAAAAAACAACACAGCTGTCAACCTTCAAATAGTACAGAGAGCTCCTGGTACCAGAATGCAGCAAGACATTTTTAACAATAAAAAAATAAATCCACATTTTTAGATTTGTAGAACATTAGGATTAACAACATTTTAACGGTTCAGATTTTAAGTCTTTCTGAGCAGCATTTAACACACATTCTTGTTGTTCAAATGGCAAAATATAACGTCATAAACAACAACAAGAGGTGGATCGGCCCGGGAGATTGTACCTTTGTGGTCAGTGTCTTGACAGGCTTCAGGTTGAAGTTGTAGTCGAGATGCAGGTAGTTGAGGTTCTTACGGTGGATGAGCAGATTGAGCATGTTGTAACCCTGTCTGCAAACCTGCAGACCCACCTCCACCCAGTCCAGCTTGGTGGACTGAAAGAACTTGGTGGCCTTGAAGGAACGGAACAGATACCTGAAAGACAACGGGTGGAAAATGTAAGCAGAAAATCAAAAACAACAACGAGCAAAAAACACTTCAAATTAGAATGACTGGTTAACCGGAAATCAAGTGTCCAAGGATGCTCACCTCTTCTTCTGGGCTTTGGGGGGTCTGTGTTTGAGAGCATTGAGCACGTAGTACTTGAGCAGTTTCTGGTACGACACTCGCACCTTCACTGGCTGTCCTGCAGGGCAGTGTTCCCGGTACCTGGAGAATCATTTAACACCTACTATTTAGAAATTATCATATTTTTTCTTATCTAAATGTAATACACAAAATAAAGTGTTCCACAAAGTCATCCCATCCGTTTACAATAAGTCAATCATGACAAATTTTATTTCATTCCAACGTGTTAGAAGTTGACTCACCAGTTCTTGATCAGGGGGATATCAATGGCACGTCTTGTACGGCCAGATCTGAGGTTGAAGGGTCTCGGTGCCCAAAGCAGAGCGATGCCATTGGCTGTGTTGTCTGTGTAGAGTGGGGTCTCCTTGAGGAAGGGCTCCACATACTCAGGAAGCTCAAACTCCTCATCGTCATCAGGCAGAGGCTCCTGACTCTGCGTGTGCAAGAAATTACAGTAAGAATTTAAGATCGAGTTCAATCATATTGACTTGTAAAAGGGATTTCGATCATTTTCAATTCAACTGGGGTTGTAAATAATTATCTGAATGATGAAGGGCCAACTGCCATTGCAGCCAGTAAAATATCAAAGCCACCATTCATTTTAATATTCCTCAAGTTCTTACGCACAGGCAAGCAGTCCAATGCAAGTGCGCCTTTGTAAGAGGAGTATTCAACACATCAAATATAGTGTGACAAAAGGGAATTATATTTATCTTTTCACAGCTGCCAAAGTTAGAAGGTGGATAATCAGCCAAACAACACTTACCTTGACAGAATGTCTGTGTGAAATGGGGTTGATCAGCGGGTCAAAGTAGAAAGCTGGGAGATCTGGATCCTCTGTCTTGATGAACACCACGTTGGGTGTATGATACCTGAGCAGATAAAGTCATGAGTATCTACGCATTTAGTAAATCTATTCATTGGATGAACATGGAGACATTCAGGGTCACTTCACATGAGTTATGTCTGAATATGTTTTAATTCATTTGAATTTCAATTACTTTTCAATTAACTGCAATTTTAAGAAATAACTAAATTAATGTCTTACCAGGTGAGGTGGACATGGTGCGGCAGGTTGTTGTACAGGTAGGGGAAGGCGATTTTGTACTCTGTCCTGATGGGCTGTCGGATTATGATCTTGTTTATGTCATTGAACTCATTCCAGTCTTCATCCCTGCAAGAGACATGGAGAAGGATCAGCTATGGTACAAATCATCTAGCATTTAAGTCTTACTTGCAGTCTTGTTTGGGGTAAAACGGGATTACCATTCAAACAATTACAAGAAGCATCATCTTCTAAATGCAAAATGAAGAAAAAATATTGTCTTCTTATTTAAAAAGGTGTGAGGTCCTTACTGGAGGTTGATATCCCTGACAAGTGGCTCAAACTTCGGTCCCCCGGGGATGGCCATATTCAAGGCCTTGGAAGTGAAGAAGGCTTTGAGGTCAAACAGATAAAAGTAGTTGAAATCCACCAGGTCCGTGAGCAGTTGATTGGCCAGGCGGTACAATGTGGACATCATGGGCAGTGTGAACTGCCAGCGACGGTAGGTGGTGCCATTCACAAACCTGAAGACGGCACAAATAAATTGTTTGATTTCACTTTGTACACATCAGCTGAATATGCAAAACTTAAAATGTGTCTTTAAAGGTTAACGTGAAGGCTTACTTGGAGGTGTCTTTGAGAGGCTGGTGCTCATAGAGCCACTCCGCAACTGAAGAGTCCTCCTCAGAGTCCAGCTCCATCTGGATTGCCTCCAGTGGTTCCACATCAAGGATGTTGTCTGCATAGTCCAGTGGCGGCTCCTCATCATCGAATGGCGGAAAGCGCATTCGCTTGAAGTGCCGACGATCACGCTTCTCACGTCGCATCATGATCCACATGGTACTGGGGGGAGGATAGGAGACACCAATGATTGTTAATATTTTAAAAATATTAATGAGCACAATGCATTTGATGTGCACTTCTCACACATGCAACTGCCACATACAACAAACATAGTATAAAAGTATTACCCAACATCACACTATCTCTTACCCCCATTGGGCGATGTAGACTGGCTCTATGACCCAAGGGATTTCATTCACAAAGGAAATAGCTCCGGTGATGTGGTAGAGGACGGGCACGTCTCTGATCTGTTCCCAGGGCATAGGCATGTTTTCCAGCAACTTCAGTACAGCATGAGGCATGTACTTGAGGGCACTGTTCAACAAAAAGAAAGATACACAATGAGCTATGGCAGTGACGATGGATTTTCTTTTAGCAAAAGATTAGCAAAGAATTCAAATGTGTGTTTTTTAAAAACAAATTGAATTATGCAGGAAGACAATCAGTTTTAAGTTGCATCACAATCTACCTCGAGTACATCTGAAGATATTAGTCCACTTAAAAATGCACCAACTTTAATTAAGAATTATAAAAATAGACATGGTTACTATAGTGATAGTCGTTCTTACCCGAGATAAACCCTCTTGTCGTGGCGAAACTTTCTATTGGTCATGTCTCCATGGTCCCTGATGATCTTGCGGACATGTTCAGGTGGCATGTCTTCTTTCTGAGCATCCACAAAGCCAAACTTTCTCTTTTCGGAGTAGCGCTTTGCTTGCAAGTGCTGCCATTTTCTTGCTGTAGAGTTGGAAGACATTTAAAACAAATGAATCACATCCACGTGTGATATTGTTTGTACATAGTACTTTTTTGCCACACTGGGATTGTGCTGCACAGAGTGAATGCCAACATACCTTTCTCTTGCAGTTTTTCCTCAGACATGTAGTCTGGGACAGGTACAGGAGGGGGTACACCCGGGGGCATGCCTGGAGGGACCCCTCTGTAGGGGAAAGTAGCCGCCATAGTGCCTCACTACTGAAAGCAAAGACAACAAACAAAGAATTTAAATAAACAGTCAGATACATGTTTTATCTGCGTTAAGTAAGAATGTATGTTATCAACGATACAAGCTACAAAAGAAAATCCCATTTCACATTACACATAAAAGCCAAATTGATGGGAAACCCTCAATTAAACTGACTTATTCCACGTTACAGACCATGTGAATTTTGAGAAATCACTTCATTCAAACTTTAGAAAATTTAACAATTGCACATGATATCGATTAAGTGATACAATTCGTTTTGCCATTCATTTGGCTAGCTGTTAGCTACCTAGCTTAACAACATGGCTTCCGTACCGCACAAACTGAAACGTTATGCACAACTTTAAGAACAGCAGACCTGAGTTAAACTCCACGGTGCAACATATAATAGATGTATTCTTAACAATACGCAACATACCAAGTTAGAAAACAAAGTTCAGTCGACGTTTGCCGGCTAAAGTTAGTTAATTAGGCCAAGCGCGGATGAAGCGGTGAGCTAACCATCTGCTACAACTAGCATAGCGGCTAAAACACTTGTGTTCAAGAAAAAAGAAAATGCCTACAAAACCACGCACCTCGCTACTTTCTCTCCCCGTGTGAATCGTTATCGTCGAAGACAGCCGTGATCCAAACACCATCGGCTACCACAACATTTCTCTTTCAGAGTCGTATCGTCCTTTTTCCAGTTCACTGTTGTGTTGATTTGTCTTCACGAAAACTGCATCGCGCACGACGGACGACGGCGGCCACACGATGTACGCAGCTCACTGGAACTCACAGACGACAGGTACGTCGGATATACGTGCGTACTACCACGAAACGGAGAGGGCTCTACGTCGAAAACTACGCAATCATTGGACAAGCGCAATTTTGCAAGTACCCGGATGTCTTCGTTTCCGGCACAATACTGCCCCCTACAGTGTTGGGGTGTAACCTACAAGGTTTCACTACTTGCCATTTGGAGAAGGTTTTGAGTTTGTTTACAAAATAACTATTATTGTACACAGTTCATTAGATATAGTTGTGTTTGTTTTGTATTTTGCTTGTTTATTTGTTTTTGGAGACGTTTCTATGCTGCTTTTATTGTGAAAAATACCTTTACCGGAAGAGTGGAGTGCTTCTCTTTGGGTAGCGGGCAGGTCTGATCACAAATGACCATTCATAACGTTGCGCAGCGATTTCTTGTCTCATAATCCGAGTCACTTTTTAATGCTTTTGTACTGATGTCCGATTTAATGATGATTTCTGACGATGTGCGGGAAAATGTGAAGGTAAGTTAAGTTTAAGTTAAGTTTTATCTTTAGTTCAGAGTTCAGTTTTTTTCTAATCTACAAAAGCAGTTCCGACAATTGCATAACAGACCTCAGCCGTGTTTTATTGATAATCCGCTGAATATTTTTTCCTGAAGTTGAAAAAGGCAGAGGTTTCTTCAATCAAAACACATTTAAACGACAATGTCTCAATTATTCACTATTCGTAATCTCTGTCAAATCTAGTCATGCATGTTGAAGTTATGTAATGGTAAGTGAGGATGTAATTTTTGAGTCTCAATGTCCTTGTTTGATTATACCTGTAGTTACATGTAAGCGTGTGTAAACTTTGATTGTTGTCCACTGTTCTTGGTGCAGAAATACTACGGGAGCCGACTGGAGTCCTCCTGTGATTTGCAAACAAGTGCTGCCTCCTGCGCGCTGTCTCGCTGCCCAGTGCCAGCAAGTGTCAGGGATGCACTGAGCCTGGTTCACCCGGAGGTTACCAAAAGGTACGATGTGCAATCTGATTTTTGTTTTTGCATCATCTGCAATAAATAACTAATATATTGCAGCCATCGACAGGTCAGGCACAAATCCATTCATGCCACAGTTTCACTAAACATTGACCTCTCTGTAAACACATTGCTGTAAACCCCTGTGTGAACAACATTACTCAACTTACAACACATATTTCATATATATGAGAGGAACTAGCTCCCTTCTGGTCTTCCTTGGTCTGTCGGCATCCTTTTATCACATCCATGTATCTAATGATTGTGTAGTGACTTTGTGGCGATGCACTGTAATCATTAACAACGCCTTTCTCCAGATTCTTCGGCTGTGGCCTTCCCTTTCCCGCGAAGCTCGAGGGCTGCAGAGTCCTGGACCTGGGCAGCGGCTCTGGCAGAGACTGCTATGCCTTCAGCAAACTCGTTGGGCAGAGCGGACACGTGACGGGCATCGATATGACGGAGGAGCTGGTGATGACACGTTCACAGAATGTTTGCCACTCAATTTCTGTGCTTTCTACTGACTTAACTTTCTTTTTTTTTTAGATCACAGCATCTCGTCAGTACATTGAGTATCATCAAAAGAAGTTTGGCTATGAGAAGCCCAACGTCGCGTTTGTCCAAGCGTACATGGAGAAGCTCGGGGACGCCGGCATCCAGAGTGACTCGGTGGATGTTGTGCTGTATGATGCGTTTTGTCTTTCTGGTCCGTTACAAGAAGACAGCTTTGATAATTTGATTGACAAAACTGTTTTTCCTTCTAATGTGTCCAGATCCAACTGTGTAATGTGTTTGTGTCCTGATAAAAGAGCAGTGCTGCAGCAAGCTTACACTGTCCTCAAGGTTAGTCTGAAGAATTTCTACCAACCGCATTAAAAAGGAAGATGCAAAGGAAACACTGCTCATGGTTGTCATCACTGTTCACACAGGAGGGAGGCGAGCTGTACTTCAGTGACATGTATGCCAGCGAAGTCGTTCCCGATCACATGAAGAAGGATCCGGTCCTGTGGGGTAAAATAACATTGCATTATTATCTAAACTTCTGTGTCAAAGAGCAGATTCCCTGCACGGCTACCACACACTGTCCTCTGGTTGTGTGACCTTTGATTTTTGGCCCAGGTGAAGGAATGGGCGGTTCTCTGTTTTGGCAGGATCTCATTTCGTTGGCACACAGCGTCGGCTTCAGCACGCCTCATCTCGTTTCGGCCAGCCGCATTGCAATCTACAACAGTGAGCTCAAAGCCAAAGCAGGTAGCACGAAGGCGACACTGACCTTTTGATGACATTGCAAACATAATTATCACTCCACAGCTGAGCCTGTTCTTAATTTTGCAGGTGACGTCAGCTATGCTTCAGGCACTTACCGACTCTTTAAGCTGCCCAAAAGTCCAGTCATGTCTGAGGCATCGGTGACCTATAAAGGAACTGTGGCAGATTTCCCAGATCAGCTCGACTTTGACTCCTTCCACTGTTTCAAGGTACAATAAAAACCCACCAGCAAAGTCGGATCAGGACAATATTAAATGACTTGAATGAGTCTATATTCTGTTGCTGGAAACGTTTGTTAAATGCCTACTTTTGTCTTATGCAGAAAGATGTGGCCGTGGAGGTAAATGGAGAGATGGCGGCAATCCTCCAGAGATCCCGTTTCTATCCGGATTTCATAATCCAGATATCAGATCAACCAGAGTCCGGCTCAGAGTCAACAATGACTGCATCCAACAACAAAGTAAAGCCCACCTACGTTTTGCATGCCAGAATCATATTAAACATAGGTTTTCACAGAAAGAATAACTACATTTTTTCTATTCTATTTCTATTTTTTTTTAGCTCTTACTTGCAATGATATGTTGTGGTTTCTTTGTTTCCTTCTTTTGACAAATGTACTTATTGTAAGTCGCTTTGGACAAAAGCGTCTGCTAAATGACCTAAATGTAAATGTAAGCAACCGTGCAGTGAAAGCTCAGATAGCAACTGAAGATTTGTTTCAGTCTTGTGAAAATAATCGCACATTTTTCTTTCTTTGTTCCTCAGTGCTGCCACCTCAACCCATTTCTGCTGGCTGACAGACTGGGATCCTCAGTGAGACAATGCTCCAAAACAAGCAAATGAAGATGTTTGCTGAATCCCGGAGTAAAACGGCTGAAATAAATTGATTAGAGTTTCAGATTAATTATGTGCTTGTTGTAGAGGTAGTATATTAATTCATTTAATATAAAACATTTTCATAGTAATTGTATTAACTTTCCAGGCTTCAACCTATTTCAATTCATTTTACTTGGGGTAAATGTACAAGAAATGTGCTGTATATAAAAGCCAATAAAAGCATCTTGCCTGTGTTTGTGTTTAACTGCGTTCTGCTGCCATGAAAGAGTTACTTATTTATTTATGATTGGAATATTTTTTATTGTTCTTCTTTTCAAACAGGACGGGATTACACATCAGATACATCACATGTTAGTGTACGCACTGAGACAGGACACATAGAAGACACACGAGGTTACAAATGGCTGTCAAGTATAATTAAACTTATTTTCAGCAAGTCAGGAAAGACTGAGAGATGACGTCCCTTCTTGCTGGTACAGTACTGTGGTTGTTTATAAAATGCATCAAAAAAGGGTTTGTTGCATCACCATTTTCATGTAAAGACTAAAAACCTAAAACAAATGAAGAATGAATTGTAGTTGGTGGAACAAACTATTTCAGGAAACAGGAAGACGACGTCCTCAAAGCGCAGCTGACCACAGTAAGTATGATGATAACAATGAGTGGTGCATAAACGGATGTGTTTATATACCTGAGCTTTAGTTACGTACCACGAAGCATCCAGCAGGTTAAAGGGACGGTTACGTAAAGTGCTTTTTATGTTCATGTAAATGTGAATGTTAAGTCATATGATGAAGACTGAACAATAAGCTTCATCTCTGCTATAAACATTTATGATGGATTCAATTCAACGGATGTATTGCAAAGTTAAAAAAGAAAAAAGTAACCTATTTATCAGTGATTTGTTGAGCACAATATTATAACTGACCTTTAGATTTTAAAAGAATAAATATATTGTAACCTTGTAACTCAGACAGGTGGAGTGGTGTGTGTGTGTGTGTGTGTGTGTGTGTGTGCGCGTGTGTGTATGTGTGTGTACTTACAATGTTTTAAGTGGGTAGAATAGTATGAAAAATACTACTATTATATTATACTATTATATTACTATGACTTTACTACAAAATACTAAATAATTGAATCCTCGTGGAATCTTGGAATTTCAAGTTTAAAAAATGCTTTTATATATTTATGGCTAATATAAATCACAGACTGTGACCATGTAGATGACCCGTTTTAGTGGGCTGTAGTTAAAACCTGGACAGATGACGAAGAGGAAAGGCGACCTCCTTCATCACTGTGTGGTTTACATCTGCAGCCAGCTCAGGTCATCAGCTCTGCAAGTGACAAATACAGATTTAGCAAACTATCCATGCACATAAAAGGAATTATAATTTTATCATTTTATCTGCATCTTTCTCAATATAATGCATGAGAAATAGAAATAACAGGTAATCAATATTTATCCCAACAGGACAGACTCATCATCACCCTCAGCTCTACAGAGCGTTTCAGCTCAATGTTTTAGTTTAATGGCCGCCTATGTTACTTTAACTGTTTTGGTTCACTCTTCCCACTTTCTTGCATCATTTGCAGTCAGCTCTTCAAACATTCGGTCACAAACATAACCCCAAAAGAACAATAATGTTGCTTCATATCTGCCAGATATGTAAATAAGCAACATTTGCACACAGGTTCAACTTTAAAAGATTCATGTGTTCACAGCTGGTTTCTGCTGCCCCCAAGTGGCCAAAATAAGCAACAACAAAGCAACATTTAATCCCTGACGACATACTGCAGCAGTTTATCATTACTTCACGTGTTTAATGCACATTCAGCATTAAAGCAGTCTAGTTTGTGTGAAGTCACTCACTGAGCCTGAGCCTTTGTTAAGACCTGACCAGCAGCCATCAGCTCTGCAACGCGAGCCACAGCGGGGTCGAACATCAGGCTGGCGGCAGCGACCACCACCTCGTCTCTGTGAACGGAGACGCGAAAGACATTTAGGACGAAGCATGAATGAAAATGTGTCGGAGGTTATTCCACAGCTGCTCACTTGATGTAAAACGCCAGGAACTTCCTTTCTTCCAGTTTGCCTTTGAATATAATTTCCGTGTATCCCTCTCCATAGCCTGAAACGAGGACATGAAAGGGAGAATGAGACACGGTAATGGGGGTTTATATGGGTTTAAATATCCCGACATCCTCAGCAAATACTCCACCTGTGTATCGGACACTCTTCCCAGCTAGCACAGTCCAGAAGAAAGGAACAGACTCACATTCGGTCGGTTTCTTCAGCATGTTTAGGGCAGCTACTCTTCCTGAGGGTTAAAAAAACAGAAACAATGCATGCATGTGTGATGCAGAAATATCTACACAGCACTCCTTGAATCCGTCAGTCTTTACCTTGAGCTTGTGACATTTGCCAGTGACCCACGTTGACCCTTTGGTCTCCACGAATGGTCAGAGGGAAAGAGGTAACATCTCCAGCGCTAAAAATATCTGGTGTATTGGTCCTCATGAACTGTTGGAAAGAGTTAAAAGCAGGAGCCTTAACATTAGGCCCATAAAGACATGAATAAAACAGTATATTTATACAGATTCATTTAAATCATCCGGACACTATTAGCTGAGGGATTCAGGTATTAAACAATATTAATGTCTGGTCAAAAACAAGCAATTAAAGTCCTAACATGCAAAGTTGAAAGCTGTGTTTACGCTTCATTAGTTATGTCAATATCACAGTGCTGAAGGCAATGATATCTCGTGTGTTACCTTGTCGACAACAACAGTTTTCCTTGAATCCACTTCCAACCCGCTTCCCGCCAGGAAGTCCGAATTGGGGATCACGCCTGTAAATCAGCCATCTTTGTGTTTGATTTTTTATTTTTTTCATGCAGAACTGCATGTTTGAAAAAGCTTCAAACTCTATTTGTGCAGAATAAAAAATGTAAGCAGAATAATATAACTACCGATTCCAGCAATCACCACATCAGCCTCCAGGACTTTACCACTCTTCAGCACCACGGCCTTGACCTAGAATAGGAAAGAATCATTTAGGGACCTCCAGAAGAATAAACACTGTAGACACAATATGCTTGAAAGCAGCAAATAATATTAATGGTGATTTATTATAGCTGCTTTGGTCTCACATTTACTCACACTTTTCTTGCTATGACATAAAAAGAAAGGTCTATGCTAATAGAGTAAGCGTAGAGTCACCTTGCCGTTCTCCCCTTGGATCTCAGTGACTCCCTCACTCATGTAGAAAGTTACATTTTGTTCCTCCAACATCTTAAAAAGAGGAAACAGTGTTTAAACTTTGTTCCGTTTGATAAAAGTGAATGCATTTGCAAACCGTCATCCGTGCTTCTTACTTGCATTATCACTTTCCCGATCTCGGGCCCCAGAGATCGCTCGTACGGGTGTCTGGAAGTGCCGACAACGGCGACGCTGGCGGCTTTGTTCGATAAGTAGGAGGCCACCTCCATACCTGTTGGATTAATGAAAAACACGTCAGCCATCTGCAGTATTGGTGATGTGAAGCAGCTCTCAAATATTTATTAATATTAGGAGAGGTGGCTATGAAAGAGGCAAAGACAACAAGCTGATAATCACAAAACCAAAAAAGATCCTAGTTTCATTCTGCCATGTTAAGAGAAAGTGAATCAACCTATGAAGGAAGTTCCAATCACAACAGCTTTTTGGTCCAGACAGGAGTTGTGGATCTCTTTGGCGTCGTCATACCGCTGCAGCAACTTCACTCCCTTCAGATCTGAACCGGGACAGACGAGCGGCCGCGCTCTGAACAAAAGCAAGGACTATTAGTGTATATTGCTGTTGTCGCATTTACATCTGTTCGTTACTGCAGTGCGATATAAAATGTCCTTTTGCCTGTGGAAGAACCAAGGAGCACGATGGCGACTCTTACCTACAGCCGGTTGAGATGAGAAGCTGGTCGTAACGCTGCAGAGAACCGTCACTGAACTTCACCGCCTTATCGGCCGGGTTCACCGACACCACCTGCAACACGAAACACAGAACTTAACGCCACCACACAGAGGTTTTTCCTGAGAATACTTTGCTCAGAAATCGCCCTTTCTGCTTCTCACCTCTTTCTGCGTCCACACCTCGATGCCATACTGCTGATAGAAGTCACTCGGACGGAGGAGGATGCTGCTGCTCTCCAGGTTCATGGACTGAAACAAGCAATGCCTCAATACTGACAGAATACTTGCTCATGAAGACAAACAACGCAGGGTGAAAACAGGGTTACGTCTCCTCTCCGATTTGAGTTCTCACCTTACTCAGTTTGGGCTTGTCGAATGGAGGCAGGTCGTCTTTGGTTACCATGATGATTCGACCTTGGTACCGGTTCTGACGCAGCGTTTCGGCACAAACCAGGGCGGCAGGGCCTGAAACCAGGAAACTCATATTCAACGTGTCAGGAAGGTGATGGCAGCACTAGACCACTAAATGTAGATGAGCACTAGTGTCTCTTTTCATTTGTGAGCTCCCCAAAAAAATCTGTTTATTGTGTATTATATATGTAGTCCTTACCTCCTCCAACCAGCAGAATGGTGTGTTTAACGTCTGGCTGCACGGTGCACATCTCCTTCACCCGCTTCGTCAACTTCAGAGACTGAAGCACAAACAAACAAGGGACAGTTCAAGATTAAAAACACTTTATTTTAACCCAATATGAGAGACATTAAGACCATTTGCATCTATTTATCTTGCAATCACTTACACTTTTGTTGATGGAAACATACACCTTGCTGTCCTCAACTTTTACCTGTAAAACAAATAGGAATGTTTGGGTACAGAATGGGATTTTTTATTTTTCTAAAGTGTACACAGATCAACAGGTTCCTTTTTCTGCAGCTGCTTATTATTCCTCTGTTTGGGAAACGCCTACAGGGCGTTTAATCTAATCTCTCATCTGCAGGGAGTGAATTTGTCTGTGACTCCTCCACTAAACGACTGAAAAGACAGCATTCAAAGCATTTATCCATAATTTGGTGCCGTTTGTATCAATTACATGGAAATCATGTGCGAGTAGTTCATTGAAGTTTCAAGAGTGTTTAAATATTGCAATCAAATGTGGATCTCTGTGTTTTACCTTATAACTAGGCAGGGAGTCCAGACCCGGGTACTCTTCGATATCTCCGGTTCTGACATTAAAGCAGGCGCCATGAAAAGGACATCTCACTCTGTCACCGAGCAGCGCTCCTGGTTTATTCACGTGCAAAAACATGCAAAAAACACTTCTTAAATTCAATGCCAAACATTGGTTGAAGCTATGATTTCAGACAGTGGCGTGCACAGACATTTTGGGGGGCAGGTGCTCAGTGAAAAATAAGGGCACTTTATGCGGCATGTAGAACTGACGGCTGCCTTATTATGGCAGTGTGAGATTTAAAAAATAAATAAACATTACAGGCACATGTTGAACGTTATATGCTATTGTTTTATTTCCCACAGAGCTGCTCCCCTGGGCTGCCTGCTGTAGCTCCCTTTCTTTTTCCCTTCTTATCCTCTCCTTTCTAGGCATTATGCTGCAATTGGTAAATAAAAAGAGACCAACAATATGAATAAGACTGTTTGGTTATATTTCAACAAGGCACAGGGCTACTTTTTCTGCAGGCAATTGGGTATTGCCTGTTTGTCATTTAGCAAATACATTACTGCAAGTGTTAATTATGTAGCCTAATGTAAACCTACACAATAGCCTACTAAATATTCATCTTAAGTAAGTATACAGATAGATTCACATGCTGTAGGATACCAATGACAAACTCTACTGGTGGTCATCATCATGTCATATCTATTACTGATTTTGGGTAGCGTCTAGCTTGTGAGCAGCCGATAATTTATGCCCAGCTGTGTGGCGTTGAGACCGGCTACTTCACAACAGAGACAAATAAATGCAAGTTGCAGCTTGGCAACTGAGGCGCGTTCACACTGCTTTTATTTTGAAAATTGACCGGATTGTCTCGTGTTTCTTTGTGTGAAAAAAACGAACTTTCAAAAGGGCACTTGCTTGGTCCAGAGGGCAAGGGCAGGTGCTTTAGCACCACCTAGTGTCTACCTGTGCACGCCACTGATTTCAGATATGGGTCCATGTGGATCGACGGTTTACCTTTGACAAGTGGAGCGTTGTAATGAGAACACCGGCTTCCCACAGCACTGTACTGACCCCGGGTGCGGACGAGCAACACCTTCTGGTCCCCCACAGTCACTTCCTTCATCCTTTGCAAATAAAAAAAACAGTGTTATAAAACATTACAGCGGCTATACCATAAATCTGATGTTTTACCAGAAGTAGAAGCATTGTGACTTACTGTCCGTCTTTCAGGTCGGCCTCCTGACATACCATCCCGGTCACCTGCTCCTCGCCGTGGCCCGGTTCTTGGCACCGATTCATTTCTGCAATGCACGAGTCACATAAGGTTAAGTAGTATAGTAGGACTATTGTTTGGATGATTGGCTTCGGTTACACCCTGTTTTTGGGTGGACACACAAGCAGGCTCTGTAAAGGAGATACAGTGTGTAGATTATTTAGAAGGCACATTATGTCATTGAGCTTATAGCTCCTAAATAAGTTTAATTCCATGGGCTTTAAACATTTTTCCTTTTTTTTACCTGTTTGGTGTATATTTCTTCGTGCAAATTCACTTAAATTCTTATCTTGTTTGTTTTGCAAGTCGTGCACAGCCTTTAGAGACAAAAGACAAACAACACAGTCAAATATAATAATGTAAGGTTAACAATGAAGTGTGCAGATAAAAGGGGAGGGTCTATGCTATATTTTACTATTGGGTTGTACAACTGGTTCCTGAGCAGCTACTAAACAATGTTTTTACCAGCAGGTCATTGTGGGTGTGAGTTAATTACACTATAGTCTGACTGGGTGGCACCAACTGTAACAACTGGCTTTCAACAAACGCCTATCCTCATTTAACATTAGCCTCCTTATCTATATCTATATCTATATCTATATCTATATCTGTGTGTGTGTGTGTGTGTGTGTGTGTGTGTGTGTGTATATATATATAATATTTTATTTTACATTCAGCTGCACTACAGAATAGTCAGACCTCTATGAAGTTGCCCTCACCTGTTTTTTTCCGCCACCGACCACAGTAGTAATGATGCATCCGCCGCCTTCACAAACTGGTCCTCGGCAGCGTTTTTTCCTGAAGAGAGAAACAAGCCGAACGCGCGTCTTCTTCCGCGTCTTTCTCAGCGCGAGCGCAGCATCAGCACAACTACGCCGGTGCCCGCGTGACAGCGGCAGAACCAGTCACGTGCTCCCCACCCAACCAACCGCAACAGAGGAGGGATGATCGGCGTAATACAGCTTTTCAGAGCGGTTTGTCTTGTGATGTTTTGTTTCCAGGAAAGAATAAAAAACACACACATAATGACTAAGTAAGTAGCTATAATCATCTCAAAATATTGATTTAGCATTAAAATATTGACTGAGTATATCAAAACAATGAGACACTCACAATAATGCCTTTTTATCTTAAAATATTGACATAGTATCTAAACATATTGACCTAGTACCTCAAAATATTGACTTACTATTTCAAAATAATGACTTGGGGTAGTGTGTCATCATTCTGAGATATGAGATGAGATATTAAGTATCTTTTTTAGATACAAGTCGTTCTTTTTGGGGCTCCCATAGTAATGGATACATACAAAAATCACTTTATGGTATTTCCATATTCAACCAGGTTATACGAATTGATTCATCTAATAATCTGAATAATCTGAAAGTGTGAATGTGAAATATATAAAATATAAAGTAAAATACTCGGTGACCCTATCATGAGGAGATCTCACTCTGTTGAGCTTTCATAACCACCCATTTAGTCTTATAAAAGCAGTGACAGACAGCACAGTGGGTGCTGAGGGGGAGGCTGCTGTTTAAATGACCTTTTACCGCCAGGTGGCGCTGTGTCACTAAATATATCAGCAGTCATTCACGCGCGTGGCCGGTCTCTGCCCACTTCCACTGAATGAAACAACAGCGAAAAGTAAAATATTCATCACGTTTCAAGGTCCAGTTAGCCTATAATATCAAACAACACGCTTGTTTAGGCTTGGATACGGATGATGTGCTAAGTCAAGTACCACACCATGGAGTTTTATTCTCGTACTAAATGTAAAATAAACTTCCATTCCCACAAATCCACGGGCATTTTGAATGACTCTTGCATCATATGAATAATAATAATAAAAAAACATATTTCCCCCAAATGCTTTTTTAAATTCTAAGTAGTGGAAAGTACAGATGTGTTATAAAATGTAGGGAGTGCATGTAAAAGGTTGTCAGAAAAATGACTACTTCCTATATTATGTGAACTTTAAAAGTGTCAGCGTGGATATCATGTGCCAATCTGTGCGTCATCAAGATCATGAATCATCAATTAACATTGCTTCTAAGTTTAATTGACAGCAGTGTTTCAAGTAAATGTTGACATCTCGTACAGTTTCTTATATCGTATCCTATTAATTACATACATTTATAGAATTCTGCACGGTCAATTATTTATGCCTTTCATCACTTCATACTGTGAACTCTTGCACAATATTCTGCACATCAGTGCACAAAACTGTACAACCTTTTTTTATTTATTTTTCCATATTTTCTATTGTAATTTTACTGTTTTCAATATCGCCTCTTGATTTCTGCACTGAGCTGGGATCGGCTCCAGCCCCCCCGGGACCCTGAATACAGGATAAGCGGTAGACAATAGATGGATGGATGGATGGGTTTCTGCACTGCAGATTCATTATGTGCAAAGGTCATATTGGCGGCAAATCTGTACCCGAGGTATAAGGTTTCCGTGCACTTGAACGCAAC
Source organism: Eutrigla gurnardus (assembly GCF_963514095.1). Classification (NCBI taxonomy): domain Eukaryota; kingdom Metazoa; phylum Chordata; class Actinopteri; order Perciformes; family Triglidae; genus Eutrigla; species Eutrigla gurnardus. Next base: position 7,317,117 of record NC_139924.1, on the reverse strand, counting down.
ACAACACATGACACGTGCTCGTGGCCCCGCCCCCTTCATAGTAGGGCGGGGAAAGGCCGTGGTTTGGTTTCTGTTGTTGTCAAAAGTTACACAAGCGAGAGATGAGGTTTTACAACAGGTCGGCTTCGGGGCTGTGAAGGAGGCTTCCCGCCCGCACCCATCACCTGCTGCCTCCGCCGGCTCACACCTGAGGACACGGCTCTCTCGGACTATCAGGGGGAAACCAGCACATCTCAAACATTCAAATCCGTGGGGAACCATCTGACACACGCTCTTCACCTCACATGAGAGAAAGCCTGCAGGCATGGAGTTGAGCTCAGTGATCTTAACCACCGGCGGTTCCGTCGGATTTTTCAGACTCGTCAACGCCGGCGTCGGGAAGCTGCCGATGGCGGAGTCCGCCCGCAGGAATGCGTGGAAGTGGAGAAACATCTCCACATCATCCGTGCACAGTCTCATCACCGCGACGTGGGCCGTACTCTGGTGAGTTAAAGAAAGCCCTTTGACGCGGTTGTGTTGTCAATGATTTGAATATAGAATGTAGCCGAGCAATAGTTCCACAACTTAAATAATTAAAATCTGAACTTTCTGTGTTTTTATCTTTTCAGCTTCTTTCTTCATCCGCAGATGGCCGAAGATTTGATAGAAACTTACTCTGTGTTCTCTCACTCTTTGGTGTCGTTTTCTATTGGTGAGTATGAGCCACAACATGTGCCCGATGTTTTCTGAATGGACTGGCTGTTGGTGGAAGGAGGGGTGGGTGGGCCAGCGAGGGTGGGCCAGAGGGCACCCATAGGTCAAAGAGCTTTATTTAATTATTAAGTGTATTTAATTTTCACAGGAATCTTCAATAATTACCATATTATAGCCTAGTGTGTGTGTGTATGTATATATATATATATATATATATGTATATATATATATGTAACCTGTATGTATATATATATATATATATATATATATATATATATATATATATATACATACAGGTTTATTGGGGTATTTCACATTTAAACATTCTCAATGTCTTCTCTATGAATGAATCAAGAGATGTATTTATTTTTGCTTATGAATTTAGTGTTAACCACGAGACTTGCATGGATTTTACCTCATTTCATGACGATTTCTCACATCTTTAGTCTGCAGCGTGATCCCACATTTGCAAAATAGCAATTGGCACCCTGTTTTTACTTTTTCTTATTTACCCTTAAAGTATTCTGGAGCCTTAAGTGGCATTTTTAAATCCACAAACTTGTATTGGATATGAGCCGCCCAACATTACGTGCTCCCCCAAGGATTCCCAGGATGTTTGACATTCTTTTAGGAAGCCAGGCCCTGGAAGCTGGCGAACCGAGAGGTCCGTATGTAAAGATCAATGGGGGGCATTATTATCAGTCCTAGGCACCAGGCGTAACCCCGTACAGTCGTGTGACATCACTGAGACTGTAATTGCGCAATAAATTTAAAAAAAAAGTCCATTGAGTTAAGCGAGCTGTGAATGTCAGATGCCAGTAGTCACAGAAAAGGGAGTCATTCACACAAAAAGACAAGTGGAGTGCTTCTCCCACAGAGACGTGGTGCGATGCTGAGGGCCGGCTCGCTGCGATACCGCGCTGCAAACCTCCCGGAGCCACGCCATAAATACTTCTCCACTGGTTGAATGAAGACCTTGTTCAGCGCCTCAAACAATGTCCTGGGAGGAACCAGACCGCGTTTGACAGCTCGTGTTGTGCAATACTGTTGCATACATTCTTCTTATAAATGATCTGCAGGATGATTCCTTCTACCTGTGGTAGAATAGAATAGTAAGTTACTTCTAATATGGAAAAATGAGACGCAGTGTTGATACTGCATGGGCTTATCTTGTAGATATAGTATAAATAGTGCAAGTCGAGTTAAACAGGCTGCAGAAACCAAAAAAAGCTGCAGGAACAAGATGTTTATCAGTACCAGGCTTAGCCAGGTGCCTTAATCAGGTTTCCTATATTTAACGGGGTTAACTGGGTGTTCTGTTGTACCAGAAACCTTGTTGTTTGACGGAACTGGTTTGATGTAAATATGCCAATGAATCTCACTCCACACGGTCTTGAATGGCTCTTTTCTTCCCGTCCAGGCTTTGGTTGGCAGCCCTTTGAGAGTCAAGTAGCATTCGATTCCTTTGTCCTCAACGTGGACGTGATTAGCTGCGCAGAGAACACCGACACTCATACTCCTTTTGTTCTTCTCTTTTGTTTATGGCGAGACAAACACCAACATGTCCCCACGTTAACAACAAACATATTCCCAACATAACCAGATTAATTCCAGTCTCACCAAAAGCCCCCTCGCACCCCTCCGTCCCCATCATCAACGCTTCACTATATTTCCAGCATTGTGAATAGCTGTCACCATGGTTACAGCCAGTGGCAGGGGGGGAAAGGGGTTGGGTTGGCGGATATGAATAGCCCCCTCTCCGAGACGCGTCTTGCTTGCCATCGCCGTCGTCATGGCAGCAGGGTCCCCACTGACGCACTCGCCATGCCCGTGGCTTCTCTTGTCAAATGAATCCGACGTGCTTTGGTTGACTTAATGAATCGCTGGAGCTGAAGGTCTCAATAAATGCTTGTCCATCCTCACAGGTTACTTCATCTATGACTTCCTTGACATGGTGGGGAACCAGAAGTTGAGTCAGTCCTGGGAGCTGCTCTTTCATCACGTTGTGGTAGGTCTCTCCAGCATTACTGCCACAGTTATACAATGAGCTGAGGACCAGCTTTACCCTTACTGACAGTGGGCTCACTCTGAGAATCGATCGGCCTCCACAGCAGTCACTGTACGGATAATTAAGCAGCACACCTGTCAGGAGCACATATAGGGGGCCGACACAATACCAGACTTTCCTGTCTAGTGACACATGACGGGAAAGGTGAGGGAGGAACAAAGAGACACATCCCCCTCCCCTCCCCAAGCATTCATCTTGTGTCATGCCTTGAGAAAGTTGAAGGAAACACAGGTTAGGCCACTTAACACTTCCGCCATTACTTCTTTCATAAACTATGGAAAATAACCTGAAGTAGAAGTGCAGAATATTTTCTCTCTGTATGACAGGGTGACCTACATTCTGTCGTCAAGTTGTATTTCTCAATCGAACGTGGAAATATTTCTCTGCAGAATTTAGAAATGGTGTTCCTGGGGGCATTTCTGTTACAGATTTATGAAAGGAAAACATGCTTAAAATGGGCGTACACTTTATATTTATGAATACGGACATACAGTGAATTGAAATGTAAGCATACACTGTGATATGGAGTCGTATTCTGTTCGGATAAATGTCGCGTTAAAGGACCAGTGAGCAGGATTTGGTGGCAACAAACGGAATGCCCCTCCGCTCACCCCTCCCTTTCCAAGCGTGACAGAGAAACTTGAGTGGCATTCAGGTAAAAAAAACCCGCAAAAGGCCCTCTCTAGAGCTAATGTTTGGTTTGTCCCTTCTGGGCTACTGTAGAAATATGGCAGTGCAACATGGCAGACTCTTAGTTTCAGGTGATTATAGACTCATGAAAACATAGTCCTAAATATTATATTCCATTTCTGCCAATAAATCTTCCTCAATCCTGCACACAGAGAGCAACATCTTGGCATTTCAGTCGTACTGCTACGCACATTTGCATGCAACTCTTAAATGCCATTTACCACCTTGGAGGCTGACACTGTGCCAGGAAACTGGAAAACATTTATTATCAACTGGCCCATCGTCCTACTGGTTTGATTAGTCTCATGGCTGCATGGTAAGGTATGGGAAGTCCTTGCAGCAGTTTGGAAGAAGTGAACACTTGCAAGATGTTCCTGTGTTGAATGTGAACATCAAGCCCGTGTTTTCAGGGCAACATTCTTCGCTGGTCATTATTTTCAATGGAAGCCGTCGAAAAGAAGCCAAGAAGTGACCCAATTGTTATTGTGTGACGGGCGTGACGCGTGCTACAAATCAAGTTGAGCTTGTCTCTATTTTTTTTTCAGCACTGCAATCAAGTGTCACCCAGTTATGTGTTTTTGTTTCACCTTGTTCTGTTTCATTGAGAAAACATCCTATCGGTTGTTTTTTTGTTCTTTTAGCCCAACCTTGAGTCGTAGCTTATCCCAACTGTGTCATTTCACCGAATGCACCAACTATGTACAAAAATGTAGTAGATTGGAAATGGTTGCGTTTGTCGTGCTGTTCTATGGCAAACTTTTCGTTTAAAATTCGCTAACTTTGAGTGACATTTTACCGATACAACACAGGGTTATGAGTTATGACCTGCTTGTTCATTTTGGTAAATCTTCTCAAGTCAAATATTGATATCCTCACTGACGTTTCTGGTGATGATTGGTATCCACAGTGTGACATCAGGGGCCCTTTATTTCTAAAGGAGGTTAAAGGTCACACCTTGAGTCCCATTTTTGCCCAGTTATAAGCCGTGTTCCAGTGGTGAAAAGAGATGTTCGCCACCGCCCGGCCGTTGGTGGCAAAGGCCCAAAAAGGAAGAGAAGATAGATGGATTGTCTTTTTTTCCCTCTCCTTCCCTTCCTGAAAGCCCACTGAATGGATGCTTTGGCCAGGCCAGCTGGCCTCCGACTGTCACTAGAGTGTGGGAGGGACGAAGACTTCTTCCTCATTCACATGGCTTTCTGTGTTTCTCCGCGAGCTCACTCCCTTCGTTTCCCTTATTGTACCAATTTTTCTTGCCTTCATCTTGCTTTTTAATAGAATATAATTTAGGCTTCTTTTTCTAAATAAATGATAAATTATATTATTGTGTTCAGGGAGGGTCATCTGGTCATCTGTAGAGGTTGATCGTTGTTAATCCAAACCTCCTATTGGCTGCCCACAGGTTCGTCTTTAACATGTGCTTCCCCAGCAAACACCCCAATGTGTGTATATACACCATGCTGCATGCATAAACAAAGTGGTTCATGTGACCGGAGAATCTAGACGGAACGTGAGGGTGTGTCTTAAGTGGAACATTTTCAACACTGTGTCAGCAATCGATGATAAAAAAACATGAGAATCATGACGTCCTGGACCGTGTGACTAACTGCTATTTTAACTGAAAGGGTGGAAACTGGTTTGTCCAGCCTTCAAGTGGAGCCGAAATCATCATCATACAAAAAAATGATTTCTTATTTTTATATCTTTATATCCACTTTCAACCAGTAATATCATGACATCCATCCATCAACTTTGGTTCTACAGAGCCAACGTTACTGCCAATTTTCCACACCGCGTTTTCCCCTCTTCCCTTCTCCTTTAGTGTTTGACGCTCACATGCACATTTTATTATTATTTTCCTGGCATCTTCATTCCTATAATCACTTGCGAAGGCTTTCCACTGTTATACAGGGATATAGGGAAACAGCACGAGGTGAAACAGGAGTTTTGTTGATCCCTGTTGTCGCAGTCCAGGAGAAATAACCAAGTCAAACATTCCATGGAAAGGTTTCACCCCCCTTCTTATTGACTGAGGTGGAGATTATGGAAGCATGTGGGTCCTGCCGCAGTCGCTCACTCCTGATGAGATCCTGTCAGCCCAAACCTTGGGCTTCCTTTGGAAAACAGGAAGTCCCGATAGCTCTGCCAGAAATAGGGTGACTTCTTCCAAGGAGCTTAAATACATATGTACCGACTATACATATCAGGGCTTTCAAAAAAGTAAAAGTAAGTGTAAGAAAAGATCAAAGTCGTTTTTTGCCATTGTTTGTGTTGGACTGTTAATGTGAAACGAAGGTTTGGTTGCCCTCATTTGCTCATGACTCTTGGAAATAGTGAGCTTGTCTTTAAATATATGAGCCAGACGAGCAGGATGCCAAGCAGAAGCAAGAGGGCGGACTGTTTTTTTTCCCGTGAAGAAGGAAAGCATGTGAACAGCAGCATGTCCAATGTTCTCTTTTGAGCGATAATACACACTGGAAACACCACGTGAATCAGTTCTTCTGCTCTCTCTCTCTGACCTCAGAGTGAAATGGTTAAATATTGAAACATGTTTATGGTTTCCTTCCACTAATGCCTCTCATCCCTCTCTCATTAGGCAGAATTAAATCTTCGACGCTCCTCTCAGACGCTCCTCTCAAACAGGGCAGCAGGTCAATCAGCTATTGGAGGCGCTGTGCTTGCACCGCCTCCAAACCCTTTTTCAGATTTTAAGTGTGATATTTCAAATCTTTCTGCACTCAAACAGGTTTTCAGCCAGCGATCTCTATATGCGTTTCAACCATTCTCTTGTTCAGGTGCTAAAAAGCTGAGCGGCCCCATGGAGCCGACACCATGCTCGTTCACTGGAGATGATTTGCAATGAGCGATGCGGCGTGCCTGATTACTAGTAAACATAAGACTTGATTGTCAGATTTACTGAAACAACAGCACGCGTCTGGTTTGTATCCTGGAAATCCTCTTAGGTGGCTGAACGCCGGTGTTTACCGCGTTCAGCCTCCGTCTCACTTTCCCTCCTGATATGAATGGACCTCGTCTCCAAATACCAGGCGTGGAAATAGATCATTCTGGGAAGTGAGCATGAAGCTGTCTCACATAGCCAACAGGGAATGTCACTTTTGGCAGCAGAGGACACAAAATATTTTCTTGTTTGCTAGTGTCGCTGCGGGCGCTGTGGATTTCTACATCCTGCTCCCAGCTACTCCTTCCACGAGCTGCTGGGTGTCTAAAAAACCCCCCACGGCCCAGCAGCCTCGGTGACAGCAGTACAGAAAAATCGCCTGTCGTGGACACATTTGTAAATCCCTAAAGCCTCATTTGGTTTGAGGTCTCCATTGTTGTTGAGGTGGTCCTGTTTATTCAAACGCATCCGAAGCTCAACCGGTCTATTTCCTGATGTGTACTTCCTGGTCGATCAGTGCATTGACGAGAGCGTTTTCCACCATTCTGTTGAGTGCGGTTTGGAATATAGACCCACTTGTTGCCGTTTCATGCTTAAACAGGCCTGTTGATATTTTCCAGCAGCATCTGATTCAGTTTGTATGGTATGTTTTTGTTTTGCTGGCCAGCCCACAGATATATTTCCAGCCTTCCACGCTCCGTGGGCTCCGTGGGCTCCGCCAGTCCTCGGTTTTTGACCCACACTTTAGTGGGACAAACCACACGGTACAAGGGTAGTTTTTTTTTTTTTAATCACCAATGCTATATTGGTTAGTGCAAATGTTTTTGTAAAACAGCGTGCAAAGTGAGGTCTCGAACAATACAGAGACTGCAATTTCACGCCATGAGGATGATGATGATGGTCAATGAGACAGACGGAGAGAGACACATATTGCAAAATAGTTTTTTTTTTGGCGGGAAAAAGATTCATGATGTTTGTGTGTTTCTCGTCTTTTTGGCGGGGAACCCTGGAAGGTCTCCCTCTCCATTCTGTGTATATTCTGACAGGAGGACAGACATCTGGTCTCAATGTGAACCTCATATTCGCAAGGGACACACACACACACACACACACACACACACACACACACACACACACAAGGCAAAACCTCCTGCTTCCTGAGAGGGCTTCTGCAAATGTGCACCCCCTCAAAACATGTCTGCGCTGCAGCTCCCCTCCATATATCACACACGCTGCCTTGTTCTCAACCCCCCCCATCTTAGTATGTACGCCACCATCTCCCCCATCCCCCCACGTCCGCCGACTCTCTGCATCTTTAACCGCCCCCTCACATGGCTACGGACCAATGAGAACCTCCACACTCCAACAGTATTATATCTTGTGTTTTTGTTTCCCTCCTTCACAGTATGAATGTCTGGCATTGAGGAATTTCCTTGTCCGTCGTTTTTTTTTGTTTGTTTCTTTGTCAGAAACAGTTCACACTCCCCTAATGCAAATGAAACAAGTAAATCAAAATCCACAGAGTGATGGATGCAGCTTCTTGTCTCTTTTAGACCCTTTTACACTGCCATTTCGTTGTTAGTGAGATGGAATGAGGTGTTAGTCGTTCCACCTCTGAGCCGGCAGTGAAGTTCGTCTCAGAGTTTCACGTTGTGATGCACAGCAACTTCGTCTGCGCTTGAAGAGAATTGTTGTTTTGGTGTGCTAGGGGTCATGGTATTTCCAATATGTCTTCTGGCATATGGAGGGGTCTAGTATGTGTGCGCGATATCTGTCTTCAAAAGTCAAGTATATTCGTTGAAAAGTATAAATTGCGACGTGTCATGTCTGGATGTGTCCCTGAACATGAGCATTTAAGAGGAAGCGTGTTGTGATCATCAAGATAGAGCAACAAAAGCATTAGCACTGGTTGGGAGACCCGTCATGTGAATAGTGGACCATTTTAAAACATGCATCTAGATGGAAGGAAAGAGCAGTTACAAACAAACACACATGTGCCATGCCTTCCAAGGAGGCTGCAGAGGCGGTGCCCCAGAGAGGAGGGGGCATTTGTTTGCAGTTGGCATGACGACCAGGAATGCTGTTTGTCAAGGCATCCATCCGTCAGCAGGTTGAGAAATCGGAGGGCGTCGACACTATTTGTAAGCTATTTACTGAAGCAAGGTGGGGCGAAGCAGGGACGGTGCAGTTCTCCCAGGGCGACACACCTATTGGCCTGGAAGCAATTACAACCACAGAGATAAGATTTGGTTGAGATCCAGCGGCTGTGGGAATGCCTGCGGGAGTACTTTCCGAACGCGGCAACAGGCGAGTGTGAAAGAAGGTTCTGCTTTTTTCTGCAGTGATGGATAAACAAGTCAAGATTACAGTATCAGATCTTAATGCTGAAAGTGTTACAACCCACGAACATTTCTTGGGGCTGGTTGACTCTAATGAGCGCTGGGAGAGTTGGGGAATCTTTTCTAGGCCTCTCTTGAGAAGTGAGGTCATAACTGAGACCTACAATCCTCTCAAGTCTATGCGAATCACCGGCTCGTACCTTCACACCCAGCACTTGGATACTAAAAGTACACAACCACAACCGTTCACCACAACGGAGCCTCACCCTGCTCTCTCCTGTTAAAATGAGGACAAGCCCGTCCTCGAGGTAACACACTTACAAATTAACAGCCATAAAAGGGTAAGTGATCATATTTCCCCTAAATAATTCTGTTTGGGCGCTTTGTCTGGTGAATTTCAGATGTTTGTGACGGTAAAGTCACTGACGTGACCCGCTGCCGTCAGCTGATGAGAGTTAACACAGGCCGCATGATAGTAGTTATGACCAGCATCCCTCAGTCTTCTAGTGTGTGTATGTAATCATTAATGTCTCATGTTTCCAAGCTGCACGTCCTTCCTTCCATTTTCTCTCAGACTGGGAGCGTTCTGTAACCTCCCACCTGCTTGTCAGCCCACAGCTGCTCTGCTCATCACCAGATGGCTGACATCTCTCTCTATCGAGCTTCCTAGTTTCCTCTCAACTAGCCATTAGTGGACAGACCAGGTACAGGGAGAGTGGGCTTTTAGGAATAATGCTTATTGATGGATGAATTGGAGGTTTTTCTTTGTGCAATTGATTTGTGATGGATATAAGCTTTTTGAAAATATTGCATAACATTAAAATACAAACAAGAACTAATCACGTTGGTTTGGTGTCCACTTTTGGACAAACCGTCAGAAAATAGAATAGGTGTCTCTTATTTTAAAGGCCTGTTGTATCTCATCCTCCCTATAATGGCTTCATCACATGCAGGCTGCAGGTTGACAGTACTCACATATTATTTTATTCCAGTTCAAGCACCAGTTAAAACCAGATATAGCTGTGGTGGAATATGACGGTGGACGCTCTTTTTCATGTTTTCCAGAGAGCTGATGGCGACATATCTTAAATGTTTGTGGTTTTCTTTTTCTAATGCTTGAGTTACCTCAGAACAGCTGCTGCTGACATTTCTCTTTGGTTTTGCTCTCAAAGTATGTTTGGAATATATTTAATAATGGCTTAACAAATATTGGTGTGAGCTTTCATAAGTGTGTGTGTGTGTGTGTGTGTGTGTGTGTGTGTGTGTGTGTGTGTGTGTGTGTGTGTGTGTGTGTGTGTGTGTGTGTGTGTGTGTGTGTGTGTGTGTGTGTGTGTGTGTGTACAGTTAGTGAAAACATAGCCCGAGTAAAGCTCCTTGGTTTATAGCTCGGTTATGATTCAACACTCACTTCTTGGAGTGTTAAAGAAAAGAAAAACGTGCTGCCCTGGTGCTGAACTTGAAATCCTCCATTCATAGAACCAGCTCGCTAAAGTTCAGCTGGAGGCACAGAAACTGGTTTAGCACGGAAACCTTTAATATCCTCTCATATACTTTTGACTGTTGCAACAAAACATGTCTGACAAATTAAATTCAAATTTAGATTATTCACAAAAGTAAATGCCTGGGAATGTGAGTTTCCTGCTGCACAGAAATTTAAATGGAAACGAGGAGAAAGCTATATTATGAGTATTATTTTTCACCAATCCAAATAGATGCAGGTGTTTACCTCTTTGGCTTGTACCTTGTAGATGGCAAGCAGCCACTATACTCTGTTATCTTTCTTTGTCGGAGGCTAAACCATAGAACCAAAATATGGGCTAAACTTATCTTTTATCTGCTTTATCTTGCCTTGGGTTTCCTTTCAGGTTGCCTTCTGAATACCGGCTCAATTCATTTAATGCACGCTTTAATCAATACCTGTCATCTCAACACAAACTTCATTATCACATGAACTTTATCCCAATTTTTGGTTGACCTGTTGTCAGAGTTATCTTTCGCCACGTTCATACACGTTCATAATACTCGATACTCACTTAATACTCACCTGCTATCTTTGCACCCAGTGACCCTGATGAGGAGGTCCCTCATCAGGGTGCAGAGAACATCTAATTGAGCCCACAGGGAGAAAACGCAGGAATCCACTTGCCTTGTTTTTCAGCCCTTTGCTTACATTTTGTCAGGTGGCTATAAACTGTTATAGGTTACAGGTTAATAATATATGCAAGTGCCGTCCAAAGGTCAAACAACCCTCTTTGTCTTCTTCTGTCACATTCATTCACCGGAGCACCACCCTTCTCACTGTCTATAATACTATACGTATTATAGCTTATTGATTATTGAAAGCATGAGAATATTTACCCAATTAGAATTGAGGACGTGAAAGTTCATTCTTGAGCTTTGAAACATAAATGGGCAAAACGAGCTCACAGCAAGGTCCTTTAGTGGCTGTTTTTTGGAACTTTCGTTGTATAAGAGGTCTTCCTCAGAAGATTAATAATAATAATAATAATAATAATAATAATACATTTTTAATTGTATGGCACTTTACATTTCAGCAATCTCAAAGTGCTACAGAGTAGGTAAAACAATACCAATTAATGCAATTAAAAAAAGTATTATGACTAGTTGTCAAGATTTGCACTGAGAGTTTATGCTGTGCATATAATAACGCTTGTTTAAGATTTAGATTGAAAGTTAATTATTGACCTTGGAAAAATAAATGAGCTGTCCAGGTGCAGTCATACACAATCTACACATTACATTTCATACTTTAAAACTACTCCAGCACCACAAAACTAGCCCTTTCACCTTTTTTCTTTTTAAATGAACAAACCTACTTATGTCATTTGGAATGAACAGAGATCCTATTTCACTGATTTGAAGTAGAAGCTAAACTCCATCTGTCATTGCAGTTAAAGTCCTGCTGGCAACAGGACTTCAGCCACGTCTGCTTCTGTCCGTCAGCTTAAGTTTCTGGATGGACCGTAGCGTCTGGACTCCAGTAGGTGAAGCCCAGCTTCAGCAGACTTTATCAAAACAAATCCCGCTAATACCGAATCATTCTAATCATCTGATAGATCCGGGAGGCGGGTTTGGGGGATTACTGCGAGCCCATCTCAGCTCGGGGTGCTGACAGCAGTACAGGGTGTGGGACTCGGCCTGTGTCCTTAATGGATTACTAACAGAGGCTGCTCACAGACAGAGCCGGCAGGATTTAGTTTGTCTGGTCGACGCTTTCATTGGTTCACCTACGTTTGTAAAAGTACTACTGAAGTGTTTCTGTGGCTCCGGCTTCATTGTGTGACACGATGAGGCCCTGCGAGCCGTCGTGCTATCAGTGTTTACCGAGCTTAGGTAACGCATAACTGTCGTTGAGGGAAAGATGAAACGCCATAAAAGAGAAATGACCACCATAAAAACTAGATGTGCCTACAGGAGCAACATAACAACATCCACTTTTTACATAAAGAAACCTCAAGAGGTGTTTCCACGTTCATCCAGTCCAAGGTCCATGGTTTGCAACGTAACACAACACACACCGAATTTATCATCATCGCCTTATCTCCGTATTGTATAAGGTTTTGTTTTGACCTTCACCGATATGTTCCATCGCGTTTTATCTTCCCAGAGAGAGTGTGTGTGTGTGTGTGTGTGTGTGTGTGTGTGTGTGTGTGTGTGTGTGTGTGTGTGTGTGTGTGTGTGTGTGTGTGTGTGTGTGTGTGTGTGTGTGTGTGTGTGTGTGTGTGTGTGGTTAATCAGAGTGCATGGTCTTGTTTTTGCATGTTCAAGGTAAAGGATGAGGGTCTAAGAGTCCTCGTCTTTGCTTTTGCTTTGGGTTTGAACCAACATGGAGGGATGTTTTACTACCCACAGGTGGGAAATATTTTGGATCAGGTTTACTTGAGTATTTATTTTTACGTTTTACTTTTACTCCCTACATTTAAAACAAACCTCTGTACTCCTTTTCAAAACAAGCTTGTAACTAAAGTTTTAATGCATTTGAGGCAAATTATCTAATATTTTTATATGCAAGATTCAGTTAGACTTGCGTAAAGAGTAAAGAAGTTGAATCAGTACTAGAAGGTTTCTTTAAAAAACACACGCGACTCCTTCACGTGTGTTTTTTACTGGTGTAAATGGAAAACAGTGAGCACAGGTTAAGTTTATGTTCTCCACCATATAGTTTGTGTCATCATCCCTCTGCTTGTTTTGTAATGTTGGATTCTCACATAATTTCTGTACAACCCAAAAACAAAACGGGTGTTGGATGATTGCCAGTTGTGATACTGTACTTGTGTACAGTAACAGTATCAGATAATGTACTTGTGATTTTAACAAACCTGATTCTAGTTCCTATTCCTGGGAATCTACATTGATAAATATCACTATAGGTAAGAGGGAATATATGTATTTTTAATTACAGAAGTTTCCTGATGCTGTTCGGACTCGTAGCCAATCCTCAAATCACTCGTTTTTTTATTGTTCTTTGACAGAATTCACAGTGACATCACATGTTTTCTCCCAGATAGCCTTTTGGTGCAACTGTGCAACACTTTGGTCCAGATTAAGATTTATCCCCGGAGATTAATCATAGACATGTTAGTGACCCATAGCGCCACTTACAGCAGGTCAAAGTTTCTCCTTGAGTAACACTTTAGTTCATAGCAGGACATGATGGGGAAAAAGGCCAGACTTGGTCAGGACCCCGTGTTGGATCCGTGCCACCCCAACAGCATTTTGATTGACATTTTGAACTATAGTTTTCAGAGGAGTGTGACCCCCTTATAGTGCAACGAACAAGACATGCTGCCAGGACTACCAACTCATACGACTATATGAACTTTTCCCTTTGACCCTTGCATTCTAGATTCAGCGACACACAACCAAAGCGAGGGTCAGAGGTCAGAGGGTGTCGTATGATTGCAGAGCCCCTTGAGGCTTGTGATTGGGGCTGAATATAAATATAAATGTACTTGACCAACTTCTGCCCAGTGAGGAATAGTGTGCTGCTGGGTTTCCTCACACGCCTTGTTGCCTGAGCCACTGCAGCACATCACATGACTGCTGCATGAGAGAGGGCATCCTGTGACCTCCACACACGACACACACATACAGACACACAACACGCTTCTCCAACTGAGCCATGACCGGCAGTCAAGCTCACTCTCACATAACAGTGTATCCCATGACCCGTACTGACTGGACAGAGACTTGCTTCGGACTGCTTTACTTGAAGTTCTCTCTCTACTCTGTTAGCAGCTTAGACTGAGACTAAAGTGCAAATCTGCCCGGACACAGTTTTTGTCCTCCTGTTACACCACAAGTGTGCTCTGAGTGTGAATGAAGCCAGCCATGGTGGACAGGAACTGTTGAGTTGCCTGTGTTTCAGACTGGCTTTGAGGGATGTTGCTGCCACCTTGTGGATCTTTTCTGTTAGTTACGCACACACACTTTCATAAGAACTGCTCAGCAGAAAATGAGTCATGAGGGTTGGTGTCCTTTTGAAATAGGCATTGTGTAAAATACTGCCAAAGGTGAAAGAAGGTATTCTGAAAAAAAAAGCACCAATCAATAAGTTGAATTATGGAAATGAATCTTGAGTGTTGCTTGCCCACTGCTAAATTGCCCACAAAATTTAAAGCTACCCTCTTTATTTAAATAGAATACATAATGAAAACACAACCTGAACATACATGTCCCTTTTGCATGAGCGCCCTCTCATTCTACAACCAACCTTTAATGCACATTTATTTATAGTTGATGCTGTGGACTTTTAATGGACCACATTTCAGTGGAAGAACATTCCACTCTTATTGAAATATATTGTGTTTTTATCCTCTGCCACATCCACTGTAACCTTGCCCTCCCGTCTCCCTCCCCAGGTGATCACCTGTTTCGGCCTCTCTGTGCTGTCTTGCCGATACGTGGGCTTTGCCGTGGTGGCGCTGCTGGTGGAGATAAACTCCGTGTTCCTCCACCTCAGGCAAATGCTGCGTATGGCCGGCAACGCCGCCGGCACGCTCTACCGGGTCAACAGCATCATCAACCTGGGCACGTACGTGGTGTTCCGCATCAACACGCTGGCCTGGATGACCCGCTGGCTGGTGCTCAACAGGGACAACGTGCCCCTCCTGGCCTACACGCTCGGCAGCGTGGGCATGGCCATCATGACGGTCATGAATATTGTCCTGTTCTGTCGGCTGCTCAGGAGCGACTTTTTGAAGAGCAGCGCCCGGGAGACCAAGAAGGAGAAGGAGATGTAGGGAGGAGGCAAGAAGGATTACAATTCAGAAACACACTCGTTACTGTATGTTGACGCCCTGTGGCTGAGATTTGGTACCATTTTGCTTGTGTGTAAATCTACTCTGAGCTGGGGGATGGAAGGATTGTCTTTCTATCTCTCATATTGTACAGGTGTGTGTGTGTGTGTGTGTGTGTGTGTGTGTGTGTGTGTGTGTGTGTGTGTGTGTGTGTGTGTGGTACGATCAGCCTTGTAAAACATCACCAAACGCCTTATTTCCCACAGGGTGTTTCAGCTAAATCTGCTCTCAAATGAAGCTCAGGGTGAGTGAAATCACACTGTCCATAAAACAAAACCCACCAGCGGTCATAAACTGTATCTTCCCAAAGAAAAACACAGGAAGTAAATATCAACTATCTTAACTTTTTTTCATATATATCATATTATACGGTTATTAAAAACCTTGTGCGTAATGTTTATTTGCCAATGAGTAAATGGAAATCATTGGAATCTGAACCCTCATGTTGTTTAACAACAGCACTGCAGCTGAATATATATATATATATGTTTTTTCTTTCCAACAAATCTCAGCTATAAACCACCTACTACCTCAGAAATAATTCTATTTGTTTTAAAGGATATCCAGCAAAATAACAATCCTTACTCAAGTAGAGAATAGGCTAATAGGACGATGGGTGGATTAATCTGGAAAAAAAACTTTAAAAAACAGTTCAGATTAGATGACACAATACGGAACAGCTTGATATTTTCGAGTGAAATGATTGAATGCTTTGCCGAATTGTATTAAAACATCTAGGTTGAAGAATTTGTGAATCACAAATAAATTAGAGATGGATCAGGCTTTACGTGCATTATAATACAATATAATACTCCTTCAATCAGCCCTCAGATCTGATGTGCAACTAGCTTGTGGATCAATTACAAGCCATCAGCAATGACATCAGGGTCAAAACAAGAAAATGCTTAATGATGAAACGCTGCAGAACACACGAACATTGGCGTTTTCATGGTTTGTATGTGGTCATTTAGTACTCTGTGAATTTGCAGTAGGAGCTTTCAGACAGTCGTACGTTCCTCATTTGGCCTTTGGAGGACAGTGCCTCAACATCACCTCAGTCCAGCGTAGTCTTTCTATTTTTATAACAACTTTTGAGGATCTGTTCCTTCAACTTGTACGGGGAGATGCAGAGAAGTCCTCGAGGTCTTTGTTGGAACAAGCAGGTCTGAGATCTGTGAATACAGCAAACTGATGCACACAAGCTGCTACGAGGCTGCCTACTCTTACCACTCGCAGCATAGCATACAGTCATCATGTGCCATTTGTGTTTGCCGTTTGTGTGTGTGTGTGTGTATAATCATTGTTTAGGGGGTTGAATTGTGTATATTTGTAATTTATTTGTGGATTAAAGCTTAAAAAAGAACACAATGTTCAATGAATGTCCCTACGCTGCTTTGGGGCTTAATATCTATATCACCCGAGGTCTACAGTCATTCATGTTCAAGCCCCACAACCAGGCTGTCCAACCACATTGCAAACACAGTGAACGGACATGAACACACTGTTATTACAGTACAAACAGAAGTTGCACGCTTGAACGCAGCCCATAAATGTAACTCTTTGTCCACGTTAAAATCAAGTCACCCCCCGACAAAGAAGCATTAAAGAAACAGCAGAGTTCGGGTCATCGTTGTCGTGCCCGATTCCCAGATCTCAAGACCAGAGAGTGACTCCCTTTGTGGAATGATTATTGTGAATGTAGACTTCAAATGTGTCGGGCAGCTTAACTTGTGGTTGGAGTGAAGACAAGTGGTGACGATTGAAGTTCTTTCTAACAAGCGAGCCTGTATTTGTGAATATGTTGTACGAGGCTGTAACATTATCGAAGTTATACATTACGTTGCTGTGTGCTTTTATGAATTGTGATTTAAAATATAGCAGCTTTATATATATATATATATATATATATATATGGCAGTTTTATTTTTTCATCTTTTGGCAGATTGTTTTTGTAATTAAACTCCAATTTCTATGTTTATATATTAACATTATTTGTTGAATGTGAAAATAAAGACATGGAAAAAAAAAATGTCTTTCATTGACACGCTTTGTTGTTGTTGTTTTTAGCAAAGAACTAATGTCTGACAGTTGTTAGTCTCTGCAGATTCAGAGATGAATATGAAAGAAGTAAATAAGCAGAGTACTTGGGTCAACAAGGTCAAGATCTAGATATAGTTATACTTATGAATAATACATTGCTGTGTTGCCAGATTTAATAGCAGCCCTGGTTGAGGAGCGCTCATCTGAAACGATGGGAAATTGCAGTTGCACTTTTGATATTGAAATACATTTAACTTAAAGTCAAGCTGAAACGGCATTTCAAGAACCTTTACTGTGATGTATTTCCTGAAACAGGATAGGCAGGCGGGAGGAATCCATTAATCCCCTCCTTCAGAAAATCTAAGTATTCTCATTAATCGCTCAGAACATGTGGATGAAATCTATTCAGAAAACAGCAAACTTCCCCAAACTTACAGGTGGATCACTCAGAGGTGAAATTGCTCTACTTCATGTTTTGTTTTGCAATATGTCCCCAAAGGCCACAGTGCCATCTAGTGGCTTTAATGTGAACATTTATAAATTACTTTCTGCTCAAGGCTAAAAAATATAAAAATTCCAAGAAATGAATTGTACTTTTACCCTGTGCATAAAATAACAGTAGAACTCCCGAGACGTCCACAGGAGGTCCGCGGCCCGCAGGTTGAGAACCACTGCAGCAGCAGCTGGTTGTCCGTCCATGACGCATCAAACGGTTTGACTGATTTACAGCAAGTCAAAAAGTCACATTTTAGGATTTTTTATTTAATAATATGTCCTTACAGTGAATCTTTACAGCATCGATGTTTTCCTTTGTAGGCTACTCCCACGCGCTCGCTTTGTAGTGGTCCCTCCAATCAGATGTCCCGCTCGCGCCGTCGTACGATGCTCTCGCGCGTTCTTGTTGTCATCATTTCCCAGCTCAGTATCAAACCCCCACCAGCAGCAGCAGCAGCACCTCTGACGTCTCGGGGAGGAAGAAGGGTGCGCGTGTTGACTGTCCTCGCGGGCTCTCGCGTCTACGCAGTCGGAAACATCCTCTTCCTAAAAAAAAAAAAAAAAACGATGTTCCGAGTCGCAGCGACGAGGAGGAGCGGTTCCGCCGGAGGAGCGCGGTGCCATGCCAGTTTCACGCAGCCACCGCCGCCCGGCCTCTTCGTCCTCTGATCGGGCGGAGGCGTCACGCGCAGCCGAAACGCTCTTTACCGCTTCACATGAACATGTTTTGGGGGCGAATGCCGCAGCCGACGGGATTTGGACCAGCACCGGAGGCCAGCGACTTTTTCATAACGAATCACATTTAGTAGATTCGGGCACTTAACACGCATTAAAAAAGGTAAGTAGATACAATTACATCGGCTTCGGCTCGAGTGTTGGTGTAGCTGCATCCTGCTGGAGTTGCATGTTTTTGTCCAATTCCTGCTGATTTTCTCTGGTCATCAACACCTTGTTTATAGCTACCACCATGACCTCGATACGGAACTTGCCTCCATCTGGCTGACATAAGCAATGTTCCCAGTGGAAAGTGACTTTAGCGCCTTCTGTTTCCTCCCTCTGCTCCAGCCTCGGCCATGGGGGATGAGGGCAGCCTGTCCCGGCAGATCGGCAGCGTGGAGAGGAGCGTGGTGTTCCTCAGACAGGAGCACCTCACATTACTCCACGGCCTCCACCTGGAGATCCTCTCCCTGCAGAAACGATGCTCAGGTGAGGGATGCTGCTGCTGCTGCTCTTACTGTGTCTGCAGAGGAAGCCAATAAACAACCCCAAAATAATAACACTCCAATACACCCTTGAGTCAAGAGGAAGATATTTAAACCACTATTCCTCTGTACGATCAGATGCCACTACCATTTAATGGTTTGTAAATGCTTTTTGATATATAATTGGAAGTGTTTAAACGGCTCAGTTAAGTTAAAATCTGGAACCCAAATGTATTAAATTCACTATCATATAGGATGAAGAGAAGCAGCGAATCCTCACGTTTGAGAACAAGATAACGTTTGGTGTCTGTAATGACTATCATTTCAGAGCTAATGAGCTCCCGTTTAATTGAAGGATCCTTTTTGTCCTTTTTGCTGCTGTAATCAGTAAGAACCCCTCTCATTGACCCTCAAAGAGAAGAGTCACAGATATTTTTAATTACAGGCTCGGATAGAAGGCAGTTTTGTGGCTTTTTTTTTAATGAGTTTTTATTTTTTTTACACTTTCAGTTAATCCATCAAGCCTGCACCCAGATATGAGTCTATTCGGGAAGATACATCAGATGCTCCTTTTCGTTGTACCGCATTATCAATATTTAATTTGGGAAGGAACATGAGCTACTTTTGTGACTCCAGTTACAATCTGAAGTAGTTATTGTCATTTTCATCTCAGGTAGAGAAAACCTCCCCATGTGCATAACAGGCCTCATTGTTCATCGTGTGTGTGTGTGTGTGTGTGTGTGTGTGTGTGTGTGTGTGTGTGTGTGTGTGTGTGTGTGTGTGTGTGTGTGTGCCTGCATCATCAATCAATGTCAGACAATGACTACACGGTGATGTCATGCTACGATTCCTGTAGGGTGCATCATTTCCTGTTTCAAGCCTAATGGATATCCCGTTCATTTAATCAAGCAAGCAAGTGCATATGATCATGCACGCACACACACACATACACACACACACACATATACACACACACATACACATACACACACACACACACACACACACACATGCGTATTTGTATTAATATAATTGTGAGGATGTTATGTTTAATCTCATTAATTCCCTGGAGGCCTTCCTTACCCTTTAAGTATTAGTAAATACGAATATTTGACCTTGTAGGGCCCAGCTTTGTGTCCTCAGAGTGGAGGAGACACACACACACACTAATTGTCACACACACAATACTGTCATCCTCAGACCGAAGCATTCAAACGTATCATCTGTCATGGTTAATCCGGTGATTCCATATCTTCGCTAATCCATGTGAACAGGATTGTGGGGGACCAGTTGTGTAGAAAGCGACCCCCTCCGTCACGTCATTACTCCGCTGCGCGGTCACATCTGGTCATTGAAGCTGTGCGGTGTTGAGAGATGGACATGCGAATGCAAAGAGCAAATGGTCGCTTTTCAGATTATTTATCATGTTTTGTCCACGTGGAGTTAAAGTTATGTTTATAAACTCAGATTTCAGCTCCAAGAAAACAAGAAAAGTTTTCATTATGAAACATAATTGAATCATTAGATCTCTCCAGAGAGTTTATTGCATTGTTCTCTGTGGCAGAAAACAACCATATTCCTTCCACAGAACTTGCTGACAGTATAAATATTTGTCCTGCAGGTGCTGGAGTCACAAATCTGCTTTCCAGTTTTTATCTGTATATTTAATATAAAGTGGAAGATAAAAAAATAAGCTAAAGATATAATTAAACAGGAGAATAAAAATTACAGTGCCGTGCAAAATATTAATAAATAGTCCCAAATTTAATCATATTCTTTTTTTTAAAGATTTTTTCGTGGCATAGACGCCTTTTATTAGCAGTGGACAGATCGGAAGCATAGGAGAGAGAGGGGGTGTGACACGCAGCAAAGGACCTCTGGCCGGGATTTGAACCGGGGTCAGCTGCCTATGTGCGTACATTGCATGCGCTCTAACCACCCTTTAATCATATTCTCAATTAATATAAATTAATATATAATAAAATGCAGTGGCCAAAAGAAAATGTTTCAGTGGTAAATGGTCCTCATGCATATATGTCAGACATTCACGCACACATTCACTCACACACCGACGGCGGAGTCAACCACGCGACAGCCAGCGTGTCAGGAGCAATTAGGGTGAGGTGTCTTGCTCAGGGACACCAGGCACTCAGCTAGGAGGAGCCGGGGATCGAACCGGCAATCTTGCGGTTACCAGCCAACCCGCTCTACCTCCTGAGCTAAACCCCCAAAGTGCTTTTCAATCCAACAGTAGTATTTTAAATGAGACTCTGACAGAACCGAGCTGCAGTCGAACAGAGGAAGAGGTCAAATGAGGTCAAGGAAAGGTGAATAAGGAGAGAGGAAGCATCAAAGCACCATTCCTAGGCATTTAGAGAATTCGTCCAGGTCTCATCGTAGCTGCCCTTTAACACTTCCGAGTCGTTTGACTTTAGTTAGGAACCTTGAGTGCATGCACTTAAAGGGCAAACAATCTGCTGAATCTCTCAACTCCTCTTCTCACAGTTGGTTGCAGGCCGATGATAAACACCTAGTATTCAAGGAGCCAAGTGTGTTAAATATATACAGTATATGTATATATAAATACCTGTATATGATAGGACAATGCAGGTAGCAGGTGTGATAGGTGTTTACTGCCAGCTCGCTCATGTGCAGCCTGGAAGGATAGTTCAAGGTTGAGCTGACGATGTTACCGTTCACATCAACTCTTTGTGCTGCTGACCTTTATTATGGTCCTAAACTCTCATTCTCATCACAACACGCTTCTGTCTCCTTGAACAACGAGCTCCATCAATTTCTCTCTTGTGTTTTTGAAATTGGGGCTTTTCCTCCGACTTAATGTGTTTATTGTGTGTTATAGAAATTAGGTGTGTGTCTTTTCAAGATAAGCGTGCAACATTCAAGGTCGAGCCACAAAAAAAAACAGCAACCTTGAACGGCCGGTGAGGCTGGAGGAGATAAGCCTAATCTACAAAGCACTACACTCACTGGATGCTGCAACGTGCTGAGTTCCCTGTTTTCATTGTTTGACTGCTGTTTCATGAAAGAATTCCTCGTGCCGACTTCCCGAGGTGAAATTAGCTTCATGAGTAATTCTGTCGTGAATGAGGCTAATGGACCTCTCAAAGTCTCCCATAGTTTGCAATACTTAAACAGCAATCTGGTTCCCTCCTTCCCTACTATCTGTCTCTTCACCTCCTGCGTCTTCCTCTCTCCATGCCAGCTGCATGGGTGGGCGTGTTATGCTGACTGCAGAGGGAAGCAGAAAGGGTGTGACAGGGAGAGCAAGAGGAGAAGAAAGGCTACGGATATCACAGTCTATTTACAGTCTGCTTCATATTTTCAGTAAACGTCGCTAAGTCTAAAATGATGGCAACTAAACAATTTATATGATCATCTCCCTCGTCTGATTGAGCATATATCATTGCATATTTCTGGCTATGGGGACATTTGAAATAGGACAAATGTATTCCACATTAATCTTAAATTTGCTGGCGCCAGACAGTAGAGATTTGTAGAGATTTTCCCTGCGGTTCAGCTGTCCTGACCGACAATCAAAAAAAGGCTAGACACAGCCAGAAGTCTGACCCCAACAACCCTGTCAGGCAAAACCCATCCCTGCTAATAACTAGTGGCATACACCAGTCAGTTACATTATCTTCTCAAAAACATAAACCATCAGTTGCAATAATACGCTGAAATGAGACGTAATCCGTCCAGTATCTAAAAATGGCAGCGGGCCAGATATCATATCATGCAATATTTGGATAATCCTAATCATGTTGGTGGAGTATCTCATAGTAACGTCATACAGCTCTGTTACTACTTCCTGCAGCACTAAAGAAAAGTGCGTGTCAGCTGCTGACTTTTTTATTGACTTTTTTTTATGTGAATCTGTAGCTTTGGGTTGAAATGTGGAAATCTGCCATTGCACAGCGGAAAGAGTTATTCAGCTACATGAGGCATTGTGATGAATGCAGCTCTGCTTACATCGCTTCAATGTAATCTTGACATTTACCCGACTTTTGGGGGGTTGTAGTTGTTTGGTTTGCATTCCCTCTTAAAACAAACTGCCCAGCCAGTAGTTTCTTTTTTCATTTAAGTGAGTATTGATTTTGGTGAGGAATGCTAATAATGCTAATATGTCTTGTTGAGGTTGCAGTAAAGAGTTTTTCTCCAGACAAGTGACAAGTAATGGAACAGGACGTCGAGCTTTGTAAAGTTTCAGATTTAGCCTCATGAATTATGTACGAGCTCACCGAAAATGTGCTGGAGACTGCTTTGAGCATCTGTCGTATTAACCAGCAGCTGCAAGCAGAAAATGTCAGCGTGCAGCTTCTAATAAGACATTACAGCACCACTGAGCGTCTGTATTCAACCTCTAACAAGATAATTTCACGTGTTTATATATATATATACTCTATATGTCTCTTTAACGGCTCTTTCCTTTGGTTTTGTCTTTCTCTTGTGTTTTTTAGAGCTGACAAATGATCTGAAGGTGAAGCCTCCAGGCAGAAGCCAAATAGGTATGTAAAAAAAAAAGCAATCGGCTCACCGTCTCGTGTTTACATCTCCTTGAGCTGGTTTGCTACACTCAACCCCCAATCCACCATCACGCCTGCATCCCTCTCTGCCTTCCCCTGTCCTTCTCCACCCTCCCATCCCCCAGGGGATTGATCCCTGTCAGCCGTCCTCCTCCCTCTCCTCACCCACGCCTCCCTATCTCTTTCTCTATCCTCGTGCAAAGTGCATCAGTGTTCCCTTGATTTTTTTCTGCGTGACAAGAGTTGGTCGTATCTGTTAGGGCGCTCGCTGCGGAGATACTGACACAGCTGCAAAGACAGCATGCCTCAACATATTTGGCTCCTAGCTGACATTTGCAGGACGGTTGGTGGTTTCTGCATGCAGGGATGCAGAGACGGGCACCATTTTGTCACGGCGAATTAGAGACAGATTAGGGGAAGGGAGGTCAAAAGACTGTGCTTGGAGATGGTTGGGGGGGGGGGGGGGGGGGGGTAGTTGTGTTTGGCTGCATTACTCAGCCATTAGACCGTATCTCTTTTCTAGGTTATCCCCCGATCCATCAATACAGCACGGCACGCCGTTCTCCTCCCACCCTGACAAATTGATCCATCCTCTTTCTTTTTTCCTGCTCTCGATTTACCTCGTCGTCCCAGAGGGGGTGTCCACTTACAAGACTTGGAACAAGAGAGATGGAGAGCTAAGGAAAGGGAGAGAGGTGATGAGAGGTAGCAAAGAGGGCGATTAAGGGAAAAGACAAGGCAGCAGGATGCAGGCAGCTGCAGATTTGTAGGAGGAGGAGGAGGAGGAGGAGGAGGGGAGTATGGAAGGATATAAGGATCACATTAGGTACTGTAGTCTATAGTTAGCATATGAGCTCAACCAGGGTGTGGTGATTTGCAACAGAAAACCTGAGACCGAACGGTCCTCAGAGGATCCATCCTGGAAGACGGAGAGAGGAAGAGAGGATCGGTGATAGTGCTGAGATACTAGAGAAAGAGAATCACGGATGAAAACTTTGTAGGATGAAAGGAAGTCATACAGACAAGAGGAAAATGTACATAAAGCAATAAGATGTAGCAGACAATATATGACATTTGGAGCATTGATGTCGCAGCAAACAACAATTTCCTATGAGAAGATGTAGAGGAGTAATGTTTACCGAACGTATTTAAGGAGCTTCTCCTCCCTTTGTCGATTTTAGTTCATGCTCACACATAACACCTTTATCCTCTAACCCAAAGCGTTTAACAACGTATCAAGTACCCTATTACATTTAAGCCTAGTGTGGATTCCAGGCTTTGCAGTTTCTCTTCCAGGTCTCACCAAACCTATTTGGGATTCTCCTACCCTGCAAACCGGACTTATGTCTCTGGGCAGAGGCATCAGTGTCGGCCTCTGTGGATGTAATCACCTCTGGCCAGCTTTGTCAGCCCAGAGGTGGCTGCACTGGCTTTTCATCCATGCCTCCCTCCTCTCTGGGGAATTTTACTTTTATTACTTTTAATTTTTAATCTAAGATGGTATCTAGTCTCATATCACAATATCAATATATTGCAGCGCCCTATATGTGTCAGTAGGCTATACATTGAAAGTCAGTTATATATGGATTCTCTGCAGTCATTTAACATCTGTATTTCTGTTCCATCTCTGTGTCAGCGTTACAAGAGGAGGAGGAGCTCCTGGAGGCCCGCTGTTGGGATGTGGAGGGCCGTCTGGCCGAGCAGGAGTGCACCCTTGGAGAGCTTCGTATGGAGCTGAGTCACAAAGGGGCTTTGGTGGGAGCCCTCAGAGCCAATCTCAAGGAAAAGGAGCGCCATTTCCTGGAGGAGCTCAAACGCCGCAGCCACTGTTCCACCATCCTTAACACGGAGCTGCAGAAACAAACGGAGGCAGCGGCATACCTCTCCTTCCAGCTGCATGCTGCCAGGCAGAAGCTGCACCACCAGCGGATGCAGCAGCGGCAGGGACTTCTCGCCCGGGCCAACAGTCAGGGGGCCCAGTACTGTGCCGAGCAGTACTCCCTTTCTCCGCAGATGCCGTCGGGAGCCTCCCCTTGCTCTCCTGTGGTTAAACCCAAGCGTAAGAGTACCAGGGCGTCTTCGAGAGTGGAGCGTGCCCGGGAGTGCGTGCCCATAGAGAAAGTGATGGGCCCTGCAGAGCCCACAGCGATGCCGGACCCTGCGCTCTTCCTCCACCCTCGCCGGCACAGAGCTCGCTCCAGGAACACTGTGGCACAAAGACAGCCTCCGCTGGGCCTGGAGCAGCAGGATGAAGAGGAAGGAGGTGGAGAGGGGCCGGTGGAGCCCCAGGGCGAAGCTGCCAGACTGGTGTCCTCGTCCACAGTGCCCCCTGCTGCTGAGGCGAAGGCAGATTAGTGACTACTATGACCTGCACTTTTAACTGCAGTTTGATCACTGTATCATTACCTTCTGTCAGACTGTTAAAGCTGTTAACTGGTTTTCTGCACCTTGACTGAGTTGATACCGGGCCTGGTTTTAGACATTAAATGATATTACACTTATCGTAGACACTTTTTTAATTTGGACTTTGATATAATCTCAAATAACTTGCAAAGCTCAGTCAAATAATGTTAGATGAATTATCTGTTTACACTTGTGTCACATGCTAAATATGCTGCGAGGCCCCTTTTTGAGCCTATGGTCTAAAACTGCTCTGTATGAAAAACATATTTTATAATTTGGTCCTATAAAATTACAATTGAAATATGGTGATGTGAATGGTAGCAGCCATTTTTAGGTGGACTACCAGCCGATGCGTTGTGTAGCCCAACCAAGTGTGAGCTTTCAAGGCCAGCCATAAATCAACTATATGACCAAAGGTCTGAGTCACAGCTGAAAATATCTTAAGCGGTACACGTGTCTGCATCCGTCAAAAACTGTTGATTGGAAGGAGGTGTGTTCCCCTTACTTTTAAATACAAAAGAATATCGATTACAAACAATAGCTTCTAATAACTACATTGTTTGTCTGATTTTTAGTCCTTGATTGCATATCACACTTAAGTTCTATTCATTAAACATTATATATGTATCTTGGCGCAGTATTCTTTTAAGGCGAAACGTATCTCAAAATACCATTTTAAATGAAATATTGTTGCGGTGCAGAAATGTGCTGGCCTACACATCATATTCCACAGACTTAAAACTTCTTGTTTTGCAAAAATCACATCATCATCAATTTAATATTTTAGAATAATGATGTTAAAATTATCATTTTTTTAATATCGTAAATCATATCACAATTGCATTATCAGTCAAAATACATGCAATTAGATATTTTTCCTAAATCATTCAACTTCAGCTGTAGCCATAATGGATTACCGATTCATTCATTGATTAATACATTTAAATTGAATTTAAAAAGACAATGCACACCATAGTGCATATCACACAGAACACTTGGACACAAACCATCAAAAATAAAAATTCATACCACATGTTTATATAAAAAATTAAACCTCTATGATGCCAACACACACATTTTGTGATCATCTTCTGACAAAGAGAAATAACTTTCTTCAAATGTTCAAATGTTTTGTTAATTTGTTTTATCAGTGTGTCTTTGGTGGTGGAAACATCAGACAACAGCAGTTTTGCCAACAATCAAACTTTATATTTTCAATATAAACCAAAAGATACACATTGAGGCACATGAGTGCTACAGTCCCTTTGTAAAACAAAAACAGGTGTTTATGTTCTGAGTCATTGGACTGTATGTTTCACAACCAGGTGTGGTTTGTGTACTAAACACACACACACACACACACACACACAAGATTACTACGTCAACATGGTATATTCAATTGTTGTGTTGGGGTTTCTATTCACCTCAGGAAACGTGGACAAACAAGCACATCACCGGAGGTTTTTCTGTGTTTTCCACTGAAGTCTGAATGATTTGGTCTGTTAAAAGTAGTTGTCAAAATGCAAGACACCTCTTGTCATACTGTAAATGACAAGAGGGCGGATGGATCTCAGCAGAGAGCTGTGTGTGTGTGTTATCAAAACACATGCACATGGTGGCCCCTAGCGGAACAAGGAGCAAATGGCAACTTGGGAAAGAAAGCAGGATAAGAAAGATTTTAAGTCGATTTTAACGTAGGACATACGGTTTATGTTATTGCTTCGTAGTTGTCCATTCAGTACCCTACTGTAATTACTGCCTTATAATAGAGGAGCTGTGGACAGAAGAAATGCAGCGCAGAGAAGCAGGACAAAGTGTGGAAACTTCACATATATAAGTACTAAAGTATTGCTTAGTGCTTTTGTTCCAGAAACACTTTTATAAGACTCTTTGGAATTTGCATATTAAGGTTCACCATATGTGATATGGCACCTCAGTTATTTTTTTGATCCAAAGTTGAGTCACAGTTGATTTCTACTTGACTTTCTACTTGACCATGACTTAACTGAGCGTCAGTTTATTTGAGGCAAGCCTTCCTGTAAGACTGGATTTTAGTTGTGATGAGTTGCTGTGAGGCTTTTTCTCGCCTTCTGCAGCGACCGATTAGACGTTTAGCATTATGTTGTAGCAGTATATCCTCAATAAAGCAATATATCAATATATTTATATATTATTAATAGGTCACGTTTAAGCCGCTTTAAGGACACTTGAGGTGTTAAAAGAGATTTTATGATAGTTTAAACTTTGTATTTTGTAATTGTTGCACTCAGTGTGTTTTGCTTAATATTTCTTCTGATTTGTCTTATGGATTGTTTACGTTGATTGTCACTGAATCTTTACAGGATTAATTAGCTCGTTACCGTTTATAGGAGGCACATCCTAGCGAGGAATCGATGCTGCACAGGAAGCAGCACCAAGCAACCAGGCATGTGATTATGCCGCATGACATTGTCTGGATAAAAAACAACTAAACCTGTGTTTTTGGCAAAAATGCAAATGTGACAAGGTTTTTTATCCGCCTCTCAGCTGGTAAGCCATTAGCATGACTGTGCACTATTCTCCCTCAAGTTTTATGAGACCGCTGGGGATGAAACTACAAAACTGTCTGGTTTCAAACCTTTATTACCCAACAGTAATCCTGATCATAGACTGTTATAGACTCCATGACTTCATCACTCCACATGCCATCCAAATGAAGCAGCAGGTAGATTAAACTCTCACTCACCCCTCATAATAATAAGTTAACATCCTACATACCACAACTCGCATTTTACATGATCTATGCTTTGGTAGTAAATGTAACAAATCGTCAAACTACTGGCCGATATATATTCGGCTACAGAGACCGTTGACTTGTTTGTCTGCTTTGAGGGAAAATGCTAATGAGCCAAAGAGGCCCACCACTAAAATTAACATGAAGACGAATGGTGCGATGCCTTAATGATGATGTCTTTTCACGAATATCTCAGCTCAAAAGGGTGAAATCTCCACCACCTGATTTGCTTTTTGTACTTTTCAGAGCAAACCACACTTCATCTCGCAACATAGCAAGAAAGTAGTTAACTTAATCACACCCGCATAGAATGTCTTCCATCTTTGTAAACGCCTTTATAATAACCCAAATCCTCATAGTATGATGATAACAAATGTCAGCAGCTTCTCGTCCAGGTCTCGTCCTTGTGGTCAAACCTGGTTGAGGTTGAATCTGTTTATTATGCATCTTAGAGAAACATGTCGGTGGACAACGTAAGAGACGTCGCGTTCGACATGTTTTGTTCTCTCTAGCAATAATGCGGTGTGGTACCTGACGTGGAGATGTTGCTCCGGATTGTTGCATAAACTGTTGACTGATTACCGCATATACTGTGTTAGCTTATAGTGATCTAATGTACACATAATTGGAATAAAAAGGATTGTCTATTCTGCTGCCTGCTCATTATTGTTGCTTTAAAGTTGACCAGAGAAACCCTGATTGGAAAGAAGCAGAGAGTGAATTTGCAGCAAATTCAATTATTAAGGTTAATGTGGTTTGAGTCTATAATATCACCTTGGTTTAGTTTTTGACAACATAAGATTGTTAAAAAATGAAGGTGCTTACACTTGTTCAGTTTGTAAAAATACATTTTGATTATGAATGGCAATTGGTGGAGGTAGAAGCAGAGTTACAAATGAGATTATATATATATATATATATATATATATATATATATATATAAGAATTTAATGGCAGTTCGATTCCCGGGTCCCTTCTGTGTGGAGTTTGCATGTTCTCCCCGTGTAAGCGTGGGTTCTCTCCGGGTTCGGGATAGGTTCATTGATGACTCTAAATGTCCCGTAGGTGTGAATGTGAGTGTGAATGGTTGTTTGTCTCTACATGTCGGCCCTGTGATAGACTGGCGACCTGTCCAGGGTGAACCCTGCCTTCGCCCAATGACAGCTGGGATCGGCTCCAGCCCCCCCACGACCCTGAATACAGGATAAGCGGTAGACAATGGATGGATGGATGGACTTTAATGGCCACTGAAGGATTTCACATTCATAAGGTTATGGTTAAAACATTTTTGACACTGGCTCCTATGGTCCCTCGGAGGTGGGGCATTGGATAGTTGCCTGACAGCTGTTTATCATAATTAAGCTGGAAGCTGCTTTCGCTGTAGAGTAAATACAAGTCTGGGTTAAATAGTTCCAGGCTTATTGTGTGCCTATGGATTTGTATTCATTGAACATTTGGGAGTATGCACTACTAACATAAGACATGAGGGCCTGTGTTATCAACTGATAGCCAGACACAGCTGGTCTACTAGGAGTGGTGTGTAGGCCAAGGCCTCATTCACATCAATGAGCTGCAACTCTCACAGTGTGGAGGTTGAAAGTCAGTGTGACTGCCAGGAGACATCGAGCTGACAAAGGTCAGTCAAGTCAATTACATTTCTGTTTGGGGCGTCAACAAGAGCAACAATATTATGATACGTAGTATTTTCACTCAGCCATTCCTCTTAGGTTATCTTCCAGTGCACGAGATCAAATTTACACCGTCACATAAAAAAAGGAGTTTGCAAATGCTGTTTGTCGCATGTGGCTTCCCGTAGCGCCACGATCAGTGGGTGGGGAAGTGCAACGCAAAGGCAAAGAGGTCAAGGGGAGGGGAGGAGAAAACCACGTGTGATCGACACCGCGTACAGCTCTGTCCTTCCTCCTCGCTGTACTTGTTTTTGTAAGCTTGTACCCTTCGCATGTAGCCAGCTAGCCTGCGTTAGCCGGAGAAGCAGATTTTTGTTTTTTGTACTTCTTCGACAGACTCGCACAATCGAACAAACGCTGCTGGGGGATTTCTGTTGCGACACTGACTGCCGACCATGGTGAGCAAGACAGATGACATCCCGGCGTCGGTGCCTAACTGTAATCCGGTTGATCTCACGGATGAAGCCTGCGATGGAGCCCAGGACAGCAAAGAAACCAGCCAGATACTCCTGAAGGATTCCTGCGGTTGCGGTGAGACTCTGCAGCAGACTGACTCAGTCATAGCTGCTGTTCTAACACCTGTCATGCATTATCAATACACGGATTACACATTACATTATAACAGCGTGCATACAGTAACAGCCTTATATTGCATCCCAGTGCATTAACGGTCATCAGTGGGTTTTATTAAATGTTTTGTTTGTCTGAATCTGCATTGCATCCACTATAGCTGATCACATTAACCTCCATGCTTTGTTGTGTGACTCAAAAGTCCTCAGACCCAAGGTGGTGGTCTGTGGGGTGTACGTTACCCCCTCCTCCTCCTCCCAACCATCTCCTTGGCAATCTCCCCAAGTTTAGAGGGTCCACCTTGCACCTAGCAGCATCTGCTAACTAGCTGTCTGCTGTTCGTCCGTGCTAATTAGCATACTAGCAGTGTCGGGTCCATAACTACACGATGGGTCGTAGCTATCTGCACGTAGTCCAACTTGACACCGTCACTCAAGAGTATACCAGGCTGCCCTAAACACGTTAGCCGGTATGCTAACATTAGCCTTCTCATTGAGCCCGGCTAAGTCAACTAGCTGACTAGCTAGCAAGCAGACGCTCTCGGCACAGGTGGCGCGTCGCTTCGTGACAGAGAAACCGAGCAACGCGCACTGACAGCGGGCGTCTTTCTGACGAAGCAACCCGGTCGCACAGCACACGATTTGTTCGCATGTCGTAAATGCAGCAGTTCGTGTTGCGCTAACTCGCATTGACGCACATGTTCGGTAACAGCATGTCCGAGGAATGAACTGAAGGTCACCTTCAGCGGAGCCGTACACTCTGAAAACAGGGGGAGGGGGGTGTCGTTTTATCACAGGGTGTAATTTTATCTCATACGTGTCCGACAAACTACGTGAAAGCGGCGTTACCTCGATTTATGTTTCTAAATTTACGTTATAAGATATTTGAGTTGGATGCGGTGTCTGGCGGTTGGTGGTAACTGTCTAACCGTCGCCCCCCCCCCTGCGGGCGAGATTAAATCGAGTGTTCCTGCTCGACCGGGAAGCGGAAGCTGCTTCTCGTTGAAAAAGTCATGATGGTGCATGCACAGTGAGAGGGAAGGTTACGCTAATAATACATGAACAGCCGTGTAAGCAGGTGAGTGTACGGGGGGAAGATAAAAGTAGTGGAGGCAGTGGAGCAGCCAGCAGACTGTTTTCAGTAGAACGAGATTTAAAGCGACTGTCAGCCGGGGAAGTTACACAACTTAGAGCACCACAACCAGTCAGTGCTGCAGTCGGTCTGCGTGTCACATGTGGGACCTTGAGTTGTCTTGTCTGCCGGTGTCACTCGTTTCATGGGAAAACACGGCCAATAGTGGCTCGCTGCTAGTATGTGTGAAAGGATAAGGAGCTGGGTGCAGCTTGAATCTTCTGGTTATTTGGTTGGGTGACTACTGATGGATGTGCTGTCCACTCTTTCAGCAGGGGATGCTGGACAGTTTAGGGTGGTTTTTTTTGTCTGTCTATCTAGCTTTTCAGTTGTGATGCTTTCACTTTTTTCTCATGTGGACAATAAACATAATGTTTAGCAATTTTCTGAATTTGTCATCGGCATTCAATGGACTTTTTATGACCTCCAAATGATTCAATACATGGACTTGTCTATCACGTACGAGAGATCGTGATGGGACTGATGGACGTAAAATGCTCACACCGGACTGTCAGTGCAGAGTTGTTACAGGACACACTAGCAGCACATGACCGAGCAGACAGATTGAGGTGTGAAGAGTGATTTGGATAATCTCAGGAATCCCCTATGACTCCCTGGCACTGCTCCCAGCCTGGTTAGATGTCTTCCTCACCAGTTCACAACCAAAGCTTCTGCATTCATCATTATAGCAATGGGACTCTTTTAGCTTTGGACCCCTTGTGCAGCCCCGTGTCACAAGGTGCATGCGTGATCGCATGTAGGAATGTTATCATCATTCATTGGTGAAAAGAATTTAGTGATTTAATTCATAGAGTCAATCTCAAACATACTTTAAATAGTCCTTGTAGCTATGAAACCCCATTGCAGAATGCATGACTCAGGGTCGGTCTGTCCACCAGGAGGTTGACTCTGTGGTGCAGCAAACATGGTTACAGACAGTCCTTGTGTGTTGTTGCTGCTGCTGTTGTTGTTTTTCAGGGTTTCCAGGCTGGTTAATGTTGCCATGGCAGCAGCCAGGGTGCCGGTGTCGAGGGCTGCAGAGTGGATAGGTTTCTGGCTAGATTTAATATTTGGTTCTCAAGAGAAGTGCGAACTAAAGGAATGCTTATTTCTAAGTATTTCATCATCTGAAAGAAGCATGAAACCTCATTATGAGATGGCAGTTTTATTCAGACAAAGGTTAAGTCAGAAGATAAATGAGTCAGTAATAGAGTAAACCTTGCTTGCTGTAGACTTTAATTATGTCTGGTTTTTACCTCTCATCTGCCTTTATCAGATTGGTTTACTTGTTTCGCTGATTCTTTGCCTTGACTTTGTGACCTGTTGTCGGGTAACTGTCCAACCGCAAGAGTGTGATGATTATCAACTCTTCCTGCCATACATTTTATCAGGTCACTCAACCTCAAATATTGAGTATATTGTATATAATACAACTTCTATAAAATCAAAAAGTCTGAGTATTTTTGATAGCGTCCCCCTAATATCCATTAATAAAAAATGCTAATGCTGAAATGTTAGATTTTGGGCACTCCTGCCTCTGCTGTCGAATTAAACCGCTGTCTCACACCATAATGTTGGCCACCACCATATTATATCTCACCACCATGTCTCATTTCAACAGGAAGTGCATCAAGGAAAAATCTTGATGCACTTCTACTTCCTTACCTTTTAAACAATAGCCGACATGAGATCTGTCCTGTTTATTGTCGAGGTCCACCGCTCCCTTCTCTCCTTTCCCTTCTTCTTACTGAACCTTCTTCCATTAATGTGGAACAAAAACGGGTCAGTTTTGCAACACACAGGCTGCAGGATTGCCTCATTAATCACAGACTGAAATCTGGCACTTTGTACTCTTGCCTAAAAACTTCAAATTACTTTATTTGATATTCCTCATTAACCCCATCTCTACATGTTGTTCTGTAGGACTGAACCACAGTTTTTTGGGATAAGTAAAGAGTTGAACCACAAACATGATCTCGAAAGATTGTTGAGATTTGGCAATTGTGTGTTTGCCACTTAAAGTGGCTATAATGAGCTACAATCAAATGACAATGTGAAAGGGGTTTCTCTTAGTGATGAGCTTTGTAGTGAGTTTTAGTTCATTATTTTAGCTCTCCGGCCCACAACTTAGCCGTTTCAATTCATTCCCACTGATAGCGTCATTTTGGCTAAAGCTCTTGAAAGCCACTCAGCTCTACCTGCTCAGCACGAAAAGACAGACACAGGTAGAGACTACGAGCATGTGATGGTGGAACATTTAGTAGCTAAAAAGGCAGTTATCTCTCAGGTATTGGTGGAGACCAAAACAGAGCCAAAAGAGAGTGAAGTGGAGTATACTGAAGTCAACTGAGTCTCAACCTCTTAGACAAAAATATTTCAAACCTGATGCGATATTAAACATTCTGTACCGAATCGATGCTCACACATAAAGCTGAGTCCTCATTCTCTTCTGGTTTGTAACGCCATTAACTTGCGTGTCTGCTCCGTGTTTGTTATTCAGAGCGTGGCTGGTCGTCACTCTCTTGCGTGCTTACTCCCCCGCTCCTCCACCATTTCAGTGCGTTCATTCCCTACCGGGGTCGTCGTCCAGTTACAAGGCACCACCCCTCCCTCTGGCCCCTTCTCTTCAGTAACCCTGACGCTGTTTACCCTTGATGGTGAGCAAGGACACGCTGGCTGGCAGCAGTTGTGTCCCATTGAGACATCCACATGCTCGGTTTAAATGTTCCAGAGAGCCTCATTTTTATTCATGTAATTTTCTTCTCGCTTTAACGGTTATTTACTCTGGAAAAAGTGGGAAATATAATGCATGTAATGAGATCATTCATTAGAATTAGTGTTAGTTAGTCTTAGTGACGGTCTTTTGACATTTTGAGAGATTAAATGTCCACAGAAGAGTAACAGCAACTCTTGGATGGTTTCTCGCTGACTTGCAGGTATTGTATTTGCCTCAATCAACCATGCAAGTGATCAGTAATTCGGCCTCATGAATGTTGAAATCTCTCATACTGAATCCCTCTGTACTCAAGCCTCTCTGGCTTTACTCCCTCCAGTGTTGCAACCGTGTTGGTTTCAGCAGGTTTGTCTTCTTTGCAGATCAGCTGAAAGGATAACCTGGTTACTTATTGTCAAATGTTTTTGATACAATCATTAGTAATGTGTGTTTTTTAGGGCCAACTTTATAGAAGAGTTACTCTTTTGAGCAGATGTACAGTTGATGATTGATTAAAAGCCAGGCAATCTAAATCCCATCGTGCTTGTACTGCAGTCGTGAATTAAATAGGAATACCACGGCACTAGCATGCTGTACCTGAGCTTTGTCGGCTCTGTTCACCAACTCATAAATATTTCATAAGATTAGCAGTAAGGTCATCCTTCTTCTGGGTCTGTGTGCTTGGTGATCTGGCTGCTTGGCAGCATCTCTCTGGTCTGTTGTTTATTTTGTCAGGATTGCAATACATGACGGTCTCAAGGTGTTCCTATATTCATACCGGTAGCTGTAGATTTATAGAGCACAGCTGTTTGTTAAAAAAAAATAGTCCTTGAAGTGTACATACCTACGGGTATGTGTTAGGAGTCAGGCAAGTGGTTTGACTGCTTTTAACGACATCTTTGCACAGCGATTTACAATTTAACTCAACCTTTTGTGTCTTCTCCATTGCAGGGCACAGTGCAGATACAACCATGGTGAACGGTGATGGGGC
Organism: Eutrigla gurnardus; assembly: GCF_963514095.1. Lineage (NCBI taxonomy): Eukaryota > Metazoa > Chordata > Actinopteri > Perciformes > Triglidae > Eutrigla > Eutrigla gurnardus. Next base: position 7,281,561 of record NC_139924.1, on the reverse strand, counting down.
TCATGAGCGCACAGAGGAGGCAGAAGCGAAGCAGGATGGGAACAGTGAGACGGACGGAGGAGAGGACTCTAACGAACAGGAAGTGATAGTGATCCAGGACACAGGCTTCACCGTCAAGATCCAGGCCCCTGGAACGGAGCCGTTTGACCTGCAAGTAAGGAGTAGCTCTGCACAAGCAGTCATTCATTAGGGCAAATCATTCAGACTGATAATAGTACTGCTCATAAAAAAACTGCACTGTCATTCATTTCATGGCCAATCACTTACTGGTTCAGGGCTGTTTTTGGTCTGAACCCTGGGTTGTGCTGCTGTTTGCACATTATAAAGACATGTTAGAAGTATTTTCCATCAAACTCGAAATCTCTAGTGATACTCTTCTATATCTCACTTCGTATCCCTCTCTCCCTTCCATCAGGTATCTCCCCAGGAAATGGTTCAAGAGATCCATCAGGTGCTGATGGACCGAGAGGACACCTGCCACCGCACCTGCTTCTCCCTGCAGCTGGAAGGAAACGTGCTGGACAACTTTGCTGAGCTCAAGTCCATTGAGGGCCTGCAGGAGGGCTCGCTGCTCAAAGTGGTGGAAGGTCAGACTTTTATTCACACTTGTGTATGACTTATACTTGTGGTGCAGAGAGGAAAAACAAAAGCTAACTGCATAGCTTGGAAAGGTCAAGCTGTCATCACATAACTAGCATGTTTTAGCCCGGTCTGTGGATCTACAGCTTGCCACAACATCTGTCTTGCTGTGGTTCCACTGATCTGTAGCTGCTAGAATAAGAGTAAACAGAATTGAGTAGTAGTACATTACAAGTGTCCATTAGCCTCACCTGTTCCTTGTCAAACCACTCACTGCCTGCTATTTCTATTTTATGTCTATGCCCTCTTCCCCCCAGAGCCCTACACAGTACGCGAGGCCCGCATTCATGTGCGTCACATCAGAGACCTGCTGAAGAGTCTGGACCCCTCAGACGCCTACAACGGAGTGGACTGCAACTCTCTCTCCTTCCTCAGCATCTTCACTGATGGAGACCTCGGAGGTATGACCCACACAGCCATGTTCAACCATCGGGAGAATGTTCTTTTACATGTACCATGTCATTTAGGATTTACAACCTGCAGGTGTTCACTGAGCTCGTTTTTATGTGACTGCAGATAGTGGGAAGCGGAAGAAAAAGGGCAACGAGTTGGAGCAGATTGACTGCACCCCCCCAGAGCACATCCTGCCTGGCAGCAAAGATCGCCCCCTGGTGCCCCTCCAGCCACAGAACAAGGACTTGAAAGTGAGGAGCAGTGCTGACTTGGCCCTACATGTGATCCGATTTGGGGGAATTACATTCCTCAGCAGTCCAATAAGTGACTGAATTGTACCAGTCTTTCATTTGGCTAATGGTTTTGACATCTCCAACAGCCTATGCAGTGCCTGAAGGTCCTGACCATGAGCGGCTGGAACCCTCCCCCAGGAAACAGGAAGATGCATGGTGACCTCATGTACCTGTACATTGTGACTGTAGAGGAGCGTCACGTCAGCGTCACTGCCTCTACACGAGGCTTCTACCTCAACCAGTCAGTCAACATTTCGACTCCTATCCCGTTACATCTCAATGTTTTCACTACAGTGGCCTTTTTTAAGCTCTATAATCTCTTCATGCATATTTATACACAAAGCGTTTGGCAGTTACTTGGCGTTAACATCTTCAGGATCCTAGTTTTGCATGCCAGCAAGGACTTACCAGTCTGAGGTGTAGAATTGGGAAAGATGCCATGTTTTAGAGCAGCGTTATTTTCTAACCACTTGACAACATCCACCTTAAGTTCCTCTTATGTTTTAGTATTTCCAAGATGGGCATATGTTGGAAAAAGTGGCAGAGCCATGTCACTAGAGGAGAAGTTCTTCCTGTACAGGCTTGCTTAGTGGTTAGCATTGTGTCTCTTAGACTTGTTACCAAAAAAGTCTATTTTAACACGTCATAATGATGGTAATGTGTATTCCAGATCTACTACCTACACCTTCAACCCCAAGCCATCCAATCCCAGCTTCCTGAGCCATTCTCTGGTGGAGCTGCTGAGCCAGATCAGCCCTGCCTTCAAGAAGAACTTCACTGCCCTGCAAAAGAAAAGGTCAACTTCCCTTCATGTTGAATGACTTTATTGTGTCCCGAGCAACAATATCTTTCTAGTCTGTTCTGTACAAAAGCTTCTCGTCTTTACTTTTCTTACATTTCTCTTTGAAGTGCTACTTTTCTACGATAATTCTAAAGTTCATTCATTCCCTCATTCATTAACTTTACTTAACCAGGTGAAAAGCACATCTTTTACAATCAAGACCAGGACATGAGATCAAAGTCTTAACACAAAATAAGTAAATGAAATAAGACAAAATTAACAAGAAATTTGGTCATTCAAAAAGAAAGAAATGATGATGTTGGAACTGCTCGCAATGAGAGCAAACTTCAGATAAACTGCCTGAGATGTATGAAAATAGACCCCACAAGCGATGCCTTTATAAACAGATTTATGACATTTTTGCTGCAGGGTCCAGAGACACCCGTTTGAGAGGATAGCCACGCCTTTCCAGGTGTACAGCTGGACAGCTCCACAGGTAGACCACGCCATGGACTGCGTTCGAGCTGAGGACGCCTACACCTCCCGCCTGGGTTATGAGGAGCACATACCTGGACAGGTGGGCACAGCTGAACACAGCAGCACAAAAGGCCAATTCCATTGGTTCCAGTATTAATTTTTTTTTTTGTGCCGATGCGTCTTCAGACTAGAGATTGGAACGAGGAGCTGCAGACCACCAGAGAGCTGCCTCGGAAGAACCTGCCTGAACGCCTGCTGAGGGAGAGGGCCATATTCAAGGTACCTTCTTTACACAGTCAACAGACCAGATTACACACACTCACCCAAACTGCTGACTCACACTGTTAATGGGCAATATGATGTGTAAAAGTGTAGCTTTGTAATGTGTAACCGTTTCTTCTAAATCACCGATTCCTCCATTTTTCTCTCCTTTTAGGTCCATAGTGACTTTGCAGCAGCTGCCACTCGTGGCGCGATGGCGGTCATCGATGGCAACGTGATGGCCATCAACCCCGGCGAGGAAACGCGCATGCAGATGTTCATCTGGAACAACATCTTCTTCAGCTTGGGCTTCGACGTACGGGATCACTATCGTGAGCTTGGTGGAGATGCCGCCGCCCACGCCGCGCCCACCAATGACTTGAATGGAGTACGGGCTTACGGGGCCGTGGACGTGGAGGGTCTGTACACTCTGGGGACGGTGGTGGTGGACTACAGAGGCTACCGTGTCACCGCTCAGTCCATCATCCCCGGTATCCTGGAGCGTGAGCAGGAGCAGAGCGTCATCTACGGCTCCATTGACTTTGGAAAGACTGTTGTGTCTCACAGCAAATACATGGAGCTGCTGGAGAAGACCAGCAGGCCACTCAAGGTCAGTGATATAACGTGTGTATTCACAGTCCAACGAATGTTAAACGAATAGTCCAAAACTAATAATTTGATCCTACAAACACATATTTCCTGTGTGGGTGAAGCCTGATAACAGCCGTTACATAAAAGCAAATAAATGGGCCTGTTACTTAGAGCCACAGACTGTGAGAAAAATGTAGAATATCAGCAGCCTTATTCTTTAAGGCTTGTTTTTCTGATTCCACCACAGGGACACTGTGCATTCAGAGTCTTTGTCTTTGTGTAAATTTCAGGTCCAGAGGCACAACGTGCTGAACGAGAAAAATGACGCAGTGGAGCTGTGCTCTTCCGTGGAGTGTAAGGGCATCATCGGAAATGATGGCCGACACTACATCCTGGACCTTCTTCGTACCTTCCCTCCTGACCTCAACTTCCTGCCTGTGGATGGAGAGGAGCTGCCTCCAGAGACCCAGCGCCAAGGCTTCCCCCGCCAGCACCGCCACCGCCTGGCTTGTCTACGGCAAGAGCTCATCGAGGCCTTTGTTGAGCACAGGTAGGTGTCTGTGCAGCTGTGCCTCATCACATTCCCCACATGGGAAGAGTTTCTACATGTGTTTGACTGCTGATTGTGTCCCTCTGCAGATATCTTCTCTTCATGAAGATGGCGGCATTACAGCTCATGCAACAAAAAGCAAACAAGGACGCAAAGACTAATATACCTGCCATCACAGAAACGGCTGAAACGCCCTCAGAAAGCAACGTCGACACAACCCAAAAACAGACCACGGCAGCGGATTCTCCCGGTGCATCAGAGGTCTCCACGGACAACACAAGCCAGACGCAGAACAACATCTCTGTAGACTCGAAGGCAGCGACTGACGGCGAAGAAAACTCAAAGCCTGCCACAAACGGGCCTGTAGAACCCACAGCCACCCAAAATGGGGAATGCAAGAGCCCACTGGAGGGTAAGGAGCTTGAGGAAAGTATTCCAGGATTAGCTCAGGCTAAAGAGCTGGCAGAGACCTTAGTTGCCGAAGATGGATCTTGTATCGGTATGTTCAAAAGCAAAAGCGCAGGACAACGCAGGGAGAGCTACTCTGGTGGATCAGTGCATAGAAAATGTAATGTTGGTCACGAGAAGTATTTAACCAAAACATATTTACTGGTTATATCGAGTGGCTTATTTCCATCAGGTTAGCTGTCCCCGCTCAGTCCTCAGCCTGTAGCGGCGAAGCGTGTTGCCCCCCAATCAGCCCGCCTCCTACTGTCCCAGCCTGTGATGCCTCTGCTGTGGGATGTGACCTTAACTCAATAATCAGTTGTGGTGTTCAGTAATCCAAATGTGTGATGGAACGCAGAAATGATCTTGTGCTCAGTGATTTGTGTGCTGCTCAGGTGATCCTAATTCACAGTAGTCTGACCTAATCTGTGGAATGGTTTGTGGTTTGTAGTCGTTTATAGACAGCTTTGAAACGGTGGTGGGTGCTTTACTAACACCATGTCTACATTCAGCTTATCAAATGACTATTTTTATGCTGAAAATCAACAGAATTACAAGATCAATGATACTATCTGTATTGTGTCATCATCTGTCTTGACATTTATAATGCAAGGATGGCTAATTAATACTGCAGATAACTAGCACATTTACAGGATTGTGCATTAATGTGCACTCTCCCTGTTAAACCAAGAAAAATATCTCCTTTCCCCACATACACTCACAAAAAGCTCAGTTTTGGCTTAATGTGGACATGGTTTAAACATTCCTATGATGCGTCTGTCACCATTACTTTTAACACGTTTGCACCTTTTTTCTTTGTATTCAAACCCGAATCGAAAACAGATCCCAAAAGCCGTGAGGTCGTCCTCAATGCCTGCATGGCTGTGGGCTCCATCAGCAACACATCCTTTGACATTCGCTTCAACCCCGACATCTTCTCCCCAGGTAAGCACAGTTGAAGAGTCAGTGATTTGTCAGTGTCTAATCTCCTTCTTGCTTGGAGGACATTTTACCATTTTTGGGCCCAAATTATCTTTTGAAGTGATAAGAGAGAGTGTGAATGTCACTTGTTCAGGAGAGTATAAGCACTGAATATGTGTGCATGCTTTCTCGAACCAGGAGTCCGTTTCCCAGACGACAGCGCGGATGATGTCCAGAAGCAGAAGCAGCTTCTCAAAGACGCCGCTGCCTTCCTGGTGTCCTGTCAGATCCCATCACTGGTGGGTGACACAGACTCTCCTCACGGGTCCACGTCATAAAGCAGACATGAGTTTAAAGCCTATGTGTGTGTGTTTTATGACCAGGTTAAAGACTGTTTGGACCACAGCGCTCTGCCCATGGATGGAGCCACACTGACTGAGGCCTTGCGACAAAGAGGCATCAACATCCGCTACCTGGGCAACGTTCTGGAGTTTGTGGACAAGACTCCGGCCAAAGCCCAGCTGGAGCACTTCTATGTGAGTCTCAAACCTCTGAATCCAACCACCACTGTCGCATACTGTTTGTCCTTGTGTTTTGTCTTATTATTTTATTTTTCCCTACCCTAGAGAATAGGAATCAGTGAGCTGATCACCAGATGTGCGAAGCATATCTTCAAGACATACCTCCAGGTTGGTAACATCTGACATGCATTATCCAGCTTCAAAACAACATTTATTTTGATTGAACATTCTCCTTTTTTCCTCACCGCTTTAGGGTGTGGAATTGTCCGCCCTCTCTGCCGCTGTAAGCCATTTCCTAAACTGCTTCCTGAGCTCGTTCCCCGACGCCGTTGCTCACCTGCCTCCCGACGAGCTGGTGTCTCGCCGCAAGAGCCGCAAGCGTCGCAACAGGGTCCCCGGCGGTGGCGATAACACGGCGTGGGCCAGCCTGACACCCAGCGAGCTGTGGAAGAACATTGCATCCGAAGCCAAGAGCTACTATCACTTCACCGTGCAGTGGTGAGGGCCCCCTCTGCTAATGTGAAACAGATGTTAAAGCTCTCTTTTAACGCTCACACATTTTTCCATCCTGTGTGATATTAAATGTTTTGTGCGCAGTGACAGTGTGGACCAGGTGGTGGAGAGATATGGCCTCCAGAAAAGCACTCTGCTCAGAGAGATTTCAATCAAAACTGGCATCCAGGTAACACTCATTTACTTGTATAGTGCCCCCCTGAGGGTCCCTTACCAAATGGCCTTCATGAATTTTTTTCTACTTATCGATTTGCCTTCTAGATTCTGATAAAGGAGTATAACTTCGACAGCCGCCACAAGCCTGCCTTCACAGAGGAGGACATCCTGAATATTTTCCCTGTTGTGAAGCACGTGAACCCCAAAGCCTCCGATGCCTTCCATTTCTTCCAGAGTGGACAGGCCAAAGTGCAGCAAGGTGAGACATATTTATGTCACAAGATTGAATCGTACATAAAAAAAATGCACCAAAAATTGACAGAATGAATATAATGAAAAAATCTTAACTTGTGGAACCTCTATATTGTTTTTTGTTATTTTGACATTTCCAGGTTTTCTGAAGGAGGGCTGTGAGCTGATCAACGAGGCTCTTAACCTCTTCAACAACGTGTACGGAGCCATGCATGTGGAGATCTGTGCCTGCTTGCGCCTGCTGGCACGCCTTAATTACATCATGGGAGATCATCCCGAGGTAGGCAGAAACATGACTCTTTACTTTGTGTGTTTTATTTTTTATGTTTGTCTCTTCTATTGAGGTTTTTGAATCACCCTATGAAAATAATAGATTTGTTTGTATTTTATATAAATGTAATTGAAGGTGTTGTTTGCTACTAGACCTCTCTGTTAAAACATCAAGCAGGAGAGTAGAAATTGTTGACTGTGTGAAAATATAGTTTTTGAAAGGTTAAACACAAACTAACTTAGATTAAAGCAGAATATTTTGTTGGATAAAAAACCTATTGTGAATTTTTTTTTTTAAATACATTTGGACTTTACAACACTGTTGAGCTTTTGGAAATGTTTGGATCACAAACAAGCAGTTGTGGTTTGCTGGTCAGGATTTTTTAAATTCCTACCCTCACCACACCCATTATGACAGCCAATCAACGTTGCCCAAAGTACAGAAATACAAAATGTATTGATTAACCAACTTAACACTGCAGAAATACCAGGTTTAAACAATGAATAGACATGCTACAATGGCTGAGCAGCTTTTGAATGTTGATTTTTAGAATTTAAATGTCAACATGTACCCTGAATACAGGATAAGCGGTAGACGATGGATGGATGGATAGAATGTCAACATGTGCAGCCCTGCCTAAATGACATTTGTGTGTTTACTCACAGGCTCTCAGCAACCAGCAAAAGGCTGTTCTGATGAGTGAACGAGTCCTCGGCATCGAGCACCCCAACACAATTCAAGAATATGTAAGTTATCGCACCAGACTTTGGCGGTGTTTATTTCATGCTGCAGATGATTCAAACCTGTGTGTTTGTTTCCTGTTTGTTCCCAGATGCACTTGGCTCTCTACTGCTTCGCCAATGGCCAGCTGTCGACCGCCCTGAAGCTGCTTTATCGTGCACGATACCTCATGCTGCTGGTTTGTGGGGAGGACCACCCGGAGATGGCGCTGCTCGATGTGAGTGCAGTGTTTACTAAGGATTTATTTAAACTATTAACTTCTTCTTCTGTCCTAATGCATGGATGCTGAAGTAACGCTAACGATAACTTTGTTCTTGCCTGTCCTTCCACAGAGTAACATTGGGTTGGTGCTGCACGGAGTGATGGAGTACGAGTTATCGCTGAGATTCCTTGAGAATGCCTTGACTATCAACACAAAGTACCATGGGCCTCGGTCCCTCAAAGTGGCCCTCAGGTGAGGAGGGATTCATCATCCGTATCTAGATGGAACTTATAATACTGAGTGACATGTTTATTTACGTTATGCGTGCCTTATTTATTTTTTCCCCAGCCATCATTTGGTTGCGAGGGTTTACGAGAGCAAGGCGGAGTTCCGCTCTGCACTGCAGCACGAGAAGGAGGGTTACACCATTTACAAGAACCAGGTGAGCCCGGCACGACCCTGATGGGAACTAACGTGCGTTTTCTTTATCCTGAAATGACATCCCTCAAATATTTGTGTTTTCTCTTCTCAGATGGGCGAGGCACACGAGAAGACCAAGGAGAGTTCAGAGTTCCTGAAGTATCTCACCCAGCAGGCTGTAGCTCTGCAGAGGACCATGAACGAGATCTACAAGAATGGCTCCAACGCCAGCATCATGCCACTCAAGGTGACTGCTCTGATTCAGGGTTTTTTTTTGTTTTGTGGTTCCATCTGTTTCATTCCCACCATTTAGCAGTGATGCCATGTTTTAATTTCCTTTTTGTTTTCCAGTTTACTGCTCCCAGCATGGCCAGTGTCCTGGAGCAGCTTAACATTATCAACGGCATCATCTTTATACCGCTCAGGTAAATAATGCACTGAACACCTACACCTAGGTACGATCAGTGCAGCTATTTTATATTGGATTTTAAACATTATTTGAAGGACTTTTCCCTGAAAGTAGCTTTAAAGAAATGTTCAGCCCACAATGCTGTCTGTCAAATTTCATTTTAAACTTGACTGCAGCTTTTAGTACTTTTTTTTTTTTTTTATGGATTTGAGACGAGGGATAAATAAAAGACCAAAAATGTCAATTGCTAAAGTGATACCAGAAATGTCCTCTACAGGAAGGGAAGTATTGATTTTTATTTGCATTTCAGCCAAAAGGATCTGGAGAACCTGAAGGCTGAGGTTCAGAGGCGGCAGCATCTGCAGGAGCTGGGAAAGAGCGAGGAGCCCATTGAGGACACGCCGCTGGAGCTAGAGGACAAAATTCCCATTGATTAATGTATAAAAGCCCTCAACACAGCTACTATCTGCTATGGGGGGCGGGGAGCGGCCGTGACGCAACAGCTACGTCACTGAGCCTGTGGAGCCGAGAAGCAAACGGTCTAAATCAGCATTGAAATAAACAGGGGAGGGGATGGGCAGGGCAGTCCAGACAACAAACTGTATGAACCGTAGGACTGAGGAATACAGAGCGGCAATTTCCTACAAGCTAGGAAGGGAGGAAGAAAGTACAAACATAGAATCAACGTAACATGCGATCTGAAAAGTCCCCGGCCCAAGAACCTGGTGATGTGCCGTCACTCAAGGTGTTAGCTGCTTAGAGATATGATTGCATATGAAAGAGTGGTTGCAGTCAGGGCACGGAGACCAAGGATGACCATGACATTGTATACCAGAGCCTTATCCATTGTGTCGTATTACGCTTATTATGCTTCGTCCCAGCTCAAAATTCCCACAGCACTGTTAGCCCAGGACCATTTTTTTTGCCCTGCCATTCCCTCAAGAGCCCCGAAGACCCCCCCCAACCCCCCACAGTGGTGCTCTGAATGATAAAGCACCTACCCTGTCCTAGAACTCAGGGGTCCTTTCTACTGTGCACTAAGACCAGAATACAGTCACTAAATTTAAGATTTTCACAAGTTGGGCTTCAGAATGTAAATTCCCTTCTTCGTGGCTTCTTTGACCCACTTTGCAGCAGTCACCCATCACTCTTGCACGTCCCTGATGGTTAATTGATTAGATCTTTCTATCATTTGTACTTACGACATCCCAGGTGGGTGCCTGCCTGCTGTGTCCTATAGTTCCTGTTTCTCCAGTCAAACAAAACAATACCGTGACATATTGGTGAGCTTTCAACTGGTTTGATTTAATTTGCTGGAATATATATATATATATATATTTTTTTTTTTTTTAGTACATGAAATGGATTTTGTAAAGGTGCACAGGATTATGAAGGTATTTTAGGCCTGTTCATCATCAATTAATTTAAGCCATGTCTGTTTTATAGAAAATGTATAGAAGAGGAAAACAAGATGTATAAATCTCTATTGGATTTAGACAGGTACTTGATTGATGTTTATGGAAAATGCCGATTTGAAACGTCCACCTTTAAGCAGTAAATTTATCTATCTAAATACTAGCTGTGTTCAATCTTCTATTTTTACACATTTAAAGAATATGTGCATGTGTGTTTGTATGCGTGACTGTGTGTGTGTGTGTGTCTCTTTGTGTAGTCCAACAGAACATCTATTGGCCAGGGCTGTCGCTGCTTTTGCTGCTGCATAGTTTGAATAGAGGCTAAGCGAACATTGGCTTTCCAAATGTTTTATTTTTCTATGCATAGTAAACCTGTTGGATGGCTGACGCCTCTTTTCCTAAAACACTCGCGGCCACCAGTGTTGTTTATCTGTTTATGTATGAATTGGAACTTAAATAGAGCTCTTTCTTATCACTGGACAGTCCCTCAGCATTGGTAGTCGTGACTGATTTATTGTTCATGGGTGTTTGTTTTTTTGTTGTTTTCTTTCCTCCATTATTGGGTCATCTTTTCATATGTAACTAAGATAAAAACAAATTAAAAAAACAGCCATGAGAGTCTGCTCATTCAGCAGTATTTAGTGCACTTTCTTGCGCTGTTTGGATGTGCAACCATGTCCACAGCACAACCCAAAGTGGACGAGAGAAGGGCTGCTTCTATGTGATGTACCAAAAAAAAGAGAAAAAGACTGATAAGATTTGTTTGCGCTTGTATACATGCAATGTATCCCTCCCATGGCAATTTGTTACTTAATTGTTGCCGTGTCTAAATGTATGTGATTAAAGCAATAGAGAGATGGTGCTGGAAATGATTGATTTTGGAAAATGCAGCTTTTACTTGCCACACGATGGACTGCTTACTGTACGGACTGAATGTCCTGAAAATAAGGGAACTGAATGAACAGGAAACAAAAGACAAGCTTTCAGGCAGGGTGAATTCAAAATTACAATGACTTTCCTGATTGTGTTCCTAAAACCTAATTATCATGACATCAATACCGTAGCGTGTATAGTGCCTATTGTTTATGCTTCTGAATGGGAATGAGGGTGATAACGGGTTAAGATTGTACAAGTTATGAAGGTGAAATATGTCTCTGGGTGTTTTGTTTCTGGGTTTCTTATCTTTTTGAGTTTCTTGGTTGACTTTCTTTTGCCCCCTGTGACCCAAGTCTCACGCAACAATATCAACCGTGTCCACAAGGTGGCACAATAACCTTTGTCTGATTGTGAAGGACATGCATTGACCTGAATGACAGGAGATGTTGCAGTGCTGGTGCACATAAATACACATGGTTCAGTTGAATTGACAAATAAAAATGAGGGAATGGTTTGCATATTTTCTGAGAGACTATTAGTCATATGGCCCACCTGTTGAACATGTTTGGACCTGTTGATCCCCAACAGACCCAAAACCCCCAAAGTCTATCGTTTGGGATTTTTTTTAGTAGATTACGATATAGAATAAACTTATTGAGAATTATCCAAGTAATTATCTGCAAGAAATATTCTGTGTTGCTCTTTTAACATGGTGCTTCTGTTTAGTTGGAGGCACTAATCTCACTCCACTAGAGTTCATTATGCACATTTCTTTTCTGAATAGTTTAGCCTGTTAATGTTTGAGATGTTATTTCATGTTATAAATACGTTAGCATCAGGTGTGGGTGGCAGGGGGTATTCTTTAACACCTCATTTGCATATAACACTATCATTTGCAGTTACTTTGCAAGCTGAAGTACAAAACAAGTGTGCAATATGCATATTAACTGAAATTACATATAAATACAGAAAATAAATAATTCTTTAATTTTAAAATATGGATCCTGTGCAAAATAAATATTATGGTCTGTGTGGGGGAGGGGGGGAAGTAATATCTATCCCAAAATGTTACGCACTTTTCTGCCCAATGTTGCATTTATTGTCTGGAAATTATTGTTTGAGATTTTTGTGTTTTCTTAGCTGATGAAATTTCTTGTGCACAAAGGCTTCTCGGGCCAAGTGTTTGACTCCACTTCCCCTGATGATGTGTGGTGTTTGTGTGTTGTTCTTTACAAAATAACAATCTAATTATATTTTGGTTTGCGTATGCTTTTATATTAAAATGAATAAAATAAAGCTAGTAAAAGTTTTGTTTGGGGTTTTGATAACTCAAGTATTGAGATTTTATTACTAAAGTGAAATTAGTAATACCACTGTTTACGAGCATTTTTTTTAGTAAATGCATTACCCTATAAATAGCATTTTATTGTTTTTGCTGATTAAATGGTGGTATGTTTAGCTACTTCCTACTGTAAACTGTCATGCAGATTAATCTATAACACAAATGTATTGGCTGATCATATGTGTAATGTATTTATATGTAAATTATGAATTTGCAATATATGTAAGATAAATACAGTGGAGTAAAAAAGTACAATATTCAGTATTGATATGTAGTGGCTTGGAAGTATAAAGTACCACAAAATACAGTACTAGTCGTAGTTACTTTCACCACAGCAATTGGCATTCAGCATAGTGTCTATTTTTATTCTAAATGTATCATTTATTTCTAAAGTATTTTTGCAGTCATACGTGTAGGCGACTCTAGACGTAATGTAAGAGTTAAAAGTCAAAAACGTATAAAGCAACCATAGGGATTTTTACCCCCCTGCTATCAAGGGCGTGCACGCTCCCGTCATACCGTGAACGCGAGCTTCACGCGCGCTCCCGGCAGAAGGCGAATGCAGTAGCCCACGAAAAAACAAGCAAGCGGCGCCGGAGAGACAAGACGGGCACAGTTTACCTCCACATAACAAGATCATATTTTGGAGCGGAAATTTCACGCCCCGTCGGGTCGCGTTAACGTTAAAGACAGCTGAGGATATTCACAGGCAGAAACAATAGGGTGAGTTCAAATAGTTTACAATTGTGAAGCCGGCCGGGGTCGAAGGAATCTGGCGTTAGGTGGGGAAAATGACGATGTGGCTGTAATTTTTGCACCTCCTTTTTATGTCTCAAAATGGCGGATAGGCCGCTTGGACCGGAGCAGCAGGTACCTTGTCAGCGGAGTTTATCTTCTGTTCAGATGAACAATCTCCTGCATTTAACGTGACTGTAATTTAAGTCGACCAGCTAGCTGCTGTATTTGTTAATTGTGGCTAACTGAGTTTGAATGCATACTACGAGCCGGTGACGTTAGTTTTTGTTAAGCGTCAACGTACAAGCTAACTTTCTGACTGCATCGTCGGTAGGCTAACTCGGCTAATGTTAACTTTAGCTAACATTAGCTAATGATAATTGGGCATAGATAACCTTAAGCCACCGGCTGTCACAGTCGTCGTGTCGACCAAAGTCTTATGAGGCCGCATTTAGGAAAACACGTTGGTTGGTGTGCGTGTGTGAAAGAGATGGCGGGGCCATCCTAAATTATAGCTGTATTTGACATCCTAAGTTGGTAGTCATCGGTAATTAGCATAGTTTGAAGCAGCGTTAGTGCAGCCTGTCATCGGCAACAAAATCAAATGTAGGTCGTACGACGCTACCGCCGGTTTCTAACGTTAGCTCCGTTACCATCAACTCGTTTGGACATTTGTATTGCCGTCGTCGTGTACATAATACCCGTGTTGTAAATCGGCGCAATCGATGCAGCTTCATATTACTGCCGTACCCAATGTTAGCATTCAGAGGGCGTGAAGTGCTCTTCGTTGTCTGGTTTGCGTTGCATATTTGTTGAGCGGTTATCGTTGTAAACGACCACCAGACAGCCGTGCTGCAGTTTTCTAACGTGTCATGCCCGTGAGTAGATTCCGCTATATATGTATTTATATCGCTGTCATATTGGTGGATGCCTCAGCTGCGACTCGGTCTGCTTCATGCGGTTTGTTGGCACAGAAAATCAGGGTGGAGCACATCGCAGGCGGTGGGTTTTGGATGTATTGCATCTACCCAGATTCTCTGCCTTGTTTTTCGTTTGCACGTTTTCTCTCACATTTTGTGGCTGTATGCTTGAGGGATCGGGACATTGTAGACCGAGGGCTAACGCTGGGATGAATGCAAATCATCGTCGCGGTGGCTCACGCAGTTGTACGCTGACTCATACATACGAGGCCCCCGTTGGCATTTTGGGCAACCTTGTCGTGATATTAGGATATGAAACGTTAGTTTCACAAGTGCTCCTGTGGTGGTTTAATCAAATGTTAGTCAAATGTTAGGCTTCTATATCGTCATGCATTGCATTGTACTCGGTACAGGACACAGTGAAATTTAACCCATCCTAGTAGTAGGAGCAGTGGCCAGCTACTATATACTGCCTGGGGACCAATTTGGGGACCAGTGCACTACTCAAGGGCACTCCGACAGTGCTCAGGCAGCAAACTGGCACCTCTGCAGCTACTGCCGCCCTGTTACTCTTCTCCCTGATCTAAATTATGAGATATTGAAGACTGTGTTCACAGCTGGGATTGGCTCCAGCCCCCCCGTGACCCTAAATACAGGATAAGCGGTAGAAAATGGATGGATGGATGAAGACTGTGTTCACCTTTAAAAAAAAAAAAAAAAAAAAAAAAAAAAAAATAAGCGTTGGCTGTGTGCTATGTTTTCATTTAGGAGTATTTGTGTTTGGGTCTGTGAATGCAATCATCTTAATGTGGAATGTGATCCCCTTTTCAACTTTAAATTATTTTGACAGCTATAATCATCATAACAGTTCTAGCGTGTTGTGAATTAATACTATGCTAGTATCATCAAATTAAATACAACTATCCCCTCAAAAGGAGTTGTTAAATTGATCTGCTGGAGCAGCACTGATGCAGGCTTTGTTCTTGAGAAAATATCATGAGTCGGTTGGAGAGCCTATTCAGTTTCCTCTCTTTCAATGTTGGTGTGGTCTTTGTCTAATACTTTTATATTTAAGCCTGATTTATTACATAACTAGACACACACACCATTTGCACATTTGTTATTAAAGACAGACCTATTTCTGACAGACAAATATGCATTTCTGAATTGTTTATCTATTCAAAATGAAAATACTACTACTATGTAATTAAGTTTAATAACATTGAATGTCCCAGAAATGACAGATTTATAGACTAACCATGCTGTGTAAATGGCTCAAACTTTCAAACTACAGTGCACAGTATTTAGAAACCCATCTGTAGACCCTTTTTCTATTTTTGACTACTTGCAAAAATGAGCTAATATGAGAACAGCAGCTCTATTTTTTTAGATACAGACATGCTTCACTTTTTTTACAATTTAATTGAAAGCGTTCTCAGTCGGTCCCGAGTTCTAGCAAAGTTCATTTGAATAAGTGCATGCCAGCAGCAAGTCCCTATTCAGTGCTGCCAGTAATGGAAACATAGGCTTCAGCCATTGTAAACGACTGTCAAATACAGCAAAGGACAGCCACAGATGATTTAGGGCGTTCCTCTCTAGCGTTGTAGGGGCAGTATTGTAAAAGTAAAGACTGACGTATTTATGAAAGGAGCAGAATGTACAGTTTTGCCGAGGGGACATCCTATTCATTTTGTGTCAACAGACGGTGTGAGAGGCTGTTTAACTTTGTGATTTGGGCATTTAGATACCTGTATGCCTCTCTTTCCCTCAGCTGACAGTAGCTCAGAGGTTGAACTTCCAGATAGGCTGTCCACTAGCGAACTGACTGGTCATTAATGACCGGATGCCAGCAGCAACTGCCTGTCAGTCCCGCTTTGATTGTGAGGAAATGTCTGACAATGTTGGCACGAAACTAACACTACAATCAACCACCTTTTTTATAGGCTCTTGAATCTGATTTTAGCAACCTGTAATAGTGGCTGCCAAAGTAGCCTGCAGAATTGAAAGGTTTGATTTAAACATACTTTATACTTGCCAGTTTGGCAAAGGTAACTGACAGACTCTGCAAGCACCTTCAGACTAAATTTAGAGCTATAATAATTTAAACCAGTAACATGATGGCATTAACTGAATACCTTGGAGAGAATGAGCAAGCGACTTATGGATGCCAAGTGGAACTTTGTTTGTTCGGTTCAGTTAACTCAAACATATTTAAATGTTCCCACCTTTGTATGCAGGTTGGCTCTGGCATGTTATTGATTTGTTGTTCCCGTGAGCTTCTTGTCTGCTCGGAGTCTTGTCCCTCTATGCGAGGTTGTGGGCTCTGATCTGCTAATCAGGCCTCTGACATTAGGTAACACAACTGACAGGTCGATGGCCTGCTAATTTGATTGGCAACACAGACTTATTTGTATGAGAGAGGACAGCATTTTTTTTTTAAAATGTCTGGAGGAACATCCAATTAAAACCTAAAACTGCTGCTGTGTTAATAGACCCTCTTTTTTTTATTAGCCGGTGCCACTGAAGGAACATGTCACTAGCTGTGTAATTTAATATGGTTAGCTGATTTTTACCGACCCACATAACTGACACAGGTACCTTGCGGGTTGTAATGGCTGCAGATTAAAAGCGTAGCCAGATGTTCCCTCAGTTAGTGATAAAGCTCTTTGGATGATATGTGTCTGAGTGCTTTTACTAAGAACAACCTTTCACAGAAGCTGGAGATGATTCACAGAATATTCAGTCCTGTTGGTTTGAGTTTGGTTGGTTTAAGAATCTGGACAATTAGTGATGAACAAGCCTCTACATAGGCTTAGAGTTGCATCACATTACCTACTCCATTGCTTGAGATGATAAATCATCCATTTTTTTAATCCAGTTGTTACAGAGCATCGATGAACTGTAGGCATCAGGGATGTCAAGTTACACATAGTTGTACCTTATATTATCGGTATAGGACGTTCAACATATGCAACATTCTTTTGGCTCGCCCTGTGACCCAAACAGCTGTTTGTCTCCGACCCACAAATGCGGAACAGAAATTCTGGAGCGCAAGTTTTACCAGTGAAGTGTTAAGCAGGTCACTAGTTGCTATTTGGTTTAGCCCAGTTAGCTAGCTTAATCAAGCTCATTGGAGAAAAAACTAAATCACAGAAGAATAAATCTGAAGCACAGCCTGACTGCACAATAATTGTAATTGCTTTCAATTCAGTTTCAGTTGTATTCACTTGAGGTGTTTGTGTGCTATTTGTGCTCAGTTGGAGCTTTGTCAAAATGCAGATAACAAACCGTGTTGTGGAGTCACCCTCAACTTTTGTCGTCTTGCATCTTTTAGTAATGTTGCCGTTTTTCCCATTATGTGTATTATTTCACTTAGTCAGTAGTGCTCTGTGTATTTTGCAAAAGGCAGTCAAGGATGATAATAGAAGATTCCCAGGACACAGGTCATATGAAGATGAAGTCATAACAGAAAATGAAGGCGGTCCAGATTCCAGCAGTTTGAGATGCTTTGCTTTTTTTTTTTTTTAGAGAGGACGATGACGTAATGACACTTGCAGAAAACTTTTGACAAGAGGTGACAGTGAGGTGATAACTGTCAGCATTGCTGTGGTGGTATGTTTTGTGATCTCTTAGACTTCACTTTAGACTCCTACTTGAACTTCATTCCTCAGATGCGTGTTCCTTTGTTCAGACATGGAAGTGTTGATAATCAAAAATGTTGTGCTCATACCATGTCATACCTGGCAGTTGAAATGATCCCAACTTGTAATATTGTGCTGCTATCTATGTCAGAATTAAAGTTGTTTAACTTCAGTGTTATTGTATGTACATTAACTTTATGCAGTTTCTTTTGAGAGTTCGTCATCGACCGTATTTAGTAGTTAACGGATTCTCTGTAACATCCTCTCTGAAAGATTTGTTGACCAACAACTGATGTTTTCCAACGTGGTTTTACATTTGTTACTTGGTTTGAGTGTTTTGACTAAAATATTATATTTGGTGGTCCTCCTTTTAATTTTTTTTAAATGTAGGTCCAATTCAGGCGCTTGACTTAATAAAAACAGACTGTGTGCACAGACAGCGATACACTGGGTGTGGTTAATTCGTTTTCACTTGGTGCTTGGTTGTTGCATTTTTTAAGTGACAGACAGAGGATTTTTGCCATTATTCATTAAAATTGCATTTTGACAACGGATAAACTGTTAGCACTCACCAGGAAAGCATCTCACACAGTAGTCAGTCATTACTGTAAGGGACGGTTTATTGTACAGTTCCTGCCGCTACACAAAGACATGAGAATCAATGAGAGGAAGAGACGTGACCATTATCAATCGTCAGTGGCAGATTTATAGATGCACCATGATTGTAGCCCATTCCAACAAGACGCAACCGTCTTGTGCTTGGTCAATTAGCCTGATTATGTGATTGTGCAAACATTTTGCTCAATACTGAAGCCACAAATGAGATTTGCAGGGAGGGGAGCCTAACACATTAATGGATGCTAACAGCGATGACAGCTGCCAGCAGCATGGAGGGAAATATCAATATGTAGTAGATGACCTCATTTCACACACCACAGCAGTTTTACAGGTTGATGTTGAAGGCCCGTACATTTTTAATGCATGTTTTGTATGTGGAGTTTTGTTGAAACACGGTAGAGTAAAACCCATGTCCATCCCATAATCAGAGGTAAGCAGATCTTTAGTGTTGTGACATCAGGCTCGATTTTCCTCATAAATTCATCAAATAGGATTTATTTTTTCATCAGCTGGCATCATGTTTTGAATATACATACAGGGTCCCTAAACTGCTGTGCTACCTTTCAAACAAAAGCAGAAAGGAGGAATTTCCCCTTGCTTGTAATATCACTACTGCATCATCAGCTGAAAAGAAGAATGTTTGAATTCTCCTTCATTGCAGCTTCCTGGGATGTTTCCAGTCTTTATGCTTACCCCAGAGGCATCACTGTTTCCTTCGCTTCACCCTTTCACATGCAGCAAATCTCATGCCGAACAAACACTGTCTCCTATACACGTGACTGGGTATTTTAATGAATCTAAATACAATCAGAATTAAGAAGTTGTCAAATAATATCTGGAAACTAGTAGTCTACCGATTCATGCGATGAATCGATTGTTAGTCCTACCGATTCAACTAAATCGATCTGCTAAAATAAATAAATAGAATGAATCGTTTTGCTTCACCAATAATTTATATAAATGCGTTAAACCTTATGAATCGCAATTTTTAATTATGATTGGTCTGTTTATATTTTCCTCTTTCAGAAAAATACAGATAGTCTACTCGCATTATTGAAGTTACTGAATATAATCGTGGTTTACAAAAAATCATTAAAAAATTCCTTGAATCGAATCGCCAACTACTGAATTGTTAATCAAATTGAATTGCTGTGAAGCCACTCCTGCTGGAAACTACCCTACTGTGCATTTAGAGATGTTAATGGTGGCAGGGCTTGTCTGCCTGCTGATCTCTGTTTATCAGCACGAGTCACAAGTGAATTTAAAATTCTTAACTATAACCTGGTTTTCCGTTTTAGACCTGACACCATGTATCTCCTTTCTACATATGTCTGCCTTTTCACCGGTTATGCATGATCTTCTATATATTCAACAATTGAGCTGTTCAGAAAGGACGCCCCACGGCGTGAAATGTGGCGGTGAAGCTCATTGAGTCAACCATTGTTAAAGAAAAGGGCCTCTCTATGTCATGTTAGTTTGTGTTTTTTTTTTTTTTTTTTTTTAACATTTGGAGCTTTGATTACAGTTTTCGAATGAAGCCTTGAAATTCTTTAATTTATGGTTCTGTCAGAAGACTGCCCAGTTAATACAAATGTGTGCGAAGGAGGCAGGGCTGGTACTTCAGCTATGAATTAACGACAGACGTTACATTGTTTTAGATGGTTATTATATAGGTCATTTTAGATATTTTTTCCAAAAAGTAATTAGCCACACCATAAAAAAACTTCACTTTATTCTGGAGTTATGGTATGGAATATGTGAGCTAAGCCTTTGCAGCTGATTTTACTACAAGTTGATGTGTGATATCTGATCCATTTTCAGTTTTTCTCCCAAAATATATTCTCCATAACGCAACACTATATGCTCTTAGGTCTGATGATTTATCGGCTGTCAGCTTTCCCTGCTCCATTCTATGGTTATTATAACAGCCTTTAAAAATGTTCACACATACACTTAATATTTATTTTGCTGACGTCATAGTGATTTAATTGTGCCATCAGTCAGGCTTGCCAGCTCTTGAGGAGTTATTGTAACGAGATAAGTGAACCACACTTGATGACCACAGATGATTCTTGAGCCTGCTTGGCTGTGTCCTGATTTTCTTTTCTGTTGGCAACCTGCGAAGAGAAGTACGTTGCTCTGGGAATGTGGGTCAGCTCTGTATGTTCATGGAGAAAGGAATTTGCTGGTGACATGACAGACACATGATGCAAGTAGATAGGAATGGAGGTCAAAAGCAAACGAAGAAGTGGGTTATTGGAAAGGAGTTGTGTTTTTATGAAATGTCTGGTAGGCTTTGCTATGGGAGTCGCATTATATTTCTAGTTGAAAATATCTGCATACATATTTTGTGCTCCTGTTTTATTCTTTTCCATTGTTGACAGACATTTCAGACATTTTATCTGCATATAAACTGGTGCAGTATGCCTCTGGCCGAAAACATTTTCATCTCCACCCACTCTTCATGTTATCTGTCATGCATACTTAATGTTGACTTTCCCCTCTCCAGATGCAGTGTAGACTTGTCTGGTGACTGGTCTGCAGGCTCTCCACCTTTCTTGTCCCTGGAGTCAACCAGTTGGGGGGCATATTCCTGCATTCCCCTTCTCTCAGTCTTTGTCTGGACAAAACCAACTGCCCACTATTGGAGTACGCAACTCATCCACGCCCGTGTTGCTTGGATCAGCACAGCTCATCTCCTGACTGAGGAGAGCGCAGCAGCTGCACAAGATTCACCTTCAACTCCCTCCCAGCCCCGCCCACACTGCCCCGTCGTCATGGTGCTGTCACAACGGCAACGAGATGAACTGTAAGTCTCCAGCACGCCTTTGATAACATGTGGCTGAGATATGAAGATGTCAGATTTCGAAATATATGAATTGTGGTTACAATGTTGTGTGCATCTGTTGCATCATGTGATAAGACCTTCATCGTTGATTCAAATTCATGTATTCACACACAATGACACTTTCACAGCTGCCCAGTACAACCACATTCTTTCGATGTTACAGGGGAACTTAACTGTAAATTGTGCATTCATATGCAGACTCTGTAGGATAGTTTTACATGATGTTGCTATTGGAAGTGCTCTCGTTTCCGTTTGTACTCCTAGTAGTGTTGACTAATCCCGTTCAAACAAGATTTGGTTAAATGTAGGGCTGAATTACTCGAGTTATTCGAATAACTTGATTCCAAAAAAATGCTTGAGGCAAAAACTCTGCCTCGAAGATCTTGTGCATTATGAGGCCCGCTCAGCGCAGGGATCATTGTTCCACACGGACCGTTTTTGAGGATGCACACCACTACATTCGGAGCTCAGTGCGATGGCGGAGAGCCAAGAAACAGTCCGTAAACGGCAAAGAATGTCCAAGTTTGGGATCATTTCACTTTAAAAAAAAAGAAGACAACAAGGTGCAATGTGTCTACTGCAAAGTAGAACTGGTGTACCACAACAGCACGACGTCGATGATGCAACATCTGAGCCGGAAGCATCCTGTTGTTACCGCTAGTTCACCAAGCCTCGCTGACACAAGGTAACGTAAACATTGATGTTAGCTGATTTTTACGTACCAGAGCATACTGTATTTGTAGTGATGTTGTGATGCGATTTGACTAGAAATTGTTTAGCTTTGATTTTTTTAAAGTAGTAAACTTATTCATGTTCAATTGCAAGAGAGTATAGCCTACACCAAAGAATCCCTTTTCAGACACACACACACACACCCTCCCTCATCTTGTCTCCCTCACGCATACAGACACACACAGACACACACACACCCTACTCCCTGTGTTAGTTTACCACACCAAATAGCCTTACCCCAGACATAATATATTATTTGTTACTAATGGTAAATGCTGCAGATGTACAAATCTAGATAAAACAGATATTTATTTTGATGTGAGGGCTAGATTACAGCATGACACTTGTTGTGCATATTAATAAATTGCTTTTTCCTCCCCCTCAGAACTTCACAACGGCGTATGGACAGCTTTGTTCGCCCAGCTCCGTCATGCACTGTTCAAGAGGCTGCAATGCTTACAGAGAGCATTTTGAACATGCTTGTGACTGATATGAGGCCACTGTCCATGGTGGAAGACAAGGGATTTAGAAACATGATCTCAACTTTCAATCTTAAGTAGCAAGCCATCAAGAATGTATTTTACCCAAATGATGGAGAAGAAGCACCGAGACATCACTGAGAAATTGAAAGCTGTCCTAAAGCTCTGACAACAGACATTTGGAGTAGTGTAGCACCAGAGGCCTTCCTGGGGTTGACATGCCACTTCTTGGGGGAAGATTGGGAGATGAAGTCCCTCTCCCTAACCATAGTGCCCCTAGATACGAGACACACAGCTGCCAACATTGCAGACTGGTTAGAGGAGGCAACTGCCAAATTTCAGATTCCATTTGAAAAGGTAAAGGCAGTTGTCCATGACAATGGGGCCAATGTGGTGGCAATAATTCTCTCAAGAGAGGCATGGGTGGGCTTCTGTGAGATCTGCAGGGCACACTCAAAAACAATAAAACAATTTCTAGTTGTGTGGGTTCTGCTAGATGCCTTGTGGAACACTTCAAAAAGAGTGAACTGGCCTGCACTAAACTCAAAAGAAAAACATCAGCAGATGGGAATGCCACCACTCATGTTGATACAAGATGTTGGTACCTGCTGGAACAGTACGTATCACATGTTATCAAGACTCATGGGACAGCGATGGCCTGTGACTGCAGCTCTCTCCGATCCTGCAGTCAATCCAAGAGCCAAACACCACTACCTGGATCTAAAGCCAGAGCAGTGGAACCTCAGTGAGGAGTTGACCCAGGTCCTTGGGCCATTTGAAGGAGCAACAGAGTTTCTTAGTGGAGAACAGTATGTCACACTCTCTGCCCTTCCACAGCTGGTCCAAAACCTAAAAAAGTCCAAACAGAGTGCAGAATTTGAAACTGCACCAGTGAAGGCAATGCAGGCTTCTCCTGCAGAGCAGACCCTAGGTTTAGAAAATTAAAGTTCTTGCCTGCTGAAGAGGTGTTTAAGGTCCGGAGTGGAATTCAATCGATGGCACTAGCTGTCAAAAAGGAATCAAGACAGACGCATGTAAGGGGAAAGGAAGCCACTGCCACCACCACATCAGCTACACACACTACAGATGGATCACTCCAGAACTGTATTCTGGGACCATCATCAGAGGACGAGGGAGAGGATGAGATTGTGCAGCTTAATCAAGCTGTGCAGAGGTCTTGAGTATTTTGGTGAACAGCCTATTTCCAAGAAAGAGAATCCACTACCATGGTGAAGAAGAAATGAAACAAGGTATCCAACCTTGGCACAGCTGGCAACGTCTATTTTGGGGATCCAAGCAACATCAACACCCTCAGAGCCATGAACATTGCCTCAAAATGTCTCTCGTAAAAAAGCTCTCTGTAAAGTCTCACAATCATTGCAGTTTAAATTCAATTTAGAATAGTTACTTCTGTATGCATTAAATGTTTCATTTAGAAAAGTTGAATATAACTTGTCTATTTTTGCATTTTTGAATCTTTCATGAGACTGGATGGTGGACAGATGAGGAAGCGAGATGGAGAATGACATGCAACAAATGTCCCGTGCCAGACATTATTGGGATATTAGATGTTTGTGGTTGGCACTGTAAACCGTGAGATTAAGAACCAATACTTTGGTACTTGACTACTGAATTTTGGCACTGGTAGGGGACAAACCTAATTTCTTTCTGATAATACCACATTGTGAACAACAAATCCACATTGAAATTGGCAGCGGGAGCACAATTAGTAAATGTTGGTAGTTGGCAGCAGCTGGAGAGCACAGTCCTGCAGATCCAACGGCAAACCCTTAATTGAGGCGTTGTTCAACCTCTATTCAGTAAAAATGAGTGAGGAAAAGTTCTATTATAATTTTATCTTGAGGTGTTCAAATGTTATTTTGTAATATGTTACTCTTGGCAGGAAACCTGAATAAATAGTTGTTTGAAGGAGATGTTTTCACAACAGACGGGACAGGAATTATGACCTGTCTAACACGAGCCCAGTGTTGGGTGTCACAGATTGGAATTACTCAACAACTTTGAGCTATTAGATCTCATTCTTGTCATTTACTGCTTACTGACATTGTTGTTGACACGTTGTGGCAGCCCATGTTATTTTGACTCCCATGTAATGAAATGTGAGAGTCACAGGAGCTAAACTGCTGTTTGAAGCAGTGTGCCTTTTCCGATGAGCCCTTTGTGTAAACCTGTGCCCAAGCATAAGGAGACAAAGAATAGACAAAAGAAACATGTCCCAAACCACTAATATTTTGTCCTTTGTTTTTGGCCTGAAAGGCTATTCCTGTTTTAATTGTGCTTTTCATTGCTTCTAGGCAACGATGTTTATTGTTATTAGAATCAGTTTAAATGTGGACATTTTTGTTATTTTTTTCTTCTTGATACCTCTCGGAGAATCAATGACTGGTTTAAGGTTCCTGAGCTCCCCTGAGGTCTTGAAGCACAAATGTATTGATCCTTCACATGCACTACCTACCCCTGAAAATGTTTAGTATTCACAATTTGTCCTATGTGACCTGTAGGTGAAGCTTAGGGTGCTACTCTTGCTCTGAAATACATAGGGGGGGGGGGGGGGAGATTCCACAAGGAAACCATGTGCCTGTGAAGTCTTAAAAAATCCCTGATCTGCCTACAATTGTCTGACATAGACACGGAAGTGGCATACTGCACATGTGCTATACGTGTATCTTGAGGAAGTGAGGAAAGTGAGAGAGACTTTGATAGGGAGGGAATTGTAATGCGGCTCTGCTGGGTCTGTTGGCTTGGTAATTAACCCCTGAGGCAGGGGATAAAAAGTTAAGGCAGCTCACTGTAAGATACAAGGTCATGAGAAGGAGATGAGTTGATCTTGCTGAGCTCTGGTCCTTTAGAATTCTCTTCCACTTAAGATGTATGTTAAAACGGCATATTTTCTTAACATTCCTCCCTAAGTCACTGTGTTTTTAAATCGGCACTGTGGGAGGGGTCTGTTGGTATGGAGAGAGCTATTGGAATGCTAATCTTTCATGCTATT
This sequence comes from Eutrigla gurnardus, assembly GCF_963514095.1. Taxonomy (NCBI): domain Eukaryota; kingdom Metazoa; phylum Chordata; class Actinopteri; order Perciformes; family Triglidae; genus Eutrigla; species Eutrigla gurnardus. The sequence goes on along the minus strand of NC_139924.1, from coordinate 7,256,104 downwards.
TGCTATTCAGAGGAAGCTGCCTGGGACCCCTTTACCCCTCTTTTCTCCTCTATTGCACAATTCTCTGGCACCATATAGCTTACAGGAAACTTGTGTGGGACTATCACACCACTTCAGTCACATTCAAGCATCTGTTGCATTCTTCCTGTTGGTGATGTCGCTTGGCTCAGTTGGTGGTATAAAGTGTCTCTAAAATCTTATTTGCTAACTGGCAGGCTCATTTATGGAAGCAGGCTTGAAAACCCAGTGGCCCATTTTGAATCAGACAACATAGCAGAGGGGGTAATGGGAACAGTGACAGCTCGACTGTCTGGTATTCACACTCATTTTTCATTGGTCTGCTTCCTTTTCTTTGTCACAGCCTTGTTTGCCATCAGGCAGCAAACAACATTGATTTTCTTCTCCATTGCATTCTCGTCTCCTCTTCCACATTTTTTAAGCTGCAACTGTTAGAAGTAATGAAATGAGTTCAGGAAAACGGTCAAATATGACTAACTTTACTGTGTGAGTCATTAGAACCAATATTTTTGGATTTTTTTAAAGATGAAATCACAAAAAAAAACAGAAAACAAGAGATTTGGGTCCTTGTTGTTTTTATCTTTCCAGTAGACACTGAGCGACTCTTTGACATTATCCAGAAAGAAGACATAACCATTTTATTACCGTTGAGGAACAAAATATTCTAAAAAGAGAAATCATCTTTGTCCCCTGAACTGGTGCTATTTTGTCCGATCTGCAGTCAGATGTTGTGATTGCGTAGCATCCTCACAACAACTCTATTTTTATGAGCATATCCAATGAAAGGAACATTTGTTTCCTACCAGGGTCAGGGGACTCATCCCCGCCAGCGTGTAATAAAAATAGATGCAGAACACAAACTATCTGCTCCACTGAAACACCTGGAGGCACCCGTGTGCAGATGGGACTTTGCTTTTGAACTCTCTCTGGTTACAGAGAAACCCCTCATATCCCTCTCCAGGTCTTAAGCTACAAGATGGTTCATGTGATTTTTTTGTTTTGTTTTTTCTTGTCTGTTTTCTTCATCCATGGCTGTGAAGTGCTGCACAATATTGGAAATGACTGACATAGCGATTTCCCCCCGTGACATATATGAAAAAAAGTAACATTTTTATAGCTACATTTTAAAATTTAATGTATCTCGATATGATGAATATATTGCATGATAAATGTCTCACACACAAAGCATGGTAAAAGAGACTGTGTCTGTGTTTTAAGATGGGTCGAGTGGGCTACCAACATCACTCAGACCATCGCTACATGAAAGAGTCCTACATGCACAATCGTACACGGGGCTTTTTCTGGATGAGGATTAATCAGGGATTTAGTACAACTTTACATTTGCTAACAAAAAAAAACATGATATTCTCATCATTTGAAATATAGCTATGAAAGCAGATATTTATTTTGTGTGTTAGCAACACGATATTTGTTTATGATTACTTACTTGGGTCCAGAGATGCAGTATTTCAAAAGGTAGTCACGGTCTGTAGTAGAACTGCAGTGTTTGGATAAAACAGGTGTCTGCTGGTTGCGTACAGACATTTGTTGCTGGGACACACATTTCTGAGCCTCTCTATCAGTGCTCAGTGTAGTCAACATGGCCTGGTGCATCCACAGGCGTCTATCAACAATACCGATCTGGTTTTGCCTCGGGAATGACACACAGATGGATTGACATGGTAATGGTGTCTGTTCTGTACCTGCCATCCCATATTAATCATTCCGTCCCCCTTATAGAAAGCTTGGTTTTAGAAAGAGGACCAATCTACTACTGGATGTACCAGTAGTTGCTGAATTAAGACAAGTCGATCACATTCATGCTGCCCTAATTCTTCATAACCCTGTGATCATTCATTATCATGAAAACATTTAAATGCAGTGTGACACAAAGAAGTTATTTTCTTTTGCAGTTCCTCCCACAAAAAAAATCTACCTTATTAACCTTTTTATGTGTGATAGGACGCCTAATCTAACATCTGTGCCCTGCCTATTCTTGTTACCCTTTTATTTATCCAAGCTTGAAATATATACACATCGTTAAAGGATTTAAGAAAGTACACATAACTCATTAAGCTTCGGCTTCAGTTCAGCCAACAAAACTCCATCATCGCCATGTGACTAAAAAATGCATGCACCCATTTATAGAGAAAGTGTGTGTGATTTCTTTGTGTATTTTTGTGTGTGAACCATGTTGCTTTTTGATCAGAAACCATTCTGTGCATACAGACACACACACACACACACACACACACACACACACACACACACACACACACACACACACACACACACAAACACCTTTTACAGTGAAGAACAATCTATCTTGTGTTAACTCTGCATTCATTTAAAAGACAGTCCTGGCATGGGCGTCGACCTCCTTTGTGGATCCCAGTGAGAGAGTGTTTCCCCTTTAAAGTCTCCTTATGGTTTAAGGGTTGATCCCCCCTATAGTGCTCGAAAGAAGACTTTCTTTCCCTCAATACCTACCTGTTGGACAGCGACATTAACAACATCATGATAATCGGGCCTTTGAGATGATGGAAAGTTGGAAGTCAAGTAAAGGGCAAATTTGTGGTTTTTTTTTATTTATATGCCATTCAATATCTGGTAGTGTCGTCACAACACCAGAATTGTGACTTTGATATATATATATATACATGGTATGCCGTAATCTGAGAGCCCCTATACTTGAGTTTATATATCTTTGCAAAAGTCAACTATCAATCAGATAGACTTTTTGTCAAACACCCACTAACTGTCATACTTAAAGTACCGCTACTGATAAAATGGGATATTATACTGTCTAACGGTTTAACGTTTTGCAATACTTTTCTAGCATCTGTGTATACCGTACAGCGCTGTTGTGTCATCAATCTAGGATTGGTTTTCATCAAGAGACATGCCTTATGTCTTAGTAACCAACAGCTCTTCATCAGTCAAGCAAGAGAAATAGATTGGTTACAGTTTATACGGAAAACTAACTGTAACTGGGCAATTATGCAATCCCGTCATATGATTTTTGTGGAATGTTTCTCCCTAAGAAGTTATCAGCTGTTCAGTACTCGGCTGTTAAGAGGAGGAAAAAAGCTTAACCTTTTTTAGCTCCCCATCGTCCTGCTTTTCGTAACACCCTCTGCTTTGCTGGAAATCTCTCCTGTTACTTCAACATTGAATCTTTCGGCAGAAGTAGTTTATTTTAAATGAATTGGCTAATTTGTTTGGACAGAGATAAGCCTGGATGCACCTGATGTAGGATACTTGGTGTGTCTCCTGCTGTCAGTGTGCATATTAATTAAAATCCTTTTTGTGCAATTGAGTAGCACTGACATATTATGGTTCTTTCAGTTGTCAAGCTTGACAAACTGCTCACTAAACTGACTTTCTAATAACTCCAAACAAATTAATGTCTTCATCAAATTGCAGGGCTGTTCACATCAATTCTACAAGATTGTTATTCTGTAAGGGTTCTCCGTCATCCAGGTCATGGTAAAGCTTTTATTGTAGGCAATTGGATTTGCTTTAGGTTTTTGAAGACATTTTGCCTCTCATTCAAAGGCTTTCTCAGCTCTGTGAGGCTGTTTCATCACTTTTATTTAGCAGTGCTGCCACGCATTGTTCATGGCCTTACTGCTTGAATACGTGTATTTAGAGATATTGGTTACATCACTAACAGCCACTATGCAAACAGCAGAAGATGGCAGACCAGTGCTATCGTCTCCGAGAACTACCGATTGGTACAACCTTTGTAAGCTTTATGAAGCATACTCAACACCTCATCAAAGTGGTAGTACAATTGTTTTCAAACAGAGCATGTCCAAGGGTCTGGGCCATGGGCTCACAGGGAACTAAACCTGTGATGTGCGATATATGACCATGAAATAATCCATAGGAAGGTGAATTTTATATATGCCGAGGGACCTTTCAGAGAGAAGACTTCAACCTCATCCTGTTAAATATTAATTCACAGTTTTGAAAGATTGAACAGACATTGTGTGGTCTAGATATTCTCCTTTTTAAGGTATGCACCTATAGACAGATATATGACACGGGGCAGTGGCCTGTTCAGGCTAGCAAAATATCCCTTGTCTAAGATTTATTAGAGCATTTAGCGTCTGTAGCTGAGAGTGCTGTATGAACTGTGAGGGTTGTGTTTATAACATTAACATTAAGACAGAGTGGGCAGCACATGTATCTGTAATTAAATGTATCATAAGTACACATACACCAATCGAAAGTATCAATTGAAAATCTGTGTAATGTTTCTGCTTTTTAAAATATTTATTTATTGCCCATAACATTTACACCTTTGCCACCGGCGCATGATAGTTTTACGTCGGCACACAGCATCACAAACAAAGTCACAGCCTCAAATGCACACAATTGCGGAGGTTGCATTTTCACAGCAATGCAAAATAGATATTAGGGAGGGAATAATTATTTAACCATTTTAAAAGGATAACCTTTTAGATTTTTTTTTTATATAAAGACTGGTGCTTTGACAAGAGATTACTTGTGATGTCTCTCTTTGGATGACTTATTTCCCAACTTTGTTTGTTAATAAATTCAGTAATATTTGGTGATTTAAGTATATGATCATCGTATGAGACTTGCTCCTAGGCAAAGACAATTTAACAGAAGAAAAATTACATGTTGCAAATAATCATTAATGGCATCCCTCATGTCTTGCTTGTGAAATGTTATGGTGATTTCAGAAAGTGATCAGTCGCCACTGCCTTCTCCAATTTTTTCAATGTAAACACGGTAGCAGCTGTGCTGCCAAGGTCTCTCTGCTGTTGGACATACTAAAAAGCACAAAAATGTGTTAATGTTAATCCAATGACTATTGAAACAGAACGGCCCAGCCACCACCAGTTACAGCTTTAATCTGGTTTTGAAGTACTCAAGATGCTCTTGATGTATTATGCAGCACACTTCAAAGAGCTTAACGGTCAAATGTTTTATGTACTAAAACTGGTCACGTTTTTATCAGTATCCCAGAATGAATTGAAATGAAGGACAGGGTGGAGGCTATGCAAGTAAGTGTTGCTCATCTTTAAAATGGTGCGAAAGTAACAATTGAGCATGAAATGGGAGGAAGTGATGTCACTGGCAGACATGCTGGATGGCTGACTCACCTCTCTTTTCAGAAGGATGAGGTCATGCATCTCTCCCTTGTCTCACCGCCTTCTTTCTGTTCGTGTGACAGGCTGCTCATTCCCTCTCACTCCATTAAGGGTTCATCGCATATGAGAGAGCAGCTCTGCCGAGGTCTAACTGACCACGAGATGGATATGTTTCATTAAATGACACCACATCACTTGTACGATTTTAAAAAGACATTGCTGTGTAGTTTTTGGATAGTTAGTGAGTGATTAGTGCTGTTTTCATCACAGATAAAGCTCTTTTGAGCTGATTGAAATAGACCATGTTTACAGCTACAGTGTAATGGTTTTCAGGCTTTCTATTGTTTATCCTCTTCTTTTATCTGTTTTCTCTGTCCACGTACTTGCCCTGCCCTCCTCCTCACTATCTCCCCATCACGTCATCTAGCTGTGGCAAGTAACCATGGAAACCAGCTGGTTTGCTCTCCTTCTGGTCACATTCATACACATCTTTCCCCCTGTTTTCTTCCCAGTCTTTGGGGACTGGATATATTGAAAGTGTGTGTGTGTCTGTGTCTGTGTGTGTCTGTGTGTGTCTGTGTGTGTCTGTGTGTGTCTGTGTGTGTCTGTTTAAATGTATTATTTTGCCACATGTAGGGTGAAGTGGGGGTCAGGGTAGTGATGGATACCCTCTCTTCATGTCTCCTCTCAGCACTGAGGCCTGCAATTTTGTTCTCTGTTGCTTGGCTGCATTTTATTATTTTAAACGATAAGCATACACAAACAGAAGGTGTTGTAATGTTAACTACATAAATGGAGGAGCGACATAAAGTGCTCCACCATGTTGTTTGCATTAAACACAGAAAGCAAAACTCGGTTGGCAGCCAGGCATCAGCTTTTGTTTGCCAGAATCCAGCTCAAAGATCCTGGGATACTTTGCCTCCCAAGACTTAACAAATTTCCTTTTTTGTTTTTTCGTGGAGGTGGGTCATCTGGTTCATCTGGTTCTTTGTCAGTTGAATCAATTTGCACATTCGTTTGTGAGGTTGTCAGGTTAGTCAAACGTTCCCCCCTGACAGTCAAACAACTTAATTTGCTTCAGCATTGTCCTAAAAACCGATCCCTGTGTGCACAGGATTTAGCACATTAACACATGTGCAAGTTGTCTGCAACAACTATTAAACTAATCTTCTTGATAGCTCATCCTATGAATTAGACTGTAAATGGCTGGTGTGACATCTTGTTGTTGGGTTTGGTGGAAGCACACCTGCTCATATATTTTCTCCTGACACACCCACCCCACATCAAATATTCCACTGTGCCTCAGCTTGCCTCACCTGCATCTTTCCTTGCTTATGCACTTTCTCAGACATGCTAGCACCCAAATCCTCCCCTCTAGTTTTCTCGACTTGCAGCAGGCAGGCTGTCACAGGAGAAGATAACCTCCTGCTAACCTTGAGCTGTAATACGGCTTGCTCCAGTTGTCATGGGGATTCTGGTGGGCAGAGGGAGACGGGGTTTCAATGCTCAACACTGACCGAGAGGATGCAAGGGGCACAGGCTGGGCTGACAGATTGTACCCCTCCCCCCCACCCTTCATATTGGCACCTCAAAGCCTTGCCTGCCTGACAGCTTGTCAGGCTTCTCCTGGCATTAGTGGTGGGGTTCGCTGTGCACAAACACAAGAGAGATGGAGTAAAGGAAATATTGTATTAATATTAGAGTAAAATAGCATTTTTATCAGACATTCATGAATTCAATGTCTTTGTTGCTATTCACTTCATTTCTAGTCTTTCTAAGTCCACTTTTTCACTCAACTTTTTCGAGTCTGGTATGTAGTAGAAAAACTAAACACAACTAAAAGAGTTATAAAAAAATGTAAACAAATCACGAGATTGAATTCATTTTGTTCAGAATCTCTCACTCAGTATACAGTTCACGCAAACCTAGAATTTATTTTTCTGCACCCTCATTAGAATCTAAATGAATGGAGAATTAAAGTCTGAACTGATGAGACTTACTGATTTGAACCTCATAATAACTAATAATCCGTAAACTGAACTCATACCTGTGACTGTGGGTTTCCCTTATGGCTGCCCAGGAAACAAAGAGATGATGAGTGAAGATTGCCTCCTTTCTCCTCACCTTCAGCTCCGCCTGTTTAGTCTGTCTGTCCTATCTAGACATCTCTTTGCACGTATTTTAAATTGTACAATAGAAACGCATCACTACTACCATCCTTTTGTCAGCTTTCTGAAAGTCTTGGTGTCCCTGGGTTTGTCTTCAAACTTTTGCATAAAAAGGAGAAGAACTGGAGTAAAATAGAAGTATCAAGACGCATTTTTCAACCGCCCAGTCTCTCTCAAAGATTTGTCTGTCTTTATGTGTGTATGTAGGTGATTGTGGGATGTATGCCGACTCTCATTTTCCCCATACTGACACCACAGGGAGTCATCCCTTCCCATTATTTGCCTACAGCTACAAGAGCTCATTATAGAAACCAGACAGATGTGTTCCTGATTTGTGTCAAATGGGCGGGCGAGGGGTGTGTGTGTTTGTGTGAGAAACAGGAGACAGTCTGTGTATTGTTATAGGTAATGCTAGACTGCATTTATGCATGCCCAGCATTTTTATTATATAGCTAGAACCATGATAACGGCATCTGATTCTGTAAAAATGCACATCATTGTCTGACACGTTTCCTGAACATGCAAATTGTCTGTCTTTGTTTTACAGTGTTGAATACCACTCCATTACTTGCTTCATTTCCCATGGCACTTTAACAACTATCTTGTCTGCTAATCAGGAGAACTAATTATGGGTCCTCTTTGTCTGTTTCAGAAATCGAGCTATAGCCGATTATCTACGTTCCAATGGATATGAAGAAGCGTATTCCACTTTCAAGAAGGAGGCGGAATTAGATAATGTGAGTAGATTAAGGGTGGACACACACACATCCGCACAGCCAATCACACCAATTTATACCAACGATGTGGTTTGATTTCCACTCTATTTCTTATTAAAGTCAACATGTTCAGGAGTGTGACTGGGAACACCTGTGAGCAATTATGGTGGTCTGTCTTATTATGGGGTCTATGCTACATGCTGCTGCTAATTCATATTAAGAAAAGCTTTTAGCCACACGAAAATATTACATTTATTATAGTAAAATAGACAACATTATAAACTTCATGAAGGTAGAATTCAGAAACGGACAATAGAGAATAAATGTATATTCACGTAACTAACAATCTCGGGTCACCACAATTGGATGATGTGAAAATAGAAAATGATCGCCCAACCTCTAGTGTAACACCCACTGTGTCCTTCTCCTCTCTGTCTTCATTCGTTCTTCTTCCAGACATTTTCTCTGTGGAAGCAGGCTGAATAATAGATGACTGGCACATTGAGATACATGCACCCTGTTGGGCCACACGCATCTTGGCAGCACCATGCTGAACAACCAAGTGATTCTTGGCAGCATTTAGTTGAGGCCATGTTATATGGCATTTTTTGTCTTTTAAATGTAGTTAGATTTTGTTCAAAATGAATTTACAACTCTTAACCTTAGCCCTTTGTGGCTACTTGAGTAGGAGTTTTTAAGTTAATGCTATGTGTGACTATGTGCAGCAGGTTTTCCTAGAAGGAATAATAAACAGGTGGTCATGCTTTCGTTTTTATTTACCTCCTCAAAAAGAATGTACATACCTCATAAATATGCAAACACCTATATGCATGGTTACTATCCACTGTCAACAGACTGGCAGGCTTGCAGTGGAGTCTGGCACTTCCCATGTGTGTGGGTGTGGGTGCGTGTCCGTCCGTTTTTGTGTGTCCAGGCAGATGGCAGATTAGATGATTGCAGACTTGTCCAAACTGGGTTCCCTCCTCTCCCTCCTTTGTTTTTGTTCCCCATTTCTCTGGAGTGTCTCAGTTCATGTCTTTGTCTTCAGTATTGTACTCCTTATGTTGGTCTGAGGAATCCCTTCTTGATATTGAGAAGTGTGAAATATAAGCAGCAGTGGTGCCTGCGACTCTCCACACCTCTAGGTCTGTTTTTGTTTCCAGCTGAGGCTTCAGGAGCGAACTGTGAAATTTGAGCTCAATGCTAATTTTCTCCCTTGCCGTCTGTCAGTGTGGGTTTTTGATGCTTTGATAGTTAATAACGGCTTTGAGGCATTGTTGTGCGCTTTGTGGTACCAAAACTTTTGTATTGACTGTATAGAATAACAAAGCTTCACTTTTATGTTTTATTATTGTTGGTTTCGCCTTTTCAAATGTGAAGATTTGCTCCTTTTTGTTTGTCTGTGAGAGCAATAATATGTATCTATTCATAAAATATAATTGGATATTTGATTGTTGTTTGGTTGAAACAAGCATGGAATGTTTTCCATGGAATGGAATGTTTTCTGACATTTTGTCAACCAAACCATTGGTCAGTTATCAAGAAAATAATCAGCAGGTTAATTGATAAGGAAAATAATTGCAGCTCCAACTATATTTTTAGTTTGTATGCAGCGCCAGAGAAAACAAGCCACCACATTGTTTTGTTACTTGGCAGTAAGAAACAGCCTCTGTGCCACGGAGTCCGTTATGTAAAAGCTAGTGGCCAGCTCGTGGTATTAGCCTGCAGGTGGAATCAGGCTTCTGTCTGCCAGTAGTGCCACAAGTTAACTTCCACCACTGCCTCCACTACCGGGTGTGTGGCTGTAAGCTGCCTAAGCCTTTCTTGTCTGCAGGAGATTAGTTTGTGTGAGAAGGATTAGGACTAGGATGTGTGTGTGTGTGTGTGTGTGTGTGTGTGTGTGTGTGTGTGTTTGTGTGTTCTATGTATGCGTTTGTGTGTTGTACAGTAGGTTGGTGGTGTCTGGCAGCCAGTGTTGGCCTGTGAGGGGTGTGTAAATAATTCCCTGTTCTTTCTTACTATAGCCAAAGACCTCAGCATGCCACCCCAACTGGCCCCCCTCCCATGGGCTCCACCGATTATGCTGAGCTCACGACTTTGATTGGCTTCCTTCATGTTTGCCTGATGTCTTTTTTTGTTGTTTTTTATGTCCAACCCCTCTTTTCTCCACAGAATGAAGAATTGGATAAGAAGTATGCTGGCCTTTTGGAAAAGAAATGGACCTCAGTCATCAGATTACAAAAGAAGGTTTGTGTTGGGGTTTTACTCCTCAGGGAATGCTTGTGGTGATTGAAGTCTTGTGAATGGTTCATGGCTTTATTCCTAAACACCGAAACGAAGTCAAATGAAAAGCATGAACCCAGCTGTAAATATATAATAACAAGAAGTTTAAAACACAGACTACAGCAAATGTAACAGCCTTAAAACCTTTGTTTTATGTATTCCCTTCTGCATGTAATTATCTATACACGTATATTTCCATATATTTCCATCTGCCTCTACACTTCTAACCTGAACCTATACACTTTGTGCAGGTAATGGAACTTGAATCCAAACTGAATGAAGCGAAGGAGGAGATCACACTGGGTGGGCCCGTAACTCAGAAGCGCGACCCCAAAGAGTGGATCCCACGCCCACCAGAAAGGTACGCGCTGAGTGGCCACCGCAGTCCAGTCACCCGCGTCATCTTCCACCCAGTCTTCAGTGTCATGGTGTCTGCTTCTGAGGATGCAACAATAAAGGTCAGTGCTGCCAGATAACGGGAGTGATGGTCCGACAATGGATTTGTTGCACAACTTGCTTTCAAATGGGGCTGTGTATAGCCCTGATCCTTCTTTTTTAGTATTATTTGAAATGGCGATACAACATTTTTTTCAGGGTTCCCAAACCATGTCCTGTAGAAGGTTCAGAGTCTCAGGTTTCCAAATAAAAGTTGCATCAGGTTTTTTCACTGATTAGTTTATCATCTTTGGGCCGAAGGTGTGCAAATCTACGATACCGCAGCTGTAGTTTTCTAGTGAAAGCCTGCAGGTTCAACATAACCATGTATTGTCTGCATTTTATGTACATACACCTGTCAGTGCACTTCAAAGTTTCCAAAGCCACACTAGATAATGGAAACAAGGATACCGGTAGTCACCCTGACAAGACTCATGATGACCTTGAAAGATTCCATTTTTCCAGGGATGAAAAGCAGCCGCCATGCTTATCTGACATCTTGTTTTTAAGATATTATTTACTGTGAACATGTAATTGCTGAAATCGAGCATCATATTTAGATTATAGATAGATTATATTGTTGTTTAAAAAAGGTTTATTTAAGGTTTATTTCTAATTAGGCAAAGGGTGTCAGCTAATATGTTGTCAGACATTAAAGGTATTGTATATGTGATTGGGTGAAAATCCAATGCCTTGACAACATCTGTCAGGATGGCGTTATCAGCTGTCAGCCAAGTACAAGAACAATGCAGTGGCAGCCGTGAGCTAGACAATGTGGTATGCTCATGTAAACAAAGCCAGGAGAAGCTTGGATAACAACACAGAGGGACTAGGCTCTCCACTCAAGTAGACATTACTTCTCTATATCTTTACATAGCTAATAGTTGTATGCTGCCACCTCAATGCCCTGAATCCCAAATATTGCAGCTTGATGATGGTCAAATTGATGTCACAGATGCCGTTGCGTGTCGCTCAGCTGAGTTTAGTATTACATTATTTATAAAAAGGACAGTTGTGTGTCTTTTGGTGTTGTTGCAGATTGCAAGCAACAGAATTCCCCCCCATTCACTCCTCCCTTTCAAAGTCTGCTGTAACGTGAGCCACTGAGTGCAAAACCATGGTAATGCCATTCGACTTGCTCCGAGGCTGTCCTTACCATAATAACACCACTTTAGAAGTAATGGAAGTCTGCCAGCAGTTTGCTGTACTGTGGTTCTGCACTCTGCGGCTCACTTTACTGCTGTTTCTCAAGCGTGTCAGAGAAATACTGTGGCCTTCAGGTAATGTTAAGAGGGCAAAAGGCTCTAGTTCTATTCTGCGTTACTGTAGAAACATGGTTATGCAACACCATGGACTCCATCTTTTCCCTATGTACATATGAAGTCCAGTATTTATATAGTACATTTCATACGACAGGCATAGACTCGATGTGCTTTAGGATAGTAAGCAGGTAAATAATATGCAGGGGTAATTCTATGCTAACAAAACACTACCATTATTTAGGGGCTTTCAAGTGATTATACGCTGATAAAAACATAGTTATGAATATTGTATTCCAATAATAAGATTCCCCAAAATTCTCCACACTGGCCTAGGGATGTGTCTATCCAACTTTGTCAGTCTCGAAATTAAAATTCCAGTATATATAATGTATATAGTATATCAACATAGAATTGAATTGAATAGATCAACCCCATTATCACCAATACCCAACCCAGCTATTTTAGTCAGTGTCCACCAGGTATAACTTCAGAGAACAATGAAGGTGAAACAGCATCACTGATCTAATTTAACTGAATATTCTCTGGTCTAGCTCGGCTAAAACACCAAATCTGTTGGCATGTCCGCAAACATGAGAGCAGAGTGTAATAATGACTGTGTGACCTTCTAGCAGCATGAATATAGGGTACACACTGGCCGTACTTTGGACCACATGTTGAAACGTTTCTGATGTTGCTTGCAAAGCAAAACTGTAAACAAAACTTCTGTTCAGCTGTGCTGAATATTCTGTTGCTATGGTATCAACTGAACTATAAATACAACTGTGTCAGCCCACAAGTTGTCAGATGACACTTTCACTGAAATATAAATTGAGCTTTAGTGTACAACATGTACAGTAGTCAGACAAGACATTTTCTTGTACATTGTACTTTTACGTTAACCATAACATCTTGTTTTAAAGATATTTTATATATATGTTTAAATGCAAAATATTATTGACTGACAATGGATTCATGTTGTTTTCTATAACATTTATTTCTTAAAATCATTATTGGGGGCATGATGCCTACACGTACCCATCCAGAGATAGCAAAGCTGTGACTCTGCTGTATGGATAATATTTGACCATGCTAATGTTGGTGTTTACTTAAAGTAGGCATTTATGGTTGTGAGAAATGTTCACACTCCATATTCCAGGTACAGTATGATTTCATAGTCTTACAAAGATTTATGTTTGATTTTGGATATTGGCCGACTGAAAATGAAGACATACAGGTTGTAGTTCAAGGCGTTTATAAATGCATCATGTGGCTTTAGAGACAGACTGCACTGTCCTTTTTGTTTGCTTGATTTCACTCTTCCTCCCCCACATCACAATAATAGGATTCAGATTTAGAAAGTGTGGTCTTTTTTAATTTAGTGCCAGCTTGGTGGCAGCTCTACCACACAGGCTTTTGCTCACTTGGTTTAGTGCTACTCCTCTCTCCTCCTCCTTCCATCTATTATACCTCTCTATTAAGCTTTACCTTCCCAGCTGTAGCTCTCTTTCCGAGGCACGCCCGGATTACACGAGTGTCTCTTTCTCCGAGTTGTCTATGTATCCCTAGATTCCACATATAAACTCCATAGTATATCTCTGGGCTATTTTTGCAGCAGCAGCAGCTCTCCTTTGCTTCACTGCACAATGCCAATATTCTGTTGAGCTGTTTGTTCTGTATATTTTATTCATGAGACAATGAGAGACACGTGTACATCTCCTTAGCTACACCCACACAGCAGGAAGTCCTTTCTCCATTTTGGCATCTTCTTTTTTCACCCCCACCCTCCCCTCCCCTGCCACTGCAACCTGTCTCCCAGCATCCTGCCTCATTTATCTTCCATCTAAAGCATCATCTGCCCCACCATGACCACCCACCATCAGAGCCCTCCATCCCTCAGGAGGAGCTAGGCCTGGGCCCACATCTAAAAATCAGCCCTGCTTTGTTGCACCTCTTTTCTGACTGCCTTGTCTCTCTGTATCCTGGCCTGACTCCCCCTGTGTCCTACTTTTCTCCTCCTGAACAGCTCTGTTAAATTTTTAACTGAGGAGTGAACAATGTGCTCTTTACACTCTGTCACAGACTGAGAGACTCATCAGCTTTCCACCTCACGGCACTGAGGCCATCTAGCCTGATGATCAGACTGAGCTGCCATTTTGTTTTGTTCCATTCATTCAGCCTGACATAGTGCTCATAGTAACCTATGCCTTGTCCTTGGGCAGTAGTTAAACATCTGGAAATGTAGTTATTGTTTAATAATAAGATTTATATCACTTTCTAAGATATGGGGCCACTACTCTGAGGTTATGTGGCTATTTCCTGGCTTGAACAAGTTGACAGGCACCCATCAAAGACTCCAGGAAGATACTGGTCCAGGTCAAGAACATTTTTGTGTCTACTTGACGTAGCTCATGATTGCAAGTAGCTAACCAGCTAGCAAGCTATGCATAAAGGTGATGTTTACTTTCTTAATGCCTAAATAAAACTGAGATGCCGGCGGTGAGTCTGAGGTGAAGAACGAGGCTAGAGACTGACTTTATTTTCCCCTATACATGTGTAGAAATGTATGGTGTTGAGTGTCCAATAGGAGCAATAGGAATAAGACATGTGCATCCACATACATGGTACCACATGGAATTATCCAAATTAGTGTGACTTATTGTAAGTCGCTTTGGACAAAAGCGTCTGCTAAATGACCTAAATGTAAATATAAGTATATTCAGCCAGAGGCCTTTTTTGAGTATTTATTTTATGGGGGGTACATGTTCTATATATGTCTTTTTTTATACATACACTGATATGTTCCTTTTACGTGCTAGAAACGTTACTGGAAAAAAAATATTAACACAGCAGCTATTTGTTGTGTGAATCTGTTTAAATTTGTTATGATTCTGCTAGGGTGTTTTCTATAATATATAATAACCTTTTCACCCTTTATTTTCTTACTCATTCCTCTGTTTGTGTTGTCTCTAACACTCTGGTCCTCATCCTCCCTCTCTTACCTCGTCCTCTCTCCTCTCCTAACATGGTTGGTTTTTGCATGGCAAGATCTTACCTTGAGTTCAGCTCTAACCTGTCAAAGTATGTAAATCATTAGGTCCTGGGCGTAGTGCTTGACTCATTATTTACTTCATAAATGACACATACAAAGAGAGTCTTTTGTCATTCAAAGCCCAACAATAATACAAAGATACCTTCCCTGAAAGAACGTAAACTATTAATCAACATGAATGAGAGCAAGTTTTCTGTTTTAATAATGCCCCAGTGGAGTACCAGTCGCAACTGTCAGATAGCATTGACTTGCAAGCACCTAATGGATTAAATGTGCTGCTAAATACTTTTTTTATGCTGCTCTAAACCTGGGGAACCTCCAAACACGTTGACTGCATTGATCTTCTCCAGGATAAACCCCCCTCTGCACTTTGTACCTCACGGCCATCTGCATTGTCTGAGGTTTCCTTTGGGGTGGAGGCAGAAGGCCTAGGGAGAAGGGGGAGGAGAGGGGGGTCTCCTGTCACCGTCTGCCCAAAATCCCCCACCCTAAGAGAGGAACCAAGGAGGGTTTATCCCTCCATGACAAACCGTCTGTCTGCTTGAAATACAGAAACGTAACAGCTTTCTCAGGCTAGAAAATGAGGCTTAATACTGTATGCTCTGTATTCTGTACTCCAACTGGCAGTGCAATGAACAATCTCTCTGTTTTTATCAAGCCTAACTGTAATCCTTATCAGCATCCTGGGACATACATCCCTGCCATTAGCAACGGCAATGCGTCACGGATTCTGTAATTCAATATAGAAAGACTGTAGTGTCTGCAAACTGAGGCCTGTAGCCAAACGCCAATGCAGTGCCATCATTTCTATCCATTAGCATATCTTGTTTTGGGATTGTAATATGACTTCTATGGACAGTCTGGTTCTTCTCAGCTTGTTTTGACTGCTGGCCTGTACAGTTGAGAAAGGAGGTGATATGGGTCCACAGATGATGTGACATTTGGGGTCTTTGCTGTCCATTTCAAATTGAAACCCCAGCATAGGTGTGATTCTAAGTGATGCAGTGGTTAGTATAATACCTAGCTATGCCCGTTAGATGGTTTCTTTAACGCTTTTGTATGAATATGCTTATCTTCCCTCCAGGTGTGGGACTATGAGACAGGAGACTTTGAACGCACACTGAAGGGCCACACAGACTCTGTGCAGGACATCTCTTTTGACCAGACCGGCAAACTGCTAGCATCATGCTCTGCAGACATGACTATCAAGCTGTGGGATTTCCAAGGCTTCGAGTGCATCAGGACCATGCATGGTAAGAAGATAAAACTGTTTTATTTTCTTTTTTGGAAGGAAAAAAAACACCTGATGAACCTGAGCATAAGCAGTGGCAGGGATTTTGAAGCTGTGCATCACAGCTGCTACCATTTGCCTTACCTTTATGGACATGCTCTGTCATTGCATCATTAATGTAGCTTGCGACTGTACACAGGGCTCAGGTGGTGCAGATGCCATTCGTTATCACGTTTGATGGTGGCGATGAGCCTCAATCTGCTCCAATTCACAGGACCCTACGCTGAGATTCATGACCAGCTCTGACAACTGACTGTTTAAGCCATCATGTCTAGTCTCCACTCCCCATCACAGTATACTACTACAGGGACTCGGATCCAGCTCTTCTTATTATATATTATTCAAATAGTTTTTAACATTTTTCTTTTAAATCTGAGAATCTACGCCGCCATTGGTCATGTCTTTGCAGTCTTTTCTTTAGCCATACACCCCCTGCTTTCACACTCTGATTGCCAAGTAAATGATGGCAACAGACTACATGCGCCCTTAGGCCCTACTGTTTTTGAGGATTTTTTTTCTCTTGTTAAAATTATGAGAAGGCCCCCCACTAACCAGCCAGCAGCAGCCCAAACGGTGCGAAGTACTTTGTTCCTTTCTTCATAAATCTGCTTGGAGTGCCTATTTATGTTTGACTGTGAAGCAGACATGAATGAATATTAGTGAAATAAATAAGCCTTCTTGGCGATTAGACAAGAAGCACTCTGGCATTCTTACATTTTTTCTGTAGTGGTAAATCCTGCATTTTGTGCAAGTGAGCAACTGATTCCGATGATTGCCAGGATTTCGCACCCTCCTTTACGACAAAAAAATATTGGCAGACTTTCTCAAACAGACGAGCAGCGTTCACACTCTGCACAAAGAAATCCAACCTTCTTTTAAACTGAGCCCACTGACTAGTTGTGTTCCATTTCCTTTCCATCCTCCATTTCACCCACTCCTCTTTTTTTTCTTTTTTTACACATGTAAAAACATACAGACCAACTTGTGAAGTAGATTAGTGCCCATTTGGACAGCAGTTTAATTATCCTCTTCAACACCAGATAGCACTTTTCTGTTTAGCTGCCACCCATTACTGTAGCCTAATGGCATGTGTATGTGTGTGCACATGCATGCACACACACACGCACGCACACACACACACACATCGAGTTAAGCTGGCCTTTTAGAGTACACTTATTGTCGTCTTCATCTGTTTAGCAGCTTAAATATGGCCTAGCGTCTAGGTAATTAGGCGTCTCTTATTCTCCATGGAACAAAGTAAGCCCCAGCAAATGGGCTGCCTCGCTTGTCATTTAATTGGCTAATTACGACCAAACCCAAGTTTATTGGCTCTGTTGGTGACATGTTTAAAACAAAAACAAAAATTGTTGCTGAATTTTGAGTAGCTTCAATTGTCGAGTTTTGCTTAGAAGGCTTTTAGAATGGTTTCTGGCTCTTACTGAGATCTTGTTTTTGTCTTATCGGTTCTCCAGGACACGACCACAATGTTTCGTCTGTAGCCATCATGCCCAATGGAGATCACATCGTTTCTGCTTCGAGGGACAAAACCATAAAAATGTGGGAGGTGGCGACTGGGTACGCACAATCAATAGACATCAATAAAACCACTGTTTTATTAAAGCGTGATAATCATTGAATTGTGTGTTGGATTGATCACATCCACTCTGACAACTCTTATTCTGTGCATTAGCTACTGTGTGAAGACCTTCACAGGCCACAGGGAGTGGGTCCGTATGGTCCGGCCCAACCAGGACGGCACACTGCTTGCCAGCTGCTCCAATGACCAAACGGTGCGTGTGTGGGTCGTAGCCTCCAAAGACTGCAAGGCTGAGTTGCGAGAGCATGAACATGTGGTGGAGTGCATCTCCTGGGCACCAGAGAGTGCCTACCCCACCATCCAAGAGGCCACAGGCTCTGAGGTAATGGACCCATTAGATCTCTTTCCCTTTTCCTGAAGTATCTGCAGGGTTTGGTGATATCCTAAACCAAATTAGGGCTTTTGAGCTCTGTATGTCTTTTTACACTTAATTACATAGGCTAATCTTAAGCAAGGGTTGATTGACATACACATTCATTCACATCCAGAGGTACACTACATGGTAAATGAAATGATAAATGGACTTGCATTTATATAGCGCTTTTCCAGTCTTCTGACCACTCAAATCACTTTACACTACATGTCAGCATACTGATCGCAGACGCTGCCATACAAGGTGCCACCACCTGCCCATCAGGATCTAATCTAACACATTCATGCACATTCGCCCACCGAGGGCACAGCCTTCGGGGGCAATATCTCTCCCAAGGACACTTCAACATGTGGACCGGAGGACCCGGGGATCAAACCATTGGAGGACGACTCACTCTACCTCTGAGCCACTGTGACAATTTCAGACAATTTAATGCCCACATGGTTCTGTCCAGTGTGATAAATCATGAAAACAGACCTGCCGGGGTAAACTCATGGTCATGTAATGTGTTCACTCAGTTCACGCTATCACATGATGCCGAGTGTGATCCTTCTCTACATGTGTAGCCATGTCGATGGGTCTCATACGCCCCGGCTTGAAATGAAGAGTGTGTGCTTGCATAATCTGGTTGCATATCAGAATGGCCTCGAGTCAGCCCAGACTCCCTCCTCATGCCTTGTGATCGCAAGTATGTCCAATGGTTGGCTTGTCAGATTAAAATAAAATTTGCGCTTGCAGCAGTTGTCCCAGCCTAACCTGTTTACAATGCAAAACACTATTTGCCTTGTCCAAAAGCTGATTTTTTGTATTTTGTATTTTTATTTTTTTAATAAAGGTCAAACTGCTGCTCTGTCTGTTTTTAAACTTCGACTTTATTACCATCACAGTGGCATTGCAAGACAAACAACAACAAAAAAGAATAACACAGGAATTAAAAAAAGAAATGGATGAAATAGTGATTAAACAAGTATATTTTAGCAACATTTTAGACTTATTGAAATAATCATTTTTGACTCTTTAGACAGAAACCAGAAATAAGGTTTGGAAGAAAGATAATGAAATCTGACTTTGTGATGTTTTTCCCCAAGAGACACATAATTGCTTGTCTAAGAGGGAATCTCTTAGATTTTTTTTAAGAGACCAAAGCACAGAATCCCATCTTCACTGATTTGTCTGAAGTTATTGCTTAGATGTACCTGCAGGCCTGTTCAAACACTACCTCCACTGATGCAATTTAAGCTACCATTACTGTTGGTTCCAGTGTGCCTGAACCTTTTTTAACGTCTTTGTGGTAAATGTTGTTGTTACTTAATTTATTTGTGCTCTCTTTCCCCTCTTGGTGAAGTCATGGATTTAAAATGTGCTTTATTTACTAATTTTTTTGTTTTGTTTACATTATTCAAAAGGATTTATAGTATTTGGTCTTGGATTCCTTGACTTTTGCACCATAACTGCTATTTAACTTTCCCCCTCTTTATTCTTAACCAGACCAAGAAAAGTGGTAAGCCAGGCCCATTCCTGCTGTCTGGCTCCAGAGATAAAACCATCAAGATGTGGGATGTTAGCATTGGCATGTGCCTTATGACATTGGTGAGGACCAGCTTTTTTATTATCTGTATTTATACCATGGTCTGGGTGAATACTCAATTCTGATTGAATGCAGGGTGTCTTGTTGTTGAATATACTGAAAAATTATATTTACCGTTTGTCCAACGTACATATAAGCTGCCATGGTACAAGTGGAATAATGTTAGACACGTTATCCGTTATCAGGAATTAATGAAGTTCAGAGCCAGCCTCCATGCTGTCCATTAATTGTGATAATGGACACCTTTTCAGGCATTATCCCTGTGGCACATTTAAATATTTGGGTAAAACGTCAAGAGGGAAAACATTTTGCTTCGTGAATTGGTTTGCAACTGGTGTCTTTATGAGTGTGTGTGTGTGTGTGTGTGTGTGTGTTTTTTTTCGCAGGTTGGCCATGACAATTGGGTGCGTGGTATCCTCTTCCACCCTGGAGGCAAGTTTATCGTGACCTGTGCAGATGACAAGACCTTAAGGATCTGGGACTACAAGAACAAGCGCTGCATGAAAACCCTGTGTGCCCATGAACACTTTGTTACCTCTCTGGGTAAGCAGCCCCTCAACTCCCCCCTTACAAAAAAAACTAAAAAAAAAACCTTCATCCCTGTTATTGTTTGACCAGTTGGTCTCCTGGGATCCAGCAGAAACCTCTTTATTCCACGTTCATTGGACGGTGGAGCAGGTTTCACAAATGTCTGCTTTAGCCAAAGGTTAAATAATTGTAAAGAAGCCCAGCGCCTCCACCGGCATGTTTTGAGCGTCCTCAGGGTTGCTGGCAGCTGGGGTTTAAGAGGTAGACAAGCGCTCCAGGATTTTCCCGCCTCCCCCTCCGTATATCTGCAGCTTTTCTGCAGATCAAGGCTCAGTAACTCTCTCGAGGAGCTCTTCAGCCAACTTTTCCTTGGCAAGCCGTTTGAAACCCAGTCCTCTTAAATCCTACTTCAACCAAAGAGGATATCCCTGTGAGCTATTGATGTGATGAATTGTGTTGCCGAGTGAAAAAGACAAAGCACCTTTGGTTGAATTCATTTGAGGGGAGAGAAAAAAAGAATTATTTTCCACCGTTTTCTAAAAAGCATTGTTCTGTCTGTATTCACAACACAATACCAAGTGCTCCCCAAAGGTGTTTGCATTCTGCTTTTTAAGTAGCCTGGTAATCAGACTGAATTGCTATTTCGCTTCCTTATTCATTAACCAATCAGTAGCAAGCTATTTATCAATGCTGCAAACATCACTCTCAAGTGCTCAAACCTAGAATGTAGGATGCTGTGATCTAATTTGCACTATTTTTGTGGTCATTTTTGACAAATGCAGCAATTTTTTGGGCCCTGACGCAGGATGATGCTTCATCGTGTCTACAATGCACTGATTGGTCAATTATTCTCACACCATCAACCAAGCCATCAATGACTTTTAGATTTTTTTCATCGGATGTGGAATAGATTTAGAAGTCTGGAACCAGGATTCTATTCAGATGATAAAAGTTGATGAAGAGTTGACTGTCGTCTTCAGACTTCTGTACCAAAGTGTATCTTGTCCATGGGTTATACCCACTGCTAGTCACTCAGATAACAGAGGTGCATTGAGACGCCTGTTTTCTTTTTTCCTAATGTGCTTTTGCTTTGTTCTGATCTTTTGTTTCTCCCACAGATTTCCACAAGGCCGCTCCCTACGTGGTCACTGGGAGTGTAGATCAAACAGTAAAAGTGTGGGAGTGCCGCTGATTTGAACCTTGGAGGATTGGACCACCACCCCCAATTACCCAGGCGCTTCTCTGGATCCCACCTCCCCTTTCATCCCGCCTCCCCCCTTCTCCCCTCCCCTCACCTAACCTAAACCTCATCCGCACACCATCTCCAGCTGCACTTACCACCATGGTTATTTCCCATTGCGCTCTCTGGTCCAATAACTATTGTCCTTCTATGTAAATTATTCCTGGATGTAGATCGAGCTATTAAATGTTACACAAAAAGTATTCTTGCATGGTAATCCCAAATTGTATACTGTAAATTTACATAACGTCTAGAAGTACCATAGGTTTACCACAGGGCTGGCCGTCTGTCACGCAGCCTTACCGACCAACCGAAGGCAGATGTTTT
Organism: Eutrigla gurnardus; assembly: GCF_963514095.1. Taxonomy (NCBI): domain Eukaryota; kingdom Metazoa; phylum Chordata; class Actinopteri; order Perciformes; family Triglidae; genus Eutrigla; species Eutrigla gurnardus. Next base: position 7,234,103 of record NC_139924.1, on the reverse strand, counting down.
TGACTGGGTGTAAAATGTAGGGCACTAAAAACCGATAATTTAAGAAATGACAGTGTCTTTATGTGTAAGATTTATTTTTGTCTATTTTTTTATTTAGGATTTTTTTTCTTTTCTTTCTTTTTTTTCTTTTCTGTTATTTCTTTCCTTCACTGTCGTAGTCTGTTGGTGCCTAGCTTGGTGAAACTTTTGAGAGATGAGGCTGGAAAAGCATATATGATGCGATAAGATACGATTGTCTGTGGGGCTTTGTAATTGAAATAATCTGTAGCTTTATAACATCACTTCTCAAGTGTGCATACCATTTCTCTTCATGTGGAACTAGGTAATACTTTAATGGCTGTATATACGAATGTTTCAAACTGTTGTTCTTGGACCTCGGGGGGCTTAAAAACAGCTTTGTACTCTAGTCATGGTGGCACAAGAACCACTGCTGGGCTCTAGATCAGTTATCACATTTAATGAATCTGCAGCAAAGATTAAAAACGTAAAATGTATAAAAGTGGCTTTGTTGAATAACCGCGTTGAGTTCTTCACAAGAAGCCCAACATGGAGAGCAAGTACGTTTGGCTTTGCTGTCAGTGAGGCCACAGTATCACCTGAGCAGAGATCAGGGATTACACCTGATGAATCTCGAGCGCCTCATGTGTACCTTGGGTGTGTCTCCCTTTAGAGACGAGTTCCTGTGACCTTGCATGTGAGACATTTGAACTGAAGCCCCTGTCCACTTCTAGTCCCCTGACTAGTCATTCTTGGCAGGTTTTAGTGTCCCATAGGAATTATGTAAAGTCAGAAGATGCTCAGTTGTCCCATGGCTGACGGCTACAATCAGAAGTCTTGTTTAAAATAAACCCGCTAAAAATAAAACAAAAGCACGATGAGGAGTCGAAGTGAGCCCCTTGGGTTTGATATCTGGGATGTGCAAAGATCTCTAATTTCTGAGGGGTGAAATATATGTTTTGCATAATAATAAAAAATGGTTTTGAGTTATGAAAACAGTTTTCTGTGAAAATAGGAAATGTAAATTTAGCTTGTTAAGAGATTTGGCAATTTTGTGTTATCGCACTAAAGGATGAACTGGATGGGAATTTAGGATTAGTGAGGAAATGCTAGCAGCAGACATGCTAAGTGAACTGTGGATCTTTTTTGTCTGTAGAGGGGTCTGTTACTGAGGTGGGGTTTTTGTTGTTGTGGTAAAGAGCTCCTCTCTGTAGAACGAGGCAGTGGCAGCTCCTGGATCAGATATGGAGGAGGAGAACGCTAAAAGCCTGAGCAGCAAGGATCTCTACAGACAAAACCCCACAGACCACCTCATACGTACGCACATCTTCTGAGTGGCTTCCTCAAATGTTCAGCTGTTGATCTTTGTGGAGCTGCAATTGAAAATAACTGTAAACCAGTCCGTGCTGTAAAAACAACCATTCCACTCCCCTTGGAGGACAAAAAAAAAAAAAATAGAAACATCTTGCTTCAAACGGTAGCTGACAAGGTGATTCATTAATCTTGCACATCCCTGTTTTCACTAAATCTTTGGTAATTTTTATGATTATCAAAGACAACAACATGATGTTGATAAATGCATAACGTATAATTTCTGATTTAGCCTTTTCATTCCAATGCAGTTCTTGGCTAATAAAGAATTCCACTGCTTAACCGATCTTATCTTTGCTTCTTTGCCACGTTATCCTCTTCCTGCGTGTACTGGATGTAGTGATCTGCTGCTCAAGCTCCTTCTAGTGGCTACCGCGAGCCTGCTGTGACCTGTCGATGTAGCACTGCTGCATGTAAACTTGCACCGGAGGCAGAGCTGTTGGAACAACCTTACTTAAAAGCTTAAATACAGGATCCCATCAGAGGTCAATTGGTCTGAATAGCGAGGTCTCTGTGTGAACCGTCTCTCTACTTAAAATAGTTCAACATTTCGAGGATTCACTTATTTGCTCTCGCTGAGTGTTGGCAATGTGATAAAATTGATGCTGCTCTAATATATGGTCTGTAAATATGGAGCTTAGGATAACTGATAGAATCTAGGTCTGCCCTCCACTTTAGAAATTCTCATACAATTTTGTGGACTAATTGACAAACTGATTTTCTCCACAAAGAATCGCACAAAAACCCCACTCAAAATCTTGTAAATTGCTCATATTTTTCTTGGAAAGAAGCCATTTTGCATTAAAAAGAATGACTGACAGAATGTTGTTGAATAAATTAAAATTGCATTAACACATTCATTGTTAAATCACTACAAAAAAAATAGTAATAGTGAACATTTCTTTATAGAAAATTTGAAATCCCACAGTAAAATAGAAATAAATCCCACAAATGCTTTTCATTTTCACCTCAAACCTCAGCAATAGAGCAGATGAGCGTATTTCCCAGAATATCCAACCATTCCTCTTACACGGCTGTGTCCTCGCTTGATTAGTTCAGACAGCTCTGTTCGTCGGTTGTAGAAAGGCTGGTTTTGTTGTGTGTGATGCTATTTGAAGGAGGTTTGCCTCCTCTTCTGTAAATGCTATGGGATTGCGGCAGACTACGATGTCCCAAAGGAGACACCCCATCCTTCAGGAAATGTAACTCACGCCTCCCTTTGGGGTGAGCCCCCTGACAAAGGTCATATTTTTTCTACAAGCTGTTTACTCTGTCCTTACTTCTGTGGCAAAGACTTTTGGTGGAGAACCGGCTGATTTTGTAGTAGTTTGGCATGAATAATGAAGATGCCAATGCATTTAATGTTCTAGCTGAAGCCAAAAATGGAGACACTTGTCAGTACAATCTGGTTAATCTTGAGAAATCAGCCTCCTTTTGTTGTTGATAATGATGCTAAGTCTCCTCAGGATCATGCTTTGACATACCAGACCATAAAATGTAAATTAAAAATGTTTTCCCTTCCTTGGTTTTACTCAAAGAAGGTGGTTAATGAACGGTCAGGACGATGAGTGTGCTCCGTTTCTTTTGTAAGAATATGTGGAAAAAAGATGCAACACAGCTGGCGGTGTTGTGGGCAAACGTGTGCCCCGACGAAGCAAATCCCCTTTTTGCCATTCGCAGGTCCCAAGCAATCCCTGTTCTGCTCTGGTCTGTGTGTGAAAGGACCGGCAGACACGTTTTGACTGTCTGTGGGTCGTTTCCACCTGTCCTCTGTAACCTGCCTGTGAACCACATCTGAGGGTTTCAGACTGCACAACAAGCTCCTTCAGGAGAGCTTGTGATGTTTTCGCCACTAAGGTCTCACTCTTCACTCAGCAAACTGTTAACAATATACCTGGATGTCATTATTGTTTGCGATATAATAAAAAGAAGAAAAATCTGCGTCAGTGTTGTCCTGCGTATTTGTTTGGAGCTGTAAATTATACTGAAGTGTATTTCAAATGACAGCAAATAAGGACAAAGTTGAGCTAAATTTCAAATACATTTGAAGTTGGTTAAATAAAGTTATGATTGAGCTTAGACAAATGTCTTATGGTAATGGGATGCAACAAATGAAAATGACAAGAACAGTAAAGAAATAACTGAAATGTCGTTTTGAAAGAGGATAGCAAATATGGGTATGTTTTAAGAAAAAAACGTTATTAAATTATTCCCGTCCATACAGATGGATTCAAGTTGTGTTTATAATAGCCATAAAATAAAATAAATAATACAATTACTTTTGTAAGAAAGATGACAGTGATTTGCCTTAATTTTCTACAAAAATATTTTCCTTTTAGAGTGTTGCTTAAATGTATCACAATAAAACACAAGCAAAATAAAAATAGAATACAGTAAGATAAAATCAAGTTACACCGTAAATAAAATGAAATGAAGTAAAGGAAAGAACCATTCTCTCAAACTGTTTACATCGAAACGTGTTTTTTCTAATGACGTCAACACGCATTGGCGTCGACAAGTGACGTGGCATTCCGGAAGTGAGTCGCAGAAAGTGAACAACGTTGGGACAACGTGAGTTCTGTGAGTTTCCCCCCCACGCAGTAGTTTCGTCCAACAAAGTAATCGTCAGTTGGAAGATAAGAACCAGCTTCTTCGCTACAATACCGCAATAAAAGGTAAGCAGTGCACAAATACCGGCTACGTGTTAGCCTAGAATGTTAGCTTAGTGCTGCTAAATAGCTCTGCGTTATTTACACCAGTTTCCAGAAAAGTACCAACAACAGTTATTTGCGGAGTAGCAACAGTTTCATATAGACATATCAACGTTAAATGTAGCTGGTACTTCTTTCGCTTTCCCTTTTATATATTCACATGCTGACATCTCTCTTCCCTCCTTTCTAAAACCAGTGCTCCGCCCATGGCTCTGAATAGATCCATGCATCCCCGGAACCGTTACAAAGACAAACCGCCGGACTTTGCTTACCTGGCTGCCAAATATCCAGACTTCCAGCAGCACGTGCACACCAGTCTCGCGGGACGACCAGTGTAAGTCCCTCAGACTGCAATGTGTTGAATCCTGTTTCAACATGTTACAGTGCACTTTGTCAAGTCATAGATGCTGTTACTACTAGTTTAAGACTTGTAAACATCCAGCTCGGCCAATGGGGGGGATCAGTCCACACGTGATCCACCCACTTTATTACAGTCAAATTGTTTTTTTCTATTTTGGGGGTCTAAATGAGTGTTTCCACCATTTAGTTATTCCAATGAGCTCCATGCACTCTAACCCATACAGATTTAGAATAGAATGACTTTATTAATCCCAGACTGGGGAATTATATTGACACATCAGCAGTGCGTATATACAATAATATAAACAATACTGTGAAAATAGAGAATTTAAAATTTGTGAGGAAAGGAGGGGGGACTTTGACTGTGCATCTGACTGGGAGAGAACAATGTTGGAATGATGCATCCCTTATATTTATGACTTTCTCAAAGCTCATATGTATCTGATTTGCCACTTTAAAAAGCCAAATGGATGTCAACCAAACTCCACCATTAAACTCCACCAAAGTCAATCATATGCAAATATAATGGATGCTGTGCTATTTTGTAAGTCCACAGTATTATAACCCGACATAACCAACTCTCGGTTGTTTGATGAATGGTCGCATGTAGTTAACTTGGAAATCTAGCCCGTCTCTCCCCATCCATCCACATTATCGAGTTTTCTTTGGACTGAGTCACATTTTGTGTTGATATTTCATTCACCGTTTTATACAAGAATATTTTAATTAATCTGTGATACAACAGAGCTGCAATCCACTATGGTGATATTTCATCATAGTCCAGGTAACTAAAGATCCATTTGGACCTAATTGGATTATTTGGGGTGGTGAGGTGATTCTAACAACACCTGTGCTGGGCAGTTATTTTAATCCCATCTGGTCTGTGTGGGTAAATTAACACCCTCACCTCTGTGATAATTACAGCTGCAGCCTCCTTATTTTAAATCTAGTTGGAGAGACAAACTTTTAAAGTGAATCCATGCCGCTTCTCCTCCTAATTACATTTTTAATCAACTCGGTGTGAAATTTGAGTGTTGTGTGAAAACGGAGCAGGCCAAATGAACATTTCTGCTAAATAGACGAAACACGTTAACACCAAAACAAAGGCCTATGGATGGAAAAACAATCCCTGTAAAAGCTCATCAGATGTGCAGTTGTAATGTCAGCCGTCCATGTCTACTCCTTATATTTACAATTCATGAACAGTTTATTTTACATACTGTAAGTATCGATAGCTGTCAAGTACAGAAATTAAGCATCAAGCTGATTCGATATTACCTCCTATAAATAATAATAGAAGATATCCATAAAAGCAGTCTTCTAGTGCTGCTGGTTCATGTTGATGGTGAAAACACAGCCAAATTAGCAGTTACAATTTATCTTGGTTAAGTTGGTACTAGTCTTGTCAGCATGACATTTTATGAATTTATATATTTTTTAAAAGTCGAAGCAAAATCCCAATGAATGCATGAGCTGACAGTTGTAGTGAGAGTTGTGTTTGAAGTCTGCTGTTCATCTGTCAGGACGGAGATGCTCTCCTCCCTCTTTGTGTGCGTTTTGTGAGACGGGTACCGTCGTCTGCTCGCCGAGGACATCACTTGTTACCGCCTGTGTTATGCAGATGAATGTTGACTTGGTGTCACTACGGCGAGTCTGAACATCTGTGAGTGAATGTGAACATATTGGTGTGGGCTGCTGATCCTTTTGTGGTTGTGAGGTGGCCAGTCAATCATCGCACGGCGGGAGGAGCATGTGCACATGTGGGCATTCTGTAAAGTCGGCTGGACGTCCGTCTGTGACAGGTTTTAATTATCAGTTTGACAGACAGACAGACAATGGGCTGCTAGTTTTAGTAAATGGACATCCAATGTGTACAAACTATTAGGATTTTCTTTTTGTTTTGTTTTTAAGACAAAAGTGTTGGGCAAATTTAAATTTTGGACCTGAGGGGTGGCGTCAGATGAAAACTCAAGGGATCAGCAGTGTTATTAGAAATCATCTTGATATCCATCCACCTGTTGATTTCAGTCTGGACCAATGTGCTGGACTCAAACATCCCTGCAGACACGGCAGTGGCTAAAATAAATCTTAATTTGGAGTCCGCCAGATGTTTGCTTAGTTTTTTATGTCCAGCACCTGGGTATTCTACGTTTTAACACATCGTTTCAATAGTATATTGCACATTGATCAGACTTCAACTCAGGCTGGAGTCGGCTGCCAGTTTATTGTCTTTGCCTGCTGCGTGAACGGATGTCCAGGATTTGTGTCTCGTTCCGTATGAGGTACCGGCTCTGGTTAACCGTCTGCAGAAATTTGGCTCTTCTTCCCCGTCAGTCTGTCATTCCATCAGCGGAGGGATTAGTGTGGTTTTGTGTTTCCCAATGAATTCTTCTACTGGGGTTTTTAAGTATTTAATCAGTGAGTTGGGGATGAGAGTAATCTCGGGGAGACACTCACTCAATCCTCGGGGGAGATACGCCTCCCTTCGTTTAAGGACCATGGGTGGGGAGGACTGATAGCGGTGGACAGAGAGTCAACCTCAGACCAGAGGCAGCAGAAGAAATATGGGGGACGTGATTGGGATTTAAGTGAGGAACATATAAAGTAGAAAAAAATGTCTGGATGTTGGTTTGTTTCAGTTTTTTGGGGAAGGAGAAGGGGGGGGGGGGCTCAGATCAGGCAGTCAGAGGGGATTGGAGGTATGAATGGGTATTAAAAATTCAACAGCCTGGGTGGCATTTAATTTGGTAGTCATATTTCTTTTATGGGCTGAGAGACCATCGTCTGTGTAATTTATGAAATGTTCAATTTTCACACCAGTTTTGTGTTCAGAGATGTATTATTGAACATGTTCTTGGCAATAGAACAGAAATGAGTGAATAATTATGACCTTGCGTGCCACATTTAAATTGATAGATGTAAACCTACAATGATCAACAGCGCTAGAAAGCCCAGGAGGGTTATTACCATGCAGATATGTTTTATCTGATGGGGATAGATAAGCCTTAGGCGGGAGCGGGACATTATTTTTTTACATATTTCACTTACTGAATGTGCTTTGAAGAGGCCGTCATCAGCTGTGTCATGCCCTCTAATATTCCAAATAATTTATCTGAAAGCCAGTTAATTATAAACCCACAGCGTTTCCGGTAAGCAGCTCCAGTGAGCCTTCTTGAGCTGACATGAACAGCCCCCATTAAATTAACTCAAGTAAACACAGTCTGTTCTTTTTTACATTGCATTTCCAATCACATCTTTAGCTTTTTTGTTTGCACAATTATTAATCAAACACAGTTTGAGATCATCTTCTATATTCTTGGAAATTAAAAAGATAAATGGAGGCTGTTAAATGCTCTTTTTAAAATGTATGTTTTCATTTCAATGCTTTGGGGCAAAATGCACCTAACTCCTCTGTAATGAAGCGTTTATGTGTGTTTGTGTTTAATCAATTAGCTCATCCCAGGCCATGTTATAAAAATAAAAGTAAGAGGTGACGACTTGCAAAACTCCAATATGCATTTTCTTCAACAAATTTAAATCATGATAAATATTCAGTAAACGATTTAGAAAAAAACATCCTTTCAGCCATATTTGCTGGTTATTTGGATCCCAACTAGGCTTTTTATTTATTTTTTTTACAGCATCAGCATATCTGCAGAATTGCAAAAATATCACTAAACGAGCTCAGATTTATTCAAAGACGGTTTAGCTTTAAATTCATGTTGAGTTTTAAATGATGCACACATTTCTGCTTTTGTAAAAAAAAAAACCCTGACATGACAGAAGTTTCTGCTTATCAGCACAAAAATGTTTCCCCAACACTCACAGTGAAGTAGAAGTACCTTGAAGGTCGTGTGTGTGTGTGTGTGTCTGTGTGTGTGTGTGTGTGTGTGTCTGTCTGTCATGATGTCGTCCTCTTCATCCATCTGAACCAAAGACGTTGCTTCTTCTCAGCACTTAAACCTTTCGTCTCACCCTGTTTGCTCCTTCTCACCTGCCCGGCTGCTTAACCTGAACATAAGCTGGAGTCAGGCGTGGTGCTTTAACAGATTCCCGGTGTCCCGTCGGTCACATTTGTGTCGTAAGCACGCAGCGTTGCACCTACGTGGCAGTACAGACGTAAATTGCGGGCGCGCGCACGCTCCGTCTGGCATCAGCCATTGCTCCAGCGTGGCTGGATTTGCGTGCTCTTCTCATCTGTTCCGTAGGTGGGGTTGCCATGGAGACATGGCATTCGCAGTGCTGCTGATGGGCGTGATCGCCCTGCGTTGCACACTCGCACATATCAGGGGCTAAAAATAGAGGGCTGGCCTGAGCAGCCTCCCGCTCTGAATATTGATCCTTGTCTAATGATGCCTCAGAGGAGAAATGAAAGAGGGCCGAATATCAGAGAGGCGAGCTTTCATTTTGGAGAAGACTGAGCGTTATGCTGATGTATCACTTCTCCCTCATTAGCTTGATTCAACCCCCCTAAGCTCAGGGCATTTTTTTTAAGTGCAAATTTCTTCACTGATTTGACTTTTCAAAACGTGTCGTACGTCCTGAAAGGAGAGCCAGGTGTTCGTTTTCCTCCAGGAGGTCACACGCCTTCAGCCACTGATTAAACTGGACCATTAACCTAATATGTTCATTAAGGGAGGAGACACAGGTTAAGATTGATGTCAGGCTGTACAGGTAAATCACTTCTCATTTGTATCCGTCAAACGTTGTTTGCCTTTTTTATCATGAAAATGGAGACTTCAGTGACCAGGGTCACCTCGCCCCTGTTTTGCACTCGGCCTTACTTTTTTTAGATGAATATTTAAGGGGCTTTTTTTTTGCCTTTATCATGCACCCAAAGGTAGAGATTTTATGATCCTCCGCCCCCTGCGGCCCACCGATTAATCGGTCGACCACTAATATAAAAACCTTTTGAAAGGTTCAGTGTGTATGACCTGCTCCAACGAAATGATCAGCATTTCACCTCTACTCCACCTGACTGTATGTGTCGATACAATCAAATTTTAGTCAGTTATACAAAAAAATCAAACTACTATTTAAAAGCAAGGCAAGAATATACACAAAATTCAACCATATTGCTGAAACTCCAAGATTCAATATTACACTGCTTATAATCATCTTGTGTGCCATCAGCCTGTTATTTACATTTGCCATCTGTGTGTTTGCGTCGCTTACCAGGGGCTCTACAGTCTGTGTATGCTTTGGAAGTTTGTTACTTGGACTAAATCCAAAGTGCCAGAAACTAGAAGTAGCTTCCAGGAGAGCACCTCAGCGGGTGAGGGGAACGGGCAGCACTTACAGGACATGGACGCCCAGTCAGCGGCCGCAACTGAAATTTAGCACGCACAAACACCTTCTCTTTTCTGCTACTTTGAATGTAAACAATTAAACAAACTGTATGTATGTATTATTGATAAGCCTTTGGGGTAACTCTACTTTGTTCTCTGGGCTGAGGGCCGACTAGTACTTCAGTCACTCACTATCTAAGTGGATTTACAAGAAAGTCCAGGTTAGTACAAGAAATTCCAGGGTCGTTTTTTCCTCTTTTCTTTATTGAAATTACCACAAAGATACAAAAGCTCGTAGAGGAAAAAATACAAGCAATACAATATAAAATCGCAATCCTTCAGAAGAAAAAAAAATCCAAAACAGAGAAGGGGGATTCATACAAAGTAAACATGGTATCACATATGCAAGACCATTTAAATACAAAGTGGAAAAGGAGGCAAGACCATGAAATAAAGGAGTACAAAACAGTAAGAAACCAACCATAAATCTTTTTGAAATTCCAGGTTATCTAAGTAGATATCTATGCAGCACAAAAATACCAAGTGGCACAATGTCAGAAACAGTTACTACTTCTCACTCCACTTTTTGATCTAAGTGTTGGAGGAGTTCTGGTCATCAAATGGGCCTAGAAGAAAGCAAATAAATGGAAAGTGGGATGCACTTTAACGTGTTGTGTATCAGAAAAGAGGAGCTGAATACTGAGAGATCAAAACATTTCACCTCTTCATGCATAATTGATTGGTGAAAAGACATAAAAACTAAAATCAATAGAAGGCTGCTTTGGATCTCAGAGTTATATCTCCATCTCAACCAGCAGTAGATTTATTTTTTCTCCTTTTTTTTTTTTTTACTCACACCAAATTGGTGAAATGCCAGACGCAGCCATCACCAGGATGTGTCTAATTACATCTGCCAAGGTGCGAAAGCGCTCTGCGAAGCTTTAATTATACCTATCTCGCCCACTCGTGCTGTCTGCCGCTCTCATGCCTGCTTGTGTGGCAGCTGAAATCATTAAACATGTCGAGAGGAAAACGCAGGAGAGCTGAGAGCGGGACTGAGAATTGGGACTAAAAAAGTGGGAGGTCTTAGCAATGTTGAAAATGTAAATTTCATTGTCATTAGCAAGGGATTGTTGAAATGATGGGCTGCTTATCTCCCTTTTGTCGTGCGTGTGCGTGTGCGTGTGCGTGTGCGCGTGCGCGTGTGTGTGTGTGTGTGTGTGTGTGTGTGTGTGTGTGTGTGCGCGTGCGTGTGTGTGTGTGTGTGTTTAATGTGAAATAATGAGGTTTAGTGCAGAGAGCTGCAGCAGGCTGGAGGAGCGGAGGGTTAATGAGGTGCGGTATTAAGAGCAGTTTGGTAAATTGCACTCAGGTCATCTCATTGATGAATCAAGAGGATCAGCAAGTCACTAGATTGAAATTATGGTTTCACACAACATCGGTTTTATTTTGTAGCTCTGGTTGCTATCAGTATTAATGTCTTCCAGCTGAACGTTAACAAATCGTAACAGTGCAACTATTACCCAAACTGTTCTAAGCTGGACTGGACACAAGGAATTAGAAATAAAATAAAACCATCTACATTTGGGAAAGTGGTTTAGATATTTTTATCTTTGGTGAATACAAACATTAGAGATAGAATAAATGCCAGAACTACAAAATTAAGACCTGCGTTATAATAAACCTGAAGGATATAATATACAGGATTGAAATGCCACCATGAACTCATCCGGCTACGTTTGTTTCTCCTCTAGTGTGAATTTCAAAGAGCCGGAGGCGGTGCGAGCGCTGACCTGCACCCTGCTGAAGGAGGACTTTGGTCTGACCATCGCCATTCCTCTGGAGCGCCTCATACCCACCGTCCCCCTCCGCCTGAACTACATCCACTGGGTGGAGGATCTCATCGACGGCCAGAAACAACCACGCAGGGGCATCGACATCGGTACCACCACTGTTTGTGTGATTTGCTTCATGTCTTTTAAGTTGCTCACGACTGATTTTTCATGAAACTGAGAGGAAAAAATACCCTTTGTGTCCCCCACCACGGTAATTTGCGTTTGAGACCCCCTGCTCTTGTTTATTCTGGATGTGGCTTCCAGCAGCTCAGAGCTCACCAAATGTCTGTTGGTGCTTCCAGCTGGTGCACATGAGCCCTGTGTGTGTGTGTGTGTGTGTGTGTGTGTGTGTGTGTGTGTGTGTGTGTGTGTGTGTGTGTGTGTGTGTGTGTGTGTGTGTGTGTGTGTGTGTGTGTGTGTGTGTGTGTGTGTGTGTGTGTGTAGGACCTCAGGTCACTGATGGATGACCCTGAATCTTTCTGTAAGCAGATTGAAGCTGTCTGCTCTCTGATGGATCACCACCGGGCGTTTCCTTTACTAACTGCTGCCACTTATATCCGAGGCCGGACTGACTTGTGCGGTTGTGGTTGTTGTTGTCATATGTGGATGATTCAATAACACCTGCTGGGACTGACATGTATTGTCCATTATAGACCCTTTTACCATTTACGTTAAACAACATATTTCCATATTATCCAATGAAAACTCATAACCATTCATCATCCTAATGAACACACATACTCAAGCTGCCAAAAACATGTTGTGTGCGCTTGTTTCCTCAGGCACTGGTGCGTCCTGCATCTACCCCTTACTGGGAGCAACAATGAACGGCTGGTACTTTCTGGCCACAGAGGTGGACGACATCTGCTTTGATTACGCTACAAAAAACGTGGAGCAGAACAACCTGTCTGACCTCATCAAAGGTAAATGTGGGTCACTCATCCTGAAGAACAATATATATAGAAGGGGGGCGACATAGATTTGTCTGAGCTGGGGCCACCATGGCTACAAGCAATAAGCTACTGTATGTGATTATGGTAAACGCCAACATGTACAATAACATTTGAACCAACATTAGCCATCATCGGCTAGTGGTCATTCCAGACCATGGAAGGCTGTAGCAGCTTCCAGACGCTCTCAGAGTTTTGACGTCATCTGTCTCATAGTACAATCGAAGGCCACCGCTTTGGACTGAGAACCAAAACGTTGACCTAGTTTCTGTCACAATTACCAACCTTTGTTTGGGACGGCCTGTAGTTGCACATCGTTAAACGCCTTTAGCCCCGTTTTGTTTTTCCCGAGAGCTGTTGTGATAAACTAAAACATTGCACTTACAAATCCCTGCTTCTGTGTGCCTGCACATTTCTAGTTGTCAAAGTCCCTCAGAAGACTTTACTGATGGATGCCTTGAAAGAGGAGACAGAAATAGTGTACGACTTCTGCATGTGCAACCCTCCTTTTTTTGCCAATCAGCTTGAAGCAAAGGTGAGTGTTTCCTTCCCTAAATCTTTGATTTTTTGACTGGTTCGGCTCATTGAGAGTAAACACTGCACTTGTTGACTGTGTATTTTACATGACAGTAATGGGATTCTAATAGGATTTGATCTAAATCTCTGTCTGTCTTGTTATTCTCTCCAGGGGGTAAATTCCAGGAACTCACGGCGACCTCCTCCCAGTTCAGTGAACACAGGCGGGGTGACGGAGATCATGGCGGAGGGCGGGGAACTGGAGTTTGTCAAGAGGATCATTCATGACAGCCTGCAGCTCAAGAAACGCTTGCGGTGAGATAAAGAGTCGGACAAACCTGACTCAAACACTACTTCTTACCGTAGTTATGGGTGTGTTGTTGTGTGTGTGAAGAGCAAATTTAAAGCAGATTTATTGATTTTCTCACACAGAAACTTTACATATTCACTCACATCTGAAATGGCAGATGGGTGAACAAGAGCACTGCAGCTTTTTGGAGAGGCTTGGAGAGGTTTAAATGGCTGCTGAGAGCACCAGTGAAGGGGAGACACTCAGAGGTTAAAATGTGCAGATGGGTCGCTGCACATTAATGGAGCTGTCACCCGCACTTGGTTTAATGGTTTTGGCACAAGCTCACCCTGTACTGTATCCGGGAGCCCACAGGGAACAGCTGTGTTTGGGTGGGTGGTTGGAGGGGGGGTGTCTCCAGCGGCCGTCACTTTACCCTCCCGCGTTACCCGGGCTGTCACCGGGGCAGCAGAATGAGACGCAGATCGAGGCAAGTGCAGAGTGGGGCTATTAAAACTGATTAGACATGCCACACCTGCTTTGCCTGTCTACAAGGGAGTGTGCTGTGTGTCTGTGTGTCTCATGCGTCACTAGAAAGGTGGGCGGCCCCGGAGAGAGACCGATCTTAACACCTGCCTGCTCTCGTGCAGCTCCGTGTTACAGTTTGTGTAGCGATGAAAGGAAGTCAGAACAAATCCAGTATTTGTTTAACAGGTTTGTGGCTCAGGCCAAACCAACCGGAGCTGGCTGTCACTCCAAAATGCATGCCGGGGCGCCAGAGCCACCAGGTGTCCATGGCAACCCTGCCAGCTTCACCAATAGGTCCTTTGAGACGCCCTCACCACCCCGCCCTGCTCCTCTTCTTTCCACTGAAGTGTAATTACGTCTGATAGGGGTAGACACCTCACTTCCCAGAATAAAACACACAAAAAGCTGCTAGAAAACCTGCTAGAAATGAGGTTATACTCATTTATCATGCCATTGATATGAAAATTACTATCTCTGCTAATGAGATTGTAATCATACGTGCTTCAATGTGTGAATAGAGAATATGGATACCAATGCAGCTGCTCACTCTGGGATGTTTGAAAAGCTGCAGGTGGAGGAGGAGGGAAGCCGGGGTCTGCTCTGGGCGTTCCTCCCCACTGTGTCGAGAAGTGGGGAACATCTGTGAATATTAGAGCTCTTCAATATTTCATTTTGTCAACCGAGGCTGACATGTTGCTCTCCCCCTCCCCTTCACCCGCTCTGGGCATCCTCATACCCCCCGAACCCTAATCATAGTCCTTTCTCTCTGTCAGGAACAAATCAGAAATGATTTCATCTACAGTCTTTGGGTGTGACTGTAGCTTTTTACCTTTTTATATTTAGGAACATGGCTATTTTCTAGGGCTTAATTTTGAACATGAGACATAGGTCCTTCAACCCAAAAGGAAAAAAGAAAAGCAATTTCCTGCACTCGTATATTAAATTTAAATCTGTACTGGTTATCGTGCTTTTCATACTAATGTAAGTGTATAAGCTGTTTTAATAATGTGCTAAACCTACTTTAAATCTAAATGTAGGTCCCTTCATGTATATCTTTACCACAAAGAAAACTATCTTTTTATTTTTGATTCAGGTCCAGTTTGAGATGAAAAAATAAAGCTGCAAACATTATTTTCATCCGACCATTCTGTATATTATTTCTTGATTAATTGTTTAGTCCATAAAATAAATGTAAATACAATTTTTGCTTTATAAATGATTAGAATTATTGTAAAATGTATATTTTCTGTTGATTAATCCAATAGTTTTTAACATAGGAGGAGGCTGAAGTACTTTTTGAGCCCTGTAAGAGATTTTTATTGTTGTGGCCGCACCTTTTGAAAGCGACTCGGATGATTCAACGTTTCAATCAACCCGGAGCTTCTTTCATCTGAATTTTGGCAGCTGGACAGTCGGAACACTGTTTCAAGGGATTTGTTCAAAGAGACCATAAAGAGCAACAAAACAATTATTTTCATCCCCAGTTGAACTTGACACTCTTTAGTTTGTATGGATATAAGCTAGCTTCACATATTTATTTATCACACCTTTTTATGGTTTTATTCCTAATGTGTGATTAAATAAAGAGCAGATAATTAGCTTGAGATAACGTCTCATTAAAACCAAACAAACCATGACCAGGTTTGTTTTCCTTCCAGTCTGACTGCCAGATGTGTTTATCTTCCCTCCATCTTCCACAGCTAGACTCTACTGCTTATTGATCAAGACCAACTTCACCTCCTTTATTGCACAGCAGAGATTATTGATCAGGCTTCCACCAAGGGGCAACTTCAAAACAGCTTTTCCTCTGCTGCGGACCGTGCGCTCACACACACGCAGATGTTTTTCCCGTCTCATGTTATACTTTTCGTGTTTGTCTCGCTCCCCAAAGCTCACCTCGGCTCGTTTGATCTCTGCTTGATAGCTCGTACCCGCGAACGCAGCGACACGCAGCTGGTTAATATGGATTCTTCTTTCTGCAGGTGGTACAGCTGCATGTTGGGGAAGAAATGTAGCTTGGCACCTTTGAAAGAGGAGCTGAGGAAACAAGGGGTGAGTACCGACAAAAGCAAACATACATCTGCGTCCTCTGCGATCAATGAGTCGCGAGGCATCCAGCAGCTTTTGATGTGGGTTTGCTCAAGCAGGAAGGTGCCCCTTCTGAGCGGAGTTTGATAATGGGCTGTTTAAAACAATCTTTGCCTCCCTCCCGGCTCTCAAACCACAACACTCTTCTGGGAGTTTGCATTGCACGTTCAGGGCAGCAGAAACCCAGAAAAATAAAAACCCATCAGCTCTTTCTAATCTGCCCACTAAGCAACGTCACAAACCAGCCATGAAGGAGGTGATCTGTGTTAGCGGTGCGTGACTGAATCACTCGGCACTCTATAGCGAAACATGCATTACCGTCATTAAGCCACCTAATGGCCCAGCACATGACTCCTGACTGCTGCAGGCCTCTTGTCCTGTGCCAGTCACTTCCATGCCATATCTCAGAGCCCCTCCAGAGGTTTCCGGGTGCTGTCGCTGCTCATCAGGGTGAGTGCAGCCTTGGCTCACGTCCAGAGAGGAGACAGTCGCCTCCTTTTTAAAGTGCGTGTAAATAGAAACCCAGCTTAGTTAATATGCTAATGCTTTTATCGCCCATTACTCGATCTTCTCTCCAGTGTCTCCTCACCTCTCTTTGTGTGTGTGTTTTTTTTAATTTAGCAAATGTGAAGTCTCAGATACAGAGCTCTTTGACCTCTGACCTTTATCTTCGTGGCTCACCTACTCGTATTTACTGAAGCAGTCCTGAGAGACGCATAAAGTGCTCTGTTAGCACAAGGGTTGTTTTTCACACCACATGGGAGTGATTTTTCAAATCATGCATGTTTATTTTCTCACCCACTATTAGAGATTTGGAGCTCAGTGAAACCAAAACTCCCAGCAGGAAATATGCTGGTCTGCTGTATGATTTGGTTTTATAGTTTTATCATAAATCGTAATATCAAAGTTCAGCCAACTGTTTCAGTGGCTCGAGCTGTTTTAATTATTTTGATGTTGTTTTTGTCTATTCTATTTTATCTGTAGTTATTTAATCTGTATTTTTTAACCAGCATTGATTAAGATGGGAGCACTATAATTTCCACCAGGTGTAAAGCTACAAGGTAAATGCTACTCCCAGAGAAAAGCACCGTGTGATTGCAAGTTTCCTCCTCTTATTTTTTTTTAAACCGTGTCTTATACTCTAATCATATAATTTGGAATACCCTGGCACGGCCCATAATGACAACATAACCAGAAAGTAAGATATAATTAGCTGTAATTGAGTTTTGACCAAATGTCAATGTTTTGGCCTCTGGAGCATCGTTGCTGTTGAAATAAACATTGTGCGTTGTGACATCAGCTACTCAGGGCAACACAGTGCTGATCACACCTGATCATACCTCTTATTTTCTTTTCTCTCAGGTCCCTAAAGTAACACACACAGAGTTCTGCCAGGGACGGACGATGCGATGGGCGCTGGCCTGGAGCTTCTATGATGATGTCATTGTTCCGGTAAGTGTAAGCTGATTTTATTTCCTACTTTATGCCCTCGGAAGAACTGCCACCCACACTCGACAGATTATTTTGTGGTCAGTATAGCTCGGTTGAAATTCAATACCGATATGCATCGGGGCAATAGACTTGATTTAGTACCAGAAGTAAAAACACATGAAGATAATCTCAACAGTGTCGGTCATTTTGCTGCTTGAACTGGATATTTCCAAAACCCCAAAACGTGGTCCTCAATTATGCACCACCTCCATCCTCCTGTGTCCTCTTTCTCCACAGCTCCGTTCCATTAGAAGCACTTACCCCCCTTCTCCTCTGGGGAGATGTTTATGTGATTTTTAACATGCTGTATCCAGGCAACAGTTGCCAGGGCATGGCTCTGTGCATACACACCATGGAGTTGTCGTGTCTGGGCAACATCAGAGTTGGAGATAAATAGAAAGCAGGGACAGTGAAGTAGCCACAACGGCTAGAGGCTGTGCGGTGACGACGGTTTGTGTTTTGCTGGAGTCTCTATTTTGGCCTTTTCTGCATAAAAGCAGTTGAGCAGAATGATTGGCCTACATACTCTCCTGTGACCCTCCTCCTCCAACATCACCACCACCTCAAAGCATATCCACCGTCATTTACAGTCGAGAGCTGCTCGCCATCAGTACAACACACATCCCTCCAGTGTGTGTGTGTGGGTGTGTGTGTGTGTGTGTGGGTGCAGGCTTACATGGCAGAAGTTTCTGCATGTGTAATTCCTTGTCTGGTCCACTGCCTAATTCTGCCTGCATGCATGTGTTGCTGTGGACGTCTGGTATGTATATATGTGCATGGGGGTGCTCATTAATGTTACATATAGTCTATAACATATGTGACACGCATGCTACCATGACCTACTTAACCCTCTCATAACCAGGTCAGAATGCATGCAAACTGTTACTTCCAGTACTTTATTTTCTCTTTCTCCCTGTAGGTTGGTTTGTTCAAAGTTTTTTAACCACACAGGTGACAAATTATCTTTAAGTTGAATCTCAGGCTACAACACATGGATGTTTAAAGAGAACCGCTTACAGCGTTGGGAAGCAGCACCGCGTTGATTCCTATTGAAGTTGCTCAGCAGCGCATGAAGATTGACTTCCAAGTATTACCCGAATCTTCCAGCCATCTTCCGCATCCACTGGCCCCCATTGTGCAGGAACACTAGTGATTCCTTTAACCCCGCCTCCCAGACCTCGGTCTCATTCTCATTCACATGAATGGGGGAAAGAAAATAACTCAGCTACTAGTGCATTTTACAACTTTTAGGACCTTATGAGTTATATAAAGCTAGCACATACTACCATAACATGTCTCTTGGTTGAGTTGCATTGTGGGAAATATAGGCATCAGGTTTAACAACGAAGAAAAATGTTTGGAATAATGAGGACGATATTTCTGGCTACTGCATGGATTTTAATTACTATTATCTTTTATTATTAACTTTCCACCGTGTCTGATGTTATAGGAGTTCATTGCTAAATTGATGGAGTACTCTTTAAAGTCAATATTTTTCATAGCTTTTATGCTTGTGTCTCTGCCTTGTACAGCCTCCCCAGTATATTGTTCCAGACAGGCTTTGGTTTAGTGCTGTGTTCAGTACTTGGCTTTTGATCTGGGTTATTAAATGCACAATAATATAAGATCTTCTCATTACCAAGAGGGAAAGATGCAGAGGGTGGATTAAATTAATTGCACAGAAGAAAAACAAAATACAGATAAAGAAATCCAGCAAACACACACAAAGGGATAGACGTTGGTTGGTGAGATTAGAGCACATGTAGACAGTATAAAGGAACTAGTAGACAGAATAGATGGAGGCATCCAGGCTTTATCTGAGCCCTGAGGCATGTTGTTACTCATACAGGCCTCTGGCAGGAGGGGGTTCACAGAGGTCCAGAGTTCAGGAGTCGGTGCAGGGTTTTGGGACTTGCAAAAAGGAAATGGGGGTTGGGAGAAGAGGGTTGATAAGAGTATGATTTGCAATATTTGCCTGAAGGTTAAATCTGCAGCATTATTTTGTGTGTGTGTGTGTGTGTGTGTGTGTGTGTGTGTGTGTGTGTGTGTGTGTGTGTGTGTGTGTGTGTGTGTGTGTGTGTGTGTGTGTGTGTGTGTGTGTGTGTGTGTGTGTGTGTGTGTGTGTGTGTGTGTGTGTGAAAAGCATGCAGTGAGGTGAGAGTGTGTAAGTGGGATTAATAATGGAGTGAAAGAGCAGCAAAAGTCAGAAGAGGATGTGATTCAGTGGAGAGGTTTCATGTAAAATTGTACACGTGGCTTCCATGCTCTTCCATGCTCTTTGTCTGAGAGGCTACCTTTGTGTCTGTGCATGTTGCCAGCGTGTGTTTGTGTGTTTATATACTGATGTATTAGTGCAAGAATCTTTGTCAAGGAAGCTGTGTACGCACAGACAGGTTTGGCGTGATTGGATCTTATTGATTTCCTTTCCTTGTACAATGAGCTGCAGGGCTTTCAGAGCGTGGAGGGAAAAGGGGGAAGATATGTCTGCGAGAAACAATAAGAAATAAGAGAAGCTAAACCATGTGGTTCATCCTCAACCCATCAATTAACTATGTTCATCAAAGCAGATTATTCTGGTTCTGTTATTCTTCATTTTTGGATACAATACAAATATAAATATATTACATGCTAACCTTTTTTTCAAAAAGAGGCTACAAAGTCTTCCGATACACTAAGATGAACGGGTAATCAAAAGTTGACTCGGAGATCAGTGCAGCAGTGTGAAGGTCACAGTCTGTTCCTTCCCCCGGCTGTTTGTAGGTCAGTCGGCCATGCTGTCTGCTCCGTCACAGCAGAGTGCGGCTGCGGACCCCCGCTGTCTCTCCACTTTCAGTCAGCCTGCAGTGATTCACGAGTGCAGCGGTGACTTGTTTGCTGCAGCAGACGTCAAGGTTGTGATCGCTGCAGAGTGTCTGTTGTATTCAGACACGGTAACGACCGCCATCACAGCATTAGAGGGGATTATTAATAAGGAATGGTGTTTACTTCAAGGCAGGTTCAGGGGGAGCTCATGTGGTTTGAGCGCCCTCTTGTGGCAACATACATATTCTGTTTGACAACAGCTACCACAACTGAAAGTAGCAGCTCATAAGGAGTAACAATCATTCTACTCTGTCATTATATGTTGGAATTGGTTTGTAAATGATATATAGAGGCTACTGGAAGGAGGTCTGGATGCTTCCTCATTAAAAAAACTAATTTGGTAATTAGGTTAAGGAAAAGAAGTATTACCCTGCCAATCACCACATGCAGAAATTGAAAAGAAAAACAACTCAAATGATTCTTTCTGTGATGAATATGCAGAATCAATTTTGTTCTCACACAAGCACAATTCAGCCAAGACCTTTGCAGATTTGTCATTGATCATATTTCAAAAATCTTTGCATTTGATGGTGAAAATGTGATGTTTGGTCTCTTTCAAACCCACCTTTCCCTATTATACTGAACATTTTCAAGTTCATATATCTTTCTAACTGAGTTTGAGTTCATTTGTGGTTCTGGATGATCAGAGATGAGATGATGATGTGTATGAATTTACTGAAAGATTTTCAATTAGGTGCCAAATTGTCTAAATATTCAAATCGTCCAAACATGTAACCTGGGGAGGGGGGGAGGAGCTTTTGTCTCAGCAAAGATTTATTTATTTATTTATTGCCAAAAACATACAATGCAGCTTTGCTTGCTTCACAACTCTTTGTTGCCCTCTGTTGGCAGCCCGGTTCTTGACATAGTTAAATTTGAGTTTCTCATGAGTCAAAGATGTGCATTTGAAAAATAAAAACAAAGCATAAGCATACAGTCTGGTCAGAACAATATGAACGGAGCTGTACATATTTTCAAGTCAAGGGGGGTCCAGACAGTGATAACTCATCCTCAGAGATACTGAAATACTGTTTCCTGTGGCTGGAACAAAAACTCCTCTCTATTGTAATTTGTTTTTTGTTTTTTTACTACCAGATTGATCTAGAATTCATATTTTTAGAATTTAATATTAATATTTTTATTCAATATTTTAGATTGCAGGTATCACTGTAAAATAATGTTGTTGACCACAGGTATCTTTGACTTCACCCACACATCCCTCTGCCACTCAGTTTCTCTCTTAGGATCTACCCTTTGAAACACTTTTCATTTGTGTCCATTGTGTTTTTCATGTCCAGAATACAGACTATTTATTCATTTTCTGCCTTTTATCTCAGTCTCCTCCCAGTAAGAAGCGTAAGCTGGAGAAGGTGCGTAAGCCGCTGTCGTTCACACTACCGGCGGCTGGACTGAAGGAGCTGCAGGCCAAAGCCTCAGCTTTAGACGGTACATCCCGCAACCCTGTGGACAGCATCACTGCTCTTCTGGAGAAAACACTCACTGACCTGCGGGTAAGCTTTAGGGCTGCACTGCCGCAACGTATTACGAGGTTAAGTTTCACCCTTTCTTTAGTTGTAGACTTGGGGGACATTACTAGTGTTTAGTAACGTCAGGCTCTCCTTGTCCACAACAGCCTACATGTCTATTGTTTCTGTGATTGGCTAGTACTGGTTGCGGTGCTCTTCAGCTCATTCTTTGTCGCCAGTATACAGAAACCTTTTCTCTCTTTTCTGTGGATGCTGCCACCATACACGTCACCTGCTTCCAGATCAGCTAATAGCAAAGATTCAATGAGAGCACATGAGGATCTCTGTAGCTGTGCCCAATAAAGCTGCAGCATCGTTGGTACGCTGCATTTGAAGACGATTGCGTCACAGCGGCTACGACAAGGCTGTCCCATTTCTTTGGCTCCATTTTAATCCTATAACGTGAGGGGCAAAGGTGACACAAACAGGGAATCCTTTGTAGACCAGACCGTCTCATTTTAAAGGACCCGACCGACATAGACCTTCTGATACTTTTAAATTCCCATGTACTAAATATGTAGTTCCATCTGCTGTAACTGCATAGCTTTTGGCTGAGATCATACATCTACTACATCATACATCTCTAGTCAATATCATCGTGAGTCAGATTGTCTTCTATGTGGCTCTGCAGGTTCTACACAAACGTGACCCATGCGGAAAGCAGGAGCAGAGCTTATTTCTAACAGCTATTGAGAACACCTGGCTCCATGGACGACAGAAACGACGTGAGGGGATGCGTCAGTTGCGAGAGCTTCCCAGGGCGCCTCACGGTGCTGGAACCGGCTCTCGACCCACTCTGGCCACTGCTGCTCCCGCCACAACGCCAGCATCTCAAAGCCAGTCTGCCTCCACACAAGACGACAACAGCCAGAGTGGCGGCGCTCAAAACAAAACAACATCTGTACAAGAGCTAGCTGGTGAGCAACAGGCTGCAGAGCAGACTGAAAATGGCCCCTCTTCAAATGAGACAAGTAAAGAGGTAACGCACAACCCAACTGCAGAACAGAAAGAGGTCTTAGAAGATGTATCAGGTGAAGATGTGGACATGGAATATTCTACCTGCACAGACGCAGGGAAGGAAACGCGTCCACAGGAAGCATCTGCTGCAGCGAGCGAACCTCCCTCTAAGCGACCCCTGAGTCCCGCTGCAGTCGAATGCTTCCTGTTTAAGTGTCTGCTGAACGTGATGCTTGAGGAGAGCGACGTAGTGATTGAGATGCACTGGGTCGAGGGTCAGACTAAAGACCTGATGAACCAACTGTGCACATACCTGAAGAACACCCTTTTAAGGTCTGTCGCAAAGCACTAAATGTTCAGAAAATATTGTCTTTTAGATTTTATTACTGAATTTACAGTGACCTCTGGAGGTTTATCCAGTAGATAATCAGGAGTTCACATCATCTTATTTTCTTGTTCTTGGTTTGTTTACATTTTAAACTCATACATACTGTATATTGATGTTTCTTGCTGACATTTGTCAAAACATTTGCAATAAATGTACATTTTTCAAAAAAAAAAAAAATCTGCTTCATGGTGCATCTTTTAAGCTGTGTTTACATTTAAATGACCACAAGAGGACAGTGTGTGTGTGTTACTCTTATAAGGAGCTTTATTGCTGTCATGATCTTTTTCTTTAATTGCATTATGAGACATTGTCTTTGTGAATGGCTTTGGAAGTTGATCCCAGTGTTTCTTAAATGTTGGCACATCTTAAATGTACACACAGCCTGTTTAATTCAGGAACTTCCTGGAGCCCCTCAATCCTTCCTGTGCCTGGAAAACCTTTAGTATTGTGATCCTTTATTATTACTCTGTTGTAGGCAACACAGTTCCTTACCAGAGCTGTGTGAATAACAGGAAGAGTCACCTAAATATCCAGGGCTATGCATGTGCAAAATCACTGCATGTTGCAAGCAAAAACCCAGTTCCTACTCATACTACAGTAGATAGTTTGACCATTTTGGTGTACCGTAATAAGATTACTATTATTAATTGATTTATCTTTCAGGTCATTCATCAAAGAAAAAGTCCAAACATTCGTTGGCACCATCCTCAAATGTGACCATTTTTTCTTTTGTTTTTTTCTTAATATCTATAGATGGCTATGGATACTTATGTATCCTTGTCTATATTTGTTTTAGTATTTTCTCTGTTCAGATTCAGCACAATACATTGCTTGCTGATTGGTGGCACTGGGCAACATTAATTATATTATTATTAATGTGTCACACACATGAACCTATTTATACACAAGTATTAGTATTCTACAAGTAAAGTGTAAATATAAAATACAAGTTATCCAAAAAAAGAGACCTCAGTCATTAGTTTCTATACGATTCTGAACGAAATCTACTGCCATCTTTGAGCTAAAGTGGTTGCTAGGCAACACATGACGGACAACAGTGTTAGCATTTAGCTAGCAACATTTCTGTTACAGTATGGTTAAAATGTTAAATTCTTAAAAAAAAAAAAAAACATTTAAAATAAAAGCGGACAGACAAGTAGCGCCAGTTTCGCAACTGAGGCGGCCGTGACTCAGCTCTTGAGCGCAGCTTTATTTCACCGTCGTGAGCCTACTCCAAGTCTACTTCCGTGTTTTGTGTCTCTCTGTGTAATGTGCGCGTGGGACACGGGCCCGGGAGGGCGCGTGTCTGGGTTCTGTGGGCGGTTACAAACGGTGCGTGATTCACAAACCGTATTTGTTCCTACTACTTTGAGCGCCATCTTGTTTGTAACTCTTCTACGTAAGTGGTAGAGTTTCTACCGAGGGGGTATCCGATTACCCTTTTTTTCCTCCAGCGTTTAGACTGGAAACCTCTCCCTGTAGCACTCGGGCGCATATCGCATTTGCTTTATCGCCGTTCTGTTTAAAAAAACAAAACAAAAAATAAGCTACAGTCTTTGCTAACTGGACAGAAATGAGCATCGAAACGCTTCTGGAAGCAGCCAAGTTTTTGGAATTGCAAGCCCAGCAACAACAGAAAGCACGTGGTAAGTTTTATATTAGAAATGTAGTATATGATTTTCCTACGTCGGTAACGGCGAAGTATTGCACGTAAAATGCTTAACAATTCAGTGAAATGTGTCTATTAAGGATTACTCTTCTGAGTTGTAGGTGAACCCTGTTTATCGCTGATGTATAAGCGAACTACTTACAGAAAGAACATTGCGCATTGTTCTTGTTTAACGAAAGAGTGGAATGTGTTTCAGTCGATCGGGGACATTTTAGTTTTTCTTTCGTATTCGTTTCAAGTGTGCGGACGTGTTGCGGGTTTTTTTAGGGGGGGGGGGGGGGGTAACCTCTTTTGGTTCGTGCTAACAGTTTGTTCGCGTCTTCACTTAAACCTATCTAATATCGGTTAATGATACATATACACGGGTTGCTGCAGTATCGGGGGTTACTGCATCGAAACCTGCTGCATAGACGCGGTTGTTAACAAAACGCTGAGCTGCACAGCGACGTCACTGTAAAGTTCTCATTTCCCTTCGTGCTTTTTTTCGCGTGTCGGTGTATTTGTGGCGGACTGACTCATTCCACGCGCCGCTTCGAGACATTTAAAATCAAATAACCCAAACATGCGGACATAAAAGGGCGGTGGCGCGGGGAATGCCGAGCTCGTTTTACGTAATGACCCGACATCGTCCGTTTGGGGGGGGTGGGGGATCAAGTGACACTGGTTTTCAGGCTTTCCCTACATGCATCTGTCTCTCAGTCGTTCCCGCGCTTTAATAGAAAATGCTTCTTGTTTGTAGCTCTATAACGCAATGTATGTGCATGTCCCAGTCTGATCGGTTTCTGTCATGTAAAAAAAACAACAAACTCTGGCCTTTCAGTCGCTTTTGGAGCGCTTTGAGTGTCTGTCGATGACGTGCACCAAAACCAGCCACGCCTCCATATGTTAACAAGAGGAGGTGGCCCCGCCCTTTCCACCACGTGCGTGCTGGGCTACCCCCCTCCCAAAGATTGTTTATGAGGAAGATGATTTCCTGCTAAGCCTATTCTGGAGGAAAATCTGATCTCATAAGAAGAAATGTTTTGTACTACGTCTCTGCTAAAAACAAATCACCGTCTGTTCAGTTTCACAAAGAGAACAAAGTATTTTTCAAAGATTTAATAATACCTGCTATGGTTTTTCTGTTATTGTTTAACCCACATGCAAAGTACAACATTAATGCAAGCTCTATTGGTCAATAGAGATTTGAGTAACCGTCACCTTCATTTACGTGCGTGGTATAAGAAAAATAAGCCCCTTTTTACAAAAGAAATTCAGAATTTTAAAAAGTCATCTTGGCGTGTGAGTAAATTGGTTTTGGAAGATGAGTTAAATCAGACAGCGATCAGTGGAACATGTCCTTCAACCTTCGTACTGTATTAACAGCACATATAGAGCACAGTTTTCACAACCATTAAGCCACTTTCACACATGGACTCTAATCTGTAAACACTGCCAGTTTTGCATGTCCTGGGTTGCTCAGTCAGTTGCCTTACTTGGACATTAGTAACGTGTCTATTATGTGTTCCCGCCTCTAATTCGAAGCTTGTGAATCAACTGAGAAAGTGACACTGTAATTACTGCCCCTGGACTGTGAAAGTCCTTTTTATAGCTCCAGATTGCACTCAAACAACAGCTTTTTTTCCTCCTGCAAGATATATAGCTAAATTACTTGTATCAGGTGTGACAAGCATTCAATATAGTATTTTTGGAGCACCTTAAAAAAATAAATAAACTGAGACCAAAATGCTATTTTTTCCGGAAGAAAGACACATTCTGAAAATGCATCCACCTTCTATCATGAAGGAGACATTTGTGACATTCAGAAAGGCTCAGAGTGAGAGCTCCTGCTTCTTCCCTCTCCCAGCTCCTCCTGCCATGCTGCATAGGGAGAGAGGCCTCCTCCCCGCCTCCTCCCTCTCTGCTACTGTAGAGCAGGTCACTGTGTGGAGAAAAGTAGGCCAGTGTCTCTCTATGTGCTACAGTTATATAATGTCTATAGAAAATCATGCCTTGTTTTTCTAAGCGCTTCATAAATTTTCTCTGAGAAAAGGCACTCCTCGGTCAGTCGGGTGTCTGGGCACAACAATCTAAATTATCAGTCTCATAACAGGGCATTCAACGTCTCATGAAATCACTCTAGCTCCGTAACCAGAACATCTTGTTCTTTTCTTCTTTATTTTACTGTGGAAGAGAGAATTGATATGTTGTATATGCAGCAAATGGTGACACCCTCGACTGTTAAATATGATGCCATTAAATTATTCTCCAGAGCTATTTAGACCTGGAAATGTCTTTTGTTTTTTTCACAATGGTAGAGTTAACACAAAGCTACATAATTGGCCATAAAAATATTTGCATATGAACAAAAAACAATATAGGATTTGCATTATATCTCATTTGCAGCTTTTTTTTTTTTGTTAAAGGTTGAGCAAAGTCTCAATGAACGTTGTTTGTGAAAGCAGGGCTATAATGTTCCCGAACTTGAAAATCATAAATTCCAAATACACTGTTGGAAGATTGTATTCTCTGGGGGACTCACTATACACTGGGGAACATTTTAAGAAGTATCCATCACATCGCAAACTTATTTACTAATGGTTTGCCCTAATGCAAATTACTAACACTAAATGCTAAAACAAGTAGTCCAATGTTCAAGACAAACATATTAGAAAATATCCTGATATTCAGCATGCTTTAAAGCTAATAATAATATAGGTTGATTAGAGATTGCCAGTTTATAATGTACACCTAGTTGTCCACATAAAGGTTATACTCAGTGTTTTGTTGCTACTGTTCTTGAGAGGTATTGATTGAACCTCATGATCGTTTTCTATTGGCTATTGGTGTTATCAGTGTATCCAGAGATGTAGATGAAGTACGCCACTGAATCTTAAGTTCTGCAGAAGAGACCAGTGTGTGTGTGTGTGGTGCTGCAGGTGACCCCGGTTCACTTCATATGTGTTGTTCATGTTGTATAATGAAAACTGTCCGACATGTGCTAATGTAGGTGTACCTTGATGCATGTGCGCTAGTTCTTCCATAGCCGCTGCTGCCTAAATGCTGATATTGGTTTGCCTCAGTTATGGCCTTGTTGCATGAAGACGTGCAATGCAACTCAGCGCACCAAAATCTCAGCTTGTTCCATCATCCAACATGTACAATGTAACTCTGACGGCTCCTCGACAAAGTAAAAGTTGCATGTCTTGAAATGCGTTAGCTGCCATGGTCAATTCAGGCAGAGCTAAACCTGAGAGCATCTTTGACTAAATTAAATAAATAAACAAACGGCTTAAATAATGAATTAATAACATCCATTACACATGCTGGATATGAAAGTATGTAAAAGGAGCCTGTTTTTTCAGGAATACTTGGACCCCGCTGTTGCTGAGTTGATGATACGTTATTTTATACACCTGTATGATATCTGTTGGAGCCATAAATGATGGCTGTACATTTATGTCTGTTTATCCTTGTTGCACATGTTAAGGTCACCATGGGTGTTGCAGGTAAACTCTATATTGCTCTGTTATTGAAAGCTCGAGGCAGCCACAGCAGAAAGCCAGTCATCCTATATTCAACAAGGTCTGTTTGCATAGAAGTAATTTTGCTGTGAAGTGAATTCGTTATTGAAAGGGGACATCACCCCAACAGTCATTGTTGCTTGGTCATTACTTATTGAGTGTGTCAAAAACACAGTCTGCTCTTGGACAAAACCCATTGGCTAATTGCTGTTTAGGATAGTTGCTTTCTCATGCTCTTGTGTTGTCAGTCAATGTTCTAGTGTGACTCTGCATCTTTAATATCTAATTTTAAATGTACTATTTAAATGAATTGAAATACATAGTCATTTATATTATCAGAAGTTTATATTCAAATGAGTCATCTTGCTTTGACTTACCTTGACATAAGCTTGCATATTTTGACAAACACTGTGCAGACCTGCAAACTCATGAGGTGAAAAAGGTGACAACCCCAATGTGTGATGTCATCCATCAAACTTAAATTTTACCAGTTAGACCACAACACATTCACATTCAAATATGACTTTGTGAATTTGGCGCAGACTGATGCAGTTAAGCCAGTGGATAATGCCTTTACTTTAATCTATTAAACATCAACATGTTTGAGCTTTTCTTCAAAGATGTCTGAAGTCAATTCGGATTACTAACTTGTGCCATTTCAGGAGTGATCTCCAGTAACGGTTAACCTTTCAAATATATCCCAGCAGGCAGCTTGTTATGTCCCTGACATAGGTGACATGGTGAGGGTTCGCTCGGTATGGGGCTTAGTAGAGATGTAGAGCAGAATTGCAGTCACCTCCTCAATTCAACTCTGTCAGTGGACTGTGACCAGTATTATGTTACAGCAAGATGTACCTCCATTAGAGCAACAGCCGTCTTTTCAGAGTGTGCTTGAAGCTTGACAGGACTTTTTGCATGTGAAAATACACATGCATTTAAACCTTTTACAAAGAAGCACAGAAAACAGAATAGCTCTCATTTGACTTTGAGTACTCCCTGCTGTTGCTGCAAGATTCTTTGTATATATCTTCATGCAATTTTTTAATGGTTTTCTGCTGGATTGAGCTAAAACCTGACATTACATGCGTTTTGGGTAACTAAGGACATCAAAAAGAAAAAGTAACGTAAAAGGTTTGTCGAAGTTTTGTGCACACAGTTTGGCTAAGGAAATACAGTGGAGTGCAACAACTTGTCAAGGTATGCAACGGCATTAACTACCAAAGATAGCAAATTCAACCTAAACAAATGGACTTTGCACATGCTATTAGCATAGACATTACAAAAAAGGAGACGCCTCACTGAGTCAGTTTCCTGTACCAGTGTCACTGTCACGTGACGTTCACAACTCTCCTGCACGGCCCTTTAGGAGACTAGTGGCAGGTCCTCAATCTATAACTCCAACGGCAGAAGTGAACGTGAACACAGTTGACTATAGAGCGAAAGAATTGATCATAATCTAAGTAAATACTGAACCAATTTTCCACAAGCCACATATCTTTCAAACATTCTGAGACTAAAATGGCATTTTTTTCCACAGACATCTGGAAAAAATGGACGTTATTCAAAACCTTTCTCTGTCTGAGGAACACACTCTCACGAGATCTAGCAACAAATGTTCACGAAAGCCTGAGTTTACTAATTTCTGTAATTCTACATGTGGCTGTTAGCTGTGTCAATACCCAATGTAAGCAAAAGAAAATATTATGCATTAGGCAAATATAACCTGGTGTACTTCTTATCCATCTACACAGCGTTCACAAGCGGACACGCCACGCCCACTAAGACAGGAAGTGTATATCCTTGTAAGGCATCGTCTTTGTTCCAGAGCATCTTTGATTAAAGTTTGCCAACATGCACATGCATATTTTGGTAACGTCTGGATTTTTAGACATATTTGCACAAAGACATGTTCGTCGGGTATCGGCTGTCTTGCTGTCAAATCGTCAAGTGCTTCAGGATGCTCTCACAGACATTGTAAGGCCTTTATGCACACAAGTCTGGATTACTGCAGTCGTTGCCTGAAGGAATTACCTATGAATCATTGTGTTGTGACATTAAACACAGTGTCACCAGGGAAATCCCAGAGGCGTTAAAAAAAATTGGCACATAAACACACGTGACATCAGAGCGATGCAAGCAGAGGCTATATTACCCACCTAGTTATTTATCAACCATTTTTTTGGCTTCGACAAGCCTACGACATGTTAAAATCAGGAAGTAAATAACACAATTGTACATAGCAAGGTTTGGCATCATCAAGGTAATGTGATATGTATTCATACAATTTCAACCCCTCACAGCCTCCCCTTTCACGAATACCCTAATCAAGGTTGCAGTTCTATTTTTGATTGTTTCGCTGTAATTTAACAAAACTAAAGGATATGATATTCTGTGGGGTAGTACTGTGATTTATAATGAAAGTATTTCTTCTGTTAACCAGCCTTGTTTTCTTCCACAGAGGATGAACTAAAGGAGAAGCAGCGCCTGGAGCAGTTGGCAGAGCAGAGGCACTCTGATGTGAACTATAACTCAACAATCATCATCAACAATGTTTGTAAAGCAGAGGATCGTTTCATGGAGTGCCGCCCGGCACCTGTGCCACCCTCTCTGCCTCCGCTCTCCATGCCCATCACTGTCATCCCCATCCCTGTGGTCACCCCCAACCCTACAGGCTCACCCACTCTACCTGTCGCCACGCTCTCCCCTCCAGCTGCACCACCACCTGCCACCACTCTGCCACGCTCGCCACAACCCAAACCCGACCACGCAACCTCTGTGCTGACCACCAACCACAAGCAGCTTATACAGAACCACCACCATCACCCGCAGCTCATTGCCCAAACTAACAATACTAAACTGCAGCAGCAGACACACCAGCAGCTGCTTCAGCGCTACCCCGGCTCGATTGTCTCGACCCCCCAGCAACATGCCTTACTCCCTCAGTCGGCCCCTGTCGTCCAGCAGTCTCCTCTTCAGAACGGCCCCATCAGCCGGGGGAGTCCGCCTGATGACGGCCGCCATCTAGACAAGAAGAGACCTGGAGGGTACGTCAAACAACTTGTTTACGTTGTAATTCTAACTGTTTTAATTGAGCTGTTGATTTTTGTCAATATATTGGTCTATGAAATGTAAGACTTTAACTGTGCATTTGATTACATTTGATTTGAAATAGAGGAAAAAATAACTAAATTTAGCATTTGTGAAGCTTAAACATTATTGTTATATCGCCTCTAAAAGACAGAATATTGTCACTAAACTACCTGCTAGCAACAAAACAAGAAAACCTTTCTTTGGTTGATTTTAGATTATTTTATATTCTTGTCCCATTGCCCTTTTAAACACCAAATTCTTACTGTGCTCTCATCTGTGCTCTTACAGGGCAGGCACAAGAGAAGTGCATAACAAGCTTGAGAAAAACAGGTGGGTTCAACCTGTCTACTATAGGGTCTCCTTAAAGAGAGAGCAATCTGAGGTTATTTGTATTGTTACGTTTGAATTATATTGTACTAGTTACACAGTGTGCTTTATCTTAAACTGACTGGTGCCTTTGTTTATTTTTTTAGCTGCTTAATTTTAATGCTAAGCTCAACCTTTTTTTTGTGTTAAGAACACTAATGGGAAAAAGTTGTTGTGGTAATCATATGGTACGAAGATAAAGCCAAGTGTGGCTCTGCCATTCCTGCTGTCTCAAATCCCCCCTCTGTGTTTTGTGTCCGTCAGACGAGCACACTTGAAGGAGTGCTTTGAGACGCTGAAAAAGAACATCCCCAACATAGACGAGAAGAAGACCTCCAATCTGAGTGTGCTGAGAAGTGCGCTGCGATACATTCAGGTAAGACCAGTCTAGTTTTCGAATACACAGTGTTAAAAGAATTTTCCTGTAAACGAATAAATTCACCCAAGGAGGAGATCGGAGACATAAGTAAAGTCGACGTCTGACTTTAATCTTGTACAAGAGGAGCAGTTACAGTGCAACAACGTGTGAGGATGCTACAGAGGAAGTGCTCAAATCAGTGTTGTGACTTGAGTCTTTTAAAGGCACAGGAGATAACGCGTCACTGACAGTTAACCTTCATGTAGAACAAGACATCATGACTACCAGGCCTCTGATAACATTTAGGTCAGCAATGGGGAGACTAAAGTAATAAACAGTTCAACACATAAAGCTGTAACCTGAACAAAGAAAACTTTAAGACATGAGGTTAAACAAAATTCTTATAACACAAAGTGTTTGACATAAACCTTCAGCTCCACAACTAAACCGTACTATGCTAGACTTTTATTTATTCATGGTTAAACAAAATATCTAGCAACTGACGGACTAGATTATTATCAGTGGTTAAGTTTCAGCCTGTGTACTGTATTCGACAAAAGTATCACTTAAATAGACATTTCTATTATAATGATTTTGTGCCCTAGCCTGAACCTGAGCGTTTGCAATATCTTAATAAAATTACGCCATCGCCATCATGCCCCTTCAGTCTTCCCCCCCATCTGACACTAGCTGGAAGTTGCTTATCCAGACATCTTTACATATTTCATTGTTGCCATTTACATGAGCCTCTGGTTTGCCTTAAAAGAGTCCTGGTGATGAGAGTCTAATCTTGATGTAGTACTAAGTTTTGCTGGTCCAATGTATGTTTGTGAATCTTGCTATGGCTTGTTTGTTCAAGTTTATTAGCATTTACGATTACTTCTGAACAATGGAGCATCCATTATCTTAAAGCCTTGCTGCAATATGAACTAGAGTCCTCTGTAAGAGAGATGAGGCATTTGCTTTGAAAGGACACAATAATAACTTTATTTATATCATAACATTGTCAGAGTTCGCAAAGACAAAGCAAAGCAAGATACCAGGCCATAAAACAACAGAAATGCAAACATGGAGGCCAAACAGACGCAAGTCAAAACTAAGGCAAAAAACAAACACTGACAAAACAGATGACAGAATAAAAAGAAAATGCAACGAATACAAATAAAAAGAAATGCAATAAGAGCAAAAGTAAATAAATAGAAGCAGCAGTAAAAAAAAAAGACCACATCACATAAAAGCCAGTCAGTAAAAATGGGTTTCAAGAAGTTATTTAAAAGGGATTACTGGTCAAGCAGGTCATTCCAGGGCCGAGGTGCCCTCATGGCAAAAGCATGGTAACCTTTTAGTTTTGAGCCTCAGGTCTGACCTAGGATCTAAGGATATGGTTCTTGTTTGACTGGACAATTCTTGTGATTTGTTTGAAGCTAAGCTACGTCAAGAAGTACTTCTAAATTTCTGGCAGCCGACTTTCTGTTGCAGGATAAGGGATCAAGGACACTTGCAGTGGGGCTGATATTGTTTGGGCGACTGAACAGAATGACTTGTGATTTTGTGTTATTGAGTTGAAGAAAATATTGTGCCATCCAACAGTACAAAGTACGAGAGAAGTGGCCGGTGAGTTGACTTGTCATAAGTGTAGTCTGTCTCAAATATTTTATTTACTATCGATAGTCTAACCAAAGAGGTTCGAGTCCTATTGAAAACCATCCTTTCAGCCACAACGTTGTTTCCTACTTACATCTCAAAGTGATTTCAGTCTTCTCCTTTTGTATTTGTGTTGTGTTCCTAGTTTACTTGGGATTCAGCATTTATACCATTTTAAGCGACCCTGTCTTTAATATTAACAATATGTGCCGTGTCACAAAATGACTCACCGTGTTTGCGTCAGGCTCTCACTGAGAGTACCCTGGTTGTAAAGGTCCACCACTGGCCTAGTTTAACTCCTTCAGACTGACGCTGTTGAGTGTGTCATAGTGTTTACCGTGGGTCATTTTTCTTCTTCTACCATAGATAAGATGCTGTAGGGTTTTAAATCTAAGACACAACCTCACCCATGGATCCGTGTTGGCATCAGGTGTTGTAATCTAATAATGGCTGTCATGTTTTTGAATATTTGTTCTGTAATTATAATTACATGGGCCAGGCGCACACAATGCATATTATAATTGTGTATAGTCGAACCTTTTTAATACCAGCTGCAACAGTGGCATGGGAGTCATCGTGGCAAAATGTACTGTAGTGGAAACTATGACTGAAGCGGCTTTGAGTACTTTGTTTATATTTCTGTCTGTCTGCCTGTGTGTGGACAGATTTTGTTACCATGCAACCGAGTCACAAATCTATACAGGTGTGTAGGTATCAAAATAATGTCCAAGCAAGTTCCCACAATGGTCTGGAGTTGTATTTACATTTGTCTGGTGATGACTGGGGTTTGATGGAAGGCGGACAGTGTGCTGTTGATTTGATGCGCTTCCAAGAAGATGCTCTCTGTGCATGCATACTGAGAGAAACTAGGACAGCGTGGGTGCAGAGCTCGTCACCCAACCTCCCTCTGCCCCCTCTCTGTGTGATTAAGCAACATTGTGTTAGCAGTGTTGTGTTCGACTGACAGACTGACCTGCCTCTCTTTTCCTCCTATCAACAGCTGAGCTGGACAAGAGAATAGGTTTTAAAGCAGACTGAAGGGAAATGTCAAAACGGATCCCACTTTGTACAAAAATCTCAGTTGTTACAACCTCATCATGTCTACCTCTACACTTTGGTCAACACATCCCATTAAAACATTTTTTTGACGAGCCCATGAACTGTGTCAGCTAGACAACTTTCTGCCGGATTACTGGCTTTTTTCATCAGCCCAGCTGGTATTGTTTTGGTGTGGAGGAGTACAGTAAAAGAAGGGAGCTTTAAGCAGATGGGAAGTCAAAACAAGACACATGTACACGCTGTCATCTTTACATGAGTAGTACAAACGCATGTGTCCTGCCTGTATACACCTCCTCCCCACGCCTGTCCTTGCCCTCCGCTGGGCTGGCAGCAGAGAAGCAGCCTGCACACAAAACACGGACCTAGGAGAGGCTTTCATTTATCCTATTTATTTTAAGTTTTTCTTGGAAAATAAGTCGCCAGATTTGCCAACAGCTACGTAGTTCAAGTTTCACTTTGTCATTTAATTTTCAGTCCAAATGTTTCAGCGAGTAATTCACCAGCCTTGTGTCTTCACGTTAGGACTGTACATGGGGGCTTGGGTTTTTCTCCCCCTCCCTAAAGGCTTTCCCCTTGAGCCTGCCGTGGTGCTGCGAAAGCCGAAGCTGTAAAATAAGCCTTGATGCATTAGAGCTCCTCCTCTCTGCTCCCCGCCCCCCTTCCTCCTTCCATCCTGCCTCTCTGAGCTTTTAAGGCCACATGAGCAGCAAGCACATGGCTAGCCCGAGCTACGTGACGTCACCCCCCGTGCTGGGCCCCCACCCACCACTGCAACAGGCAGGACTCGCCGTACCACCAGGCTTAGCTGCCAGCAGCAGGGAGGGAACATGGAGCGGTAAACACAAGGCTCAGTTTACTCCGCTCACGCTTCATTTCCCCCTCATTGCTCACTGAACTTGTTCCTCTACTGCTTATCCCTAAATGCCAGTTTGAAATGTGTTGTGCCATCTGGTGGGGAACATTTGAGTATAGAGGTGGAGGAAGGTGGCTATGTGTTTTAATATTCTGGAACTAAATTGCATTAAATTGTGCACGTAATGGCAGATTTCATTAGAAGCCTCGCCTTAAAACAAAGCTGCTTTGACATTTATATTTCATTCAGCCCGGAACATTAAAAAATGATCAATCCATAGCCGTCGATGTCGCTGCTTTTTAATATTTCAAGGTTTTTTTTAAGGTCTCAGCTTAGTCTTTGTGAAAGTCTCAGTGGCACTCGGTTTCTTCCTTTTATGGTTTTAAATCAAGACGAGAGTAAAATTCAACAACCGTTTCATTTGCTGTGGCATATAAGCATAGTATCTGTCTCGAGGAAAACTATGATTTTGGTTGTTTTCTGACCAGTTTTTATGCGATAAGAACGGTTATGTGACGGTGTACCATGACACAGAAGTGGAGTGCAGATTTGTAGTCAATACTGAGACTGGTCGATAGTCCAGACCATGCACCGGTGCAGTCTTTAGCCATGATGAGGTAATTAGGTCAGTTATCAGCACATCTTACACAAGGAGTGGTGTACAAAAGTAGGATTTTTCCCCCCACAGACAAGCCTTTTATTGTTGAAGTCAGGCCCCATGTGAAGTTTACTGTTGCAGCTCGAAGGCACAGAGAGACAAGGGTTTATGGTTACCCCGTGGTCACAAGACCTCTGTGCAGAAGCCTGATCAGTCATCCAGGCTGTGCAGCATGTCTGCAACGTGGCCTCTTGTGCTCCTGGCCCTTTAAGAAAACCAGCCTTGTGCCGTCTGCTGCAAAAGTGAGTCAGTGAGTACAGCCTGTATTGCTCTCTTTCAATCCCCCACTATCTGCCGCCCTCCCTCTTCCGTTCTCTGTGGGGCCATGTGCTCAGCACTCGCATTGCTTGTGACAGCGCTCGAGCGGTGTTTACCTTCGAAACACACACACTCGCCCATGTAATGCAGTCTATCCCTGTACTGATCTAGATTTTCACACGCAACCAAGGCCGAGGTGGGGTCTTGTCTGGCTTGGTTCGGAGTACAAAGAGACAATAGGTGCTCGGCACGTTGTGTCCTACCAACCTGGTGACATGTTTAATGGGGTAATAAAGGGATGTGGGATCCATCTGCAACAGACTTGTGTTTTCAGATTTATGTAGTTGATCGCAGACTAGCTTCTCAGAGAGAAAAACACGGTGCTCTGTTGCCAATCGGCACTGTAACGGGGAGAGTTCAGTGGCGCTCTGTGTTCGTGGAGCGTTTCTGTCTATGACTCATAGTTTGTGGCATGCCCAGTTGTGGCAGCGCTCGCATCGAGCTGCCTGCTTATACGTGTAAAAGGCTGCCAGTCCTCTGTCCACGTGTCACACATTTTGGATGCTTTTGATACCATTTTATTCTGCTCTGCTGACTTTTTTTTTAGATAGGTGCTATGTGTGAGAATCTGTTCTCCATGCATGTGAGTGATATTTTTCATTAGTACACCCAGGTGTATAAGACATTTTTACATGTTGAAACACTGTTAGGAGAAAAAAATAAATAGCACCTTTTTGGCACATAAAGTGTGCATGGTCTTTTAGGTTACCGGGGAAACCTTATGAGGTTTTCATCTGTTCCCATGACAACCAAAGATGGGGGCATTTCAGTACATAGTGTGTTGAGAACTGGGGGATACGTTGAACGTTTTCAGACTGAAGTACTGATATCACCAGCTCTTCTTGACAGAAAGTGGCTGGTCTTGAGTTATGCTCCGTGTCCAGATGTGGAACATGTTCATCTGTTGAGTAAATCATTTTACTTGCTATCCATGCTCATTAAAATACTTGTTTGAATACCAGTATGTGACTGCTATATGTATTGCCTCATTTCTCAGACAGCCGTGTTTCCTCTTTCTTTGTCTTTTCCAATACTAAGTGAAGACACTTTTCATGCTAATTTTGTGTTGGTTAATATTTGGAAACCATTATAAGCAGAGCAAGACTCCCAGGCTGATATATCGGTGTGTATGTGTGCCAATACGTAAAGGCCAAACAAGGTGTTTTTAGAAAGTGTCACTAATACATAGTATTGACATTAGTATACAAAGTGTAATTCTTCAACATAACCACCAGATCAAACAGTTTATTTATGGGTTTTTAATTGATGATAATTAAGTTCTTGTCAGGGCTCTCTCCTGCCAAAACAACATGTGAACAGGATTTCCTCTGAGTTTGTATTTGTGTGTTTAAGTAACTGAAAACACCCACAGCAGGATGCAGTCCAAGCAATGACCGCTTGGCCTGGGCATTTCTAATCCTGGATAAGGACTAGAGACAGGTGCTGAATTACACAAGAACCGACTTTTGTCCCCCTTTGCTATTTCCATACATGTACTGTAGAATCACACGCACATACCATGCTGATAGAAATCCCTCTGCATAAAGCTACAACACAAATGCCCTTTTCTCAATCCGGCACACTTGCACAAGATGACTTGCTGTACTGTTCACGCTCTCACACAAATACACGGTGGCATGAACACCAACAGGAAGTCCACCCTTTGGGGAAATGGCTTTATGATCCTGAGTCATCTGGTTACTGGGAACAGATTTCACACGGTGTCATTTCCCTGAGCCTCTCCCCCAAGGCAAGAGTCTGTGTCAGATACTTTGAACAAGACGAGCCTGTCGTCATGCAATAAATTATATGAAGTGTTCAATTTCAAAACACTAATCCCCTCACAGCGCAACGCTCCTCCCTGTTTTACCTTAGCCAGCAGTTATTTATTTGGGAAAAGTTGGAAATGATTTTCTGTTGTTGCTTAATATTTCTTTGTACATTTACATTATTCTTACAAGGTGTGGATTTTGTTTTAGTTCTTATACATTT
Source organism: Eutrigla gurnardus (assembly GCF_963514095.1). Taxonomy (NCBI): domain Eukaryota; kingdom Metazoa; phylum Chordata; class Actinopteri; order Perciformes; family Triglidae; genus Eutrigla; species Eutrigla gurnardus. The sequence continues at coordinate 7,195,436 of NC_139924.1, read as the reverse complement.
CTTCTTTGAACTCTTCCGCCTGTTGCCATGTAAGTCCAGCTCTGTTTGTATGGCCTTGTTTTGCCTCGTGTCAGCTGACTGGTTAAGGGAAATTGGGTCACAGAGAGCCACTGCCTGGAAGCACCTCCTACTTTCCATACTAGTATCTTCACTCCTTCTCCCCTCCACCTCCTTCTGTGCTTCTGTAGCTCTATGACCTGAGCCTGTGTAGAGCAAAAAAACATTATTTCTTGGACACATTCCTTATTAGTCTGAGGTAAAGACCGCATGGCCATTAATGCTAGTTTTCTTTTGAGGTGTCTTTGGTGTTGGTGGTTTTTTTAGCAGTAAACACTGATTTTGGGTCGTACAGGAATCAACTGCTGGTTCTTGTTGTTGGAGGCTCAATTAATGTGATTTACAAAGGTCTCCCTCCTTCTCTTATCATCATTCTGTACAGCAGCAGTAACTTAAACTATCTAAATAAATAAAAAAGATGATTTCCTTCTGAAATGTTAAATGTGAAATATAAAGTAGCATCAAATGGAAATACTAAAGTACAAGTTCCTCAGAACTATATCAGTCTAATAAAAAAAACTACCAACTAAGGTATCAAACATTAGCATTGGGTTAAATCAAAACCTCTGACACAATATCAATAAAGCAAAGCGTTTCAAAGATAGGAATCTCTTTGGTCGTTTTGAATTATTGCATTACTCTGCACTAATAAGCCTAATAAACTGGTAACAAGTTGTACATTTACTGGTGGCAGTTCACACCATCACTCGCTTCATGATTTAAGAGTTTTACCATCTTCTGCTTTCTCCTTTTCAGACGTTGAAGCGGAAAGAGAAGGAGTACGAGCATGACATGGAGCGGCTGGCCAGAGAGAAGATAGCCACACAGCAGCGATTAGCAGAGCTGAAAAATGAGCTGAGCCAGTGGATGGATGTGATTGAGATCGACCGCGTCCTCCGACAGACAGTACAGCCAGAGGAGGACCAGGCCTCCACCTCAACTGCCTCGGGTAGGCTGACAGTTAGGGTTGAATAATAAGATAATATAGAGAATATATTTATAACGATGTTAATACTATGTGAATTTGTTACAGTTTTCACCCGCCAAATACAGCACCGCAATACCTCCTTTTTCAATGTATGAATAGAATGAAATAAGAGTGAGTTAATTTTTTCATCTGTTGGTGTTGCAGAAGGTGAAGACATTATGGATGATGACCTGGAAGATGAGACTTCCCCGAGAGCACAGACTGCCTTACCCGCCTTGCCTCAATCCATGAAACCCGAGCTTTACAAGATTGGGACACCCATTCAAACCCCAAAACTGACACCCACCACTACCTCCTTCATCACCCAACATATCTCCATCCAGCACAAAGTCCCTCTGCACCATCCTCAGCTCCAGCCGCTGAAAGTGACTCCACCACAGCCAGTGTCCAAGCCTGCAGCCTCACCTGCACTGATAACCTCCAGCACTCCCATCGCACCCAGTCAGCCCTTGATCCCCACCCAGACACAGATGGTGACCACATCCAGCCTACACCCCACAGTTATTGCCCATGCGTCAGTGTCCCATCCCTCAGTCATCCAAGCCGTCAACCACGTCATCCAGGGAGGAGGTCCAAAACATATTGCCCACCTGGCTCCATCCACCACCAGCAGTGTCCAGCTGGCCCCCGGCCACCAACCCATTGGCCACATCACTGTGCACCCGGTGGCTCACCTGGGCCAGCACTTACCTGCCCTCTATCCCCAACCGGTGGCTGTGACACAATCAGCTGTGGTGGGTCACATCACCCACACCCTAAACCACGGCCACCCTCACATGAACGGCACTGCCACTAGCCAAGCAGCTGCCACCATCGTTGGCAAGCAGACAGCAGTGAGCGCCCAAATGGTGGCCCACCACCCGCAGCTCGTGGGTCAGACGGTGCTCAACCCTGTGACGATGGTGACCATGCCCTCCTTCCCCATCAGCACTCTGAAGCTGGCCTGAACACAGCCTAGAGGACCACCAGGCTGGGAGAATGAGACGCCCCTCGATGAGGGAGAACCACAGGCCTCAGAACAGGCCACTGACAAGGCCACAGCGAGTGCAGGAGAGCTGCTGGGCACCTCGCTGATCCGCAGAGTTTCACTATCATTCAGAAGCATTACAGCTGATATCAAGCCAGGAACATTCCTACAACAAAACCTCTTTCAATACTAGTCCACCACAGCGTCCTGAAATCTTGATCATCATCATATTGAGTGTGTGTGGCAGATGTTAAGACCGTCACTCGTCATACATTGTTGGCCATAATGGAGCAGCAGTCATTTTTCACATGAGCTCAACAGAAACGGCTTATATATCACCCAGAAAAACGGTGCGCTGCCAGTACAGTGTCCATGTCGGCAACCTGTTACAGTGTTCACGTAGGTACTGGCTGGTGGCTACAATCCCCGCTATCACTGTGGATTAACCAATAGTAGATCATGTGCTCGAGAGCAGACATTGGGTTTTGAGGGCTGCGACTGTGTAGGATCAGAATGCTAGACCCGCCATAACCAGCACATTGGGAATGTGATTTAGAGGAGCTCCTCCTCTCCAGCAGAGGCACATGCTGCAGGGCTGGAGCCAAATCATGGACTGAACTTCAGTTTCTGAACAGAACGTGCAGTCCTCAGTGGTGGTGCATACAGCAATAGCACCCCCAGCTGGTTGATTGTGTTCAATGTAATTATGCTATCCCTGTGACAATGGAAAAAAAAAACATCTTCCAATGAAGTATAATGCTAATGGACGTCATTCAAACAACAGTCACTTAAAGTAAGAGAGTATGCTGTTTTTCCAGGGTTTGTTTTTTAGTGTTCGACACTCACATTGTTACTTATTTGTCCTTAAAATGTAATGGCGGCTGTTCACTGAGCACAAGTACAAGATTTAGGATAAAGTTATGTTTTTGTCAAAGCATATATATTTTAAAATCTCTTTTACAAGCCCCCTAATTGTAAACGTTACAGCACAGTGGTGTGTTTAAATACTAAAAGTGTGAGATACTACACAGTGATGTAGTTTTCAGTGTGAATGCATAAAAAGGTCCATAAAATGTAGTAGAGCTGTTACTGTGCTGTCTTGCAGGGCAAATGGTAATACGATGTGTGTGTTTGCATGGTGTGAATGCATGTGATGGCTGTGTTAGTAAGTGATCATCTTGAAAGCGAGGAGCCATAACCGCTGTCTGTTGTCCTTTGCGGACCTTGACAAGTTGCAGGAGGAATGTAAGATTTTGGTTGGAGGGCTCAGAGTTGAAGCTTTGTTATCCATGACGGGTTGGGATTGTTAAATGATATTCAACAGCTGACATAAGTCCAACCAATGTGTGTTTTTCAAGAGTATCCTTTTCCAAAGCTAGCACTGTGAACATTTCTATTAGTCTCAATAAACAGCAGTTTAGCATAGCACTTGCTAGAACAGCTACGTGCTGTTCTCCTTATTTAATCTGAATGTACTGATCTGTGAAAGGATGTGGAGTGGTGCGCTCATCAGATTTTAAGCCCAATCCCTCCCCGACCCACCCTCCTCCCTTTAAAAAAAAAAAAAAAGAAGAAAAAAAGAAGCGATTACTTTTATTAAAGTATCACATGTATGTAAAGTGTAACATTTAAAACTGATTGTTTTGTAAGATTTGCTGTTATTTGTTTCATCTGGAGAACATTTTCTCCTGTTCAGTGTAAATTTGATAGTTTTTTTCTGGGACCATGTACAGTGCTGTATATCGGGGTGTGATGACTACACAGACCTCTTCCCACCTTGATATCACATTCGGCCACTTTGGAAAGTATTCACCCCCTCATTGTTTTTTATTTTGTTCTGATGCAATATGATTTAAGCAGGGGCTTTTAGTTTTGTTTTTAACTACATAGCAAAGATGAAATATCACGTTAATCACTCTCATATTTTATGCAAATAATACTGAACAAATAATGTTGAAATCATATTGTAGCAAAACAAAATGTGTAAAAATGACCAGGGATTCAGATACTTGAAGAAGCAACAATATACGTGTATGTTTTCCCTATGGAGAAAGTTAAAATTGTATATAGCCTGTAAATGTTGGGCTGCATTTAGATCTAATTGTATTATGTAAAAAGCTGGGGAAAATATGTAAAGTTCAAAAATTTATAAAAAAGATACTTAATAAATTGTATTATGTTTACAAATGGTATGTTTTATTTGGTATTGCAACATTCAGATGTACTTGGCACCTAGGCTTAAGGACCGTCGGAATAAAATTATGTTTTTTACATTATGGCCACAATTTACAAATTGTTATCATTTTTTTCCTGATATTTTATTGACCAGAATCGCGGCATCTTCTATTTTGTTTTGTTTGACCAACAGTGCAAAACCCAAAGATAGTGTGTTTACAAGGATATTAAATTGATGAAAACCTTTTAGAAAATGTGTGGCAGTTGATTCATTGACTAATCATTTCAACTGTCAACAAAAGTCAGTTAATGTCATAGAAATGTCATCAAAAGTCAATGTATTATATATCAAACAAGACTATGCCTTTTAAGGATGTGTATATCTCAGATATGTAAGAAAAGTCTTCAAATAGTCATAATCATGTCAAATATTTTACAGTCTGTCATAAAATGTCAGTTTAGTATGCCATAAAATGGTAGGTTGAAAGAAAGTGTAGTAGTATAGGAGGTCAAAAAATGTCATAGTAAAGTATGTAGAAAAAAGTCACAAAAAAAGCAATATTCTAATTTTCGAAATAAAGTTGTACTATAGTATGTCGGAATTTCACAAAAAAAAGTCAGTCGACAAAATCATAGAATGTAAAAAATATGATTAAAAAGTCAATGATTAAAATTGTAAAGTGTCAACGTCATAGTATGTCAAAAAAAGTCACAGTAAAGGATGACTTTTTTTTTGTGAAATTCCGACAGTCTAATAGCTTTATGTAACCGACTTTGCTTGACATATGATATAATGTGTTTTCATGACCTTTTAATCATATTGTTACATTTTATGGATTCCAATACTGACTTTTTTTCAACATACTATTACTTTTTTCGACATATTATACTATGACTTTTTTCCATGATGTATTTTAACATGCTATTCTTGAATTATTTAATTTAATCTTTTCGACATACTATACTATTACAAATGTCATAGAATGTTGTAAAAATGTTTAAAAAGGCATAGAAACCCATTGTATCGTATGTCAAGCAAAGCCAATGTCTAATTTTAAAAAAGGTCATCCTATACTGTCGAAATTTCAACAAAATGTCATGAAATAGTCATATTAGTATGTAAAAAAAAAGTAATGAAAAAAGTCAAAGTATATTATGTCGAAGAAAGGTCAAAGTCTATTATGTCAAAAAAGTAAGGTCAAAGTATAGTATATTGAAAAAAAGTCAGAATAAAAGGGGAAAAAAGTCATGAATGAAGACAGTACAGGTGTTGACAACAATTAGCAATCACTAATTCTGTTGTCTTACACTTTTTCTCCATTGGTTTGGCTCTTTTCTTGAAACAGAAATTACATTCTCAAAACAACATGGACAAATCTCCAAACCACTTGGCAATTGTCCACAACAAAATTGCAATTCTCATTCATTAATCAAATTGCAATTGTCTTAGTACATGTCTCAATATCTCATTACATCTTTGCCAATGATTAAGTACAGGTAGCCTACATTTAGCACAATTTCCAAGTGAATAGATCTTGTTGATCTAAACTGATTGTCGATTCTCAGTCTAATGGTTGTTCTCTTCAAAACATGTCAGCATCATTTCATTGTGTAAGTCATCACTTGCACAATAGTCTGATCAATTGTCAAAATGAGTCAAGAACAGAATACCATGAATACCATATATGAATCTCTTGGAACATTTGATACATTGAGTACAGTCATTGACAGTCAGGTGAAACTAGAACTTGACTAACGAAGGAGGAGTTTCACTCATCTCAGATGACCAATCAAACCGTATGTTTAGTTACCTGACAGGTGCTGTCTATGATTGTGAATGCTGCCAAACATATACAGTATAAGGTTGACCAGGACCAGTACCATTTCTGAACATGGAGGCACCTGGCCAAGCAAATGAACAAGGGCAACTGCCTGCTCCATGAAGAAGAAGAGGAAGAGGAGTAAGGGTGCGTGGTGGTGGAATAGGGGGAAGAGGCCGAGTAGCACGAAGACACCGTGTTGTCCCGGATGAAATTCGGGCCACAATTATAGACCATGTTGTCAACCACCGCCTCACAATGGTGGAGGCAGGTCGCAGAGTGCAGCCTAATGTGCCTCGCTCTACAGTCTCCTCCATCATCCAAACCTTTCGCACGGAAAACTGGTATGTACTCATATCAGTCAATAATTTAATTATATGTTGTATACTGTAGGACTCGACACTGTGCATAAAGCAAGATATGTGCATTTACCTATTCATTTAGTGTGTGTGTGTGTGTGTGTGTGTGTGTGTGTGTGTGTGTGTGTGTGTGTGTGTGTGTGTGTTATAGCCCTGCAGTAATGTACCTCAATGGGATACAGTAGTATTCCAGTCACTGTTCAGTGATGCATTAGAATAGTGGTAAAAAGTAAAGCAACAATACAATTTCATTGGTAACTCATTCTGTAAGAAATACATAAGACATACATTACGAATGGAGTGTTGTCCTTTGAATTCTATGTTGAACGACAACCTGGCACGGGTGGCTACTCTTACCATAAAATCCTATTTTTTTTTCAGTTTTACACACAATTGTATTCTGTTAGCTAGACAAAAAAACGAGTACAGTAACCATTGTCAATGAAGGACTGGGCAAAGACTTAGTGGTGGACATGAGGGATATTTCAATTGTCCTCTGCCATAGTGACAAAACGTCTAAACATTTTGACTTGCAGTGCTTACACAATGCCAAAGGGATGATGCATTTTGGGGGCACTGACTATTTATATGAGAAAGGAATTTAGATTTGACACATGAGTGAACTGTTTTGGGAGAGATATGAGCTTTTGCAGGTGAACCATGGTGTTGTGCTGAACCATCCAGTTTTTTTTTGGCAAAAGCACCAAGAGTGTTGAGAACGTCCGGTCTGTTTCGAGAAATGAGCCAAAGCAATTGAGAAGGATCTTTTGTCTTTTGGGGGCACTGACTATTTATATGGGAAAGGAATTTAGCTTTGAAGCATGAGTGAAAAGTTTTGGGAGAGATATGAGCTTTTGCAAGTGAACTATGGTGTTGTGCTGAACTGTAAGACTGTTTTGCCAAATGATCTTAGAGTTTGGAGAATGTAATTTCTGTTTCAAGAAATGAGCCAAACCAATGGAGAAAAACTGTAATATATTCCAATATGCCATTGTAGTTGATCAGTTTTAGGATTTTTTGTTGTGTGTGTGTGTGTGTGTGTGTGTGTGTGTAGATATAAACATATCCATACAGAATGTTCACATTCTAAAGTGAATCACTGTTTCAACTATAAGTTATGTGGACAATTGCACACAGTTGTTGCATGCATATGTTCCACTATACAGTAATCTGATGTAGGTTTGGGAGCTGTAGGATGAGCCATAATAATAATCAGGACACCGCAGGGAGTCGAACCCCATCTCAGTAAACTGAAAGTACCATCACCAGTGTCTTTTGCTTTTTGTGGCCAAATGTGAGAAAAAGAAAACCTGCATTACATTTTGGTTGTGATCAATGTCTCATCTCTTGGATTTAGCATGAGGTCATATGTGAGTCAAGGCAGGTGAGCCAATACTTTTGGCAATATAGTGTATATAGACAGACAGACAGACAGACAGACAGACAGACAGACAGACAGACAGACAGATAGATAGATAGATAGATAGATAGATAGATAGATAGATAGATAGATAGATAGATAGATAGATGCACAGACATACAGACAGACACCTGGCTGGACGGACACACACAGATGGACAGACAGATAGACAGATAGACAGCTAGATGGACGGACACACACAGATGACCAGGCCAAGCGTGCTGCAGCGAGGACAGTCGCTGAAGCAAAGGTTCGGGTCTGGGAAGAGTTCGGGGAGGCCATGGAGGAGGACTATCGGTCGGCCTCGAGGAGATTCTGGCAAACCATCCGGCGCCTCAGGAAGGGGAAGCAGCCCTTCACCAACACTGTTTACGGTGGAGGTGGGGAGCTGCTGACTTCGACTGGGGATATCGTCGGGCGGTGGAAGGAATACTTCGAGGATCTCCTCAATCCCACTGACACGTCTTCCATTGAGGAAGCAGAGGCTGGAGACTCGGAGGTTCATCCACCCATTACCAGGGCAGAAGTCACCGAGGTAGTTAAGAAGCTCCCCGGTGGCAAGGCACCGGGGGTGGATGAGATCCGCCCTGAGTACCTCAAGTCTCTGGATGTTGTGGGGCTGTCTTGATTGACACGTCTCTGCAACATCGCGTGGCAGTCGGGGACAGTGCCTCTGGACTGGCAGACCGGGGTGGTGGTCCCTCTATTCAAAAAGGGGGACCGGAGGGTGTGTTCCAACTATCGCGGGATCAGACTCCTCAGCCTCCCTGGGAAAGTCTATTCCAGGGTACTGGAGAGGAGAATTCGGCCGATAGTCAAACCTCGGATTCAGGAGGAACAATGCGGTTTTCGTCCTGGCCGTGGAACACTGGACCAGCTCTATACCCTCTGCAGGTTGCTCGAGGGTTCATGGGAGTTTGCCCAACCAGTCCACATGTGTTTTGTGGACTTGGAGAAGGCATTCGACCGTGTCCCTCGTGGCATTCTGTGGGAGGTACTTCGGGAGTACGGGGTCGGGGGCCCTCTGCTAAGGGCTGTTCGGTCCCTGTATGACCGGAGCAGGAGCTTGGTTCGCATTGCCGGCAGTAAGTCAGACCTGTTCCAGGTGCATGTTGGACTCCGGCAGGGCTGCCCTTTGTCACCGGTTCTGTTCATTATTTTTATGGACAGGATTTCTAGGCGCAGCCGTGGGCCGGAGGGGATCTGGTTCGGGAGCCACTGGATTTCATCCCTGCTCTTTGCGGACGATGTGGTCTTGTTGGCTCCTTCGAGCCAGGACCTCCAGCATGTCCTGGGGCGGTTTGCAGCCGAGTGTGAAGCAGCCGGGATGAGGATTAGTACCTCCAAATCTGAGGCCATGGTTCTCAACCGGAAAAAGGTGGCTTGCTCCCTCCAGGTCGGGGGAGAGTTCCTGCCTCAAGTGGAGGAGTTGAGGTGGCTCGGGACGCCTCCCTCAGGCATGCCCCACCGGGAGGAGACCCCGAGGAAGACCCAGGACACGCTGGAGTGACTATGTCACCCGGCTGGCTTGGGAACGCCTTGGGGTCCTCCCGGAGGAGCTAGGGGAAGTGTCCGGGGAGAGGGAAGTCTGGGCGTCCCTGCTCAGGCAGCTGCCCCCGCGACCCGGTCCCGGATAAGCGGAAGAAAATGGATGGATGGATGGATGGATGGACACAGATGGACAGACAGACAGACAGACAGATGGACAGACAGACAGACAGACAGACAGACAGACAGCTAGATGGACAGACACACACAGATGGACAGACAGACGGACGGACAGACAGACGGACAGACAGACATACAGACAGTCAGATGCACAGACAGACAGATGCACAGACAGACAGACAGACGGACAGACAGACAGATGGATGGACGGACAAACACAGACGGACAGACAGACAGGCAGTCAGACAGACAGACGCACAGACAGACAGACAGATGGATGGATGGACGGACACACTAATCATTAATGTCTCTGATGTCTTGCTGATGTCTCTGATGCCTCTGATGTCTTACTGATGTATCTTTGTCTTTGATGTCTCTGTGTCTCTGATGTCTCTGACGTCTCTCTGATGTCTTTCATGTCTCTCTGATGTATCTGTGTCTCTGATGTCACTGATGTCTCTCTGATGCCTCTGATGTCTCACTGATGTATGTTTGCCTCTGATGTTTCTGTGTCTCTGTCTCTCTGTTGTCTCTCTGTTGTCTTTCTGTCTCTGATGTCTCTCTGATTATCCCTGATGTCTCTGATGTCTCTCTGATCTCTCTAATGTCTCTCTGATGTATCTGTGTCTCTGATGTTACTGATGTCACTGATGTCTCTGATGTCACTGATGTCTCTGATGTCACTGATGCCTTTGATGCCTCTGATGCCTTTCATGTCTGTGATGTCTTTGATGTCTGATTTCCAATGTCTCTGATGTTTCTGATGCCTTTGATGTCTCATTTCTGATGTCTCTGATGCCTGTGATGGCTTTCATATCTCTGATGTCTTTGATGTCTCTGATGTCATTAATGTCTCTGATGTCTCTTTGATGTCTCGGATGTCTCTGATGCCTTTGATGTCTGATTTCTGATGTCTCTGATGTATCTGTGTCTCTGATGTCTTTAATGTCTCTGATGCCTTTGATGTCTCATTTCTGATGTCTCTGATGTTTCTGATGCCTTTGATGCCTCTGATGCCATTCATGTCTCTGATGTCTTTGAAGTCTGATTTCCGATGTCTCTGATGCCTTTGATGCCTTTCATATCTCTGATGTCTTTGATGTCTCTGATGTCATTAATGTCTGTGATGTCTCTGATGCCTCTGATGTCTTACTGATGTATCTTTGTCTTTGATGTCTTTGATGTATCTCTGATGTATCTGTGTCTCTGATGTCTTTGATGTCTCTGATGCCTTTGATGCCTTTGATGTCTCATTTCTGATGTCTCTGATGTTTCTGATGCCTTTGATGCCTCTGATGCCTTTCATGTCTCTGATGTCTTTGATGTCTGATATCCGATGTCAGAGACATCAGAGATATGAAAGCCATCAGAGGCATCAAAGGCATCAGAAACATCAGAGACATCGGAAATCAGACATCCAAGACATCAGAGACATGAAAGGCATCAGAGGCATCAAAGGCATCAGAAACATCAGAGAGACATCAGAGACATTAATGACATCAGAGACATCAAAGACATCAGAGATATGAAAGCCATCAGAGGCATCAGAAACATCAGAGACATCGGAAATCAGACATCAAAGACATCAGAGACATGAAAGGCATCAAAGGCATCAGCAACATCAGAGAGACATCAGAGACATTAATGACATCAGAGACATCAAAGACATCAGAGATATGAAAGGCATCAAAGGCATCAGAAACATCAGAGACATCGGAAATCAGACACCAAAGACATCAGAGACATGAAAGGCATCAGAGGCATCAAAGGCATCAGAAACATCAGAGAGACATCAGAGACATTAATGACATCAGAGACATCAAAGACATCAGAGATATGAAAGGCATCAAAGGCATCAGAAACATCAGAGACATCGGAAATCAGACATCAAAGACATCAGAGACATGAAAGGCATCAAAGGCATCAGAAACATCAGAGAGACATCAGAGACATTAATGACATCAGAGACATCAAAGACATCAGAGATATGAAAGGCATCAAAGGCATCAGAAACATCAGAGACATCGGAAATCAGACACCAAAGACATCAGAGACATGAAAGGCATCAGAGGCATCAAAGGCATCAGAAACATCAGAGAGACATCAGAGACATTAATGACATCAGAGACATCAAAGACATCAGAGATATGAAAGGCATCAAAGGCATCAGAAACATCAGAGACATCGGAAATCAGACACCAAAGACATCAGAGACATCAAAGGCATCAGAGACATCGGAAATCAGACTTCAAAGACATCAGAGACATGAAAGGCATCAGAGGCATCAAAGGCATCAGAAACATGAGACATGAAAGGCATCAGAGGCATCAAAGGCATCAGAGACATCGGAAATCAGACATCAAAGACATCAGAGACATGAAAGGCATCAGAAACATCAGAGAGACATCAGAGACATTAATGACATCAGAGACATCAAAGACATCAGAGATATGAAAGCCATCAGAGGCATCAGAAATGAGACATCAAAGGCATCAGAGACATCAAAGACATCAGAGACACAGATACGTCTCTGATGTCTGATTTCCGATGTCTCTGATGTCTCTCTGATGCCTTTGATGCCTCTGATGCCTTTCATGTCTCTGATGTCTTTGATGTCTGATTTCCGATGTCTCTGATGCCTCTGATGCCTTTCATGTCTCTGATGTCTTTGATGTCTGATTTCCGATGTCTCTGATGCCTTTGATGTCTCATTTCTGATGTCTCTGATGCCTGTGATGGCTTTCATATCTCTGATTTCTTTGATGTCTCTGATGTCTCTGATGCCTTTGATGTCAGATTTCTGATGTATCTGTGTCTCTGATGTCTTTAATGTCTCTGATGCCTTTGATGTCTCATTTCTGATGTCTCTGATGTTTCTGATGCCTTTGATGCCTCTGATGCCTTTCATGTCTCTGATGTCTTTGATGTCTAATTTCCGATGTCTCTTATACCTTTGATGCCTTTCTCACTCTGATGTCTTTGATGTCTCTGATGTCATTAATGTCTCTGATGTCTCTCTGATGTTTCTGATGCCTTTGATGCCTCTGATGCCTTTCATGTCTCTGATGTCTTTGATGTCTGATTTCCGATGTCTCTGATGTTTCTGATGCCTTTGATGCCTTTCATATCTCTGATGTCTTTGATGTCTCTGATGTCATTAATGTCTGTGATGTCTCTCTGATGTCTCTGATGCCTCTGATGTATCTTTGTCTTTGATGTCTCTGATGTATCTGTGTCTTTGATGTCTCTGATGTATCTCTGATGTATCTGTGTCTCTGATGTCTCATTTCTGATGTCTCTGATGTTTCTGATGCCTTGATGCCTCTGATGCCTTTCATGTCTCTGATGTCTTTGATGTCTGATTTCCGATGTCTCTGATGCCTTTGATGTCTCATTTCTGATGTCTCTGATGCCTGTGATGGCTTTCATATCTCTGATGTCTTTGATGTCTCTGATGCCTTTGATGTCTGATTTCTGATGTCTCTGATGTATCTGTGTCTCTGATGTCTTTAATATCTCTGATGCCTTTGATGTCTCATTTCTGATGTCTCTGATGTTTCTGATGCCTTTGATGCCTCTGATGCCTTTCATGTCTCTGATGCCTTTGATGTCTGATTTCCGATGTCTCTGATGTTTCTGATGCCTTTGATGCCTCTGATGCCTTTCATGTCTCTGATGTCTTTGATGTCTGATTTCCGATGTCTCTTATACCTTTGATGCCTTTCTCACTCTGATGTCTTTGATGTCTCTGATGTCATTAATGTCTCTCTGATGTTTCTGATGCCTTTGATGCCTCTGATGCCTTTCATGTCTCTGATGTCTTTGATGTCTGATTTCCGATGTCTCTGATGTTTCTGATGCCTTTGATGCCTTTCATATCTCTGATGTCTTTGATGTCTCTGATGTCATTAATGTCTGTGATGTCTCTCTGATGTCTCTGATGCCTCTGATGTATCTTTGTCTTTGATGTCTCTGATGTATCTGTGTCTTTGATGTCTCTGTAGTATCTCTGATGTATCTGTGTCTCTGATGTCTCATTTCTGATGTCTCTGATGTTTCTGATGCCTTGATGCCTCTGATGCCTTTCATGTCTCTGATGTCTTTGATGTCTGATTTCCGATGTCTCTGATGCCTTTGATGTCTCATTTCTGATGTCTCTGATGCCTGTGATGGCTTTCATATCTCTGATGTCTTTGATGTCTCTGATGCCTTTGATGTCTGATTTCTGATGTCTCTGATGTATCTGTGTCTCTGATGTCTTTAATATCTCTGATGCCTTTGATGTCTCATTTCTGATGTCTCTGATGTTTCTGATGCCTTTGATGCCTCTGATGCCTTTCATGTCTCTGATGTCTTTGATGTCTGATTTCCGATGTCTCTTATACCTTTGATGCCTTTGATGCCTCTGATGGCTTTCATATCTCTGATGTCTTTGATGTCTCTGATGTCTTTGATGTCTGATATCCGATGTCAGAGACATCAAAGACATCAGAGATATGAAAGGCATCAGAGGCATCAAAGGCATCAAAAACATCAGAGACATCGGAAATCAGACATCAAAGACATCAGAGACATGAAAGGCATCAGAGGCATCAAAGGCATCAGAAACATCAGAGAGACATCAGAGACATTAATGACATCAGAGACATCAGATGTCTTTGATGTCTGATATCCGATGTCAGAGACATCAAAGACATCAGAGATATGAAAGGCATCAGAGGCATCAAAGGCATCAAAAACATCAGAGACATCGGAAATCAGACATCAAAGACATCAGAGACATGAAAGGCATCAGAGGCATCAAAGGCATCAGAAACATCAGAGAGACATCAGAGACATTAATGACATCAAAGACATCAGAGACATGAAAGGCATCAGAGGCATCAAAGGCATCAGAAACATCAGAGAGACATCAGAGACATTAATGACATCAGAGACATCAGAGACATCAGAGATATGAAAGCCATCAGAGGCATCAAAGGCATCAGAAACATCAGAGACATCGGAAATCAGACATCAAAGACATCAGAGACATAAAAGGCATCAGAGACATCAAAGACATCAGAGACACAGATACGTCTCTGATGTCTTTGATGTCTGATTTCCGATGTCTCTGATGCCTCTGATGTCTGATTTCCGATGTCTCTGATGCCTTTGATGCCTCTGATGCCTTTCATGTCTCTGATGTCTCTGATGTCTCTGATGTCATTAATGTCTGTGATGTCTCTCTGATGTATCTTTGTCTTTGATGTCTCTGATGTATCTGTGTCTCTGATGTCATTAATGTCTCTGATGTCTCTCTGATGTTTCTGATGCCTTTGATGCCTCTGATGCCTTTCATGTCTCTGATGTCTTTGATGTCTGATTTCCGATGTCTCTGATGTTTCTGATGCCTTTGATGCCTTTCATATCTCTGATGTCTTTGATGTCTCTGATGTCATTAATGTCTGTGATGTCTCTCTGATGTATCTTTGTCTTTGATGTCTCTGATGTATCTGTGTCTCTGATGTCTTTGATGTCTCTGATGCCTTTGATGTCTCTGATGCCTTTCATGTCTCTGATGTCTGATTTCCGATGTCTCTGATGTTTCTGATGCCTTTGATGCCTCTGATGGCTTTCATATCTCTGATGTCTCTGATGTCATTAATGTCTCTGATGTCTCTCTGATGTTTCTGATGCCTTTGATGCCTCTGATGCCTTTCATGTCTCTGATGTCTTTGATGTCTGATTTCCGATGTCTCTGATGTTTCTGATGGCTTTCATATCTCTGATGTCTCTGATGTCTCTGATGTCATTAATGTCTGTGATGTCTCTCTGATGTATCTTTGTCTTTGATGTCTCTGATGTATCTGTGTCTCTGATGTCATTAATGTCTCTGATGTCTCTCTGATGTTTCTGATGCCTTTGATGCCTCTGATGCCTTTCATGTCTCTGATGTCTTTGATGTCTGATTTCCGATGTCTCTGATGTTTCTGATGCCTTTGATGCCTTTCATATCTCTGATGTCTTTGATGTCTCTGATGTCATTAATGTCTGTGATGTCTCTCTGATGTATCTTTGTCTTTGATGTCTCTGATGTATCTGTGTCTCTGATGTCTTTGATGTCTCTGATGCCTTTGATGTCTCTGATGCCTTTCATGTCTCTGATGTCTGATTTCCGATGTCTCTGATGTTTCTGATGCCTTTGATGCCTCTGATGGCTTTCATATCTCTGATGTCTCTGATGTCATTAATGTCTCTGATGTCTCTCTGATGTTTCTGATGCCTTTGATGCCTCTGATGCCTTTCATGTCTCTGATGTCTTTGATGTCTGATTTCCGATGTCTCTGATGTTTCTGATGGCTTTCATATCTCTGATGTCTTTGAGGCATCAGAGGCATCAAAGGCATCAGAAACATCAGACATCAGAAATGAGACATCAAAGGCATCAGAGACATTAAAGACATCAGAGACACAGATACATCAGAGATACATCAGGGACATCAGAAATCAGACATCAAAGGCATCAGAGACATCCGAGACATCAAAGAGACATCAGAGACATTAATGACATCAGAGACATCAAAGACATCAGAGATATGAAAGCCATTAAAGGAGAAATCCGGTCATTTTTGACCTCATGTCCGTTGTCCTCAGGGTCATCCCGACTTATTAGAAGCAAAAAACCCGACAAAAATTGACGTTGCCTAGCCCGAGATCTGTACCTGCCTGGCAGCCTTCCAGACTCGCTACAATGCTAACCCATTGGGGCAACTTTTATCTGCTTTCCTGGGCCTCAGAAAACAATTCCAAGACCTATGCAACACCGGTTGGGTCCGTACGAGACACCACGGCGCTCGTTTAGCGCAAATAGTGTGGCAAAACGACATAAATATGTGTGTTTTAGCATGAAGTTACTCACCTCAAATCACCCCGTAGAGTAGACATTAGCAGTAGACAGCCGAGCGCCTGTCGTCCCTCCCAGTCACCGCAGAAACGAAAACGTTTTTCACGTAGTTTTGATTTTGTATCCATAAAGAAACGACTGAGCAGTGCAGTCGTCCTGTCCGTAATAAATCCATGAAGCTGTTACGTCCGTATGACTGTTACAACATAGCAACATAGCTTCAGCTAGTAACGTTCCGGGCGCTCGTCCGTCCCACTCACCGCAGAAACGAAGACGTTTTCCTCGTAGTTTTGATTTTGTATCCATAAAGAAACGACCGAGCAGTGCAGTCGTCCTGTCCGTAATAAATCCATGAAGCCGTTATGTCCGTATGTTGCTATGTCCATATAACATACGTTGCTATGTTACAACATAGCAACGATAGCTTACAGCTAAACAGTAGCCGGGAGCCAAAACAATGCAAGTCTCGCGCAAGTTCCCGTCTGCCGTCCTCACTCTGGAGCTGTTTTCAAGCCAGTACAGTGAAACATCTTGGACAGTCGCGCGAGGGTCACTTTGTTCTCACTCTGTTGATGAGAGACTGCAGTCTGCACGCGCTACACGCTACACGCGACACGCGACTCCCACTCATGCCGTCAACACAACTAGCCTACTGAGACTGCGCGAGATTTGTTGTCGCTGTAGCAGCTTCAACTGTCACAAAGGCTAAGCAATATTACTATGTAGGCTAGCGCCAGCGCTAGCGACTGGCGCTAAACTACGTGAAAAACGTCTTCGTTTCAAATTGAAGGGAACTTGTTAAGGATCGGAGGGCATTCAGCTCCTCTGACACGTGGATGCGATGAGTTTCGTCCATGTCTAGACAGTAAGTACTCACTGAACGATGGAGGGACAACGGCTTTATAGATTCTTGGTGCGCTTTGATCTTTAAGATTGTGATGTCATTCCTGACGCCTTTAATGTCTCAATGAAAGGAAGCAAGACGATGACACGTCATGAAATTCTAAATTCGATTAGACGTCATTACGTTCTATGCGCTATGGGACGTTTTATGTTATTGTTTTAAAGACTACTATTTAAATGTATGTAGTGTACTAGTTCGTTCGGCAAAACCCCTTTTCTGTCCCTGACGATGTTTCATATGAGAGATACAGATTCTCATCGGAGGGAAAGACTTTTCTTTGTCAGCGTACAGCCTACTGACCTCTTTGAATTATGTTTTTATATTTATTTGATTTGCTCCCAAGTCCGTTTTACACCGCCGGGATTGCAGCTGAAAGAATGAGGCGAATATTGTCATAAACCACGTTATAAGAATACATCCAAGCAACAAATTCATTATTTTAAAGTTATGTGTTCGGCCTTTTATTGGTGAAGGACATCATACGAGTTAAAGGGACGAGAGAAAGTGACGACATGATTTAAAAGACGGCCGCAGGGCGGATTCGAACCTAGGTCTGCCGAAGGGAGCCTTGGTTCTAATGGTGGTAACGCTACCACTACGCTATCAGCGAAGATAATGCTGTCGCTCAATCAGTCAGATCTACTAGTACCCTTGTGATGGGGCAGTCATATTATATTAGGCTACTGCTAATACTACTAATACGACTTCCGCATTCACACAGTCGGCGAGTTTTTGCCAGCTGTCCTTCCTGCATGTTACAGATGAAACTGTTGTTTTTTGCCTGTATTATATGTTTAACTTCTTCGTATTACTGTAAGATTATGGTTCGCTCCTCGTACGTGAAATACGCCGCTCCGCTGCCGTAGACTGATCCATGTATGTGATTGGTCAAATGCTGCAAACGCCGCCTCTCTCATGTGCACGCGCTCATAGCTGGGCAGGTAAACCCTGGGTTGAGTTAACGAGTTGATAACCAGCTTCGTGTGACCGCTTATCTCCGATTGCCTTTGTTAGGGTTAGTTAAGCTGGATCTCTGAAAGATACCATGGGTATGTTGAACTCACTTCGTAGTACGGGCCCCTGATCTATGCAAACATCACTCTTCTATTTTGCTCATGTGAAATGTAAAAGATCCTATTGTATTGTGAAGATTTCTGTGGATCCATTTGAACGGATTCAACGGATGACAAAAAGCCCAAGATGATGTCCTCAAATGTCTTGTTTTGTCCCCAACAGAGGAGTTGCAGCTCAATGGACAAATCTCCAAACCACTTGGCAATTGTCCACAACAGAATTGCATTTCTCATTCATTAATCAAATTGCAATTGTCTTAGTACATGTCTCAATATCTCATTACATCTTTGCCAATGATTAAGTACAGGTAGCCTACATTTAGCACAATTTCCAAGTGAATAGATCTTGTTGATCTAAACTGATTGTCGATTCTCAGTCTAATGGTTGTTCTCTGCTAAACATGTCAGCATCATTTCATTGTGTAAGTCATCACTTGCACAATAGTCTGATCAATTGTCAAAATTAGTCAAGAACATAATACCATGAATACCATATATGAATCTCTTGGAACATTTGATACATTGAGTACAGTCATTGACAGTCAGGTGAAACTAGAACTTGACTAACGAAGGAGGAGTTTCACTCATCTCAGATGACCAATCAAACCGTATGTTTAGTTACCTGACAGGTGCTGTCTATGATTGTGAATGCTGCCAAACATATACAGTATATATATTTAAAGGTTGACCAGGACCAGTACCATTTCTGAACATGGAGGCACCTGGCCAAGCAAATGAACAAGGGCAACTGCCTGCTCCATGAAGAAGAAGAGGAAGAGGAGTAAGGGTGCGTGGTGGTGGAATATGGGGAAGAGACCGAGGAGCACGAAGACACCATGTTGTCCCGGATGAAATTCTGGCCACAATTATAGACCATGTTGTCAACCACCGCCTCACAATGGTGGAGGCAGGTCGCAGAGTGCAGCCTAATGTGCCTCGCTCTACAGTCTCCTCCATCATCCAAACCTTTCGCACGGAAAACAGGTATGTACTCATATCAGTCAATAATTGAATTATATGTTGTATACTGTAGAACTGGACACTGTGCATAAAGCAAGAAATGTGCATTTACCTATTCATTTAGTGTGTGTGTGTGTGTGTGTGTGTGTGTGTGTGTGTGTGTGTGTGTGTGTGTGTGTGTGTGTGTGTGTGTGTGTTATAGCCCTGTAGTAATGTACCTCAATGGGATACAGTAGTATTCCAGTCACTGTTCAGTGATGCATTAGAATAGTGGTAAAAAGTAAAGCAACAATACAATTTCATTGGTAACTCATTCTGTAAGAAATACATAAGACATACATTACGAATGGAGTGTTGTCCTTTGAATTCTATGTTTGAACGACAACTTGGCACGGGTGGCTACTCTTACCATAAAATCCTATTTTTTTTTCAGTTTTACACACAATTGTATTCTGTTAGCTAGACAAAAAAACGAGTACAGTAACCATTGTCAATGAAGGACTGGGCAAAGACTTAGTGGTGGACATGAGGGATATTTCAATTGTCCTCTGCCATAGTGACAAAACGTCATTTTGACTTGCAGTGCTTACACAATGCCAAAGGGATGATGCATTTTGGGGGCACTGACTATTTATATGAGAAAGGAATTTAGATTTGACACATGAGTGAACTGTTTTGGGAGAGATATGAGCTTTTGCAGGTGAACCATGGTGTTGTGCTGAACCATCCAGGTTATTTTGGCAAAAGCACCAAGAGTGTTGAGAACGTCCGGTCTGTTTCGAGAAATGAGCCAAAACAATTGAGAAGGAACCTATTGTCTTTTGGGGGCACTAACTATTTATATGGGAAAGGAATTTAGCTTTGAAGCATGAGTGAACAGTTTTGGGAGAGATATGAGCTTTTGCAAGTGAACTATGGTGTTGTGCTGAACTGTAAGACTGTTTTGCCAAATGATCTTAGAGTTCTGAAAATGTAATTTCTGTTTCAAGAAATGAGCCAAACCAATGGAGAAAAACTGTAATAAGGTAATTACTGTGCTCACTTCTGCCACCCACTGGCATGGAGGAGTATTAAACCAGCGCTGAACAATTTTGTGCAGTGAGCAGGGGCGCATTGATATGTGGGGGGGTCCAGTTTAGGTGGGGGGTCTGGGGGTCCTCCCCTTGAAAATTTTGGAATTAAGTAGATGCAATTTCCCACATTCTGGTTCATTCTAACATGTTTTTAGAAGATGTCTCTTCCGTATCTAATATCTCTTGTTCCTACAAAATGAAATAAACCTAACCCTAATCCCCCCCCTCCCCCCCCCCCCCATACAAAGTTCATCGACCACTCATGCTGCTGCCCAAAATGTCCTTTACATTGTTAAAATTGTTTACCTTTTGATTTTTAATTTTTATTCTATTTATTTATTTATGTATTATATTTTTTGTATGTATTTATTTTTATATTCATTCATGTGATTTTATTTATTTATTAATTATTTTTATTATTAATTGTATTTATTTATTTTTATTTATTTATTAAATTGTATTTATTTATTTCTATATTTACGGCAACAGCTATTGAATCTTTTTGTAATCGAGTAATCTACCAATTATTCCAACAATTCATCGGATAAAAATTAACATTGTATATAGTTCCCATATACACTGTGAATTTCTTAACATATTCGGTCAATGACTAAAAAGGAAAAAATAAAGCTTAAGATAAATGAGGATTTTTTTCTCTCTTTAAATCTCAGCACAATCAAGAAATCAAAATAACCTAAATAGTTTAAAAATAAACTTAAAATGCTCGTCTTTGGTGATATTATAAGCACTGTTAAATGTTATTATCATGTCTGACTCCTCACTGCTCCGGTTTGTGGCTGCCTGACGCTGAGACGCTGAGGGGAGGAGAGGGGAGGCTGCTGGGACCACCACCCACCTGTACCGGTACCGGTTGTGTTTCTGGTGCTTTTTTAATGTTTCTGAACGACGACGCTCTGACAGTAAAGGCAGCGTTCCCAGCGTTCAACGCTGCCCACCATCGGCCCACCCGCAGTGAAGTGGAGAACGAATGGAGCACCGGCGCGACCAAGGAACATATTTAGCTGCATTTCACTGATTTTTGGTTGATTGATTTATCCACCGCCCTTTTCTTCTGCCCCTTCCACACAGACAAGCTTTGCCTGGGGATCCTCCCTGGCCTCCGGGATCAGGGAGCAGAGCCTAACCAACCACACCACCACACCATACACCCACTGAGGCCCCTTGGATTCCTTTAGACTCCACTCCCAGATCAATAGGCCTGTGCATGAAGATCAAAGCTTTAACCAACAAACCCTAACCCCAACCCCAAATTTCAGATTTTTGCTTATATCTCGTGAAGGGAGGGTCGTAGATATTCGGGAGTGGGTGGCGTCTGACCTAATTCGACTCGTCTGAACATGCCAGTCTCTACGACCCGGAGATACAGCCAAAATAAAAAAGGAATTAACCCTTAACCCTTCCAAACAATTTTTTTTGGCAGTGACTATTGAGTGGATCATTTCCCATGGCACACCTGACGATCACACAGCATCTATTAGTATTGCATGTCACAAAAATGCCATAAAATGTCAAACTATAGTAAGTCATCAATAAATGTAATTTAAAAGTCATAGTAAAGTATGTCTTAAATAGTTACAAATAGGTCATAGTACAGTATGTCACAAAAAAATCATATAGTAAGTTAAGTATGTCACAAGAATAACCTTAATGTCACAGTATAGTCACTCATAAACACAAATCTCCTCGTATAGTATAAATAAAATAAGTATAGAATTCCATAAAATTCTCTTGCTGAACCTACAAAATTATCTTTTAAATGGACAAACATAATGTGTTATTCATGTCAGGTTGCCATGAGATCAAACACTCACCACCTTTAAGCTTAAGCAGATAAATAACAACAGATTTGTTTTGGGAGATCTAGAGAAGTCTATCCTTTTAATGAGCAAAGGGAGCCATTTGACTAATGAAAGGGGGCGGGGACACACCTACACTTGCAAACATAAGTCCTCATTTTACTGCCAACTATGTCGCCTATAATACACAGTGTGTAACATTGGAAAGTTGACTAAAAGTGTGTGTTACGGTTAAACAACTTTATTAACACCAAGTTTATTTCTGCTTCCTTTTTCATTACATTAAAGCAAAAACCCAATGAACGATGGAGACATGAAATTATATTCATATTTTATTATAATATTAGAATTTGTACATATTGTCTTCTCCATCCGCATTTCATTTATAAATTTAATACATAAATATACTCCAAAAAGTAGGATAACAAAAGACAAATTTAACACAAAAAAAAAACAGAAACAAAAGTATTACCTGATTCTGGGACAGAAACTCGAGGAATGTCATTATTTTTGTTTGTTTACATAGCAAAGGTCACACAACAATGCAGTCATCCAATTCAAAAAATAAAAAGGTTTGTACTGTTCTACTGATAATTTTGTCCTTTTGGCTCGTCAGTACAAAAGAAAATTAAACATTTAGGACAGTTAAGCTTTTCCTTGTTGGCTTTGGTTACAAGATAAACGTTAAGGTGAGCACACATTCAAAATTTAAGTTCCCTTGAATTGAGGATATTACTATAATCAACCAAAATTAAATAAAATTTAAAAAATCCACCTCCTCTCAATACATTTCCCCAACGATTAAGCTTCATATTTTTGCTGCCCATAAATAACCTCTGAAAAACCTTCACGCAAAACATGCAAAAATAAATACACTGCACGGCCTTTGATGCGACCCTCGTCTTGGACACTTATCTCATGCAAATCAAAGGGTCTTGTCTTATCAAAGTCCTCATCATCTCGACAGGTGTCATCAGCTCTCATGTGAACTGTACAGGTTTTTGTGAGGAGATTAACTTACTCTTTTTTGGGGGGGAATTCTCCAAATAATAATAGATTATTTTAAATGTTGATATGGCAATCAGTAATCACTGCAATGAGTTAAGACTGGCTAACATCCACGCTGTCAGGCAGCAGGGGTGGCAACTATGATACACATGCAGACACTGAAAAAAACATCCTCACATTAAGATTAAGCCAAATTAACTGGCAGGAACCTCAGCTGAATGAAAAAATACATAAAATAAATCATCCACACACATCAAGCAGTGTAGTTTAAATAAAAACCAGGACCACATAAAAAATGGAAAAACAGTACAACAAATGTTTACGAGTGTAATATAGAAAATTAAATTATTACAGTATGCATGTCGACCTATAGAGATAATAAAAATAAACACTTGCACCAAAAAAGTGTGCTTAAAAAAAGGAGCAGGTCACCACATGTAAATCAGATCTCGTAAAACGTTAAAATAAAACAACCCTGTGATCATGTGGCTTAATAAAGTTCAGATACTTCCACCCTCCTTACCATTAGTTTATTCAAACAAACCTGGTTTTTTTTTTTTATTATTTTAAAGTTTTGACAGGACAGAAAGCAGTGTGGAGTGGAGGGTCGAGTGTTTCTGCAGCCGTGGTGCCGTAACGTCAGAGAGGACAAAGGGAAGCTGCAAATGTCAGAACATCTTACCACCTCCTTGCAGGTTCCTGATCCAAGTGTAACGTGCCGTCGATGAGGTTGAGTGGTGGTTGGGTGGACACATGTCAGTGTTCTAGAGAGGAATAAAGGTTTCCTGGGCAATTTGTTTTCTTCTTTTCTTCAAATCCCAGTTACAGAGCGATATGTACACGGTGCTGTCCTGCGTTAATAGCCGTCTTTCTGAGTGTGCATCTGATCCTGGATCCTCTGCAGCATCTCCTGCATCCGCCGCAACTGTGAGGAGAGATCAGACGCCGTCAGTACCACGGATTGATGCGACACATGGTTACAGGTCTGACGTTGCATTCATGGCAGTGGGAAATCTGAGAACTTTTATACGGGCTAATTATTTCCACACGACTGCACAGACAACAACTCAATAACAGATGATCTTGAACACGTGACCTGAACAACTGCAGGGACCCGCTGGCTCCTCCACCGGCCTCGTCATCTACACTAACGTGTGTTCAATTACACAACATGACATCTGGTTAACCACTTGTTCATGTCGAGTTCTTTGGTTTTATGCTCAAATATTTGCTCTTTCAGATTTATCATAACATTTGTTGGAATTCATGAAAACCATAGGAGGGACTACAGCTTAGTGCTGTGGAAGTGCTCGTACATGATGTGTTTAATTGGCACCATGGAGTAACTTTCCCGACACAGTGAGAACGTACAGAGTCGCAGGAACATTCATGAAGTAATTTTAAAGTAGCACACCTAACATCAAATGTGTTCTTGTCTGAACACCAAATTATCCATTTTTATATAATTTAAGACAAGAAAAGGGAACAAATACGCACATAAAATGTTTGCATTTGTGCTTGAACAACGACTGAAATCAAAATAGATTCCGATTAATGATTAATGACCGTGCAGCTCCATTGTGATGTTTAACCACATTTTCAAGCTGGTTACACAAAAAATTAAAACAACTGAGAAGAAATTATCTCTTTATTTGCTAAAATAAATAGATATAATGGGGAAGCGGGGATAAGGTTTGCACAGATGTATCGGCTGCATTTGATTAAATTAAGATCTAACACCATGTTCAATCATGTTTGTCTGCTCATCTTCAGTTACCATAACTAGTAATCACAGTGACTGGGCTCATATTGTATGTGAAGAATTTAAATATTAGGAGCCTAAATGAATAATATGCCATCTAACGATATTTCCTCTAAGAGTATTTCTTCTAACTGATGCCCAAACATTTACATCATATTTCATACCAATTTCATTTAGCCCTTTAAAGGTTGAGTAGATCATTTCGGAAAAACCACAGAGACTTTGACTTTGAACACCGAGTGCGTGCGATCAGGACGTAAGCATTGACAAGCAGGCTGTCCAATTATTTTCTCCGGCCTTTTCGATTGGACAGGGTTTTTACAGTCCTGCCATAGATGACTTTTTTTTTTTTTTTCTTCATGTCAGAGCATTTAATGTATTCATTGCTATCGGCATGTTACGAGGATTTCAAGTAATATAACAAAGTGTTTCTGAATCAAATTACCTACTCAACATTTAAATATAATTACTGGGATATATTGATTGTTGATTTCTAACAATATTAGTTTAGTTTGCACCACACTGACTGTGTAAAACCTGCCAAGTTTTACCAAAAGAAGTACTGACTCTCAAAAGTGTCCCTTTGAATTGTGGGTAGGAAAGAGCAATGTTTCATAATCCCAAAGAGTGAGTGTAAAATGACACCAGTTCATGTTTTTAAGGCTACTCATCGTCAACCTCAGAAAACATGACCCGAATGTGCTTCATAGATTATGGATTAAAAATAAATCTGTGAGCTAGAGACACTCAGAGAGCTTCATCAGAAATATCTCTCTGGTCCGAGTACGTCACTGCGTTGGGTTCAGGGTCCGAGTGCTCGCGGTGGGCAGAATTGTGTTCGGACTTGTGCTCGTGATCATTTCGGTGGTGCGAGTCCGGTTGTTGGGCGGCGTGCCGTACCTCCTCATCTTTCTCTCGGATGAGCTTTTCTGTCTCGTCTCCGACTCCGGGCGGCGGCGGGATGGGGAAGTCTGTGCCGCTCTCCCTGGTTAGTTTACTGCAGAGAGACACGTGTTATAGAGACATTCAACATTTATAGTATCACAAATGTTAAAATGGGATTTGACAGAATTACACATGGTTACTTGGGTCAAAAGACACTAAACTGTGTAAAATATTGCAATATCATGATGCCCAGAGATGTCAATGTCAAGACCCGAGCTGTGCCTGATCTTCAGGGTTGATGACTATATGAAAAAACATAATGATTTCTATTCAGAAAGATTGATATTTAAATGTCTAGAGTGTCTATATGTCTTAGTTCTTGTAGTATGTAACGGTCTCCCCTCGCTGTGGAATCGTACTTGCGGTTGCGTTCCTTCACCACCATGCGGGTCATGCTCTGGATGCAATGGGCTCTGTAGTTCTCGTAGTGAGTCTCCCGGGTCACGTCCTTCAGATCTTGCATATGTGTTCGGACGAGCATGTTCCTCAGCTTCACGAAGTCACAGTGTGCAGAGTTCTCCACTGCAAACCAAGCATTCGATGAACCAACATGCATGCAGTGTCTCTAAAGTCTGTTTTCCAAATCCCTTTAACGTGTGATGAGAGGAGAATGGGCCTACCCTCCACGATGCCCCAGGGGTAGAGACGCCCTCGCACCCGCTTCCCTTTGGCCTCCACCACCGTGTTGCTGCCAATCACTGCAAAGGGAATGCTTTCCTTGTTGGACAGAAAACAGAAAACATTTTGTAAAACTAAAATGACGTTTCAAAGACATCTGGCAGGGAAAGGGTGTGGAGGAGTTCAGGCTGGACCAGTGAGTGGTGCAGTGCAGTTGTTAATGTGTCCACCTTTCCTTTCTTTCTTTCATTTCTGCTCACTCTCTTCTGAACCTCCACACCACCATGTTTTTGCCAAATGAATTGTAAATAACTTCCATTTCATGGTTTAAATTGTTCCGTCGTTATTGTTCCCATTCCTCTGCTGCAGGTAACACACTGCTCTTATCAGAGGCTCCTCAAGGACAGAGGCAAAGAGACGTATACTGGCACGTCGACTGTGTCCTCAATGCCAGCGTATGATGCCAGGGGAGCAGAAAACAGTTGACTCATCAAGACTGTGCAGTCAGCAGTGGACCGGCTGCCAAGGTCTTGTATTTTATGGTCTGTATATTCATTTAACATCCCTATCCCTCTAATCTCTAGTGGATAATCAGCCAACTCTAACTGTAGCAACCTGTGGGCAGCTCCGGCTCTCACCTTCAGCTGATGGTCCTGCTGCTTGAAGTCCTCGTCTTCGTCAGAGTCACAGTCGGGGAACTGGTAAATCTTGATACCGTACTGCTCGATCTCCTCTCGGATCTACGGTGAAACACATGAGCACAGGATGAAAACTCTGGCTGTGAATCTCTGCTACGTAATGACAGTTTCATTCACGTATAGATG
Organism: Eutrigla gurnardus; assembly: GCF_963514095.1. Taxonomy (NCBI): domain Eukaryota; kingdom Metazoa; phylum Chordata; class Actinopteri; order Perciformes; family Triglidae; genus Eutrigla; species Eutrigla gurnardus. The sequence goes on along the minus strand of NC_139924.1, from coordinate 7,168,112 downwards.
AACACTTAACACCGGGACCAGCCTTGCCTTGAATTTCTTTTTCTTGACCTCGTTTGGGGTGAGTGTGTCTGCTTTGGCCAAAATGGGGACGATGTTCACCTTCTCATGCAGAGCTTTCATAAACTCCACATCCAAAGGCCGGAGGCTAGAAGACAAACGGAGCACACGTGTGCATTAAGTACAGGGAGACAACACCTTCAAAGTCAATTTTGTGTATCAGTGTGGAAAAAAACAGTTGGTAGCAAAAAGTAATGTATCTTGGTGATGAAGATTTGTGTTTTACTGCCAGTAACCATGTTTGTTTGTAGCCTGACTGTAATTATATGTTGCCAGCCTGAAGACATTGATTTGAAGACATAGCCTGGAGTCTCTGGCCGATCAGAGTTGGCAGAGGTTTGCTCTCTAAGTGGCCTCTTGGTATCTGATGAGTAATGACTGAAGCGCATCAACAGAGGGAGCAGTTTCTCCATCACTGGGACTTTAAAAAAGGCTCTGCAGGCGTTACTTGTTCTTTAATGAGCACAGTGATGTGGAACTGTGCATGTGCACAACTGCGGCAAAAGCACCACATCAGCACAAACAAACTGATTAGAGCGAATAAAAGCTTGGCACTGGATGTAAAATTCAGAGAAGTGTTTTAACTGGAGGCAGGAGGACGCTGCATTAAACATGTATGGGGCTGAATGCACTGCAAGTAAATACTGGTGCACTCAATATTTACGATAAATGTAAATGACTCAAGTGGTTGTGTGTGTGCTGGAAGAACACAAAACTGTGTTTGACTTTGCATGTCATTCAAGTAAAAAGGAAGTGACTGGTCAGAAAGACTACATGCAGTAGAAAGGGGTTCATACTCCCCTTTATTAGGAGTGATAAAGAGAGAGTGACGACAGTGAGAATGTGTCATACCCATGCCCAAAGGGTGAGATGAAGTAGAGGCAGCAGTGTACGCGGTTGTCCTGGATGTTCTTGCGGTTGAGGCCACTCTCGTCCCTGAAGTACTGCTCGAACTGCTGGTCGATGTAGTCCGCCACCGACTTCCAGCTACAGCAGCAACACACGGGACATTCAGTCTCTGAGGCAATGCAGACTGTGAACCTCCAAACATGCTGAACGTGACTTTTTAAACACAGCAGAGCTGAAATGAGGTTATCCTAGGTAATTTCCTTCATTTCAGGTTATTCCTTAAATTTCTTTGACTTTTACCATTCAGTGTTATTTACAGCATCCCCGAACCCAGGGGTGTCCACGATGGTTAGCTTCAGTTTGACACCTTTCTCTTCTATATCCACCGTGTGTTTGGTGATTTCCACGGTTTGTGTGATTCGCTCTAGGGAAAGGACACAAACACACCACTGTTTTAACATCAGCTATGACATATTGTAGAGCAAATAGTTAGTAAACAAACAACAAATAAGTGCATCACAAGCTGTGTCTCTCGAACCTTCAGCATTGAGCAGCTTCCTATCTTTGTAAAGATCTGTGAGAAAGAGACTGTTGACCAGGGTGGACTTTCCCAGGCCAGACTCCCCTTCAAACAAAGAACAACAAAGACAGACAGAGTGAGCTTTAAGACTTGGGCTGAAGATCAAATGTCTGTTAATGAGCGGAGGAGGATTTACCTGCCACCATGAGCGTGAAGTCAAATCCTTTCTTCACTGACTTGCGGTGAACCTGGTTTGGCAGTGTCGCAAAACCCACGTATTCTTTGTCCTGGTCCTGAAAAACACACAGAATGATGAAATAATACACCAGGAAAGCACAATTTACCATATATACATACACTTATACACACAGCTGTTATCTGTTTCACACAACAAGGTTGACACCTAAATAAGCAACAAATGAAAAAGCATCCCTAGGCTCTCAGAGTCCCAACCACGACCAGAACCTAACGGCAACATATTAGATTTAAGCACAAGCTCAGTCACATCCTATGAACGACCTTCATCAGTCTGAATTCTTCAATACATCACAGCACAAACAACCTCGCCTTTAAAGCAGAAGAACATAGGTCTTGTTTAACCTCTCTGGGTTTCTTCTCCTTGTGTTACCTCATTATTGCCATACGGGTCAAATCGACCCCAGGGACTCTTGGGCCTGGTGGGGCTGATGGGCACTGACGACAAGTCAAACTCCACACTTCTGCTCTTTGGTAAACTGGGCTCTGAACACGACTCCGTGTGGGCCCTTCCCGCCACAGGCGGGTGCAAATATGACGGGGTGTGGGGGCGGTCTTCGCCCTCAGCTTCCCTGTCTGCATGAGCCTCATGGCCATGATGGTGGTGGTCATGGTGGTCGTGCCCTCCTTGGTGGTGAGGGTCTTGCATAATGTTCTCCACCTCCGAGTCGTCTGAATGGCTTGAATGCTAGAGAGACACCGTGGTTGAAGGGGTGGGTGAGGCGGCGCACAGGGACGGGTGGGGAAACAAATTGAGGGTGGAGGCAAAGATAGGTAGAGGAAAGATGTGTAGATCGGGCCAAGATCCAGAGGGCGGGAAATGCACACTTTTAGAAACGGTTGCTATATTTTATGGTGATGGAAAATAATGCAACATAGGCAACGTGTTATAAAGGTGCAATTCAGTTGGAAATCCCTTTCTATCGCCATTAATGAGGATGGATCATGTTAGAGGTGAGCAATAACACCACACATCTATCTCAGGAGATCTGTGTGTTATTTAATCACTCACAAAATAGTATTGAATGGGCTGTAATAGGTGGGCATACATCTAATTGTACATTCCTGGAAGCAGAGAGTGAGTTTTTCTCTAGACCACTTCATAAATTTTGAAGCTCTAAAGCGAGGCAAAGAGGCCTTCTTTATGGTTACTATTAGAGGATGGGGACTGTTTTTAGGCATTAAGGTAAATACATTTATTCTTCACTCCTGGATTTCCAAGGGTAATACACACTAAGCTGTCACAGCTAAAATAAAAAAAAATAAAGTGTAGCTTTTCCTGTAAGAGGATACACAGCTGAAGTGAAGGCTGCATATTCTTGACTCCAGTTACCACAAACTAAAGAGTGCCTGCTAGTTGAGCACAAAGATAAATAATGCAGTGTTCCTCAGAAAGCAATGAGGGCGTTTAAATCCCGCTGTAGGCCCATACTCTGACTCTGAACACATATTATGTATATACTCTATGCATTAACTGGGGCGTAAAAGTACACATGAAGATACAACTTATATATGAATGAAAAATACCTATATAGCAGGTACAGTTCACCAAATCACTTGAAGACTAGATGGGGAATTAAATTGGGAGTTCAGGGCGTTTTGGTGGGTGTCACTGGTACCTGTTCAGCATCATGGTCCCTGCTGTGATTAGGGGAGGCAGGACAGGAGTCCTGCTCCTCCTCTGAAGAGTGAGCCTCATGGTCACTGTCCTCCATTGCAACTGGGGCTACAGTGCACTCTGCAATCTCCAACCAGAAGGGGAGCATGCATGTGGAGTGTGGAGGGGTTCATCATGGTAAAGAACGGGGGGGTGCACGAGGTTCAAGATCCGGGAGCGATATGACAAAAGGAGTGAATGTCCAGACAAGACAGATGAAGACAAGACGCAAGACGAAAAAAAAATACATTCAAATGATTAAATAAAGCCAAAGTAATGACATATGACACAGCAAAATACCATTCACCACAGGAAATGGTATGATTGCAGTTAAGAGCAACCAGAGAGAGGATTCAGCGATGCACAATGGCATTTGGAGGGCAGCCATTTTCATAGTCTTCCAATATAATATTGGCCCTATCTGGCCTTCTGCTACTACGGCACTGCCTAATGTTATTAGTTCCCTGATATCGCTCTCTTCAGTGTTTCAGGCACCAAAACATGCACCGGTCCAGCCAACGTCAGTGCCAGCAAGGATCATCTGTGCCAGCTGCAGTTACATAATGAAGGGAGTTGTTGAAACACAAGTAAAATATGCTGAGTCACACTTCTGAACAAATATTTGATTCATGTTAAGAGCCACTGTAGAGTCAATGATCCCTATTTTTTATTCCCTTACACTACTTCAAGTTAGAAGTTAGACAGATTATTAAGTTCCCTCCAAGTGTCCCTCCATCACTGTTAACAAGTAAAAAAGGAAGAAAAGGCCTGCCCTCTATCCATGACCTAGAGTTTTAATTATGCTGGGATTTAGAGCTTTAGGGCAGAGTAGAAATTGATAGCTTCAAAGTTAGGAAGTCAGTGACCTCCTTTCCTGTGCTACAATCAAAGCGCATAGATCAATGACCAACATGGTGGATCCTGTGACCCACATAAAAGAGATGGTCGATTGCAAAGCTTTGACAACTTTTGGGGCAAAACAACTGCTATTCAATTACCGACTTCTTTTGCTAGATTTTGTTGTTAAAAAGTGAGTTGGTTGAGAGAACCAGGTCTTCAATAAAAATCACATGCAATCTCTTGCTAAAATCACAAATGTAGCTTATACAGAAACATCATTAAAAACACAACACAGCTCTTTTTCTTCAGAAAAAGAGGATCATTGAAGTTGCATCACAAACTCACAAACCCCAAACCTGCTCTCTTGCAGCACCTCACCTGTGGTACCTTTTACCAGCGCGTGAAGCCTCCTCTTCTTGCCTCTGCGTACACTGCTCTTCATGCCCGCTCCAGCAGGCAGCAGGCAGCAGAGACCGGAGGCTTCAGCATTTATACGCACCCATCCCAGAGGACACACCGCCCTTCAGACCCATTGAGCCACGCAGCGCCCCGGGGAACTGATCAGCGGCATTGATGAGCCACGCATTACTGTTCACAGCTACACACCAAGCACTCTAATGCTGAATGTACGCAGGTACGTTGTAGCGGTAGAGCTCAGAGGTAACAACACATAGATGATGAATGCTATTCTACTGGCCTCCCATGACTGCGTCAGACAAACTCCAACATACACATTGACAGCTCAGTAAAGGCAGTTAGAACAAACCTGCATAGAGAGAATCCACCAAACTGAAACACTTGAGCTGCTAACTGTGCCATCATAGTCACAAACGTTACATCAAACAAATGCTTAAGCTAATACATGAATTAATTAGAAACCATTCATACACCAATGCACTTGTCTTCACATAAAACATTAAGCATTGAGGAGATTTTCTCATTCACATGCAAATTTAAGCAGCAAATTGGACAAAAATGTAATCCGACTATCGACTCTGCGGGGTGTTTGAATTTACGACACACACGGCAACATGGTGACAAAATGTCTGGTGAAAACCTCTCACACAGTTATAATAATGTTCAACAGCCTCAGCAATGCAATACTTCAGCACTCGGTGAGGAGAGCGTCTAACATTTCGTTAAATTCCAACATTTAACCACTTTCTCTCAGTGGTCTTTCTGAGTGCTGACCCGAACCTTCTGAGGTGGGTCACAGCTTTGTTCTCTAAGCCACACATAATATCTGGTTACACCATCTTTAAGACATAAGGAATTATATCTGTGTGCAGGTAGTAGATTTACTTTCCACTAAGCACTCTGAAGTCAAAACCGGAACATGCAGCAGCCTTTTCCTCTCCAACTGAACCAGACAGGTTATTAGTCCACCATGTTGATATTTAAGACTTTAAGAAGAAAAAAAAACAGTTACAGCTGAAAGAGTTTAAGGCATTCAAGAAGGGAATGAATCTCACTGTTAATGGATTTTTCCATCTCTTTTTTTTAATACTTGGCTGCCCAGGTGGCAAAAAACACACAATTTCTCTTGAGCTCTGTATTCGATATCAAGACAGTCAGCGGGAGGAAAAGAAAGAAGATGTAATGGATCTCAGAGACAGCAGTAATATTAGAGGTTCAACAGAGAAGAGAGATTTGATCAAATTTTGGCTCGATTCCAAGTTAATTCTGTGTTGACAACAAAGCAAAAGGTCTATTTCAAATGCCATTTACAGGCCATATGACAGAGCTGAGAGCTAGGAGATTACATATTTGAAAAGAACAAGTTTGCATTGCTAAGATGTTTAAATATATATAGTTATCTATCAACAATTCAATTGTTACAGAAGTATCCATAAAGTCCATGCCAGACTTTTTGATAATTTGACAAATTAAGCAAAGTAAAGCAATAATAGAAATTAGTATAAATTAATTATTGGCACTTCAGATACGTCCATATAACCATATGTGTCAAATGACCTTCTAACACCCAAAGTCTAACATGTACTACCTGCCAACAACTGTGTGTTGTGCACGACCACTTCCAGCCAATAGAAAAGCAGTCGATCGTCTGTGTCGCAGATAAATCAATATACTTGAAAACACATGATTGACTGGCCATACAAACATCAATCCAGCTGGGGTGAGACATACCAACACAGAAAAGCTATACCCTGCACAGCCATTATTCCTTTCAAAATAAAACAACATGGTAAGTCTATTAAAAGTTTGGAAAGAGAACCAACAAACAAGATAGTCCAAGACCCTGACCTCTTACAACAACCTAAAACTGTGGCTTAACTTTGTGTACGATTATATACTTATTCTGCAATATAGATGATATTCCACAACTAGAATAAACCCTCATGGGTCATGACATCAATTTAGGTGGCCACAAAGACTCTCCCCCTGGAACGAGTCACACAGCTGAGACCTGAACCAATTACAGTTTCCATAACTGGCCGAACTGACATTTCAGCTCCTCTTGAGGGTTAGCTCATTGTGACTAATAAGCAACCTTTATCAGCAGCGGTGCCACGCAGAGTTCTGTCAGTCAAGAAACAGGATGAATAAAGCCTCAGACCAGGCGAAACCAGGTTCAGGTCCAGAGAGGCATAAAGAAGCTGAGGCCCTAGAGCAAGGCAGGAAATGCCTCAGACAAGCTAAAAACACTACTTTGTGACAAATAAGCCTTTATATACAGCGAAACAACTCAAGTCCACTTGGCTTTAAAGACTTCCTCACATTACTAAAAACATGTTTCTATACAGGCAAATACATGGGACATAATGGGAAATGAAACAAAGGTATGTGGTCAGGAACGTTAACATATCTTTCTTTGTCAACAGCTGCTTCTTTGGCATTTCCTGCAATACATGAGTTGGTAATAACAGACCCATGTGCTGAACTTTATCTTGTTCCCAATCAAGATATCTGCTTTAGAGGGGATGCCAGCCTAGAATGTGCCGTTTGTCATGTGAATTGAGTAAAGTGGAGCTTAAGCAGCCATTTGACCACGGAGCACTTTATTGCATATACAGTAGTTACAAGGGAACCAATGATTTTAATCAAATTTAATAAGCGGTCTAAGGGAAAATGGCAGGTTGCTGCACAACTACAGCAACACATGCCCTTTCAGTCAAAGCTTATCAAGGAGACCATTGTAAGAAGCCTATTGAGCATGTCAGAGGGATGTAGGACATTTAACGATGGGACTCAAGCCCATGAAGTCCTGAGAAACAATTGAAGGAGATGAAACCCAATTCAACATAAACAACTTGTGTGGTTGACTTTGCTGCTTTGTTAGTGTTGGATGGTAGTCCAGGGTTTGGCTGCCACGGTGCTGATGGATGATGATTTGTTGCATGAAACGCAGCTCTTGGGGGAAAGCCCACTTCAAATGCCTCTTGTATGACATGGGAAATGCAATCACAAGCCACCAGAAGTCATAAAGAAACTACACAGCGTGTTGTTATTGACCTTCTATGATGAAAGCCGAGCCGAGGAAATCCAGTCGACAGAGTCGTTTATAATCCAGCTGCAATAATTACTCTGCTATTATTCTGTGGATGAACACTAATTTAATAATTTTTGCTTGGCAAGCTTCGCCCCTGTTGGTAGGAATTACTTACTTACTTAACTGTATTCTGGTAAGTCTGGGAGATCATGCAGTGTTTTCAAGAAAACGCATGAATATAAATGTGGATTTTCAAAAGGCATTCACAGCAGGAACAACGCTCAGTGTTTATCTCTCTTTAAAATGTGAATATCCTGGAATGCACAGGCTGAATACCAGTGAGGTTTGCCCTTGTGGCGAGGCCAGTAGCAGGTGGTGAAGGGAGCCATGTGCACGCTGTGTGAATGCTGTGGTTGTTGGGATACTTCTAGCAGGGCTCTGTGTGAAGCTGGCTCTGTACAGAGAGAGAGAGAGACAGAGATAGAGAGACAGAGACACAGAGAGAGAGAGGGACAGAAATAGTCTCCCTTCACCGCACACTCCCACAGCTATCGAGCCGATGAATTGCCATGTGACCAAAACCAAACGTATTCAGTGCAACAGAAAACACAATTACAAGTTCCTCTGTGCTAACCAGTGTATGCTAAAGTCAGAGGAAGATAAAGAAAATAAAGAAAAAAGAGGAAGACGCCAGTAAACGGAAGGTGAGCTCTAAATGCATTCCTATCAGTGTCTTCCACATCACAGGCTACAACTCTCAAGTCACCACACTCTCAATGCATTAAGCTGTCACATTGGATCAATACATGTGTGCTTTAACAGCCGGGGAAAAGCCCAACTCCATTCTGAAGTCATGTGGAAACTAGACACTCCTCTCAGCAGCTTACAGCAGGACATTTGAATTACTTATATGTTCACGTTTGAGCACAAAGCCTGGTCACATGCATTCATGTGAACAGTCAAGCTCATAATCTATACTCACATAGTGTACTGTCTACACACAGAGGGGAAACCTGCAGCCTCAGGGGACTCTGTTGGACAGTTAGAGAGAGAAAACACAGAGCAAGCCACAAAGGGAGAGATACACTTAATTGTAGGGTCAGCTAGAAGGAAAGCAACAAGCACATACCTCTGTATCACTGTTTGTTTCTGCCATATTATCCATAAGACTCAGTATTCCTTTAGTTTCACAGCAAGCAAGCAAGAGGAAAAAAAAATGTAAAAAAGGTTTTGGGAAAGCTCCTTAGAGTGTCACTTCTTTAGTTTCAGAGCACCCACGTTACATAAGCACACCTATTTTCTTTGCCTCACCAATCTGATGGCATCTACTTTTCTTTTCCGACTCCCCCCCACCCCACCCTCAGACACTTGGGCTGGAAAAAAAAAACAGGTACACCTTCGATCTCTCCCACTCTGCATCTGGAGCATTTCAATAGCTCCACCCTGCTCTCCTTGGGCCAATCTGCAGCTGATATGCAGATGAGCTGCAGCTGAAGCGACGTCAGATCACGTCTGCAGAGGCGCCCTGACTTCAGATGGATGCTCTGTGGGGAGCTCGACAACAACATCTGCCTTGTTGTCTTGCTACAAGCCTGTCTTGCCCTCAATCTTAAAGCCACACATGTGAGATCACAACACAACAAATAACTGCACAATGCGCGCGCACACACACACACACACACACACACACACACACACACATAAAACATCATGTCACTAGTATATGTGTGAATGAAGAGTGCAGATATGTCTAAACCGCTACAGAAATTATATATAATAATACTAATAATAAAAGGTGGGGAAGCATAAATCAATCAAACTGAAAGTAAAAAGAAATCAAAGATATGGGGTTGTGAGCATCAGAGGAACACAACAACAGTATGCACACTCACACACACATTTATTCTTACAATGGCCATCACATCCAACCCAGACCTCCCAGCTGGCAGTGCCAGGGCCGCAGTGGCACAAGAGGAAAATCTCTGTGTGTGTGTGTGTGTGTGTGTGTCCATGGTGGGGAGGTGACTTGTGGCCTACATGCAACAAATCTAATATACTCAATCTCTCCCTCAAGCTGACACACACACACACACACACACACACACACACACACACACACACACACACACACACACACACACACACACACACACACACACACACACACACACACACACACACACACACACACACACACACACACACACACACTTAAGTGGGCCACAGCACAAAGCTTTTCCATTAATCTTGATTGATCTCTGAGCTTTGCAAGTCTTGTAATACTCAGCCATTCTTAAGGAATCAAGATTTTGTGATTAAGACGTTGCTTTGGATATTATTCAGCAGTGAATGAGCTTAGTGAATCTCCTCTATATCCAGTATGACTTGCAAAAAGAGAAACTTAAGAGACTGTGACAGTGACTTACAACAGCCTGACACTTTCTGAGCCACAAAGACAGAGATCTAGTTTGAAAAGCTCAGTTTCTGTCTGGGATCTAAACTTCAGCGTTTCAGTTTAACATGAGAAAGAAAGGGAGAGAGAAAAAAACACAGAGGCACAATTCAGCTGAGAATTCATTTTCTGCCTATGGGAGGAAGAACGAAACGCAACATGATCCCAATCTTAATGGCTCGCGCTGCAAAGTGTGCCAACTTATACAACAGTAATAACTACCATAAGTAGACAGAGAGTAACACAAATAGTATCGGGTCAACAGACATGCCAGTGTAACAAACCACACAGTAAGCAAATCTCACTTAAACCCCCTCCTAATGTGACACATGTAGAAAATAATTGGCCTGGATGAGAGAGGGGCAGAACACAGTCTAACAGACAGGAGAGGTTACTTCCTGTAAGGGAAGATGGTGTCTGGGGAGACGACGTCAGGTCTGCTTTAATCCTCTCTGGCTGGTCCTCATCATGAGGGTGATTATCATGGACCGTCTGAAAGGGCTGACCGTGCCCGAGGGATGGATGGCTTTAGATACACCATCGCTGGCGGCACGCACACATTCATGGACCTGCTTTAACTATACTGTATGTTGGCCCGCACACACAAGGGCCAGACACACCAGACATGACAGTTAAAGGATGGTGCTCTGAGGATCACATCGCCGGCAGTAATTAAAATATCTCGTTGTCCCTGTTTACATTGTGAGGTCTGGCTCGGGTCCAGCAGGGCTGGAATGAGTTCCTTGATAAAAAGCTACTGCACACAAACCAACATCTGCAGCCATCAAACCGCTTGTATTCAAAAAGGACTCCAGCCAACAAACCAGAGAGGAGTCTGATCTACCGACTGCATCTTCACAAAGCCCGACGGTTGGTGTGTTTTTGGAACACAAAATGTAATTTACTTATTGCAGATGATGCTGCTGTGCACCATTAGAACAGACTGAAGAGGGAGGGCAGCGCCACCTGCTGCTCATGACTGAAAAAAACCCCAAAACAGCTGGGCTGCAGACATACAGCTGTAGATGTAGCTTTAAGTGTGTATAAAAAAATCACATAAGTGATGTTTACTGCAATCACTAGCTGTTATGCTGTTATATTATCAGATTTTTTTTAAATCAGTTTACTTGGAATGATTTAAACTATAATTCATTTTTGTAGCTACATACTCTACACACCATCTCTGAACACAATGACATCGTTCACCGCGTGCACAAGAGGTCCTATGACTTTGCCTACAGCGAGTGTTTTGTGCAAGAGAAAACAAGAGGAAAACCCAGGAAAGAATAAAAACCTGCAAGTTTGAGGTCAACAAGAAACTTTTACTTGGATATCAATGTTCTCCCGACCTGTCTGAGAAACGTCAGTTTCACAGTACAGTAACAGTCAGTGGACGCTGACACCCTCTGAAGCAGATATCCACCAGGAACATAAATATTGTTCAACAATAGTGAGGGACGCTGGATCTGCTGGACTTACACTTCCTACACTTCCTCCTCCATTCAATTAGGGCTCTTTATCGGACATAGAGAGGTTCCTGTTGGAAAGCAGCTCAAGCATTTTCTCACTTTGTTTTTTCCCCCCCTTAAAAGGTGGCATGGTGCAACAAAGGCTCTGTAGAAGGAGGAATTTCTTTGCTGCATGACTTAAAGAAAGGGAGCGGCTTTTCCAGATTAACAGAGGAATTCCTTTGTTCATTTTAATGCATTTTAATCACACCCTATATAACAATCAAGATTTACAGATTCAGGAGGGACATAGCTGTTAACAGTATGTTCATGGGATGCCAGATTTATATGTCATGTAATGCCAGGCGCAGTTCAGTCTGTGTGTTCACTGAGCCAACATGAACCAACTCCTGCAGAGAGTGTGATTTCCAGCTGGCCCAAAATCTGTCTCAAGATTATTTTAGCTATTTTCTATTTCAGTCATTACTCTCTCAGGAGCTAAAAAAAAAAAAAAGAATCAGAGGGAAAACAGCAGAAAATAAGGCAATTAGGGCAATATGAACTATCAATTTCGGGGTGTTTGCACTGTTCTGTTATCTTTTCCAACAGTTTGAGATGCCTGAACTGCATCATCAGCCAGAAGCATGTATGGTATGGTGTAACCTGGCTAAATTAAGAAAGAATTATTTTAAATATCAAGCATATTTAGAGCTGATCAAAATCGGACAAGCATACGGTGCTGAAATTACTCCACAGGAGCCATAACGAAGGGTCTGGTAACAAACTGACTTGGATCAGGTCTAGGTGCTATTAATATTATTGTTATACATATGAAGACAACAGCAGACTGAGCTGTAGGTGGTGACCTCTGTCTGCCCCGGTGAAAGGAAGTCACAGGGCTGGTGTGTGGCCTCTCTTCTGTAACATTGAATTTCAGCCGGTATAACTCACACATAACATGGACACAAAACCACCTTGTGTGATTTTGGCTCCTGTCGGACCTTATCGGCTACTAAAGAGGATGAAGTCTGAAGTCGGGGCCACACATCTGCTCAAACAGTGTTGGCATTGTGTCTTGAACAGATTCAATAAGAGAAATTGCATCACCGTCTGGACTGGGTTTCCTGTCTTGCCAAAAGTGCCAATCGAGTGGAAATAAACAGAAAGTAGCTCTGCTATTCTCAGATTCATTACTTTTGCAACAGTCCATTAAGAACCGCAGTCGGCAGACCCCAGGGCAGGCAACGTTGGAGGTTGACTGTTCATTACATCATGCGCTAAATACAATAAAAGAAGTGTAAATTGTGCACTACATGCAAAACACAAGCCTGGGAGATATCTGTGACGTTTAACAACGCTTTACCGCCCCGGATACCGCATTCTGCCATTGTTTGATTCACTATGCTGAGCTGATGATGCTTTCATTTTTCTAGTCAGCACACAGCACTGAACACATTTTCATTTCATAATGTCATGTCACAGGAAAAGCCCTAACACCTGCAGTAACTCAGACCGTCTCTTGGGAGGAGATTTCAAAAAGATGGCAGGGTGCAGGATTTCTGATGCATGTTATTGCAGATTATGTCGCTGATACCAGAAATATATAGAAGAGGTAATATATCGCTGCACAAACAGAAATGTGCTTTTGTGCGAACAGCGCATTGTAACACACAAACACCTGAAAACACACACCAGGCCTTAAAGCAGGAGGCCAGTGTTCATCGTTCTTGGCACAACAATCACACAAGAGTTATCACCAACACTCTACAGCAAAAATGCTCCTTCAAGTGAGAAAAAAAACCATATTTGAAGGTGTTAAATACTTTCTGCTTCATAAGAAAGTGTGCAAGGTTGTAATCCTCTGCACCAAATGCTTTCCAAAGAAGCTAGACATCCTTTGGTCTGTCGACTTCTAGACCCTTTATTACTTCCCCAAATATAGAAGATCATGATGTTCACCTGGATCCACTATTTGTAAAGCTGCCTTGGGTGTTGTGCCATCCATCCAAGGCCGTCATCGCCCTGGTGTTTCAGCCATATCCAATGTCAAAGATTGTCCCTTTTGTTAAGTATCATTGATTGACAAGCAGTAGCATAGGAGAGTCTGTGATTGAGGCTCCAGACACCACATGTGGAGTCCTGTGTGCTCAGGATTGTAAAGCTGTTAGCATAATAAGCAGGTTGGCAGCTCAGAATATCTCTCTGCACACTAGGAGCTCAAAAATCATTACAAAGGCTCGGGGGGAATAATGGCTGTTACATCTGGGCTTCACCTGTGAACGAGCCAACGAGAGCTAAATTCACACCATGTGGCCTCAACAACCTCTGCTATGTATGTGGATAAATAGTTTCAGTGAAGTATGCGAGCATATTGGAAAGTTAACATTTAGTCCGACGGCTCTTGTATGACAAACCCAGAATCATAGTACAAAATAAACGATTCCTGCTAATTCTGAAGGCTTCAGCATTCTGCATCAACCCCTGACTTCCACCCTCTACAGATGGCGTTGGTGATCTCTGGGGTGGTGCCCAACATGAACTGCACATAATTGTCCCCTTCCTCTCTCCCTTTCCATCTGTTCTCCTCCTTCCGGATGTAATCGGCTTCTCTAATCTTGATGCCCAAACACACCAACAGCCACAAAAAAAGCTTGCCTACCTCAACGCACGTAACCACACACACACACACACACACACACACACACACACACACACAGACACAGACACACAGACACACAGACACACACACACACACACACACACACACACACACACACACACACACACACACACACACACACACACACACACACACACACACACACACACACACACACACACACACACACACACACACGCCAACTAACTCATCTGATATGCCAGTGACTTTATTAGCTGTAACATACGTTGTGCTAACTAATGTACAACCAGCATGCAACACCTTCGTATGGGATTCACACTCCTCTGCCAGAGATTTGATTAGCCTCGCCGGTTTACTGCTGCCTTACTTAACAGCTGGAATGAAACTATAGGAACATCTGTCTGCCAGGAGCAGTGCGGATGAAAAGCCCCAGCTCTCCCACTACTGTACATGCCTTTCACCTCAGTAACACTGTCAACAAGAACACATCTCAAGACATGCAGGTCGAGTAGACGGAGTGAGTCATTAGCACATTACTGTCCTGTTAAAGACTCCTGACCGGTTCGGATGGCACTGTGCTGCTGGAAGAAACACAGATAAACATCTGGCCAGAGCATCTAAAGGCAGAGTGATGAAAACATGACCAGTGTGTCTGCCCTCTTTACATTATAGACCAGGGGAAGCAGCATGTAGCCGAGCTCATCTCACTCATCACAATGCAGATGACACGCTGCACTTACCATTCTGCAGATGGCCGAGAGAGAGAGACACTCACACGCAGCAGAGGACAGTGGCCGACTGAGAGCTGCCCCAGGTCTGTACGGACAAACCGGCTCCAGCAGAGCTACACGGTCCCACAGGCAGACATTGACAACGTAACGCTGTGCACACAGACAGTCGCTGCATCCCGGGCTCGACGGGCTGCTGCTCTGCTGCAAAGGGAGCAGCGGTAGTGGATAAGGAGAGAAAAGGGAGAGGATTGCTTGAGTGTGAGGGTCAGACTGAAGGAGGAAGGAAACGCTTTGTGTGGTTCAGGCTGACAGAAAGGAAACAAGTAGGAGCTGCAGTATCACACACCGGGCACTGCTGTATGTTGTTTTACAGAACTAGAATCACCAAATTCTAATAATCTTCACGTTAAAGTATCATCATCACTTAAACCTCATGTTGTGTTTGGGGTCCTGGGGAAAGCATACAACATAGCAAACACTTTAGACTAATGGCATTTTCAGAAGTCTGCAACAGAAAATGATGCATTACCTCTATTTGACTCCAGCTGTAAAACATGGCCTGTGACTGATGTGAATTTCAACCACTTCATATCCTAATATTTTTATGTCTTGACACCACCCAACATGTCTTTCTTTAATGTTTTATTTTAAAAGTAAGAGTACACATGAAGGTTAATTGAAAGCGAAAGCAAATAATAAACAGTAGGTTACTGCGGTGGCATCACCAACCAAGCAACACTATGGTTTAAAAGCTGCTGTGCTGTGTGTCATCTGTGGTTTGTTTCAGTAACTGCTACCCTGAGTGTTTGGATACATTTGTGATAATATTTATTCAGACTGTGCACGGCTCCCTCACTTACACATGGTAAGTACAGCAGCTAAGGATGAGGTGGAAAGCCTTTGATGGTTTCAGTGTTAAAGTTAGCACGTTTGTCCCTTTAAGTTCAAACTCGTCACCTGATTTCTAAGTAAAACACAGTGGTGAGTGTGATTTTTCATTTTTCTTGAGCAGATTACGTTCATTTTTGAGGCTTCAGTTGTACTGAAATATTCACTGACGTGACTTCCATTGAGCTTAACTGTTCAATTATCTATGAACAAAAGAGAAAAAACAACACGAGAGCAGACAACGTGAGAATAGTGCTGCGGCAAACTCCTGAAGAGTGCTGCACGACTCCTGAATCCAAATCAAAGAGCGTGAAATTATGCACAGCACATTGTGTGCGTCGCCAGCACCCACACCTCAAATAAACGAGGTGTCAAAAGAGCGTCAAAAGGAAAACGCCCTGACTCAGTGAGACACCTGGCATCCTGCAGGGTCTCACTCAGCGTGATGAACCCAGAACCCAGGGTCGACACGTGGAAATGATTTAGAAACTGTGCTGTACGACATGATGATTATCATATTATTATAGAGTTAAAGTTAATCTGCCATCCAACCATTAAAGATGCCAACTTTGAATTTGACCAGGTAAATATACTGAGAGACTGTTTTACTTATTTGCAGATGCGCAAACAATTGAGCAATAAATGTCGGTCAGAAGCTTGCCTTATCATGAGCTACCTGCCAGCTGACTGTAAGTCAATAACTGTCATGGCCATGTTTCTGTGAAAGATCAGAGAGGACAGGTATATGGCTGAATAGATACAGGATTTAGTGAAGTAAAGGTTAGGAAATACCTTACAGAGTCGAAACGTACAGTATGTGTTCTTATGATAAAGAAAACATGTATTCATTGTTATTAATGCCAATTAAACAACATATTATTTACTTCTCTGTACAGTTTTCTCAGATTCCCTTAGTTGGAGGACATGTTTTTGTTTATTTTTGTAAATCAATCATAGGATGATTTTATAAAGCAGTCGATGCAAACCCACACACACACCTGGCAAGGCTGCAGAATTTGGAGATAAAGTGAATTTCAACCTGGGTGACCAATATTTTTTTAATACATAGAGACGATGTTAAATGGCACAGACCTCTTCCAGGCATTTTCAACTCAGCCGGGACTGTAAGAAGCCTCTTTAAGGGAGCTGCAGTCAGAAACACTCTGTGTGTCGAGCTGAACGGAGGGATGCACATCACTGTTAAACAGCCTCTGGGCCTTCATGGCTGCCGGGAACAGCAGGGGCCGAGCCACCATGGCACAACGTAACAGTGATGCGGAGAGAAAGATGTGGGTGAAGGGCAAGTTCGCCAGGATTAACAACAGTGACAGGAAGATAGCAAGAGTGGGAGAGAAAAAGCTTTGAGCAATGCAGAGACTGATGCACTGAGATCCAGGGACCCAGAATCAATGACAACACATAACTACCCAACAGAGTTGTTGTTTTTTCCCCCCTTGGCTCCGTCCACTCTATCCCTCGCAGGCATGACCCCAAAAGGACAAAAATGATCAGCTTGACTATGAAGTTCACATTCCTGCATTTCATTCAAGTTAAATTTGGCTACGACAAACCATAAAATAACTGTACACAGCAAAAATGTTGTCCACCAGAGTATAATCTCCCAACCAAAGATTTTGATTTATGTTGACACACACACACACACACACACACACACACACACACACACACACACACACACACACACACACACACACACACACACACACACACACACACACACACACACACACACACACACACACACACACACACACACACACACAAGAATGAACAGAACAGATTATTGTCGTTGTCAATAGTCACACGTGAAATAATCCCAACAAACGGACAGATATTGATGACAAAGATGGTGAGCCAAACTGGCACTATTTAACCCATCGATGTGCAGATATTTAGTGGACGGTAATCTGTGGATCACGATGTACAGACGTTCATCTGACAGCGGCTGTACTGGGTTCAGGCCATCTGTGATTGAGGACTAAGTGGTACTGTGTTGATATTTGTTTAAATTAGTGTGAGATAGTCGGGCCTGTGTGGCTCACAGTTAAGCCTTAAACTCCAGATGTGTGTGACTGTGCGTTTATGTTCACAGATGCTTGCGTGTCTATCCATCCATTCTGTGTGAGTGGACAGATCGCTGACAAAGCTGCCATCGTCTAGCCAGCAGCTGTGCTAACAACAACAATCCATTCAGCCTCATCTGTAACGTAAAGACAACCACAGCTTTTTTGAGAGGAGAAATTCATTAAATGCCATCTAACCACTAATATGGCCAGTGGAATTATAAGGGTGTGATGGTGTCTCTGAATGTTTTTATAATCATTTTTTGAAATTTGCCAGATATATTTTACGGTAAATGTTCACAGCAATGATGTTCACAGTGTGGAAATTGCATAACACACACAATTTAATGAAAAATTAAATCCATGCAACTCCCAAAAATGTCTTCACTTCATTTGTTAATCCTATTAGACATTTGGGTCTTAGTTACTGCCAAAACTGTGTTTTGTAAGGTCACGGTGACCTTTGACCACAGAATATACAAAATGCCCTGCAGAGCACTGTTGCAAGGCAATAACTTTCCTCCATTTCCAGGTTTTTTTGGGGGGAGTTTTTGTCACACTGTCAATTTAATTTAGTATGAGCACACTGCATGCAGCTCGCAAAACTAGGGTGGGTCAAAATCTTCATAATAGGTCATTACTCAATATCAATATATATATCAATATAGCACGTTATTGGTAATTCAATTAATAAATAGACTATATGAAGTAATAGTAAACCTATATTTTTAAATACTTGAAGTGCTGACTTAACTCATATTATTAAGAACTCTGGAGCAAAATATTCAGATTTTATGAGAAATATTCAGTCGGTACGTGCTTGTAATAATGTATGTAATTGCGTAACACGATACGTATCGTTTAATCACGACATAATTCCATTGAAGGACGATATATTGCAATATTGAATTATCACAGCCAAGTCGGTTGCTTGTTGTTTACATCTGTCATTTTCTCACTTCTCAGATGCAAATTATGTCAAAGTAATTAAGGAGGAAAATGGAGTGGGGAGATGGAAGAACAACTCCACTGCAAAACAAATATCACCTTGAACTAAAAACACATCATGTAGTTGAGATGCTGAAGACACAATCCAACGGGGTACTTCCCTTTTAAAGCGGTGAGCTAATGTAGGCAGCAGGACAACGCATGAGCAGCGTCACACTGCATCTGCATGAATACATACATGAATAGAAATGTGAAAAATGCATGATTTCAGAGGGAATTTTCCTTCTTGTTCTGTTCCACTAGTTGGGAGCAGGAATCCGATTGCTGACCTTAGTCTTATTCTCAGGCTAGCTCTATTAATAGCCCAGACACCAGCGAGCGCAAGACTCCTAAGTCAGCAGCCAGAGCCAGGCGCTGCTTTAGTCTGGCTCTAGATATATAGACCAGACTGTTTATTAGAAAAATCGCCTTCTTAACTCAATTAAGTGAGTCATTCTTTGGGTGTTAACAAGAAACATTACAATGCAATAAAAAATATACAGTCCCTGCTGCTGACTGCTGTCATTCACTTTCTGATATATTAAACCTCTGTTACTGTATTGGGATAAAACCTTCGATACCTTTGAAGAATGGTTAAACACAACAATGCATAAGCCGCTACCATCTCCGTCTAATGCTAACAGTGCAGAGAAGGGGGCACCCCTTTTGGCACGACTCCCAGGGAAACTGGGCAGCAATGCGAGAGAGACGCTGCTACGCCATGACCAGGCTGCTCATTCAGAGCAGGGAAACTTTTGTCCCCACAAACTCAGAAAAACACAAAGGTATTTATAGAATATTGGTGCGCTGCAGCTCCAACGCTAACAAGAGCTGGTTGTAAATCAAGTCGAAAAAAACTTGCTTAAATCCAGCAAGAAGATGAACAACGTCTGACAGGCTTCGGAGATAGGCTTTTCAACTTGCCAAAATTCTGACAGGCTATAAACTGACTGTGTTTTATGGTGACAGAAATGTCTTGCTCAAGCTTCATCGTGTCACAGGAATTCTTACTCATGTGTTTGCTTGAGGTTTGCTTTTTAAACAAAAAACACTGGGCAATTGGTTTACATTGTCTTGTGATGTAATGCAATGCCAAAATATCTTCGTTTCCCTGCCCGTTCATGCTGTAGTTTTCCCAGTGAATGTCATAACCAAAGTGGCTGAGTGGTTAAGGCCACATGTGTCATTTTAGATAAACTCAGAGCTACATCTTAAGGAGACCTACACTACTTCAAGTGGGATTTAACTTTGACAATGCCTGAAATACACACTCCTATCTACTTAAGTCACAATACCATGTGACACCTCCCAGATCCATTTTAATGACAAGTTACCAAGGTCACCAAACTTTTAGATCCCTTTAGTGTGCTTTTTGTAATTTGATCCAATGCATCATCAAAGGTTAAAGGCATACCCCCCTCCTTCAAGCTGCTCCTAAAATATGTTGCATTCCCCACAATCCTAAATATCGCAAACAGGCGACACAAGAGAGCGGCTGGCAGTCTAGTGTGGTTAACAGGTGGAGTGGAAGGACACGGGGGCGTTTCTGTACGGCCCAGTGATCTGCACTGTGGTGGGAGACTAAAGGAGCCTGAACGGGTCTTTCAAACTCTTTAAATTATGGGGATTTACTAATACATCACTCGATTCAATAGCTCATCAGAAGTCCCATCCTCTCAGAATCTCTGCCTGCAAGAAGATTGGTTTCTGGCATCTCCAGGTGATAGACAGCTCCTGGTCAACATATCTTCTAGTTGAACAAACTGTTTTGAAGGAATTCATGTGTGCATACAGTTTTTAGACTGAGGTTTTCCCCCCTGCAGGAAGGAACCAGTGGTAATGAGACAGAGATCAATAACACAACAGCTTTGCTACGTGAATCTGCACTAATTCCCAGACTAATGACATTGCTTGAAGGCTCAGTCAGATACTGACAGTGACTTAGATTTTCTTGGACAAACCTGGATCCAGCTGGTGTACATGGTATTAACTGTATGTGAGCTATTCGTGAGCTTGTCTGTGGCTGGAAATACAGTCCATGTTAACGGGAAACATTAGTTTGAACTTAGAGGGCTCTCGGTTTTATGGGGTTTGGTTAATTTAGCTGGAAATGAAGCAACACAGATATGCTTAAGTAATAGTTGTTTTAAGACAAATTAAATGTTTTTTGCTCTCCAGCCTTTAGTGTCTGTTCTTTTTTTTTTTTTTTTTTACATTACTGACTTAAAAATATCCTCAGAGGTGAGTGTGAGCCCATTCTTTTGAAGCATTTTAAAGCTATGAGAACAGTGGTCCACTTGCTGTAAAAACCTTGTTTCCTGTGCCTTTGTTTGATATAAAAAACAATTAAAAAAACAGTCTAGGGATACTCAAAGAAAGGTCTGAATTAACACTGGTGTGTATCACCCCATAAAGAGTTGCCTATGGCAACCTGTTAATCAGCTTAAACTACCGGATGTTTTTCTTGTTCCCTTTCAATAACCAGGAGTCTCAAAAAGAGACTGGGAAAGGTTTTCTAACAGTAAAAATAAGGAAGTCATTAGCTCCTTATGGTGCTTAAATACTAAGGCCAGCTCCATAAAGCAGTCATAGTAGTCATAGCAGTAATAATCCATGCTCTGTGTCCTCTTAACCTTTGAAGATCATATGTGCTCACACTCACACACCCGATACGATACACACTTGTAATTAAAACTACTTCACACGGAGCAACAGTAAATGAGTATGTGGTTTCCTGCCAGTCAGAGGTTTTTGAACACTCTATAGTTAAGCAGTTTTCATCAAATCTCAAGTAATATCATTGTAGATTTACTGTGAGTTCCCCTTAATTAGGAAATATAAATAGAGGTATAGCCAATTAGAACTTACTTCTATTATCAAGATTTGGTAATAGTTAAAAATATTTTTAGGCAGCTGCAGTAAAAATTAAAAGATGACAGTGTTTTTAACACAGCCTTAATTAGTATTGTTTATATTTATTTCCAGTGCACCCACATTATTAGCAGCCCACCCATAATTAAGGCAAATATATAGCAGTGATCATGAGAGGCTGGTGAATATTACTCTTTGGATTATCATGAAGATAAAGTGCCAAAATAATTCTTTGAGCACAGTGACTTTCACTATCTGGGAAAAATTCTGATGACGCCTAAAGGATCTTATGTTAAATACATCACACTCATACGGCATGAGTTATGAAGAGCTAAAGCAGACTCTTTCCCTGAACGTATCCTTCTTGTTGTTTACTTTTGGTCCAGAAACTTGCTCTCTGGCAGTGAGGGTGGAGACATGTCGAGAGATGGGTATAAAGAGGGACACCGTTGGGGTTTGAGCTTCTGGAAGGTCAACATGCCACAGGTATGCCAGTGTGTTTATGTGGAGGTTGAAAAGAGAAAGCCAGAGGGAGTCAACCCTGTAAGTGAGAAGGTCTATTTTAGACAGACGGGGAGCTCCTTTGTACACCGGAAGACAAATGGAGAAAAAAAGCATGTTTAGAAGGAAGGGAGCACATGAAAGGGGAAAGAGGTGAAGGGGGAACCGGGGGAGCAGACTCTGGGGATCGAGGGAGGCAGAGGCCACGTGTCTCCTCTTTGATCCTTCAATAAAACGCACATGTTGTTGCTTCACCCATTTCGTATGATCCCAATTCTCTCAGGAGCACATTTCAGACACTTCCCAAATCCTGACACGAGCAACAGTATCGCTTTCAATCTCGTATTCCCCCACGGAACACTTCATATTTCAAAGCATCACACAGCAAGAGAGTCTAGCAGATCAATACCCAGACACGCACCCGAGCATGTCATGGGACGATCCAAACAAATGATGATTCTCATCAATACTGGCTACATTTACCTTAGTAGTTGACACATTAATGTTTCAGTTCAAATAAGAATAAAAAAAAATAGCTCTCTTTCCAACAACAAAAAAGTCTCACCAGAAAAGCTTAAATCTGTGAGATTTCAAACGCAGTTGTGCAGAGAAAACAGAAGGACATCCATCGAAAGATGAAAGAGGTTGTTGTAACATCAGTATGCAGAAAGAGCAGATTTTATGTGGTACTTGAATTTCTACAAAAACATTAATCCACAGGTAAATTACCTACGATGCTAAGATTTGACGCTCGACTGGGTACCAAGTGCTAAATGTTTCCAGACTGAGAAAAACAGCAGAAAATGGCTGCACTTTTAACTTATAAAACACAAATATTTGCCTAAAACTGAAGCGTAGTAAATGTTTACCCAACAGTGGTGTGTCATTTGGCTTCAGAAGGGCTGCAGCGTGGAGTGATATGGATTAAGTCACACAAGCTCAAACACACACAAAAGGGTGAGAGGAAGGAAAATTCACACACCGTGCTGATGGTCAATAAAAGTACACCTGATCTCTGTCTACCCACCGTTACATTTTTGACGCTGCATGTTTGTTTGTGTAGTGCCTATCTATCTGCTGCAGGTCGGGGTCTCCTGCTTATGTTGGCTGTATGGTCCGGAGGTCTGTTTAGTTGAGGGAACAGCAGATCCACAAAGGTCACTCAAACCCACATCCACAATAAAATAACGGGTTCACTCACAGAGATTTTTTCTCTCTTACGTCGTCCTACTGATTCACTTCCTGAATCCCACTTACGGTAACATTCTCTAAACATTGTGGTTTTCGTCTTAAGTGTCCTAAACTCCCAACCTCTCTCCTCCATCTATCATCGTGTCACAACATGCTAACACATTCCATGCTTTACTTGCACCCAAGTGCTTAAATCCGATACCAGCATCTGTATCTGTTTTGTCTGGCTGTGTGTGTGTGTGTGTTTTGTCTGGCTGTGTGTGTGTGTGTGTCCGCCTGCTGCTTGCATTGATGCTGGGAATAGAAGAAGCTTTCTTTACTGCTAGTGCTCACACTTTCCACACATCTACAAACCCTTCGACACCACAGCATCTTCCCTTTGCCCATCCCTCCAATTACCTCTAACTATTCAATATCCATGGCCTTCTATTTCTAAAACCCAGATTCTGAAGACAAGGGACTCATTTCCACTGATAAACTGAATCAAGATAGAGGATTTGTGTCCTCAGGGGACAACACCCATCCTTCCCTACATCCCCCGTCCTTGAGAAGATCTCCACCATCTCTCCAGCTCTTCCTTTTGGCCTGCCTGGCATTTCCCCTCACTGTCCTGCAGCATGGTGGGAACATCTGGAAGTGTTTTCTTAAGGGGAGTGGAAGGCGCTGCAGCTGAGGACCACGCTGGCTCAAGACGAGCACCACTGTCATCTCTACACATTAGCACACACACACACTCACACACATGCAAGAATGTTCATTATCACATACAGAATCCAGCACTCCTGGCTACCATCAGAAGATGTCAAACTCATGGAATATTTAAATGTTAAGGGCCAAAAATAGCTAAAAAGCCTGAATGCCATGTCTGCTGCTACTGATGGGTTAGCATGCGTGACATGATGTGGAAGAATTATATAATTTCACGTTTTAAAAAAATAAAGGATGTGCTCAAAATATGACCTGCAAAACATTATCCCCCCAAAAATAATGTATTACACTTCATTAAAAGTCATTCACAATCTTTTTCCCCCACTTCATCACTCCCTTAGGTAAGTAAACACAGCTATCTATTTTTTTCTGCAGACGTCACATCAAATAACATTAGATGCTTTCCCACATGACCATTTATTTGTAAGTAGCTGTTCTCTACTGTTTTGTTTCACCACTGCAGATTAATTTGTTATGTGCCTGTAGCTCTTCACAGTGCTTGCAGTAAGAGTAAACTCTCTGACTTTGCTCCCAGAAGCCCAAAGATTAGATCAAGGCACCTTGGCTCTCGGCCCAGGCTACTGTCCATCCTAACGAACATCAGTCTGGTTGATATACTGAGCTGTGTGGAACTTCACTGCAACATACAAAATGTGGGAAGCTGCACGAGGCGAAACTCCACAAGAAACACAAATGAGTTTAGACAATTCCTAAAATGCCTTTTAACGATACGTACAGAGCAAAGCTTTGCTTCATCATACTGTAGGTTTTAGTAACAGCATGACCTTGTCCTTTATTAAACATGCAGCATATATTTATAGGATTCATTGCCAATTGAGTCCACGAATAATACTACAAACAATGAAATGGTAAAAAAGTATTAAAAAATGCAAAATGTAAATATTTGTCTGAGCTACATGTCATTATGGTGAATTATATGCCTTGTTGCCCAAATACTGAATTATGGCTTAATAGCCTCATAAACTAGCCACGCATAAGACAAACTATAAGCACAACACTGTAAATATATTTTGACTGAACTCCAAACCACAGATTGAAAAACTCAAGGAATTTGAGAGTTGTCCCGGGGGGGTTAGAGGTTAGGAATGGATGCTGCAAATACTATAATCATGCAATGTGAGTATAGCCACACTAGAGATGTTAATTTAAGTGCCTGAACTACAGACGATTATCGAAGTCCACAGCTCAATACGAGCATCGCCGTGAGGACATGCAGTCCTCAGATGGACAACTGAAGCATCTCAAATAAAGAACAGCTGGAGCACAAATAATCAGTATACAGGAAAAATCCTAAATCCCTTTAATCACAGCGGTCAGTCAGACCACTTTGATAACCGCTGCCACGACCTCAACACCTGCCACACTACCAGAAACCTAATCGTCGCTGGGTTGGTCAGACAGGGTGGTGTTGCCATTGCATTTCATATGTTCCTATCCGAGTGCAAGGACCTCGGTGGGGGCCATGGGAACTGGGCTGAGATTATTTATAGCGGGTGGGGGGCTTGGCTGGGGCCACTTCTATGAGGCTATAGAGGAATGTAAGGGTTGCCCTCTGACCAAAACTTCTGCAGAGTGCTGAGGCCGGAGGTTGGGAGGCTAGCGCAGGCTGACGTGGGACATCTGCAGAGATGGAGGCACGAGCCAATTAGCTTGAGGGTCTGGTGAGCAGGCTCAGCAGGGACAGGAAGGAAGCAGTGAGCATTGGAAGTTAGGATGTCAGAGGAGGACCAAATAGGGCAATTGGGCACGCCATTTTAAAGCTTACTGTTTACGAAAATGAGACAAAGACTATGAACAGCATTCTTTAAGCAGATATTTTTCAGGGGAATGCTTACAATGAGTGAGAATGTTAAAGCAGATCATTTTACGGCTGTAGTTGGTGGTGTTATGTAAGTATTTTAAACAGCAGGTCATAGTAGGCGAAGCACAGGTGTTACTAATAATAGATCACAGCTTTGTTCTATTCAAATGAACCAGTAAGGACAATGCACTCATCTTTCACAACCTCTTTATTGTTGTATTATGGCAGCCTCGTATTCAATGAAGTGTTGCATGCTCCCTAACCTGATTGTCTGCCCTCGCATCAAAACTGAAATGCCCAGAGGCCCGCCTGTCAAAGGCAAGGCCACAGGGCATAAACCCAAATGCTGCAGCCTCTGTATCTCTGTGCCATCACACAGTGAATCTGACTACATGCTCAGAGAGTGAAGCCCACACACTTTACCCAGCGGAGGGTTATACAAAATGATGGGTCAGGTTCCACTGATGAGTGATATGCCACCCTCCCTCTGTGAAGAGTAGAGTGGCACTATTGTTGGTGTGGACTCACTGAGATGCTGTAGTGGATGATAATATCACTACATGGTCTAAAGTATGAAGTCCACATTTGACACTGTGGTGGTTCACATGAAAATGAATAAGACTAGATGCATGTGAAGGAAGAGACAGAAGTTGATTCCTCCTCATCCAACAGGTAAAACAGTTAAACCATTAAGTGGACATACAGGAAGGTTCATCAATTAGTTTTGTTCACAATAAAATGTACCGTGTGCCTCCGTTCGACAACAAACTGTCAATCAGGAAAACAGATGGGTGTGGTGCCGCATATCTCCAGATTCTGCCTTTCCAGTTTGTAAATGAATGCAACGAGCGCACACACACACACACACACACACACACACACACACACGCACACACACACACACACCAGCAGTGACAGCAAATGAGAAAAACAGACACGGCTACAGGGGAAACAGAGGAAAGGAGAAAACCGGCTTCCACTGCAGTAGCTAGCTAGCTAATGGGCTAATAAAGTCCAAGTATAGACTGCCTACACTTTGGCTGCAGTGGGAAGCAGCAATTGAAGGCACAGGAAGCTAATGGCTAGTTGAGAAAAAGCCGCAGAAGAATGCACCATGTGTGTGTGTGTGTGTGTGTGTGTGTGTGTGTGTGTGTGTGTGTGTGAGAGAGAGAGTGAGAAAGAGAGAGACAGACAACCGTCCCCTCCTCTGCTTCTCCGTCCACCGCTGGCACCATCAATGGTGACGTCAGTCTGTGTGTGTACATGTATGTGAGGTTATGTGGCATTTTTAGGCTAACAAAAGGAAGCCACAGCTACCCACTTGCTCCACCACACCCCAAAGTGCTGCTGCGTGGTTTACAGCGTGGGCAACGAGGGAAGGGCACTGCAACCTGGGCCCAGGGATTGCTTTCAGAGGGGAGAGACGTATACATTAATAAGAATCACACAATGGGGTGTGGTTTGAAGAGCAGGGCATAAATTAATAGACATCTTGTTTAATCACATACCCAGCGAGAGGTGTGTCAAACCACTATGAGAGAAACCAGTAAATGCTGTCAAGCGGCCAGCAGCAGCGTCTGGGGCTTGGATGGATGTTCAAAGTTTCCTCACAAGGTGTTCCTTCTGTCAGCACACATTACAGCTTTGTCACATAGGCTAGGAATGCTGCTGAGGAGGGAACCGGGGTTTGTCACACCCATACGGATCCACTCCACCCGTCTGTTTGGGCTTAAAAACAAACACGCCTCCCCTTCATCCCCACGCAGCCGGGCCAAACACAGCTGTGGGGCTCTCGGGTGTAGACAGCGACATGGAGGAGGGGAGTCGAGGAAAGGGGGGCAGGGTTGACACTCAGGTGGCAGGCAATGGCTACCGGAAAGGTGATAACAAATCACTCAGACACGACGACACGCTTCAGCAGAACTGCTTACTCAAGAAAAAAGGCAACCAGCCGCACAACAATGTCAAGAGTGAAAATTGGTGGGTACGCAAACAAAGCAGATTCCTAGTTGTCACTTTGGGAGACAAGAAACAAGAAAGTCTGGGCTTCAGGAACACACCTATTCTCACTCTCACGATTTCTCTTTTGTGTCAAGTGAAAACCCCGGAGCACATGAGGACAGAGGAATGACAGTAGCATATAGAGTATTCACAGCTAAATTCACATGCTCAGTTTGAACACTTCAAGAATAGGAAACTACAACAAAATGTCTGCGACTTCAGCAAAGGTTGAAATTCTAAAATCTCAATGCCTTTTCCACTTTATTTACAAACTTTTAAAAACATAAAATCCTTTCAAATGAACAAAACTCCACAAAAACCAGCCTGAATAGCAGCGTTCAGGGGTAAAATGGCTGACATCAACAAACCACAATGTCCTCATTATTAAGGCCAAATCTCCCTTCACCAGTGACCTACTTCATCTCCGACAGCAGATTTGAGGAAAACTCTGGTTTCTTACCTCATCGTCTGGTTGATCCGCAGAAGGAATGATTTTAAAATCCAAATCCGATGGAGGTCATCCACATAGGAGAGGAAGAGAAATAAAATACTGTCAAAATGTTGAAAACATCCATTCATACATTATCTGTAACCACAAGTTATTATGTGAATAACATGGTCCTGTTAAATCTTTACATTTATCCCATTATTAGTTATTATTATTATTAAACATGATGCGAAACAACAAACTACACTTTATCAAACCCATTAAATATATTATATATCATACAACATGTATGGTTGCTTCAAAGACTGCATGCAATTTTATTTTCAAACCATGTTCACCAAATAAATGAGTGGTTTTTAGACTCACAGTGGCAGATTAGGCACTTGTTGCAATGACAAAGGACATTGACAATATGTCTAGAAAACTACAATTTCCACACACTGCTGGTGGAGGTCATATACTTTGCTTCAGGAAACAAAGCAGGATGCTCCTCGCTCAGTAATGAAACCGGCACTTTATCTCAAAGTCTGGCACTTTCAGACCAGTTGGCCTCTACAGTAATTTGTCAGGAGTAGGCGCCAGTCCAAATTATTCATGAAGATTTACCATTTACTGATTATGTCAATTGTTAAGAGGCAAAACTAATTTCTTTACTCCAGAGCTACTGTCCCGGGATACTTATTGGCAGTTTTACAAATATCGATTTACTACCTTAAACTCGGGACCATCGCTGGCACGTGAGCAGCAGAGCAGACTATGCTGACATGCAGCGATAGAAATGTTATACCTGACAGGTGGCGCTTCACTCATCCCTGCAGACGGACAATATATAATGTATGAGCTGCATATTGCTTCTGCTCTTTGAAACTAAATCCATATGAATCACTCCAGAGGCACTTTGAGTCAAATTACTGTGGCAGGACATCATGCAAATAAGACTTTGACGGAGCAAATAAATTAACAGATAAATTAAGCATCCACAACCGCATGCTCTCCAAAAATGGCTGAAAACAACTTATTACAGAGATGCAGAACATGTGATCAGCGTTAAATTCCTGTGTTGAGCTTTTATGGCTACTTGCTTGACAAATTTTTCTTGTGGTTCATCCCATGACCTACATGCTGAGGTCCTACAGCAGTGATGCTGTCAGCACAGCCACAGGCAGCGGCGAGCTGGTAGCATCTCTCCACAAGGCTTTCCCTGAGGAATGTCAGCTACTGCTGACTGTGCCTCCCATCCACACCACTCACTTTCTTACTGGGCGCCTTTTTTTTTCACAGACTTTGTCTTTAAGTCGGTCAGGGCTGACTTCAGGGGTTGTTTTATGTAGACGAGGAACAGGTTCCTTTATTAAATGGGTTATGGGCTCTCAAAAAAGCAGGCCTGGATTTTTGTTCCACATACAGCTCACAGAGGAGTTCAACAACATTGTTTTAGAAATATTTACTTACAAGGTTTTCAATTCCCTGCCTGACATGTGTGAACAGTTCTGTAAAGAAATATGACTAAACTTTAAAAACTGTTGATATGATTTTCCAGTGAGCTGAAAGTGGCATTAGTAACACATGAAAGTCAGACATGGAAAAACTAACATTTGAACTTATCACCAAGATGTAAAATCTGTCTCCACAAAAAAAAAAAAAAAAAAACTTGCCGGAGGTGAATCTCAGGGCATACAGCTTCTTTTCTGGTTTAGAAAATATAAGACGACTGACCACATAGGAAATTCTGAAACATGGAATGTGGATTTAAAACAGGTTGGTTTCTAGTTAAACCAATAACCATACATGGACAATTACAAAGCTTCTTACCACAATTTCTGAGCATTAGTTTGTTCGCAACCAAACATAATCATCACATCTGTGGGTTGGACATGATCAATACACACCTCATGGGAGGCTCAGCACTGTCTGGCTTCACTATCATCACAGCGAGAGCTGTCATCACCTCCCACTATATCCCATCCTTCTTTGCCTTCAACACAGCAGCAGTGTAAACCACAGGGCAACAGTTTCAATGAGCCAGATGCTTCAGTGTGAGTGAAGCCCCCCCAGTGCTGTAAATCATGACACAATGTGACCGAAAATAAGCTGCTCTCTTTGAACAGACTGGGAGCGTACATAGATGTCAGACGTGATACGATACAGGTGAGCTATGTTTGATACAGGAAACTAAATCTCTTTGATGCCACCAGGTAAGTATGGAGCAGAGATTAATAGGCCATATTATCTGATTTATTGCAGATATGTCATAGGGGGTGTGTATGTTGGCTCATGTGCCAAAATAAACAAACACTCTGTTTTGTTTATGTTATGAATTCCTTCTGATAGTGAATGTTTGGACTTAAAAACATTCATTGTTGGTGTCAGGCTATGGGAATGAGACGGTGAAAACGTCCTGTTTGGGGTTTAAGTGTAAAGCTTTCCTGACACAACAAACGTCAGGGTAAATGAGAAGCCAGTATGGCGATGAGGCGAGTCTCTCATGCAGTTTGTCAGCGTGCCACCCAGCTAACGCTATATCTTCGTGGTCCAGAAATAGTTTATTGTGGTGAGTCTTGGTACCACTGTTGCATAACTGTAGAATTACAGTGCTACTGCTGCTGCCCGTGTACCGTGCGGAGCTCAAACTACCAGGCTTTTCGGGGATTTTTTTTTTTATTTTTTTTTTAGCAGAACGAAGTGTACCCGTAGGTCCGGCACACACAACCAATCTTATATCGCTCCTATCACCGGCTTACACACCTGGGTATAATGCGACCGGGTATCAGGACTGCGAGGAGTTGCTGCGTTTTAACGGCTAACGTTAACGTCAAAGCCCCTATGAATTAAACACGATTTAAAGGGAATGTGTGAGGGAATTTTTGTGAGGGGGGGGGGGGGTGCGGTGCGACGTACAACGCTGGACGAGCATCACCGGAGTAATAAAACACCCCAAGGTGTCCGGTGTGAGGATAACGTTACTCACCGTGGTTGAAGATTGCGGACCGAAACCGGTGGTTGCTGGACGAATGTTCCATCTTTGAAAGTTTGCTACTGCCAACCGATGCGACCTTCTTCTTCTTCTTCTTTTTCTTCTTCTTCTTCTTTCCCCTCCTTTCTGCTTCTTCTTCTTCTTCTCCTCCTCCTTTTCCCCCCTTCTTCTTCTTCTTCTTCTTCTTCTTCGGTATTTCCTTAATTTCCTCTCTCAATCTGAACACAAACTGCGGTGAAATGACAGCCCGTGTGTTGTGTTTCGTCCGTCCCCCTTGTGGGCGCACACACAAACACACGCGCACACACGCGCGCGCGCAGGCGTTCCAAGCGGACCAGCCAGTCAGGCCGGTGACGTCACGAGCTGTCGCCGCAGCAGCAGCGTCGGAATGAAAACAATCGCACGTGGATGCTATGGAAGGTTCACTTGCACCTGCAAGGGAGAAAAGCGCCATTCCTCGTGAAAACGAATACCGGTCAGGTAACTGCACTAAAGGCACAGTATACAAATACAAAAACTAAGTGTATTACTATTATGATGTATCATTAATACCACAGCTAAAAATATATATATATAAATAGATGTATGAATGTGTTAGGTTAGCTCACATGCTATATATCCACATACATTCATATTAGTAGTACCCTTTCTTCATTCATAAAATTGTGCTGCATTTTTTTTTTTTTTTTTACAAAAAACAAGTATCATTAAAATTATATAATTAAAAAAGTATCATTAACACAGCAGTGATTCATAACAGTAAGCCAATAACATAAATTGATGGTAGTATTTTTGTTATGACAACTTTTACCTTTTAGACATTTTTTTTAATCATACTATATTATTCCAACATAGAAATGAACAGGTGAGATAAATAGTGACACCTGGTGGTCAATGTGTTAAAACATTTCTAATTAATTCAGCTTTTCTTTAACAAATGCAAATGCTGGCACATTTTTTAACCACTTTAACGTAGCTCACACCTTCTCTCTGCCAATAATGCAGTGTTCTTCTAGTGTGACCTCAGCAGATTTTACACGTGTTCTTGGAGCTGTCATACTTTGCTCTCTGTGTGTGTCAGTGGACCAAATGTGGTGAAAGACACGGAGGTGACGGAGTGAATATTTATAGACTTAACAGCTTAAGCTTGTTTTAGAAGCAACAGTTTTATTTGTAGCTGTGACAAAAGGGGGAGAAAAAAACAGTCGCCTCCTCAAAGTCTAAATGTTCACGTTCAGGATTAAAGTGCAGAATTGTTTTCACAGCTTGTGTAAAAAAATTAAATAAGATGAAAAAAAAGAGAAAGAAATACATTATTAAAATATCAAAACTAACAATGGGGATCTGGAAAATATAAATATGAAACAGAACAAGATGAGATCTCAAACAACATTGTATCAGCAACTATCAATCCAGGCTTGCAGTTATGAGACATAAAAAACAAAATAAAATCAGTTCACGTTTTCGAGTCGTTGGCAAGGCTAGCTTACATCAAAGGCACAGCGTTCAGAGGTAACGATCCTTTGCAAAGAAGTGCTGCGGCGACATTCTCATTGATCCTCAACACGTCCTCACAGACACACCTAACATGCTCGACGCGGCTCAGACAGGAATGGAGACAGAAACATGGCTAAGCCACTCATGTACAGTGCATGCCTACGGACGAGCACATCAATCAGCAGGGGGCTTGTTTTATAGAAGCACATTGACAGAAGGTTTGCATGCTTTCTGGATCTCACTGTCACTGGTGAGTGCCGCTTTCTATTAAGCTGCTGAATCAACTGAATTAGGAAGAAAGCGCCGGGAAACGGTACGGCCCTGAGCCAGAAGGAGCGTGATGAGGAGGTGAGACAAGCCAGTTTTTAAGTGCTCTATTATCATAAAGACCAGTGGCGGTTGCAGCCGCTGTGGGCATCACACATGAAACCAAGCAGTCAGAAACAACACAGAACATCATTCGCAAAGGACCAGTCTGTAGGCAGCAGGCAGAGCTGGGACGACACATCCTCCTGGTAGCAAATCCATTGTGTTTATAAGTCATATATGGTCTTTTTTTTCTAAATAAATTGAAGCATGCACAAAAATGCATCTAAATAATCAAACCATTTGCTATCAAGAGGACGCATTTCCCAGATCCCATTTTTTTTTTTTACAGTTGAAAGGCTCTATCAGTGTCTTGCATTCATATATCTACCTGAACCGACGATTTATTTCCTTATCACAAGTAGCCCAAGAGAGGAAATTAACAAACATGGCTTCAACCAGCCATTTGGTAAGATAGTGCAAATTAAAGTACTCAAATATTTACAAAAAGATTTCAGTGGTTGTATAAACAGATGCTGTGTTTTTCTTTTTCTCATTTCCTTTTTTCGCTTGACTTAAGCTGTTGACTTTTTTTGTCTTTAATTTTTTGTTTTCTTACTTAAAATTACATAATTTAGAGACAAAAAAATAGCTTGGTTGAGCAGACCGATGACATCATGCAGCTTGTGAAAACAGCAGGGAATAGTAAAAAACGTTTCTTTAAGATTAGAGACAGAACCTCAATATTTTGAAGGTGCAAGAGAGAAATCTGACAGTGGGAGAGATTATTTCTGAGGAGTGCGCATATTTATACAATGCACGCGGACGGATGCAAGGACAGACGTGTATATATACAGTGATATTTACAGAGAGCATTTACATGTAAACAAACAGCGGGTCTTCCACAGGAGGAGAGACAGAGATGTGGACAGACAGCTGACGTGACGGGGCAGTGTCCAAACTAATGTACAGTACATGAGATGAGCAGATAACAGCAGATTCATTGCCCTCAAAATGTTCAAATCACATATAATTAGAGTCAAACACAATATGCAGATGAAGTTCAGCAAGTTTGTTGTGATTAAATCATGTTACAATTACATTTACTCCAGCACATGAAAACTCCATAATGTTGAGAAACACTTATTGGATGAAGGGAAACATTTAACGGAGTGGTATGGGACGTTACGTTGGCGATACAAACCCCTCTTATCTGAAATGCTAAAAGCCCCTAACCTGCCACAGCGGTGACAACTTAGACAAAAACACCCCAAAATAATAAAACTGGCAGCTGTGCCCTTTAGACTGCAGTCAAACTTTAACTCTCCTTAATTTCAGCTGGTCGGCCAATAAAAATACGGCAATGTAGCGTACGTATATAAAATATGTCTGTACATTTACAATATTTAAAACATTTACAATGTCGCCAGCTATCTACACTGGTTGAATATATGAGATGCCGCGTCATGATGAATGAGATACGCTAACAGCTCTTAAAATTGGGAGACGACGTACCAAATTTAGGCAAAGTTTTGTGTACCTCAATGTTACGTCAGTGCTACACAGTAACTGAGGGGGAGGGGCCACAGACACACTGGGTCTCTAAGGTTTCTGACCAGCTGAGGTCAGAAGGACTTGATGAAGCAGGATATGACCTGATGGCATTATTTACACTCATGCAAATATTTATAGCTGGAAAGGGTTTGTTTGACTTTGAGCAAGTTGATCTCAGCCTTTGTGTCAGGCGGGCCCCTCTCCTTTGAATTTTTACACAAGTTTAGTTTTGATATCTAAACCAAAATCAAATCAAACTCAAGGCTCCGCAGAGCCAAAGTGAGGAGGCTGAAGGTTTGCCTTATGCCTTGTTTTTGGACTACTTTGTCCACATGAATACACACACTACAGTAAGGTCAGTCAGTGTTATTGAACGGTGTGTGACCGCTAATGTTAGATATACATGATTCAAGAGATCATGATTTGAAAGTTTGGGTCTGATTGCATACGACATGTTCTACTCTAGCTTCGGGTGCAGCAGTATCAAGCTATCGTAGTTAATGTCTCTTGATTTTGACTTTGAATGTGTGTGTGTGCGTTGTGCACAGGTGGCTTTTCAGATCCACGTTGTCCCCCTGAGTCTACTCGTTAAGCCTGAGCCGCGGCTTCAAACACGGGGGGGTATTAACATGACTCCTCCAGCCCATACTCCGCCCCGAGGCAGGTGATCGCTGCCTGTGTGGGTTAACCCTAATTTCCCACTCCTCCATTCACGTGAAGGCCTACTCCGGCTGCTCGGGGTGTGTGTGCAGGCCGTTCTCGGGCCGCGTCATGCGGTGGTTCCCCCAGAAGGCCTTGTGCAGCTGGTCCACTTCAGACACAAGCGGCAGGCCGATGTCCAAATGCATCTTTAGGTTCTCCAGCCACGCCTCGAGTTTGGTGAAAGCGGGCCTAAGATTAAGACAGCAGATCCAAGTTAAAAATATTGTATTTATCTACATTCAATCCAAAACAAAATCTTATGTTATCCAGTCTTACTTATGGCCCCAAAGCATTAAAAATACATCAGAAAAACTCATGAACAAGGTCTCTTTACAAATACAATGACAGTCTCCCATGACATCCCACAGAACTCGCTGTTTCTTGTTGTAAAATATAAGTAAAAAGTAGAATACAAAATAGAATTTTGTATTTGGGAAAGAAGCATTGCCACTGAAATCGCTATATTACTTATGGACAACAGACTTAAAACTCAGCAAACCTTGGGACTTGTGACACTGAGTGTGAGTAAAAAAAAACAATGTTTTAGTTGGGTGAACTGTCCCTTTAGGTAAAATTCTATATAAGTCTATTTGCAGAAGTCTTACCGTTTGTCTGCATCAAGGTCACAGCACACAGCAGCCATGGGGAAGAAAGCAGGGGGACAATCAGGGGGACAGAAGTGCTCCAGGAAGCCAGACACATTCAGTCCAAAGTCCATCGCCCTCGGGAGGTAGTCGGGATCTGCGTTCACCCTGCCAATTATCTGGAAAACACAAACATAGAGAAAAAGGGTAAGAAGAGTTAAACTGGATTCTCCTGTGCTGATCTGTTGACAACCAGTAAACCCTCCAAAGTGAAGCTGATCGTTCCCAGAAGACCACAACTACCGTTTGTCTGTCTGTGAGAAGCCACATGAAGACAACTCCGCTTTTTTCGCTCTCTCTAATCCCTAAAATATTCTCCAGCTAATGGTGTCCATCTGGGGAAGTTATACTCTGAGTGACTGAAACCGTTGAAATGAGGTGGATTGTGTGTGGCCATGCCCAGAGCTCACCACAATTTGGGGCTGAATTTTCATTTAGAGAGGCAAGACTTTTCCCTCGTAAAATGAAATGGATGTTTTACATTTCAACAGCGTGTTACATTTTCCATGTTTTTTCAGAAAATCCTGTCAAAATACAAACCTCGAAGCCAGATTTCATTTTAAAGTGACAAGGGAAGTGCCTTTTAAAAATGACAGACACGCAGAATTTTAAGTGTTTGGGGAAAAAAGCTATTAAGCAATTTCAGTTCTGCTAATCAAACTGCAACCTCTCACTTACCTCGCAGAGCATGATGCCAAAGGAAAAGATGTCGACTCTCTCATCGTAGCTCTTTCCTGGGAGAGGAAAACGACTAAATTAATATAAATGCAGCACTGCATGGACTGTAGATTTTCCATCTTAGGAAGGTGTGAATGGGTTAATAAATAAATCCCTCTCTGCATATTATTTATGAAGATAAGATCATACCGTGGATCATCTCAGGAGCCATCCAGTAGGGGTTCCCCACCACGGTGTACCTCTTTCTGCGGTCAGGCTTCTTCAGGCTGGGCAGTTTACCCTGCGGTAATTTCTCCTCGAGCTTGTCCTCCACCATGAGCCGAGCCAGCCCGAAGTCCGCCACCACCACTGTGTTGTTCTGCACCAAGAAAATGTACACGTTATTGTTTTGAGAGAGAGTGATAAACGAGGTAAAGGCTTCAAGGGAACATCTTTACAAGCTCCAAACTTCTAAGTTCTCATCTTGTGGATTTTCCAAAGACTTGGGTTGTGAGCTCTACAATACTTTTAGATGGAAGTTTCCACTGTAAGTATTTGTGAAGACGGCTCAGTCTGTTAAAGCTACTGCTAACAAAGCTCAGCTTTGTTTTTGTTTTATGAAGTGTCCCAGCATGACAGGTGCACTGTGTTAAATCCTCAAAGAAAACATCCTGTATGGACATAGGTATGTATGTCCTCCCTCCCTCTCACACGCACTCACACACAGGTACAGGAGTACACAAGTCTTACCTCTCGTACTAGACAGTTGTGTGAGTTCAGGTCCCGGTGGATTATGTTCATGGAATGCAGATATGTCTGAATGACAGATGATAGATAGACAGGAGAGGACAGAAAGGCAGGAATAATAAAAACAACAACAATCGACATTAAAAAAAAGAAGCTTTCAGCCGTACTGAACTCCGTGCCAAGAGGAACAATCCTGCCTTGTTTGAGTAGCTGCTGTTGTAAATACAATAATCCAGTCATGCACAACGTTCCTCATTGTACTCGTATCAAGGGAAAACATTAAGAACTGCTGGTTTAATCCTGCAGGAATTCATGCTGTAATTTCAGGAGAGCCTGATGGAAATGATTGTGCACATTACTAGCAAAAGTGTTTCAGCTCAGTGACCCGGCCACTAGAGGGAGACAGCCGTGAAGATAACAGGAAGCAATGCACCATCCTTTACTGCTGCATATCACAGGATTTTACTGTCTGAGGAGGCTTCACAGGTTTACTCTAACTACTACAATGACATGCATTCTTTTAGTCATTGAACTCACCATCCCAGCAGCTATGTCCTTAGCAAAACTGACCCGCCGGTTCCAGGGATAGTTGCTGTCCTGTGAACAAAAAATGATCACAATTAAATGTCTTCACACCTGCAAAAAACAAAGACTCCACCTGAGCTGGTGCAAAACTAGACCACTTCCTCAAATACTAACAGGTCTACTGAATGCATTTTAAATCCTGAACAAGTAGACACACTCCATGCCTGCAGGCACACGCTGCCCTCTCACCATTTTCTTGATGATTTCCCTCAAGGTCCCTCCCTTTATGTACTCGGCGATGAAGTTGAGTCTCTTATCCTTGTAGAGGACTCCGATGAACTTGAGCACGTTGGGGTGATCCAGGCAACGCATGACCTTCACCTGAAGGAACAACGTCGGACATTTTCACTTACTGAACGCTGCTCACGGATCTCGACAGTCCGGTAAAATCATCAGGCTTGGGTAACATAAAACTTAAATATGGATACCACTCTCACACACAAGTAAATGCAGAGCTACAGCGAGCAGCAGGTTAGCTTAGTTTAGCATGAAGGCTGGAAACAAGGGGAAACAGACCGCCTGGACCCGCCGGTAAGGAAATCTGCCGACCAGCATGACTAAAGCTAACAAATGAACATAATATATCTCGTTTGTTTAATCTGTGCAAAAACAACAATGTTTACAGGAGGTTATTTGCTGGACTGTTTCTTGTTCAAGCAGCACCAAACTGCTAAATAAACCCAGAGCGCTAAGCAAAGGCAGATCTCCCCAGCCAGTGTGGTCTAAGAGTTACAAGTAGTGTTCACAGCACTAATACAGTATGATGCCTCATAAAACATTTACCTCCCTGAGGGGCGGGCTGTACAGGAGGAGGAGGAGGAGGAGGAGGAGGAGGCCCTGCACTATTACGCACACATTAACCTGAAATATTATCCTTCAAGTCTCATCATATCTTTGTTTGCAATGTTTGGTGATGCTTTTCTCAATCTGGATAAAAGCCACTGACGTGAAACTCGGGCCACCAACAAACACACAGGCAGCGGGAGTAATAATCATGTTTCACTGTGGTTGGGGTTTGTTTAACAGCCACTCTTTCTACTCGTCGTCGCCTACAGCAATTACAAGGCAAGCAGAGTTTTATCCTAACATAAAAACAAATCTAATACCCCATGCATATGGAAACTATTTTCCTGAACTTTAAACATCCCAATTAGAAGGTTGTTAACTGTATGAGTGAGTCGAGCCAACACTTGATGTCTTACTGTAGGCTAAACTTCTGTGCATGTCACCTCTTATGATTAATGGAAAGACTGGAGAGAGCTGGAGTTCTGCTCAGTCATAACTTTTTGGAATGATGACTGTGTTAACACTCCCTTTTGTCCTATTTCAGATTCATACTTTACATTCATATATTCGGGTGAGAGAACTTTTCCTTTTTTCAGTCGTGCCCTACATTCACACAGAGGAGCTGCTAATTTTAGCTACAATATTCAGCTTCTGCTCATGTACAAAAAACATTTCCTTTACTTCACAGCTGGTCCAGGAATTCAAACCTGCAACAGACTTGCTCACTAACATTAGGGTACCGACCGCCCTCAAATGACCTTTGTATTCAAGGAAATAACCAATGAGCACACTGGTTATCTTATGATCTGAGGTCAACAGATTTCTGTTAATTCAGCCTCTTTGAAGAGAGGCTGGGATCGTCCATCTCCACTCACCTCTTTCAGGAATGTTCTCTGTGTCTCGTCATCGAAGCGAATCAACTCCTTCATCACCATGACCTCCCCAGTCTCCTTGTGGGTCACCTGTCACGCAATACAACACATGATACCAATAAGCAAGTTGAGCAACAAGACTGATTTAAACAGCCTGCCTCTCCACACTTTTATTGCCACTTACTTATCTCAATGCTGCCACCTCCTGGACAACGTGAGTATGACTACATTTGTTCTCTATAGCTGATGCATTCGGCACATGTAGTTTACATTTAAAGCTTGAGTCTCTACCTTGATGGCCTGTCCAAAGCAGCCCTTCCCCAGCACCTCTCCGTGGATGAGGTCAGATGGGCGGAAGATGCGGTGCGTCTGATTGGACACAACGCGGAGCGACTCGGATCGATTGATGTCCTTTCTCTGGGAGATGGGGGACGCGGCGTTGCTGGAGCCTGGTGACTTATCAATACTGTAGCTCCTCCTGGAAGGTGATGGGAGACAGGAAGAGAGGGAAGAGAAGGAAAGGAATGGTTGGGTGAAGAAGGGAGGAGCACAGTATTTGATTAGTGTTTGCTGCTCCTGTGATCTCATTGGGAATTGCAGTTTTTACTACTACTTTTAAGCACTAAATCTGTGTCTTACGTGATGATACGGGATCTCAGGCTGTTGATGTCGGGGTGGGGGGGCTGTGTGATGGGCAGGATGGGGCTGGGGCCCTCTGACAGAGGGGTGTACAGGGGGCCGTCGCCTTCAGCCTCTGAGGAGCCCGCCTCCTGCCCCTGACTGTGAGGGTCGTGTTCGATGGTGAGCTGCAGCAGCCGGCTGGTCTCTTGGATCAGCAGGTCAATCTGGAGAGGAAGAGTTCGGATGAGTTTGGTCAGTCCGCATTTAGAACAGCCGACATCGTTTCTAGGTAGAGAAATGGAACTGCAGGATTTATATTTGCATATTTACATATTTGCATAATACCTCGTCCAGCGGGACATTGTGAATGGGCGTCCCGTTGATTTCAAGGATCCTATCTCCAACATGAATGGAGTTTTTCACATCTGGGCTGATGCAGTCTGGTTCCACCCTGAATAAAGAAGGACAATGAAGCAGAAGAAAATGTAAAGAACTCTTCCAACACCTTGAACACAATGAAACATTTTCGTTTTCGGACACGGACCGGAGATCTCATAAAGAGCTAATTTGACTAACAGTGACTTCTGCTCATTTCCTTTCCCCACACACTAACAGAAACAGACTGAAGACTCACTGGGAGACTCTGACGGTGCGTCCATGTTCAGGGCTGTAGCCGTTGGTCGGGCTGAGCGGCTGGTCGATAGCGACAGAGAAGCCTCGCCCTCTGTGTCCGTTGTTGCCCTCAGCCGAGGCCGGGATGGACACGAGCGTGACCGTGTGAGGGATCCGCGAGCATGGTGAGGTCGGCAGCGACACCGGCGTGACGATGGTCTGGTAGTAACAGTGACCGCTGGAGCCGGAGAGGAAGAGATGGATGGAAATGAGGAAAGGTATTTAAAAAAAATAAAAAAACTGTTAGAAAAGAACAGAAAATTGGGAATCCCAATGAGGTTTATGGCTCTAAAGCGGCGCATGCAATCATAAGGACAACATCAAGCTGTCTCTTCTTCTTTTTATAGCATCACATGTTGTTGACAAGATGTTGCTTTGAGAAAAACACTGAGCTCATATTTTTCCCCGAATCACGAAGAATGGAGGGCTCATAAAATAGCTAGGAGATTATTTAAAACTAACGCACCATAGCTGGAATTTAATGTGAATGACCCTCTCTTTTCCCAAACACACAGCCCACTTTGACACAGTCTGGCAAACCTCTTAATAAATAATAATCGGAGAAAATCACACTTCCTCTCAGAGAAGAGGACAAAGGCTGTTGTGTGCATCTCTTTGTAGTGGAGCTTCTTTCACGTTGAACCCTGACTGTCACACCGACACAACCCGAGAATGACCTCAAAAAAGTTGATTTTCATAATATACCTGATTTGTATTTGCAGGTTTATGATGAGAATAATCCAAACAGAGACCGTTAGAGCTGTGATGCCAATGATCTCTGGCTCTCGTGTGTGTTATTGTGATTTACCACAGAACATTTCTCCAGCTTAAAACAACTGTATTTTGTAGTAGCTTGATGTGTTGTCTTGTGATGGTTATTTGATACAAATTACCCCAAAAAAGAAGCACCGCATTTTAAATCATAAGCTCAGAACATGTGGTAAAACTGTGGTCTCTGTGAATTCCCACCACGCATGGAGTCACACGTCACCACAGTTGGTCGTAACGTCAACAAAAAAAGTCCTTTGAAGCCCAAAATAAGCAGCAAAAATGTAAGATTCTGTCAATCAACCGCAGCTTTGGCTGCGTTTTTTGGTGGCTTTTATTGCACTTCAAAGGGGATTTCAAGAGGATTAGTTTGCTGCAGAGGAGAGAATTAGAAAAACTTCTAAAATAAGTTTGGTAGATTCGGGGGGGATTGAGCTGCCATACCATAAACTGCACAAGCTTTGATTTGCCAGTATTAAAACATGACTTAACGAGGATTGTAACATTTGGGTGTTTGCATGTCTTAGAATAACGAGGCTCACCAGTAGAGTTTGGATCTCTCCACCAGAGCGTAAGTGTCTCCATCACCAATAAACGCCCTGCAGTTCAGACAGGTGAAGCACTCTGGGTGATATTTCTGTTCCCCTGCGACCTGTAGAGAAACAAACAGAAGACACAATTAAGAGGACATTCTGGCGTCTATTTGCTGTGAAAAGTGTATGAACTCGGATGTCAGATTGATTGTTTTCTGATCTCTGGTGGAAGCGCTGCAGGGCAGGAATCCGCAGCAGTGTTTTTGATGTGACCGGAGCAATGGGCAACATGAGGCTTTAATAACTGGTGGGAGAAGTAGGGCGAGGTCTGGTCGCTGAGGGTAATACTGAGAGCTGGGAGATTGAATTTGCTGCTGCCAGATCCCCCTCTGAGAGCTCAGGGCAGTTTTGCAAACAAGAGAGGGAATTGAGTTATGGCCAAACAGCAGAGCAGGCAATGAGCAGATTAATCACACTGGCGGATCCGAAGATGACGCAGCCGCTGGAGGTTTTCAGCTCTGGATGTTCCTCGGACCGATGAGAGAAAAGCAAACACTTTGAAAGTGAGTAACAACCCTCCTACTTTCACTGCTGCTCATTAAATCTGTTTGTCCTTGCTCGTTGTGACTCTGATCCACCGGGAAAAATCGATCAATTGGTCCACACCTCCACATATATCAGTATCGACCCCTTTTAACTCCTTCAGGTGATTTGGCCCACATCGATGCAAATGAGCCACCCGCTCAAATACCTGATGACTTCTATGACTAAACATGAGCTACGAAG
Source organism: Eutrigla gurnardus (assembly GCF_963514095.1). Classification (NCBI taxonomy): domain Eukaryota; kingdom Metazoa; phylum Chordata; class Actinopteri; order Perciformes; family Triglidae; genus Eutrigla; species Eutrigla gurnardus. The sequence continues at coordinate 7,125,006 of NC_139924.1, read as the reverse complement.
TCACACGCCAAAGGTCGACTCCATCAGAGACGTTTGCTCCCCCGAGGCTCTGCTTGTGGTTTCATTTTGTGCTTAAAGTGGCAGAATATTTTGGAGGGAGTGGGCCCTCTGACAGCACTTCTCAACTGCAATGATCTGCAATGCTAATTCAGTAAACCAAGAGTGATGAAGGGCAATTCATGGAGGAGTGCTGGCCAAAGAGCAATCAAATAAATGCAAAAAACTACAACATTCTGCACTGTGTAGTTTCATTATATAAAGAGTTGCATTATATTTCACATCAAGTCAGCACCACAAAAAGAGTAAATCATGAGCTCACGGATGCAGCCAGAATTCAAACGGTGCCCTAAAAGCAACTGTAAAATTATAGCAGAGCTACCAAACGCCCCAGAGAAAGACACGCTGCTTTTTATATGGCCCATAAAACCGAAACAAAAACAAAACAGGGAGAAAACATGAAGATGAAAGAATCAATAAAAAAATCCTTACAGCCATATGTCTGCTGCCCCACCCTCCTCGGAGAGCAGCAGCGAAACCACAAGCACACACACCAACAGATAAACACATGCTGACGGCCTCCAGGCTGCAGGGTGGAAGCATTGTACAAGCATATTAATTAACTGCTTTTCAAGTAATTAATCTGAGCAGAACCATACCAGGAGCAAGATAACATCCCGACTTTGCTGTACTTTCTGAACTGACGGCTTTTTACACTCAATTTTCATGCTTTTAGAGTGAGAACAATGATAGCAGATACAAGACACAGGATAGACAATATGCAGATTAAGAATTAAGAAGAGAGAGAGGAGAAAACAGATGTAATGGCTTCGTAATGTACGAGGGAAGAAAGCAGCTGCAGGACTTATTGACCGACATCATTTGTTCACGTGTCCACCAAGCAGCCTCATAAAAACGCAGCCATAAACAATCACTGTCCGATATTGCCAGGGAGTGTAAAAACAACGCATCAGAGGATTGAAAGTACGAATGAGAGATGAGTCAAGAGGCGTTACGTACATAGATGGAAGATGGATAGCTGTGAATTTTTCTCTCCTGTTTTCTCAAATGGAAAAGGGAGGCAGAGAGCGGACAGCTGGACGGAGATGAAAAGGGTGTGTGGCTCTGCTCAACCTGACACTGTGGCTGCCATTTGCTTGCCAGGCAGGCATGACACACACACACACACACACACACACATCTCTAAAAACCCCATTTGACAGGCGACAGCTGCTGTGCTCACATTCAGGACACGCTGCCTCCCCAAAGTGGAGACATAAACACAGAAAGGGAGGAAGACATTTCTAAAATAAATCGTCAGTCTATGTGATATCAAAACCATGTGACTGCTTAGCGGCTCTCAAGAGGCGCGTTCAAGAAACATCACGTGTATTAGCGTTAATCGGTTCTGCCATTCTTGGCTCAAAGCGGAAGACAGGCATACATGTGCCTTTGAGCCTCAGACAGTGCGTTTCATTATTTGTGTATTCACTCATCGTGACCAACCAAATCGTGAACGCACGTGTCTGCATGGGAAGGGTTAGCGGGTCGAGGGGAGCAGGGGTAACTGGGTCAAGTTGCACGACAATGTTCAGTTGCCACGTGTGACCTTGACTTTAGGAAACTGTGTAACCCATTTGAGGGATAACTGGTACCAGAAACGGGTACAGATGCTTTAGTAGCTAAGCTAAGCTATTATACTTATTTTAGTCCTGTATATAATATATATTAATACCAAGTCTACTATTCCACTGTACTTGTTTGTAGTCGAGTGACTTTCCCTCTTTAGTTGTTCAATTTGACCTTTTTTTTTGTAAAGCTGAATTAGGTACATTACTAGTTTATGTTCTAGCTAGTAAAGACTACTAAAGTGTAAAACATCCCGTTAATCAACTAAACAACGGCATCATATTATCATAAAGTTGTAACATTTCTGCCAAAGAGCAACCAGTTATCTCTCTCACATTAAACTCAACTGACAATCGTTTGTAAATACGTGTTTCAGAGTTAGCATTCGTGCAATTTAGACAGATTAATATTGATTTTGGATTATGCTAACCTAGCTAACGTATTAGATTATGCTAACCTAGCTAACATATTGGATTATGCTAACCTAGCTAACATATTGGATTATGCTAACCTAGCTAACATATTTGATTATGCTAGCCTAGCTAACATATTTGATTATGCTAACCTAGCTATCATATTTCATTATGCTAACCTAGCTATCATATTTCATTGTGCTAACCTAGCTATCATATTTCATTATGCTAACCTAGCTAACATAATTTGGTAATTTAGTGTTATGTTATTAGTGTTTTGTAATTTTGGGGTATGTTGGTTGATTTTTGTGATTTGTCATTTATTTATTATTTCCTCTTAATGGGTTATATTTGCAAGTTTATGTTATGTTTGCTAGTTAGCTTAGCTTAGCAGTAGTTTAACATGGCAGTTACTGGATATTGATATCAGGTCAAAAGAGCTGGTACAAACTCAAGATCTCACTCCAACTAATTGTTTTAGACACATTTGTGCTAAATAATTTAAAACATGCTCAAGTGGACAAGGACGGACTCCCAGAAGAGACTCGGTGGTCATCCAGAGAGAGTTGCAGGACCCTGAAGCTTTATTTGCTTGTAATGATTTATTTGTGAGCTTAAGTTAGCTGTGGAATGTGAATGGACCCTTTGAAAAACATTTGGAGGAATTTATGGTGATCCAACGCTCTCAGCGACACTAAGAAACACGTTGGTAGTAATTCACAGATGCTTGACAACTTTAGTGTTTTCTTAAGCCCAGGTCTGGCTAATCTGTTTCCTGGGCATTATATTTAAAACTAACACGTTACTCACAGTTGATCAAACATCCCCCTAATCTCTCACTTCTGCTTTTTAGTTGCTCTTTTGTCACGTTTCAAATCTCATCATTTAGTTCCCTCATAACATTTTCAACACATTTCAGATTTTCCTTGTGACAGCTTCGAATTCCCTCGTATCATTTCACATTTCCACTGATGATTGGGTTTTTATCTGGTTGTGAAAGGGTCACACTTCTCAGGGTCATGAGTGTTTGTCAGTGATAAAAAAAAAAACACACAGATGAAGAGCAGCAATCGATGCCAACTGTAACCAAATAAAAGAAGCTATTTGAAAATAAAAGGCAAGGTGATTGTCAAATGTCTGTTGATCTGAGAGATCACTGTGAAGACTCATTATCATAAAAGTCACACAGAAAATGGGAAAGTTTGCATGGGGGAAAATAAAAAATATTCTAAGATATTACGTTTTTAACTGAAGTTAGTTAGGTTTTACATTTGACTCGTCATACAGCCTGTTGCTGGGTAACTGTTGCTTATATAGACTCAGTAGGAAAGTAGAAAAAACATTAGTTGACTACTCGATTAGTTAATTCATTGACAATCTTGATAATTTATAAATCCTTTTTTTAAAAATCCAACTGCTTCCAGCCTCTTTATGACAGTGAACTAGTCCTGCTGGGTCAAGTGGTTACTTACACAGAGTAAGTGATTAGTAACAATATATTTGAGATGTGACTTATGTGTGTTAGTGCATGTGTTTACACACAGCGGGGCCTCATCAGGAACCTCTACATGCCTTCTGGTCTCTTTACCTCAACAAATCCCACATTAACACCAGTTGGACCCTCTGACTTCACTCCCCTCCAGTTAAATGTGGAACGATGAGCTCATAACAACATCGCTGACGGTGCTCCTGAATGGCCTTGCTTAATTATGGGATATCTGGCTCTGATTAACCCTCATGAATGGTGTAATGAACTTTAAAAAAAAAAAAGCCTCCATCATTGGTTTAAACTGAAAAGCACAGTCCATATGTGAGTTAGTTCCCAGGATGAACACATAGCTTGAGATTTGTGTTTTAAAGAATGACCTCATGTGGATGATTTGATGAAAAAGTAAAAGCAACACGTGCATTAGGTACCTGATACTCAACAATACAATATATGAGGCTGTTGGAGTGGAAATAAAGGAAGTCATGATCCTGGTTCCCTTTTAGACTTCCTACAGTAGACATCATTTAGACAAATGCAATTAGACTGTGAGCCTGAGGGAGAAGACAGTAGACCACATTGATGCTGTCTGAATGGAAAACCCCCTTTAGTTACAAACTAATCTAAATACATGTCTCGCATCCACTGTGGTCTACAGTGTGGCCTGCATGTAGGTGGAAAATAAAAATAACAGTCATCAGAGAAGGCAACTGTTGGTTATCTCTGAATGTGTGCACTCACACATTTGCAATCTTACTTTTATCTGAGGAAGAATGCTCTTCTATAAATAGCATGCATGCATGGCTCATCAGTTTTTCATGACATGAAAAAAGAGAAAAAGCAAGAGCGCCCTGAAGAAAAAGAAGAACATGGGCAACACACTGACCCAGTTTAAAACGGCACACTACAACACAGCAGCGTAGAAGGTCAGAATCAGGCTTGGGTTTTAAAAATGAAAGAGATGAGGATGGAAAGAGTCCTGCTCAGCCTGCTCGAGACGGTCTGCTTGCCATCCTCCTCGCCGGCTCTCGTACGACAGGCTGCACCTCACCCATTAGACTCCCAGTAACCCAGAGCAGCAGCCTCACCTTCTTATCCCGTTTCCACAGCCTGAGACAGCAGAAGCTCCAGTAAAACAAGTCTCCCACCATGTCAGCGCGAGCTGGCGACTCTCCTCGCGCTTCTAGTTCATTCTAGTGAGGCGATTCCCCCGCTGTCACAACAAAACACTGGCAGCGGCCAAACCGGCCGGAGAGATGGAGCAGCAGGGGGGAGGGAGGGGAGAGAGAGAGAGAGAGAGAGAGAGCAGCCCACGCCTTTGCAGCTGAGCTCATCTCTGAATCAATGTCACTCCTCCCGGTTCTCCCCCCTCCCATCCTTTTTCTCTCTCTCTCTCACTTATGCTATGACCTCATCATTTCCTGTTTGGCCCCGCCCACCCTTGCACACGCGCCACCCGGCTTCTTCAACCACACACACACACACACACACACACACACACACACACACACACACACACACACACCCACCCCCTCCCCCCCACCCCCCGGAGTCTTCAGTATATTCCTCACTCCTCCCACGCTGCCCTCGTTCCTGAAGTCACATTTAACAAACCGGTGAAAACCAGCAGTGACTTTTACAGGCCTGAATGATGTTAGCATTAGCTCATTTATTTGTTTCTGTTCAAGTGAAACGAAGGCAAAGCAGCTTCAAGCAGATAGATGGTACACAATCGTAGTGCTGTAACTGTAGAAAATAAGACATGTCCTTATTAAAGCTGAGAAAATATCATCCTGGTCATTGATTAGTCCGTGCATTTATTTTCCAAGTAATTTCCAATTAAATGACATGTTTTTCGAAACACTAAATAAGTATAAAGGAGTATAAATGAAGACAATATGACCTATTAGCCCTGTCCCTGCTCTCTACATTTCTTTCTCCTACAATCTCTCTTCCCTGTTTTATCTTCACTGCTGCGTCACCCTTTGCATTCCAGCTCCTCCAATCTGTCTCTCACTTGTCCTTGCTGTCTCACTGTGTCCGTGTCCCTAACGCGTCCTGCATGCCATCCGAGTGAGCGGATATTAATATGCTCGGCTGTCTGGTGGTTCTTGTGTTGGAGCCGCGGAGGCAGCCTGCAGGAAGAGAATGCTGCTACAGAAGATCTGATTGAGTCAGTGTGGGAGTTACTGAGTGTTGTGGCAACTGTAACCGCTCCAGAGAAATCCACACACATCCAGGTCAAAGGTCAACAAACAGAATATACAACAACAGTGGTGTTTAATGTTCGGTTTGAATCGTCACGTTGTTTACGATTATCCACATAATAGAAATTCACAGATCAACTTAGTGTGAGTTTTTTTTTTAAAAGAAATCCTATATCTGCTCATTCTTACATATTGATTCACAGCTAAAACAATTAAATTGGCTTTACAGTCTTAAACCTATTCTTATTGTTATTAATTTAACATTTAAACATAATGTTCAGTAACTTCCTGTATTTTAAATCATGTAGAGGTTAAGAGGAGGGCAAGTGTTGTTGCATTACAAAATTAGAAAAGCGGAAACGAGCTGTGTGAACACAACACTGACATCATCACCTTTGGCAGCAGTAAATCAACTCAAGTCAAAAATGGCATCAACCCACAGCTGCTGTACCACAAGGTTTCACCTCTGTAAAGTAAATGCTAAACAAGTTTCATTATCTTAATAACTCCAGAGAAGATAACTGATCGGATTATGATCAAAATCTAAACCTATTGATTGCAATGTTTCAAACACAAGAGAAGCTCAACATAAAGCCTGGAGCATGGCCCTCCATCACAGCTGATCCTCTTACTGGGGAAAACTTCACAACCAACAGCAACAACATCTTAAGAAATATGATTTCCCAACACTTCCCACACGCGTGTCTGTCTTCAGTTAGAAGCAAACAATCATCGAGAGTTTACAGGAACAAGGGCTGGTTCCCCTCAACCGCGGAGCCACCTCACACCAGTGGGAGTTGAGAAAGTACACTGAAGATTTGGGGCTTTCTAAATTTCTCAATATGCACCACATTTGTATATAGGTCGTTATCTACATAACACGCATAAAGTCAGAATCAATTCAATGCAGATTTCAAAAGAAACACTCCCACTCGTGAATCCCTACCGGGTCAGGCGGTCTGTAAATAAAGACAATGATGCAAATATATAATTCATTCTTTTCCTTTTCCATCTCCATTTGTTAAGAAACATTTTGTTTTCAAACTGTGAATAAACAGAAAAATTCAAACCATATCTGTCAGAAACAGAAACAGAAAAAATAGGATGAGGGGAGAAGTGCAGCACATGGTGTAACTTTCAGACCATATGATTTGGATTTGAGTTCATACGGGGCCAAAAAGTCCCAAAGTATGAAAAGCACTTGTGGTTTCAGGGAAATGTCTTCACATTCAGCTATTTTGGTACTTTTACTAATCTGGTAACAAAGAAAGTCCCCCACATTTAAGATGATGCCAAGTCCAAAATCACAACCACCTGATAGGAGCTTTTCTGTAATCAACATGATGAAAATAAAGAAATGAAAAAACAATAATGGGACCTGATGGACTAACATGGATGGATAACATCACACCATTACTGTGTCTTTTTTTCAGCCCATCTTTGAGTGTGGCCTTGATGGGGCCTTAACACATGTCAAACCACCTTTAATCCATTCAAGTCAATCCACATAGTCAACAATGTTCATCTCCATCTATGGTTACTCCTGTATTATTTTATGAATGTGTGTCTTTCCTCTTTTGAAGTGCACTCGACTCCAAAACCGATCAATACATTGGCATACACAGGCACAGTAATAATAATAATACACTATTTATAGAGCACTATGTTGTGATGGACACAGTGGCCAGGACCTTGACTGTTTTACCTCGGACATTACACGCCATTACAAAGTTCATGACCAGGCCAACATCATCGCACCTTCATCATCACCCCGCCATTAAATCAAAAATGGCTGGACCCGAGGCCGTGGAGTTTCATCCTTTAATGTCTTGCTGGTCACCTCTGAACTGAAGTCCACTCTAACGACACACGAGTGTGGAGAGCTTTCTGATACACAACGTTGTGGCAAAGATACGGTCTTCTCCAATATTGTGGACGTCTACAGGTCCAGGTCGATGTCTGGCTCTCAGCCCTGAGTTGTTTGCAGAGACGATGGCCGACTAAGCTGGATGAGGCGATGGCTGGCTGGGATTACTGCACATTCATCCATCAGGAACAGGTGTGATGGACGGATAGCAGCGAAGGAGTGCTGGTGGCAGCGGAAATTCAATTACTTCACTTAACCACCGTTCAGCACATACATCAGTCCCAGTGAGCCAAGTAAATAACGGAGTGGCGTCCTCTGGATGAATTAGTAGCAGTTCACTGAAGGCTGAAGGTAGGGCTGCGTGATATATCGTTTCAGCATTGAGACATTGCAATGAGCGCATCGCCGGATGTCTGCTGGTGGCAAATTAAGTCAAACATGTCAAGCTACGACTATTTTGCTGCTTGACACAAAGGAAAACGTTCAATGATATATTTTCTATATATGATCCCTTCTGAGGCATAATGAGGACTTGAGGCTACGCAGCACGTATCCTGATCCACTGGAGCAACATGGCAACCAAGGGGGGGAAAGCTTAGCGTAGCGATCAGAAATCTGGCTCCAGATGCACAACAAAAACTCATCACTTTTCACAGCATTCTCATCATCAACAAACATTACAACCCTCTAAACTATCAAACAAAAAGACAAACAACCAGCGGCAAAATGTTCTGTGCTACTTGGTGGAAGTTAAAAGGCTGTTACTAAAGCGTTTTTTTTTTTTTTTTTGGGGCATTATTTAGATTAGAAACACATTCCTTTTGTTGCCCACAATAAAAAAAAAGTCCCTTTATCTGAGTGCCTATGCATTGTTTCTTATGTTCTGTGACCGACCGGCTACCAAGGTGTTACACACAAGTGTAGATGAGTTAACAACGGTGGTAGGAGCGATGAAATCCCAGATCTTCATCAGTTATTGTTTCCGTCCGACTGGCCGTCAGCTCTACGTTTCTGCCTGCAGACACTGACTCATCTCTGCATCACAAGTGTTTTCACTGACTGTGACAGCAGCCTTTTCAAGTGCAGCGACATCAGATCATTCAAAAAACAAACAGCACTGTGATTCCCTGCTAATCTGCACAGATGTCAGAGTGACTGTGCAAGTGCACATTCAGCTGACCTCCATGACTAACGGCAACACAATTGGTCCGGAAATCTTGTGGCAACTAAAGGCCGACCAATCTCAAATGTACTTAAGTGTAACTGCAGAGTCGGTCAATCAGTGCCTTTGAAATGTAAGAGGAGCAATAAACCAGAGAAGGAGCAAGAGGAGGAGAAGTGGTGCTCCGATCTCTCCACCTAATTCACTTTAGAGTCTCCTCCATGTTTCATTACTGAGATTGGGCTGCAAAGAGCAGGCTGTCTGGAGGCAGAGTAAATTATAACACACACACACACTTGGAGATGCAAAGAAATTCCAACCCATGAATGATTTCTGTTCAACATGACTATGACACATGACCTGCCAGAAGCTGCTGCATCTGACCGTGAGGGGAATGTGTAGGGGAAGATGCTTTTTGTGCAACAAACTTGTTTTAACCAGCTTCTCCTATCAGAGGACCACCAGCAGTCAGTGAATTATTGATTTAGTCAATAGTCTGGGTTTTGGGAGCCTTTAAAAGGCATCTTCTTTCACAAACTGGCCATGAAACATTTTGTAACAGCCACATCTGCTTCATTAAAATGATCCAAAACTACATTTAAATAACAATTTACCAGTGCTGTTCAAAAAGGACTTCAACATTCTAATGAAACCTTCCAAAATGCAAATTATGAGTAAGTGTTCTGTGGATAATTTCATAGGAGCCTCATGCTAAGTAGACAGGCGGGAGTTCTCCACAATATGAGACTCACATACACAGCTGACATAGTTTTCATATCGTCTGCTGCCATGGCTGATCATTCTATCTTTATCTCACAGGGCGGTGTGAGCACAAGGACTACCGACACCAACTCAAGTTTACCGGCGATGAACGCCCAACAAAAATAACTAGAACCCAAGGCGACGTCTTCAGATGTCTTGTTTTGTCTCCTATCACAGAGATGCAAATCCACACATCTGAGCAGGTGGAACTTGAGAATGTTGGCATTTTCCCTTAAAAAAATAAAGATGAATGATTCATTGATTATCAAAATGTAGATAAACTTTCCGTTAAACAACAGAGACACTTCTTATCTGCATTACATTTCAATCTACAGGGAGGTAAATGAAAGCAGCAGCTGAAAGAGGCAGAACTCAACATACATTCAACTGCGTTGTGAGTGATTTTGGAGATATTGCATGTGTGTAAACTAAAGCCCTGAAAATAGCCTTGCATTTGTACTAAGAAGTGCTCTGTTTTGGGCTGTAAAGAGCACCAAACTTTCACCACGTCGCCTAATCAGCATCAACGCAGCCTCGTCTGCACTTTTACAACCAGCTCAGCAAGGGAGAGTTCATTTGTCACCAAAAAAATATGCTACTGTCCATCGGAAATAGCGTTGCACCTGCATTTGTGGCTTTGCTGTGACAGGAAAATAGGGCCCTATGACAACATATTCTGTTACCGACATACAGGATTAATCTCCAAGCTTTGAATGTCTGTGATTGAATCACTAATCAACAGATAGACGCAGCTCTGATGTTGGTTCCTTGTCTTCTCTATAATGCAGCAGCACTTATCAGCGGAGGCCAACTGTGTTGTTTGTCCTCTTTCCGGGCGCTGTGACCACATCTATTCTGCACAAGAACCCCGCTGCTCTCCCGTGTCACAACAACAGATCCGACTTTCAGCGGCGGTCTGTAAGACAATCCGACAAACGCCGCCAGAGGCATCGGGGTCAGTTGCAGGTCTGGAACAGATCCCACGTGCATTGTATTTATGTTGTCGCACACCAACCAGTGAGGTTGCATACGGACTCTACGTGTGTGTGTGTGTGTTACAGCTGTAACTGGAGGCTCATCAGGAGAAAAAAGGAACCAGGGAGGTGATGCGAGATGAGTTGGCTGGATGGGTCCTCTTACCATGATGAGGCCGGTGGTGATGGGGTCGTTGCAGCCGTGGCACAGCTCCCCAAACTTGGCCCAGTAGTCCTTCTTGCAGAAAAGCCGTCCATCTTTTTCATAATACCAGTGGGACAGCGAGGCGCTGCACTCACAACACCTGACAGAGAAAGAGATGGGAAGAGATACATGAGCATTTGAGCAAATAATAAAACTAAGTGAACACCTATCATAAGGCCCCAGAGCCCGAAATGATGCACTGAAATAAACTTTTCAATTTGAATATAAACTCACATTTGAAAAGCTGGAGCCAGAAAACATTTTTTTGCATTAATGATAAAACTAGATAAACATTTAATTGCTAATGAAAATTGTTGATTGTCTTTGAAAGAAAAAAGTTATTGATTTTCCACATTTGACGAGCAGAAATAGCAGAAAACACAGCGTCCAACATCCTCCGCGTGTCTCTGAATCAGCAGTTGTTGTTGTGTTGACGGAACATTATGTTGTCCAGCACTCGCTGTTGTGTTTGCTGCAGTTGACCCTTCTAATGACACCATGCAGGGCCTCAAATTATAGTTCTCATGGCGGTAATCATCCCCTTGTGGATCTATTACACACCATCCACAACTGAGGTGGAACTGACAAATGAGTCCGTCACGGCTGTTTTGAAGCCTGGAGTTTAGCATCTTGGCTGTCACTATAAAGCCAAATACAACCAACATCCCACTATAATTCACTAAATCAATATCATGTTCTATTAAAGAAGACTTGAATGTAGCGATTGGGGCCATAAAGTCACGTTTACAATGTTTATTTAGGAACACATTAAGTGAGCAGTAGGGTCTTTTTCCTCATAGACTTCTACACAGTTGGACTTCTTTTTGCAAACAGAGGAGTCGCCCTCTGGTGGCCGTTTGAAAGAATCACTTGTCAGCTGCCTTGATTTGACACAGCGAGGGGTAAAGAGTGCTCAGCTGACATGACTGAAGTCAAATTATGTAATAAGTTATATAACCAACACATCATGTGTGTGAGATGTTTATGACATTTCTCCAGTCAGTACCGAACATTACGACCAGGTTACGACAAAAGTCTCAGAAATCAGCCAACAAGGCTTCCACAAAGTTATGTCCAAAGAATGATTTATCTTTTTTTGAAACATGGAAGACATATCCGGCTGCACGGTGGTGTAGTGGGTAGCACTCTTGCCTCACAGCGAGAGGGTTCCGGGTTCAATTCCCAGGTCGGCCCAGGCTCCTTCTGTGTGGAGTTTGCATGTTCTCCCCATGTAAGCGTGGGTTCTCTCCGGGTTCTCCGGCTTCCTCCCACAGTCCAAAGACATGCAGGATGGGGATAGGTTGATTGGTGACTCTAAATTGCTCGTAGGTGTGAATGTGAGTGTGAATGGTTGTCTGTCTCTACGTGTCAGCCCTGTGATAGACTGGCGTCCTGTCCAGGGGGAACCCTGCCTTCGCCCAATGACAGCTGGGATCGGCTCCAGCCCCCCCGTGACCCTAAATACAGGATAAGCGGTAGAAAATGGATGGATGGATGGATGGAAGACATATCCAATATCATACTTATTTTAATTCATATAGCGCCGCTAGTGTAGAGTCATGCAAGACTACCATTCATGTCGTCGCTATGACAATAAACTTGAATCTAACCTCGTTTCAATCAATGTAACAAAAAGTGACTTGTGTATTTAAATCACAGTTGTAATCGATAAAAGACATTTTTTAGTTATCCAAGAGCAGACATGACGTGTTTTGCTTTTCTTAAATTGAACCATTTTTTGTACAGTCACTGTGAGCACCTTCAGACATATCATCAGCATTCATCAGCAGAGCTCCGTCTGAGCTGGAGAGGTCCAGAGTGACGTCAGCCTCTGATAGACATCAGACGCTGACAGAAGGTCGGGCGACAACGAGTGACAATATGGTGACAAAGAGCGCGTGTGGAGGATAACGTGATTACAATTTTACTTCACTGGAAATGCAAATAAGCAAACACAGACTTCTGTTGTTGGTCATATATTCAAAATGATGCGTGAGTGATGAAAGATGATCATTCTTATCAAAAGTGATTAGAAAATGTCTTATTTATGTGTTCATTTTCATTATATCTTGTTTGTGTTGCCGTGGCTACCCTAAGTGGGCACATTTGCTCTGTGTGTGGCCATGAATCAAAAACGGGTGCTAATCCCTCTACAAGGCATGTAGGAGCATGTCGTTATGTGTGAGTTAGTGCACTTGCATCTGCGTGCTTGCAGGCTTGCATGTGCTTGGCTGTAATCTGTGTAAATCTGTCTGTGTCTGACGGCCACGAGTAAGTGAGCGTCTCCTTCCCAGTGGAGCTTCCCTCCCATCAGCCAGCTGTCTGCCCGTGTCCCAGTTGACGGCAGCTTAAAAACCAGCGCTGTTTGCTCAGGAAAATATTGAAGCGTGTGCCTGGCTTCAAAGGCTGGAGCAGAATAATTCACTCCGTCTCAAATATCCTGCTGTTTACATTAACATGATTCAAATTCCTCCATTTTTGGTGACATCGCCGAGTTCTTAGTGGTGTGTGAATTATAAATATGCTGGTGTCCTCATATCGTGGCAAAGAGGCCGGGCTCATACTATGTCCTGGTATCACTTCATTTCATAAATGCAGGGCTGAAATGAGAAATTAATCTACCACTTTTTAAGGTTATCACCTTACTTTTCAAGCAACGGACTTCTCCTTTGTGAGGATTTACTGCTTTTCTTCGTCTTATTTAACAGTTTAACAGATGTGACGTTTCATTGACCAAAACCATTTATCCATTAGCAGAGAAAATAATCTGCAGAATAATCAATAATGAAATAATGGTGATAAATTGCAGCTGTACACACACTCTGTAGTACAATTGTTGTACAAGGTCTCCCCTTATTTTCCTCGTTTCCAGCAGCTCACTACGATTTTGCCCTTTTCACATGCACACATGCACAAACCCATATGACCTTGAAGCACATGCAGACACACATACAATTTATTTATCAGACAGACAGGCACACCCACCCTTCCAGAGCATGCAGGGATTCAATGCAGCTCAGCAGATTGAGGCAGAGCTGCTCCAGAATGCAGCATGTTTGTGTGTGTAGGGGGGGGGGGGGGGGGGGGGGGGCTGGAAGTGGGTCAAGGCTTTCAGAAGACGTCCGGAGCTACTCGGCTCTCTTGGCTCTCTGCCGCTCAATAACTGCCTTTCAGTGCACATGCTGTAAACCCTGCTGGGGCAGAGTCATACCTGGGGATTTCCGGTTATGTGTTAATGTGCGTTTGTGCTCACATTTGACTGTGTTCGTGCGTGCATCCGGCACGAACGTGTAAGAGGATTATCAGTGTGAAATACTCAGAGAGTCTTTGCCCCCTCTGCTATAATGCTCCCAAAATCTAGCTGAATGCAAAGCTTAGTCGTCTCTTTTACTCTCGCAGCCACCTCGCGGTGCAAAAATCTAAATAAATCCAAATAGTATGCATGCCCTTGAGCAAAGCAAGCACTAATAATGTCCAAGGACAGAGAAAGAAGTAAAAAAAAAAAATCTGAAAAAGAGCAATACAGACTAAATACTAAAGTAATACTCTTACTTTATCGGCAATGATATGTTGTGGTTTCCTTGTTTCTTTCTTTTGACAAATGTACTTATTGTAAGTCGCTTTGGACAAAAGCGTCTGCTAAATGACCTAAATGTAAATGTAAATGTGAATAAAATGGATGTTTGACTCATTTAGGGAGCAAAAAAAAAAAGAAGTCAAAAGACAAACAAAAGCTGCTCGGACATAAATAACTCCACGAAGCTGGACGGCCCTGAGGATCAGCAGACCACCAATGATACGTAGGGAGTGGAGTGAGTAAATCTGAACCTGTCCCCCATGCTCCTCTAATCCCTGATGGAATTAGCTAAAAGTGTCTGGCAGGGCCGTAAACTCCTCTTTTCCAGGGCAAAGGGAGGCAGCCTCTAACCTCCGTTTGTGTTTGTTAACATTTGACTCCAGATGAGTGCTGACACACAATTACTTACTCAGAGTCTCTAATCTGCAAAGAGTGGTTTTCACGTTATTTGGTGTCCTGGAGCTTCCATAAAAGCGATACTGTAAATCTGAAGGGTTTTGAGCTAAGAGGCTTTGAGCTAAACGCCAGCATCAGCAGGATACTGATCACAACAGCCAATGATAACACGCCAGAGCTGAGCAGGCCAATGTTGAACATCTTAATTTAGCCTAATAACATTCGCTAATTAGCACTTAACCTGTCAACGTAAGTTAGAAACTGCTCATGTAAACCAAAATAATTAAAAAATTCAACTTTTTAACCGGATTATAAGTAAAGCATCAAGGGATCATTTGAGTGAGAACATCCTCTGGGGAGCACGAATAACTGAAAAGGTATAACTTCTCCAGAGAAAGGATATCTGTCTTCATGTTAGGGCTCATCGTGCAGAAATATGTGGATGAAATCTGTCGTAGTTCAGTATAAACATTAAACAAGTATGCATAAGTGTGTGTTTGTGCCTGCTTGTAAGAGTGAAATAGTCTTTTAAAATTCTGATTCTCCAGATGAATTATCCATATGGTGCTTTTTTATAGTCCGCTATTAGTGACATTTATTATTCCCAGTGAGACGGTCTCATCGGACAGTTTCATGATGTAATATGTTTTTGAAAGACGTGCATGGCATTTATCCTGCTGGCGGCCTGACCCGGGTCAGTACCTCACATGATTAATTCCTCCCAGTTGATATGAATGAGTAGAAATTGAATGATTGCAACATCAGGTCCGAATGAATGAATGAAATTAAATTCCCTGAGGGGCTGAACTGCTGAACGGGATGAGTAAATGGATCGAAGTAGAAATTATGACAAGTGCCTTAACAGATTAGAAAAACATCTCATACTGCTTACCAATCAGCATAAACAGCACATGTACTTCAAATATATAGTGTTATTTTTATTTATGTGGGTTTAAACTAAAATTAAACAATGAGACAGAAAAACCTGTAACTACCAGCAGATTAAGTTCCCATGAAAATGAACAAGGCCAAGACAAGATCACGCAGAAGCACACATGCAGTGAGATAGACAATTAATCATTAATTAGAGCTTAACGTTTCTCAAATATTTGTCTGATCTGCAGTCACTCAGCACAAAAGGTACCAAGACGATGCAACGTCTTTATTTAATGCTAAATACACAAAAGTGGAGTTAATCTGAATTAGGACTTTTTCTATTATTTAAATATCTTGCATTATTTCACTTTTAATCGACTAATCTTAGCTGAACAAGGCAGTATATGAAGCTCCTACATACAAACATGCAGCTCTTGTATTCATCTATTCTCAGACCTCAGTGTGATTTATTTAACGGTAAACCCCTGAATGCCTCACAGTGAAATCAATACAATAAAAATAAAAACCTTGCTGGCCATCCAGCTGTGGTCAGGATGTCATGTGGTGCGTGTGTTTACATGTCGCCACAGGTCATGAAATGACGGGGGATGACACTGCTACAGGAAGCAGGAGGAGTCAAAAGGAAACGCTGTGTGTGTGTTCTGGTGGAGGCGCGAGCAGTTTCATTACCGACTGACAGACGCAAAGCTGAAAGATTTACGAGGAGCCGCACCTCTCCAACACCCCGACGTCCTCATCAACTATTAAATCACCGATCATCGGTACCGAGCTCAGAAGGACATCCATCACCATATACGATCTGCACAGACAGCAGAAACGCTACTTCTGATCAATAGTCCGATACACCGGTCTGCCTTCCAGTAAAATCAGGAGAGTTAGACAATAAAGGTTGAGTCTGCTGAAAACAAATGTGTCTACGGTGTGAAAGAAGGGCCAGCTGTTGTCTAGTGGACTATGCTGAAATCCTCACAAAGGAAAAGATACAACCTCTGGGAAAGAGGCCGGACGGACACACACACACACACACACACACACACACACACACACACACACACACACATAATGGCCGACTGTCTGGGGGAGACCCCTCTCTTTCCCCTCAGACATAAATGGTTGGCGATTCCTGCTGCGGTGCCAACGTTTTCACTGCTCACATCTTCCAGAGAACTGAAGGATTCCCGCGTGGAAACGAGGACGAAGGTACTTGTGTGTCTGCGTGAAGCTAAAAAAACAAAACAAACCCATTACATCGATTTGGCTGAATGCGTTTGTTTGATTCACATTCAAGGACACATTCATCCTGTTCCCATGCGCCCCCTTTTTTTGTTTCCCTTATTCCCCCCCCCCCCCTCCTTCTCCTACCCTCCTCCTTCTCCATGGCAACACAGGATGCCATAGCCATGATGTCATCCTCTCACATAAAAAAGAGGCATTACCTCATCGTCTCTTGCCAACAGCCACCTCTCTCTCTACCAGGAAATCCCTCAGCCAATAGGCTTCAGTCTGTTCCCTTGACCTTGTCAAACACCAGCTCAGCAGCATTTACACCGACATTAACCCCTCGACGACTTGCTGTTTGCTACAATTAAACGACTCAAACACAGCAGAGAGCAGGTGGTGCATTTTAAACAGTAGCTATGAGTAAGGCCTCTGTAGCTTTGGCTCGACACGGACTCAAAACCCCACAACTATGATGGCATTTAGTGTGCCAGAAAAATATATTTAGTGTGTCCAAAATGCATAGCATAATAACTCAATTTTAATTATAGTGTCATATGATATCTCAGGAAACTTAAACATCGAGCAGGACTAGAACAAGCTCATGATTCATGATTCATGTAGGGTCAACGTTGCATGATGAGGGAGTACATACTTTGTAAGTGCAGCTGCGGGATGTGCTGAAAGTTATTTTAACAAGTATGCGACTTAGAACGCGGTTAATCTCTTTTATTTCCGGCCCTGTGCTCCATTCAGCTGGCAGACTGTGAGTAAACGATGTGCACGGCAGCATTTCTTGCTTTGTGACTGTTAAGCCGCCCTGACTGTCAGCACCGTCGGTGCGAGGCCGTCTCACTTCGAGGAAATGATAAAAAGGTTTTCGGGTGTGGGAACCGTGATTAGCGTTGTTGTGCAGGAAAGAGAGACGGCAGAGCTCCTCTTCTTTATCAAGAATAGTTTAGAGACACAAATGGAGGAAACCCATACATGAAGAGAACCTGGTGGTGGAAAACAGCTCAGTGAGTCACTTCAGGTCAGGATTAATACTTAGAACCAAAACTAGGAATTTAATATCAAACAGGCTTTTTGATTCAGCTCAACAATCGCAGAAAACAAAGAAATATATAAATATTTTCATTATTGATCCTTCAGGTTATTTTAAGAATCCTCACATGTGACTTGTATTGTGTGATTTCAATCAGAAATGTAGACTGGTCATAGATAGTATGCCCTCCATGAAAATACCTGTAATATTTGTAGACGACTGAATGTATTCAGCTTCTCATACAGATAAAAGTCAGCATCGACCACCATTAAAGTCTGTTTCTGATCAAAGAGAAAATGAAAAGCTCGATAAAACATACAGAAGAGATTTATTTTCATGACTGAGCAACTGAGCAAACTCCGCTCAGTAAAATCAGAGTGTATAATGTATGATAAAACTTATCTGTAAGTGTCTGAAGACTTTTTTTCCAATGATCAAGGTTAAATATAAAAGAGAAAGTAGAGAGAAAATGAAGACGTTAATCTTCCTTTCTTTAATCACCGGCAGAGTTCAAGTCGGGAGTTTATCTGGTGCAAACGCCACAAAATGTAATTCTCAGAGTGTGATTAAAGTCAAAGGTTGACGCTCGGGAACAGGCGATTAATCAAATATGTGCCGACACACAGGGCGACTCCTTTCTCCTCTCTGGAAATGTTATCAGCTGGTATGAACCCTGGTGACATCACGGCGAGGAGGACGAGGAGCCGCCGGTGAAGACAAAGCAGAGCAAAGCGTCACTGGATGAGTGTAAAAGTTGAATATTCATCAACATTTTAGTGAGGGGCAACATCAAAATATAATATACTTTATTGTAAATTGTAAATAAAAACAAAATTCACTGCTGGTAATTTTTGTACAATATCATGTTTATATGTATATAACAAGTCTACTCTATTTCTATTCTATTTTTTACATTTTTTAATTTATATTGTTAATTTTTGCTATTGTTATTATTACTATTGTGTTTCTTGTAACATACTGTCCTTTGGCTGCTGTGGAAAACATATTTCCCCGTTGAGGGACAATAAAAGGAATTCTGATTCTGATTATGCACGGTTGAAATCAGTAAAAAAACACCTTTTTAATCTTTCATTGAAACAAACAAGCCATTAAATCTGAATATAAATCATCTCTGTCTGCAGTTGGATCAATTATTGATCACACTGTAAAAACACAAAAAAGTCATAATAACAAATGTGATCTCATAAAATCTAATGTGCACCGTCTATTCTCTCAATAAATATGCATACATATAATATAAGTGTAAATATGTGGTCTCACAACTATAAATGTGTTTCTTCTGGCTTCCGTTAATAATACAGTCCAATGAGATATGAACAAATGAGTTTCCCCCTTGGCAGCCTGGTTGTGCTGGATAACACACACACACACACACACACTCACACACACACAGCTTCTCATCCGAGATAAAAAAAACAAAACTATGTTAAGACCAAAACTTGCAGAATCATCCTTCAGTATTCTGACACACACAACATATGTTTGGTTAAAGCTGATGAAGCATCTTATTAACGGGACAAAAACAATTAAATGATAAATAATAAAATCCACAACAATTGTCTTGCTTTGACAAACGACAAGGTCACTTAGAAATATGAGTTTCAGGGTCCAGTGAGACAGCAGTGAGACAGAAGTGAGACAGATGTGAGACAGATGTGATACAGCAGTGAGACAGATGTGAGACAGATGTGAGACAGAAGTGTGCTGCACGGAATTAAGAGACCACTTAAAAGAGAAATGAGTAAATCATCTGAGCCCACAGACTGACAGGTTTCAGACCCCGTACATTACAAAAAAAAGATCTGTTCGTCAAAAATGAAACTGTGGAAACGTTAACCACAACGCACTTCAACTTGGAGCATTTCATAATTCATAATCTGCAACTATTTTGACTGATCAATTGTTCTTTTCAGCAACGATGCACAACATCTGACGGTTCTTAAGTTCTCCAATCTGAGACTGTTTTTGGCCTTACATGTCCTGTAGTATCATAGTAGGTCTCTAATGAACACACAGAAAGGTTACATCAAATAGAAAAGGTTGGTTTTTTAGACTGCTGGTTGGACAAACAAGACTTTTGAAGACCTTGTTTTACAGACCAAAGCATCAAACAATTAGTGAAAAGAAACAGTCGTCAGATAGTCAGCAAAAACAAACAAACTTCAATCTATAGGCCAAAGCAACATCATCCTCAAACTAGAACCAATAACCATCACGTTCTTCCACTTACTTTGTGAGCGGCTTCTTGCTGCGCTGGCTCATTGCTGACATGTCACCCGTGGGTGCCACCGTCTTGTTTTGACAGCCAGAGGACAGACTCATGTCAGCAGCTCTGACGCTTAACTCGCTGTCACAACCATCAGTGACTCTCTCTCTCTCTCTCTCGCCCTTCCTCCACTTCCTCTCCGAGGGGTCACGCTTCTCCATCAACCATTTCCTGTCCTCTGCCCCTCCCACCTCACGGCTATTTCTTCTTCTTATCGTCATTAGAGCCGCCCCAGTAATGTGATCTCCCCATTTCCTGCACCCTTCCTTAATACCCTCAACCCATTGCGGAGGCGGCAATCACATTTTCTTACTCTCCATGGCCTAATAAACCCTCCCGCCTCCCCTCGGCTCATCTCGCCTCCCTGTTTTCTGAGGATGAGCTGAGGCGTCCACAAGGTGAGATCTGTGAGGAACAACCTCCTTTTAAATGCTGAACACAACCTCACAGACACCCAAAGACAAAGATCTCATTCAGGCCACAACCCGGTCTGTTTCACAAACCGGCTGAGTCAGATATCGTCTACGGTCATCTGCTCAGACTGATCCAAACATCCTCGGACATCTCGACTCAGACGCACAGAGCCTCGCTGATGTTTTCACCGGGTCAATGCAGAAGAGCTGATAGCACTGACAAGCTAAGTTAAGGGATCCCTATTGACAAATGATTGTCTATAGAACTTTTTTAATATCAATATCTGCCTCTAGAATGTGGTATTAGTCGGACTAACACCTGTTCATAGGCTGCTGCACGATGCATGAAGCTAAACATGAGGGGCCGGTTTTAATTTCCCACAATCTGAGGTGATGCATTCAGATTAAACTCCAAACATATTTTTATTTAATGTCACATGATGCATCAAATCCTTATCATTTTCTATCGATCAACGAAACGATTCATTATTGCAGCTCAACATCACTCAAACTACTGGTTTGTCTGTCAAAGCTCCATAGTAAAATGCCTCTATTGTAATTAGCGTCCATGGTAACTTCATAATAACCCCACTGTCTTCATCAACACTGCAGTTCAGCTTTGAGGTCCTGCATTATGATTCATTTGCATTGACTCGATGCGACATATAGGACCAATGAATCCTCCATCGCTCCTGTTGCCAGGCAGAGTTCGTCTGCAGGTGGAAACAGCTGAGTCACTGCAGCTCTTTTTGAGCCAAACTTCACCGTATCAGAGAGCTGGAAGGAACGGCACGGTGCAAACCAAACCTCATTCCATCCACATCTATTCTGGTTGTCATATCGTGATCTTTATCTTTTATTTAGACAGAGGCAGTGATGTGACTGGTGCAGTCATGAGTCAGAGGGACAGATGGAGACGGAAATGTGTCCTTCAGCACGGAGGAAGAGGAGCTGCAGGCTTTGAGTCAGCTCGTCCTTGAGAGAAGGAAGCCCGAACTGTTACAACTCATCTTTTCAGTGGTGCGTTTGTTGAAAACAGAAAATGCTACCGCATGAAAATCAAAAACAAAGAGAGGCGAGGTTGTCAGCTAAAGTGCTAACGAAGCACAAGCTCTCGTAGTCTTTTGGGACGGCGGTGGAGCAGGAATAGTTTGATGTGGAGCAGGACGGGGCTGTGCTGTACTGCAGAGAGACTGCAGCATGGGCCCAGTTTTCAGAGCTGGAGTCAAAATCAAGCATAGATTGATAAGATGATGAATCTCAGAATTACTTGAGCTTGTTTAAACACACATTTATTTCTTATTAATATAGTGTCAGAAGAGTGGAAATTAGCGTTAATGAATATGTAATAATCCACTGATTCTACAATACATCACCTAACGACTAATGTTAGGTGATGAATAACCACCAACATTTAGCTGCTTCAGGTTCTGGTCCTGGTTCTTGTGCATGTCGTGGTTTACTGGGACGTTATTAGTAACCTGTGCTTTTCCAACAAGTGAAAATGTCTGCTGTGAGAAAGGTTAGGTTAGCTCAACCACAGTATTTGGAAGTGAAACCAAAAGTGAACACATCCAAAATGTTTGGCTGAGGTGTTTACAGTTTAGTTTTGGGACAAACGGATGTCAGACAATGTGAAAACAGATCTCCGTGAGAACGCAGCTGCACTTTCCCATGAAACCTACTTCATGTACAGTGAGCCGCTGCTATTTTCTGACCAGGTTTTTTTTCTCCACCCACGCAGCCCGACGGTCTTCAAACAACACTCACTGGGGTAAACGCCGCATTGCCCTGCAGATGGACATTCTTGTTTGGGATTCAAGCTCCCATCATCTGTTCCACCAGTCAATTTTTCACAGAAGTTTTGTCTGACTAGCGAAACCGTCTTAAATCCTCCTTCTCTATGACAATCCTGCTCGGAGGATTTGCATCTGGGTCAGAAAAAGAGTCCCTGTCATTCTGAGGTTTGGTGCGGTGTGTCGGGGAAAATGGATGATTTTCTAGAAGGCTGCAACTCTCTTTAGTTGACAGACTTAGAAGCTCACATGGCTTCACTCCTATTAATGAGACAGTCTGGTGTGTTTCGTGTCACTACACGGTGGGCAGAAGGGCTGAAAGCTGCAGGCTGATATCCAACACCTCACACAGGAGGTGGAGGGAGCTGATACAACGCTGTTTAAACCCGAGGATGGCAAAGTTACCAAGAAATGCAAAGTAATGCTTTCATTTTACAGTACAAAAAACAGAAAGACACACATAAATGCATGCAAAAGAAATGCAAAGACAAACACACACACACACACACACACACACAGAAACACACACACCAGAACCATTGTGGACTTTGCCCTGTGCTCAGATACCCTCCTCAGATTTCCCATTCAGACATCCGGCCGGGAGGGAAATCATTAATGACACACTGAGCCGATCTGCCGATCAGCTCCAAGTGAAAGGAGGAGTGACAACGATGCGGCCGGGTGGAGGAAGGTGGAGTAAGAAGAAACAAACCATCAGCTTGCCAAGAGACAGGATACCTAGTTAGTGAGAGCTAGTCAGCGATGTCTAAGGTCGACCGTTCAACGAGACCAGACATCCCTGGAGCCGCATCTTTGACGTTGTCCACCAATAACCACGTTATACCCGTTTGGCGCCCTCGTACGTCCCACACCCGAAGGTACCCCGTGGTGTTTGGCCCGTGGACATGTGAGGTGCCTGGGTTCGTCAGCGGTCGCTTCTGACGCCCTTCTATCAACAACTTTGCAATTAGAAGTGCCCAGAAATCCGTTAGACGAGGATCTCAAATTGTCTGGTATTGCGAGGTTAGATGTCTGTAATTACTGAATGCGTTGTGGCGAGAAAACGCCGACCATAATGCATCACCAGCCAACATTAGCTGATGTGGCTGCGTGGAGTGAGGTTACGCCGAGTCGATTCAGGTCGGACTCTGGGTCATTTAACTTCTCCCCTTTCATTGTGCCCATACATGGCATGGTGTGTGTGTGTGTGTGTGTGCATTAAAGTGATTGGTGTCGGGCTCTATTCAACGACAAGTTTCAACTAAATGTTTCAGTCAGAACTCCTCGACACAAAGTCGTTGGATGTCCTTAGGCTTGTTAGAAAGAGAAAGTGAGCTTGATGAGAGAAAGGAGGAGATATTATTACATAACTTCATTAGAACCTGAAAAAAAATCTGCAGCAACATCAACAACAACAACAACAACTGTGTCCTGAGAATTAGATTAAAACTGCCCCACTTTCACCGTAAATAACTCCCCCTGACTCAGCTTAATGAGATGAATTATCAGTCATGTTTCCGCTGCAGTGCCTCGTTTATAAACAACAACATACAAGCATGCTAAATAGGACACATGGTATCAGTCTCTGGTTATTTATTATTATATCTGTTGTACAGAAAACTATATACATTTAATACATATTTAGTTCAGGGAAATTCCGCCATGAAACTGATTCTTTCTACCAAATAATAAAATATTAATCCTAAAAAGCGTAAGCTCATATTGCAGTAAGGCGTGCATGTCTTTATTTTCATGTTATATGACCTGAAGATGTAGTCTTTTAATGTTCTGTAAGGACGACAAACATGAAGCATAAACATAGAAAAAGAAATAATGTGAGCGCTCCTATAAAAAAGATCTTAACAGAGAAACTGTGAGGCAACCGGAGAATCTATATTTAATCTGGTTAAAACCTCCAATCATGCAGAGAATGAAGGGGCTCTCCCTCTGTGTGTGTTGTGGTCCGAACTTCTCCTCACTTTTGTTGACATGGAGTGCTTTAGTGCATGTTTTTGCATACGAGCGCCCCCTACTGGCCCATCTGCTCTGAAACTGCTCCTGATAGCATCGTTAGCGAAGTGCTCCTAATCTCATATTATGCACCTTTAAATTATAATACATCTAATGTATAGTTTGGTAGGCTCCCAAAATTAATCTAATGCTGTCATTTTGACAAACAAAGTAGTTCAACAACAGATTAAAAAGCCTCATACTGGTTTAAATTCAAACAATGTGATGAATAAATAACTTCACACACACACACACACACACACACACACACACACACACACACACACACACACACACACACACACACACACACACACACACACACGTCATTCACATGAGTCACTCTTCAAATAAGCTTTGCAATCTTATCTAATCTGAGACTGAAACACAAACCTGACAAACCCTTTGGGGTGTAAAACCGATGAAGCCGGCTGCTGTGGAAATGTTAATGATTGTGGCAGCTACGGGTCGAACGCCGGAAGCTTCACACACAACAGAAAGTACAGTTCACATCCTTTCATTCGGACAGAGCGGAGTCTCAAACAACTTTGAAATGTAAGAGGCTGAAACCAGCTGCTGTTTGATCAACTAATGGATGAATCGTTGCAGCTAAACTCCAACTCAAACTACTCCGTTTTTGTTTACCAACAATCCTTACTTGTGATTTTTTATAATACTTTCCATTCTATGTTTATGGTAATTTTCTGACTTTTGGATAGCTGTGGCGGTGACTGAACGTACCTGAAGCAGACGGTGTGCCAGTCCGTGTTGAGGGCCTGGAGGTACTGCTCATCGTAGATCCTCTGTTTGCATCCCGCACAGACGGGCAAACTTCCTCCAGCTGTAAAACAGCAGCCCGAGGTCAGAGGATGACCTGGTATACACACTTTAATAGCCTTAAATTCATAACAGTTCTTTGATGAGATGTAAAATAAAAAGCTGTGTGTTTGCATTTGACTGCTATCTCTGTTCTAACCTCGCCTTCGATGCAAATCTTCACCAGAGCTCAGATATCATCACAAAATGCTTCATTTGATCAGTATCCTCAACCAGGGTTCCTCAACCCTTGGCACAAAAAACCCTTGGCACATGTTTGGGACCGCTTACTTTTGTGAACAAGCTTTTTTCTGTAATGAACATCAATAAAAGCAAGCACTTAAATGATATTATGAAGTTGGCAACTGCTCAGGATTATAATATCGATGCTCTTATGAAGGTGAAGAGGTGCCAGGTTTCAGGAGTGAGTTAAACAGTGTTCAGTTCAGAGGTTTTTCCACCCTGACCAGAATGTATCTGAAAAAACGATTAATTGTGCTCATATTTAAAAGACACTCAACATTGTTTCTTCATCTCATTCTGTATTTCAGCTGGTTTGTTCATTGATTGTGAAGGTTTTCAGAACGTACTTGTTTGTTGTGAGGTGGTTTTATTTATAGATTAATATGCCATTTCTCCTCTGACTTGATCACAGTGTGACCGCTCCTCTTGAGGAGGATGTTAATTGTGATTAAACTTTCAGCCGATGACAGCGACAGCAGATAGCAGACGTCACAGCTTCATACATTATTGCTGCTGCAGCTCATTTGCCTGAGAACACATCACGCAAACCTCCACATCCTCAGCAGGATGTGGAGGTTTGCGTGATGCTTCTGTGGATGCAAAGTAACAAAAGCACAGTTGTGTTGCTCGAATGCAAAACAGCCGTAAACGAGTAAACCAGCTCTGAATACGGATCAGTACGGAGTTCAAAGACAAATCTGCATCCGCATGTTGGCGTCTCACAGGAGATCCGTCTAATCCTTCTGTGTTAACGGAGGTTTTGTTCACCTCATCTCTTCATGGTGGAGCATTTCTCTCCCTGATAATTGTGACCTTTGCCGTCAGAGGACACACCTGCAGTCTCACACACACCCTGTGCTGCATTCCTTAGTGTAGGACTGAGTCGCACCCTGACAACTCTATCTCACAGAAAGTCCTGCAGCAACTGCAAAGTGAGCCATCACATTAAAAAAAAGGTCAAGATCAGCGACTCTGACTGACAGCTGCAGTTCAGCCTTAAATATATATCGAAATGGACGTCACATCTTAATGCAGGTATTCACCAAATATTCAAAGTGATACAAAATAAACTACAAAAACAAACTACAAGCATAATTTCCTTCCACTTGATTGGTTTTAAACTCCAGAAGAAGTTAAGTATTTACGACTAAATCATCAAACTTTGTGTAATGGTGAGCATTACTTATATTAGTGTGGGATGAATATATATAACAGTTGACTCATCTGTTAATCATCTCACATCTTAAAGCATTGTGTGGTGCTTGTTTGATTCCTCTCCAGTAAATGTTCCTTAGAATGATGTATTAGTTTGTCATCCTCCTGATGTCCAACAGTAACTGTATAGCAGAGGGAGATGGCTGAGGGAAGGGCTTTGATGCACCAACTGACCACCTGATATAATGTTCAGTTAAGTTCAACTTGCAGAAGCTTTTAGAGGATGTTGATGAAGACCAGAATCAAGCTGCGCCTTATACATCTGTGTACTAGTGCATGCATCGCCCAGCAGAGATCTCGTTTTATTTGGTTAATGTAATACCCTGTTTACAAGAAGCATGCATGCATCCATCTCCCCGCGGTCTATCCTAGTGTTCACGGCCTGAGGAGGCTGCATCCGAACATGCATCAGCTCGGAGAGGAAACATGGCTTCGTGGTCACACAGCCTGACGCTCCCCGTGGACGCTGCACCGTCTCTGTGTGCGCCTGACAAAAAAGCGCCACCCAAAAAGTAGGTGAAATAGCGCCAAGCTTAACGTGCAGTGTCCGTCCCGCTGCGTCTGCATCTCCCGCCCCGCCGCCGCTGCATGCGGCTCCTTACCTTCCTCCTCTCCCATGCGTTCGTCCTTCCAGGTGCAGCAGAGCAGCATCAACCTCATTCACTCTCCGACACCGAGCTCCGGGAGAGAGCCAGCCGCCTCTGGTCGACAGATAACCGGTGTCAGACCACCACCACCGCCGCCGCAGCCCGCCCGGCTCGTGTGTTGCTGTGTGTCGGTCCCTCCCTGCGGCGTCCCGCTCAGCTTCCTCCTCCGGCTGCCTGATGGCTGCACGCTGCTGCGGCGCTTCATTCAAGAGGGCTGCCGACCAATGAGAGGGCAGAGACGACAGGAGCCGGCCAACCAGCGGCAGCCTGCTTTAATCAATGCATCTTCTTTCTTCAGGGGGAGAGGAGAGGAGCAACACAGTGCAGCAAATACCAATGTGTGGCTTTGGCAATTACCAAGTAACTACATCATCACTGAGCCCCTATTTATTTGACGGCTGTCTTAACTTTTAAACTAGAATAGGGCAGCACAATAAAAACGTTTTGAAACAATGTAAAATGTGTTTTCCCCCCAATTTGCTTTTGAAATTAAACGGTAAAAGATTAAATTAGATGAGATGTTAGAATACATATCAAAAACTGGTCAATTTAGTTGAACTTCCTGCTGAAGTCCTTCAATGTGCACTGAAAGTAGTTGAAATGTGAAATAAGTTGAATCTTTCAGCGTGAAGCTGAACATATACAAATGTGAGATTGTCTACAGTTACGCACACAATTCAGTAAACATGGAGGGAAAGGGAAAAAGTTCATGTTTCTTTTAAAAACTAGTAAACTAGACTGTCTCTATTTCATCAGTTGAGTCCCACAAAGTTACTTTCTTGTTATATATACTGCACCAGCACATTACGTTATTGTAGTGTTATACTGCCGTTCTACAGTGACACCATAGTATTTCAGTGGGATACTTCTGCTATACCTCGGCAGGATGCAGATCATAAGTCAGTGGTTCTCCCAGGAGATCTACAGAGAATGTGAGTTCATTATTTCCATCTGGCACAACAAGAACAGTCAGTCTCGTCACTGCTGAGGCTAGATGCCCTAAATCTGTTTGTTGTCATCTGAACCAAGCTCTGCCAACTCATTCACATATCAGTTTTTAAAATGCACTAAATCTGATGCTCCCTGATTGACTGTAAAAGATTTGGCAAATCTCAGACGCAAGACCAGAACGTGAGATATTATCGGCGTGTGGTTTGTGGCTCACAGCAACCATCACAGAGTTAGCCAGGTGGTTTTCATCGGCTCACAGGTCAAACCGCGGGCGCTGGAATGCACTCCTCAAGTAAAATGTAAACAAATGGAAAAGACACCAGATCTATTAACACATTTTATTTTGTTGTTTAATGAAGCAAATGAATGCTGGATTCACTGGTAACAAGTCATGTGTGTCGTGGAAATATAAAAAGTGCAAAACCACACTGTTCCTCCTTATAAAAAACAGTTTTAAATAAAGATGAAGAGCATCCCACGGCACAGTAGACAAGGTCTGACCCAGCGAGGCTCAAAGACATTTCTTACACAGCACCGAGTGAAAGAGCCGAAACCAGCGAATATCAATTAGTAGAAAATACAGTACACAATTACATAAAGATATGGGGTCACTTGGCAACAGCGCTCATGAACCTTTGGTCAGTAAGCCTTTTTTAAAAGCAGCTCAAGTAAATGAAGAACAATGGGAGCTTATGCCTCACATTAACACTTCGGCTCTCCCATTAAACAAAGTCATATTCTGTAGTACAATTCTAAACAGTGAATAAATGCAAAAGCAAAGGATCGTTCTCGTTTGATGTTCACACATTCCTGATAACAATAAAGCTATGAGTCAAAGCATGTTGAAAAAAATAATGCATAATCCCTTAATGACAAGTTACATAAGTGTAAATAACTGCTTCAATGAGACTAAACATTCAAAGCGGACTAAAAACGCTCCATTCCAGACACATTTAAACATTCACACATACATAATGTACATGCCAGACAAGTATCTCAGTTACATTTTCATCTAATAGGAAGTAAAAGGCAACATTGCTTTCCCACACTTTTTTTTTTGATTGTCTTCAGCATGTCGTTCCTCAGAGCAGAGCCTGCTCTTCATACATCGCAAGTTTGGCAACATTAAAAATGCGGAGGAAATTGAACTCCATAGCAACTAGATTCAGCAAAGTTACTGAGAGCAGATGGGTTGGCCGGAGCCCCAGTTCCCGCTGCTTTGTACCCAGCAGGTCTAAAAATAGCAGCAGAGAAGACGGGGAGCCAGAGACGACGACGAGATTGGCCCGATTTTTTTTTTCTTTGCGTTTTTTTTGGGATGAGCCTCGACCAAACCAACCCCTCTGACATGTCAGAGAGACGACAAGCTCTGCACAGCGAGGTGCGACAGTGTGGGCTGCGACGCCGAGGACAGTTCATCTGGCTTTAGGATTAAAGCCAAAAGAGAGATCAATCATAGGTCACATTGACAGCCGATGGTTCAGTCAGTCTTTTGCACAAAACACACACACACACACACACACACACACACACACACACACACACACTCATGCACGAGAACAACACACAGACGCAAACACACCGTTTATGTTTTTAAGTGGGCTGGTGCAGTACGTGGAGTTAAAGCCGATTAAAGGCAGCATCAATAACATACGTCACATCGGAGTGTGTACAAAATTCTGGGTCGGTGGGTTTGTATGAAAACAGACATTGACGGACTCAAGTAAGTAAAATGAAAACACAACTTTACATGTTTTCAAACGGGGCTTGATTCCATATAAAATGTACATTCTAGATCATGCAGTAGCACCATGGGGGTCGTGAGGTCACTCCAGATCTCAAGAGATCCTCTACTTTCTCCTCCCGCAGAATTTGCCCTGGCATCCTGCAACTCCACCTGCAGCAACGGACATCAGGATTCAGGTTTAGTCTGATGATTTTACTTCCTGCATGTGTTGTGTGGTGGAGTTAGTCAAAGTCTTTCACCTCTGTAGACTCCGCCTGCTCCTGCACCACCAAGGAAGCCCTGCAATGGACCGTACTTGGCTGCTTTGGCTGCAAAACAACAAAAAGAACAAACAAATCAGTTATTCACTTTAATCAAAATGCCCTAAATCTATATACATTTTTAATGACTTCCAAACAGTCGCCTCGCTTTCCCGGTATGGCTGAGTGAAGTTTACCACCGGTGGAAGTGCGGCGTTTAACGTCAGCATCCATCCAGTAATTAAACTGTATCACCAGCCCCCCGGAGAAGCTCTTATACGCTAAAGACAGAAGACTTATGGATGTTCACTCCCACTGAACCGAACAAAATGACATATGGACTTATTGATGGAGGTGGAAGCCCGAGAGCAACTCACACAATGTATGTTGGATGTTCAACACTGTTAATAAGTCAGTGATGTATGAAAAAGAAACAGATACCGATGGACTGGACACATACAGGATGCAGACCACCATTCAGGCTCACATTCACACGTCCTTGAAAGCCGTCGGTGCCTCAGATCCTCTTAGAGATCAAACCGGTAACTTTAGTTATCTAAGAAACCAGATGTTTTTCCTTGAAATAATCCCTCGATAATCTCAGATGTTCAGGAAAAAAATGCAGATTATCCTGAGTTCAGTGTTCTGCTTATGCTGCGCCATCTGCACAGACAAGCACACGCAGTACCAGCTCACCTTTTTCCAATCTCATCCAAATAATCTGACGTGTTGCCAAAGAGCGGAGAGAGAAATTGGAAAATGGGTTGAAGACTGAAACGGCTTATCGTCACCTCCTAACGTGGTGTTTTTGGGTGAAAGGAGAGCTATGAGGAGGTGAGTGTTACCTTGTTGGGGAGTCAGTGGGGCTGGTACATATCCACCTAGACAACACCCAAGACAAATGAGAGAGAAGATGGTGCCATTAGACTGATGCTACGATGAAACCACTTTGGATCTCTCAGAGTTTTTGATATACGCCAGGATGTGGTGAGGAAAAACTGTTAGCATTAGCAGTAGATCACATGGGAGGCAATTAGATCCGCTGAGCCATCTGATCCAAAGATGCTCCCGGTGTGTTCAATCCACCAGACTTGCACACACAGTGATCCTGTCCTTTGCTTTTAAAAAACACAGAAAACTAATCTTGGTCACTTGTGGTTTCGCCCATTTAAGCTGCTGAAATTTGAATGACGTGAGCTCTGGCACAGACAAAACTTTCTTCTAATGTAGTAAATGGGGGACAACACCATTTAATTCCTCCCATGTGTTGAGTGTGAGATATTAGAAATACAATGACGTTAAAAGTGAAAAGCCCTTTATTTTCGCATGATCTGAAGAAGTCAAGTGTATATGAATGAATTCTATAATCAAAAGACTATGTGTTCATATAAATTCAGGACTTTTCAAATTGAATCCGATATTAATTAATGTTGCAATCTCACTCCTGTAGACCAGCTAGCAAAATGGAAATACGTCAGAAAGGGAAGTTGCATCGTGCTTGGGTGAAAGTGACGTGAAGGAGAGAAGGGCGACAAGATAAGACGTCAAAGATACGGGACTGATGAGCCAAAACCTAATATTTTCAACATGTGGTGTCCTTAATTGGATGAGAAGAATCTTATATTATATATAAATATGGTAACATTTCCCGTCATTCTGCAGTAGTCCTCCTCTCTCTTTCATTATTATGCTCTTAGCTCTAAAGGGGAACCGATGGGACACTTTTCCTGTCCTTTCATCCATCCAGCTGTGTTACCTGGCTGTTGGCAGCTGGGCATTAATACGCCTCCTGATCCGGAAACAAGGACGAAAAGTTAAAGAATCACCTCTAAATCCTCGTCTAAGTGGAGGAAGTTTGGCTAAATGTTTCAGTAACTAGACTGAAGGTATAACAGGTAACGGGTGCTTTCAAGGGGCAGAAAGTACAGATGATTTTCCTTTAAAAGAAATACACTCTCACAAACTGCTCTTCTAAACACACGCGCAGCATCTCTCTACTGTCTGCTTCCTCTGCCTTCACCTCCGTTAAGATTAATGAGCCTATCCTGTCGTCTGAGGGTCCTTTCCAATGATTTATCACACAACCCACGGCCCTCAAAGGTCACCACCCAGAATGCCTCTTACCACCAACACCCATAGAATGTTTGCTGTATACCGTCTCCATCTCCGTTTCGGCCCATCAGCAGAGAGGATTAGTCAGCAGCTAAGAGTTTCAACACACACACATACATGCATGGGGAGCAGCACTAGTACCTTGGTAGTACTGTTGGGGGTAACCTCCTCCAAAACCAGGAGCCACGCCTGTAAAAATGAAAAGGAGTTACCACGGCGAATCATTGAAACAAAAATATCAGTGTATTCACTGACAATATGAGTCGGATCATCCAATATGACAATTGGTGATGTCAGAAAAACTAGTAGCATTAAAACATCATCGGGTAAATCGAAAATAAAAAACCTAGTAACAACTTGTGTCATACATACAGTACGTAATGTGAATATGACAAGCTGACCTATTTTTCAAGAAGCCAATAATTATTCACCATTTGGCAGAGCGCTCTGCTCTACTGGCAAATGAGGAAAGTTATTAAACCATCTGTGGAAGCATTTCACAGACGAATATCTCTCTGGCCACTGGGAGAAGGATTAGGGCCATGAGCTTTAATGATGAGCCTGTATAGTATCGATGGGGCAGTGAGAGGAGGCTGCTGCTGTATGATTACACTCATCCGTCACTGATGGGCAGAGGAGCAGCAGGAGGTGGAGCAGCAGGAGGAGGAGGCTACACTGTACAAAGTGTAAAGTATTTTGTGCACATAGACCATGTATAATTAGTGGACGTAGTCATCGTGACATCACCTACTGGTTTGTGGACTTCGGTTTTGAAGACTTGAATTCGGCATTTAGGCCATCGCTGTCACGGATTTTTGCAACCAGTGAACCGAAGTGACCATATTTGGACTGGGGGAGGAGCGACGGAATTAGCTTCCATAATTTGAAGTAGACTTCATACGTTAGTGTTAAAGTAATATTAGCAACTGAGGCAACAAGTGAGAAGGAGGGTCATTTTCTTCAATGTAATCGAACTTCATGTGCAACCAGAGGAGTCGCCCTCTGATGGACAGTAGAGAGAATGCAAGTTTAAGGGATTTCAGCCTTGGCTTCACTTACAGAACTGGATGTTGCCACCTGCTTGTGGACAGTTGAAGTGAAATGTGTGCCACATTAACCCACTATTACCTACAACACAGGAGATAAGGGTTCCTCACCTGGCTGATACAGGCCGCCAGCTCCAAGATTGCCGTAGCCTGTTCAAATGGAAAGCACATAAACTAATCATGACAATGTGTTTGTACATGTGATTTTTTCGTGTGTAGTGAGTAGGACTATCATCAGTTTATATAGAACTGTCGTCATATCTCCCGTTCAAGTAACGTTTAGCAGTAACAACCTAATCCAACAACCTCTTGTAATTCAGAACAGACTCTCCAGGGGTTTGTGTTATCTACAAACAGTCACACTTTGATGTTGCACACATTACTACTAACAGTAATGAGTCTTCCTCAGGAAATGTGTTGTTGACTTGCTCCCTTTACAAACTCCTAACGGTTCTGTAACTCTGCAGGGATTGCTGCCTTAGGTGGAGCTGGATTCTGTAGAAATCTTAGGGGGTAGCAGGGGGACTTTTGAGTACAAATACATATAGTATGCGTTGTCATGAACAGTGTTTGCCAACATCTGCCCCACACATATACATCATGGTTCCATGTGCTGAAACAGTAAGTGGTCTGTTACACGACCTGGTTTGGGGGGTTTAGCTCCAGCACCAGCTCCTCCCAGTCCAACTGCAGAGGGATACGTCAACCCACCTGTCACAAGAGAAAGAAAAGTGGCTTAGACGTGGTGATTAAGACTCCTACATGGTTCACCCATAGGTGTTCCGTACAGGATAGCGAGCCAGCTAGAAATACTGCCTCCACTAAAACACCAGTTGATTTCCTTCATCAAAGGATCCAGCTGGCTTCTCCTTCCTGGCGCTATGACCCGAACAGAAACTTATCAGCATGTTGGCCAGTTTCCTGCACAGGAAGTGCACTGCGATGGCATCTCCTGACCAACTGTCATTTTCAGCACTGAGCAGAACATTTTTTATTATTACTGTCGGGGGAACATTGTGCAGTAGTGCTGTCAGGCTCCTCTCCTCTTATACATACCCTGGCCATAACCATGTTGATATGGCCTGTATCCCCCTGAATCATGATGACACAGAAAAGTAGCATTATTGTCTGGTTGGTCAACTCAGCTCCTACAGTTTGTGTCGGGGGGACGGTTCATCCAAGAAATGGCCATAATTAAAACAACAAAACATAGCTTTGTTTCCCCACTAACTAATACCTGTGTCTCAT
Organism: Eutrigla gurnardus; assembly: GCF_963514095.1. NCBI lineage: Eukaryota > Metazoa > Chordata > Actinopteri > Perciformes > Triglidae > Eutrigla > Eutrigla gurnardus. Next base: position 7,090,401 of record NC_139924.1, on the reverse strand, counting down.
GTTCCTGGGGTTCACAAGTTATGTATATTTTATATGTTAAATGAAATGTAGTTGCTTTCTGACCTTGATAACCTCCTGCTGCCAGTGGAATTCCTGCTCCTCCTCCTCCCACAGCTACCAAAAACACAACACAACAATGTATGAGTGTTGACATGGAAACAGCTCATGCTATGGTACCAGCACCATGAGAAAGCGAAGCACAGAAAGAATAGAAGTAATAGTCACTTCAATTTAAATTAAAATGTCGGGAACTTGCCTCCATAGGTTCCACCATAAGGATATCCACCTCCGGCCGCTGGAAACACACCTGCTCCTGCACCTATGCAGTAAAAGTGTTTTAACAGAAGATTCCCCATTTCAAATCGTTCATGATGGCTTCATCCTCTGCAGCTACAGCTTACTATTAAATTAGCTTCAATTACTTTTTTAAAAAGAAAACAATGCACTGGTTAAAGTTGTATAAAAGTGTTATTTAAACATTGCATAACTTGGAAAACTGAGATGAACCATAAAGAAAAGAGGAATAATCGGTATAAAGGTCACAGTATGCAATATGTATTGTTACTTTAACTTGATAGTGTCCAATCTTTTAACATGTATTTTACGCCATGCTGTATGTTTTTAACAGCAACAATCAATGTTACTTAGTTGTTTTTTTGGTCAAAATGAATGCTCCTGCAGCCAACCAAAGTTCCCTCAAAGGGACAGTAACATTTATCTTGATGTTTGACTGATTGAGTCGGACTAAATGAAATGCAGAAGAAAGGTCTCGAGTCCATCACAGGTAAAATAGTGCAAAACAGCGAAAATAAAAGTGCAAACCTGCAGATGCATAAAACTGATGACTGTTCAGTCTGTTGGAGGTGTAATTGTGTAGAGAAAGTCCTGATGCAGCTTTTTCTAACATATAAACCAGCATTACATCGATTCTAGACTGAATGCACACACTAAGCAGGTAAATAGTGTGTAAAAGTGTGATCTATAATATCAACTTGGATCATAAAAAGTGTATTGATAACCTCATTAGGGAGTTTTCATTCTGAAATCATGACATCAACATAAATACATCTAGGAATTATACAAATCTGGATGGATGAATGTGGGTGGATGTTTGCAAACTCTGGGTTGCATGTAGAAGTCGCACACGAGATCAGCACCTTCTGGGACAAATTAGGTTCATATGATGCATTATTTAACAGATAACATTCAGTCACACAACCGTGCTCTTTGTCTGCTGCAGTCACATGCAGTAGATGAGGGACATTATCCTCATGGCAGTGACGTTGTTAGGCCTATCTTAGGGGGGCTGGTGCTACCCTGAATTGTTCCCAAGCTCCCCCAAATAATTTGGCTTTAATTTATTTATTATTTGGTTTATTTATTTTTATTTTTTAGTCTTTATTTTCATAGTAATCTCATACAGATGAAAGGGTATAAATAGAGTTTTAGGATTATAGCATCATAGTCTGTGGAAAGAAGCATGTCTGTAAAGCCTATTTGTTTTTTGTTTTTAATTTTTTTTTACAGACACTGTATCCTCATTTTGCTGGAATAAATACAGAATACATACATACAAAATACAGTTATTTAGGTAAAGTTCATATTTATGTATATTTATGTTGAAACATATACATTATTATTCAAAGCTACTCTGAATAATGGTTTATTAGCCAACTTTACCTGGAAGGAATGGTTTAGGTGCTTTGCCACCAGTCCCGACGCCAACCCCTGAAAACGGCAGTGTTTAGTATATTAATCAATACTGCGGAGACTAATGACTGTAGCTGTTGTATCCGTCTTTGTCTCCATCATGTGGTCGGATGGATGAATTGCAGTTTTTCTTAATTGTTTTCTGAAACTTTTTTTTAAAGCATACCTCAAATTCTTACAACTCTACACACAAATCTAAAAACACACATAAAAGTAGAAACTCCATAAATCTCTTGCAAAATGAAACTGCATTCAAAGCAATGCAAAGTCAAAAGACACATATAACCAGATATGTGTCTTTTGAACCACTCGAACGCTCCTCTGTCTAAACACTACTATGAAGGTATGTAAAATGCTAGTTAGATTGCCTTATCGGGGACTGGTCTTTTGTATTTGTTGTAATCTCTTTGTATGTTTTTTTACTCAAACATAGGTACACAAAGATACCATAATATAAAAAAACAGTCAGATGACCGATACTGTGAATAGCAGGGCGCTCCATGCGAACACAAGAGATTTGATTGATGAAGTTTGTGCTAAATGTTATGTTATTAGTATAGTCTGTAGCGCTTTGAAAAAAGTGTGGTTTAAACCTGCAATCTGAGTGTAAAGCCGGAAATGTAGTATATTTGAGCAGGTTAAGGGTTAGTTTGGTACATGAGTTAAAGGGGTTTGGTCGTTGTGTCTTAAGCACCTGTATTAGTGATTTTAGTGTAATAAGTTTCAATCACAAGTTATGGCTTGAGGGCTAAAAATAACAAAATATAAAATGATTGAATAAAAGTATAAATATTGGCCCACCTCCAGGTTGTTGGACTGGAGTTGCAACTGGAGGAGAGAAAAGACTAATACATGAACTACCTACAAAATCTCTGAACTACTTAAAATACAATACAAAGCCAGAAGACAAAAAAACACAACACAAAGAGAGCCAAAAACTGGGGATGATGCAGAACTTGTACGGTAAAAGAACGTTAATTGTTATCATAGCATGACTTTACTCTTATATTGTTATACAAGTAAATACAACCAGAGATTGTTTACACTTACCAGGCTGTCCTTGGCCTGTTGGACCAACTAAAACAAAGGCAGAGTTACATAACTCATGTTAACTGACAAAGAGAGAGCAATACATCTCAGAGTAAAACACGACATTTGGTACAAATTCAACAGAATATTGTAAATTGATAAATGGCTCACTATCCATGCATGTGCACAAAGAAAAGAGCTCTTACCACCAGAGGGCACTGCAACACCTGTTCCACCTGTGACATATAAATACATAAGGTCTTGATTACATCTCATATTTGATTACAAGCTATGCAAAATAATATATTGTTGAGTATTCTTTGGAGACTTATATGAGTATTTATTTAAACATATTTACCAACACTTGTACCAGCTGTGAAATGACAAAAAGTATCATCAAGTTAAGCTGTATGGTATACAGTATATAGTATATTCAGAACAATCATTTATTTAAGAAAAATGTTTATTAACAACTTACCACTAGGCTGAATAATTCCACCAGAAACTGTCAAAACAACCAGTAATAAAAATACATTAAAAACAGGTTAAAACATACTCCAGAATTAAATTAAGTAGAAAAATATGCATTTATTTTGAACCTACCGCCTGTTTTCACACATCCACCACAAGAGTACGAAGCACAAAGAGAAGAAGAAAGCAAAGTCAGTCAAGTTATCTTTGTTTATGTGAAATTGAATTATTTTGTCTGTTTGGTGTGCTACATAAATGACAATAAGTCTGTTACATTAATAGAATTAAATAAATTATACACAGTTGCTATTAATGATGAAATACGATGGTCCTGAGAGCTCAACACACTGCAGGAAAAAACATCTTCATCTACTTAACAGACTAAAAGATAAATGCTAAAATAAAGGATTATCTTATCTTAAACATGTTCGTAATAATTGTTAGAATTGGCTCTTTGTTCACTTTAGATTTATAATTTTTCACTGAACTCATATATGAATACCAATGTGTGACTGTATGGAAATAATTGTTAAATCTATGTTAAGTTGGTGAAAATGTTTTTTCATTTGCACATGTTTTCTCAATTTGGAGTGAGTTGAATTCTCAGGGCCACCGTAATGAAACTATAAAACAGAATACAATTCTACAAAAGGGAGGGACAAGAAAAAACAAACAGGAACATTCTTCTCTCAAAATAATATAAAACAAAGATTTCACATGAGGAGAAAGTGTCAAGACAACAATGTACTGAAAGGTAGTATTCTATAGCAGAGGATTTAAAGTTAATATACATACATAAATACATAAAACTGTAGATCAAATGTCACATTATCATCACAGCAGTGGTTTAAATAAATTGAAACCCTGAAACTAAAAATCACAAAAATACCCCGCTATAGAACTGGAACTTTAACACTTAACAAAAAGTGCAAACATCCAATATCTTAAAACAAACATTTAAGAGCAATAAAATGTAGGAACATTTAATTCCAATGAATTAATAATTGCATTCATTACAAATAACAGCTATTATTTGAATGAACGTAATCTAAAAAGAGGTGTTAGTGTTATTCAGAAGAAAAGCAGAGCACAAGACAAGTAGCCTACTGCTAAAATAAAGAGACAACCTGTGGCAACAACATGGGTACAGGGACCAGACAGGTCAAATCAACCTCCCTTCCAGCACTAGAAATCCGGTGGCAAAGTTACTCACCAAATTAATTTGAATGTATTCAAATTCATAGATCATGTGTAATGCTAAAATAAGTGATATCATAGTTAGAGTCCCCAAATGAAGCAGCATATCACTTCGTTTTTACAACCATCATTACATTCTCTGTAACAATCTGAAAATGTATGAGTATCATATTGTATAATTAAATACATGGAGACAAATATGGATGAATGCTGCTTAAATCAATTATCTGAATAAACACTTATTAACACTTATTAATAACAGGAAGATTCTTTCTATTTTGGGAGAAACAATTACATTCACAAAAACGGAGGAGATAGTCCCATACTACATAAGAGCGGCTGAGTTGATATACCGGTATATATATTAAATACCACAGATTTCACTTCATGGTCAAAGGCTTCATGCAAACAGCAAGTCTTACTGGGCCGTGGGACCTCTGTGGTCTTGCCGATTGTGGCAATAGGCGTGGGCTCTGCCAAAAGACAACAGGTTCCAGTTTCATCCATTGTACAACAAAACAGGCGCAAGAGAGACGAGAAAAGGCTGAAGCTGTGAGGTGGACTGTGATACTGCCACAGCTGGGAGGTTTTCAGCTAGAGCAGGTAAATAGCTGGTAGCACTAGCAATAGAGTGAACATGTTTTATGGGCAGGAAATGGGTGAAAAATGATAAATGACGGTACAGTGCTGGTGCAGTAATGGGTGATTGCAATTGTTAAATATAAATGGAAAAGGCACTTTCCTTCCAATATGCTTTATACTACATCGCTACTGGAACAAAAACATACATGTGTAAATGTGTTTACAATAAATGTGTTAGGAACTTTCTTTTAACTGCACCTGGTTGAGGAGTTCCAGCAGGACCTACATCCTTTACTGTAAAAGAAAAAAGATGATTCAAAAATGTATAAAAATGCTCATCTTAGAAAATAAGAAACTGAATTCTAAGCTTTACCTGGCACCAAAACAGCAGAACCATCCGCGCCGCCACCGATAGCTGAACCTGGAGTGGCTCCTGGTACACCAAGTCCTACTCCAGTGATGTCTCCTGCAGGAGGCACACATGAAGGTCAGCAGAGCTTTTGTGAAAGTTTGTCTCCAACTGAACTTCTAACAATAATGTCTCTCAGGTCTTTAATGTAACAGAGTGGCTGGGTTCATCATTAGACAAGATTAGGAGCTCAGAAATCCCAAAAGAGCTCAGAGAGGAACCGTTGCTTCTTTGCCTGGCTGAGGTCAACCAGGCATCTGATAAGAATACATCCTGGACACCTCCTGTGAAGATGTTCCAGTGGGAGGAGACCCCAAATACACTTCATATCCCATCAGGCCCAGGAAAGCCTTGGAATCCCCAGGAAGAGCTGGAGCTAGAGGGAATCCGTTATGGGCTCACTTGCTATACGTTTACCAGCAAGTGATTTAGGAAATGGACCTTTTTTATTAGTATAACATGACTAAATGATTATAAGAGTTTCCAGGTTCTCACCATATTTTGCTGGTTTCACACCTCCCGGATATCCTGCATAAAAATACACAACCATCAATGTATTTGTATGATGACAAATAATGGTACTTCTACTGTATTTTCATACACTGCACATGCTGTACCTTCAGCGCCAACCCCTCCCTGTACAACTCCTCCTGGTACAACTCCTCCTGGTACAACTCCTCCTGGTACAACTCCAGTTCCTCCTGTCCCTCCTAGTCCACCTGTAGCACCTGGTGAGGGAAATGAAGGAAGAGCAAATTGAATCAATTACACAATACCTTAAAAGTATGCTTTACCTACTAAAATCTGCTTGTACACAAGGAAATTAGTATAAATGTGAAGTTTACGCACTAATGAATTAAATCTAAGTAAGATATGATGAATAGATTTATAACAACCGAAAAGTCATGTTATACATTACTGAATGTGTGATATTGATGTGGTTGTTTAAGATACCGTATTTAGCAGCTTTTGCAGCAGCATAGTATTGTCCACCTCCTGGAACAAAACCAGGAACTGCTCCTGCTCCTCCTGTCCCGCCCAATCCTCCTGTTCCCAAACCTGCCCCAGTGCCTGTTGCAACTCCTAATTAACGGAAAAGCAGGTTACGTGATTAGTTAAGACAGTAAAATCTAATAAGTAGGATAAAATACAGTAAGTGAGAAACTAAATGAAAATGATCATAAATGCTACATATGCTGTCTGTTTTAGTTTTACACTACTGAATGTCTCTGAATGTGTGATATTTCCGTGTGTACCGTATTTAGCAGCTTTTGCGGCAGCAGAGTATTGTCCACCTAATCCTGCTCCAAAGCCAGGAACTCCTCCTGCTCCTCCTAGTCCAAGCCCTGCTCCGGCACCTCCTGGAACTCCTTATTCAATTTGAAAATCGCACCACAATTACATTACTATCAGAAAAACAAAACATTGTTTATTCACATGAAAACCTTGTGGGGCAACATAGCAGACTAAATATAAACCTGTCTCTCTGTAAATATACAGAATTCTAAGGTAAAGAAAACACAAAGACTCTAAGTTATGCTCATACTAATGAAAACATATTTACGGTATGAATAATATATTCCACAAACCCCTCTTAATACTATACACTTCTCCTTCAAAGAAAACATCTTACCATACTTTGGGGGTTTGACTCCGGCACCTCCGTTGTACAAACTCCTTTTGTATACACCGATATATCAATTTAACATCTTACCACCATAGCCGCCACCAGGAAGTAACTGTCCTGCTCCCCCTGGAACTCCGCCTCCTCCTAGGCCTGCTCCCGGGACTCCTGTTGGGGAGTGAATAAAGAACTAGTCTCTCTTACAGCGTTCCAAATTGTAGAGCCATTAACATTTTTAGCAAATCAAATGAAATCTATTAATGCATTTAAGTTGCAATTTTCCAAAACTTAGACCAGCAGTGCATGACAGAAACGAGTCACATCTTATGACATGGTAACCATTACACTGTCACACTGTCGTATGGTTAAGATCAGTCTCACCATATTTGGGAGGTTTAGCACCAGCCGCCAAAGCTGCAACACAACACGCCCAGAAGAGGTCAGATTTAAAAGACATCTTTTGACAAATTAATCATTTCTTTCATTTTATTCTTTTTATGTATTACTCATGCAGATCAAAGGTCTGTTCGGTATGCTCACATCCATATCCTGGGAAAAATGGAACCCTTCCAGGAATTAGTCCTCTGCCTGCACCACCACCTGGAAGTACTCCTGCACCACCTGGACCTTTAATGCAAACATTTAATACAATGGTTTGTGGACTGCAAAATCATTTCCCCCCCATTTCCCCCCAGAATTCCATAGTTACCATATTTAGCAGCTTTAGCAGCAGCACTGTATCCTCCACCTCCCAGTCCACCTGTTCCTCCTGCTCCTCCCAGTCCTCCTGCTCCTCCCAGTCCTCCTAGCCCCCCTACTCCTGCAGAAGACATGTTTATTTCCATGTAAACTGTCGTATGTTTTAATACAGTACATTTGGAGTGCGTTTGTTAGCAATTCCATAAATACAGATGTGAATACAAACAACCTCTGCCGTAGAAGTGAGGCTTTCATTCGTCCTGTTCATATTACACAAGCAGATGTATGCAACATCCCCTCTATTATTATTTAAGTTGTAATGGTTGGTCCAGGGCCAGATTTGAGCATTGCCAAGACTGTGGAGTTGCATGGTGTTTCAAAGGTAGCAATGTCAAAGCTGTTAAAGAAACCATACAACAGCCTATTGCATGTGATCTCAACCCCTCTGTTTTTAATCCCAAGGACTTTAAGTTTTCTGTCGGGGCCTACCACCTGGCCTTGTTATTATCTGACTCACACATCACTGGATGCTAAGAATCCATATCCACCCACAGGAAACACATGACAAGTTCTGAGATTTGATAATGGTAATCGATTCTTACCATATTTGGCAGCTTTGGCAGCAGCAGAATATCCTCCACCTCCTGTCCCTAATTGTCCTCCTGTTGCTCCCAGTCCGCCTGTCCCTAATTGTCCTCCTGCTGCTCCCAGTCCCCCTACTCCTGTGGAAAAGAAGGGTCAATAAAATAACAGACATTTGATGAGTTCCCAACGTCAGCCATCTGTTCTAGCTGAGAGCTGATAGTGTTCATTAACAGACCTGAAAGTACATTCAGTCATCTGTTTTGCATTCAAAAATAATGCCAACGTTACAGTTTTATCTGAGTTGCGTGAATGAAGGGATTTCATTAACTGTATGGAGACAAGTTCTCATAGTACATATACTACAACAAAATAACCTTTAATACATAAAATAATGTCACTGAGATCAGGATCTCTTTCTCAAGAGAGACTTGAGTAAAGCAGAAAAAAATAATGATGTTTCTGATCTTAAATGGATTTAATCTTTCATTCACAAAAACGTCCCATACCGTATTTAGCAGCTTTGGCAGCAGCAGAATATCCTCCTCCTCCTCCTCCCAGTCCTCCTGTCCCTAATTGTCCTCCTGTCCCTAATTGTCCTCCTGTGCCTCCCAGGGCTCCTAGTCCTTCCAAAACAAAAAGTAATCATAATAATCACAATAATAATAATAATAATAATAATAATAATAATAATAATAATAATAACAACAATAAGAAGAAGAATGTTCAGTCAAAAACATATACATTTATAATGCCATTTATACACCATACCATATTTAGCAGCTTTTGCTTGTGGAGAATAGCCACCAAACACTGGTGCACCTCCCGGTACCCCTCCTGGTACTCCTCCTGGTACTCCCCCTGGTACCCCTCCTGGTACTCCTCCTGGTACTCCTCCTGGCACCCCTCCTGGTACTCCTCCAGGTCAATATAAATGGAGAGGTTCTTACTAAATATGAAGTACTTTTCAGCTACATAATGAGTGAATACATAATGAAAAAAATAATTTTATAATTTTAAAATATCTCCCTGATAAAAAAAAAACAAATTTCTTACCATATTTAGCAGCCTTGGACCCTGCACCATATCCAGCTGTAACATTTTTAAACAAAGGGAAGCACATGATAACATTAAACAACCGATGAAATGAAAGCAATTCACTTTTTAGTAATGAGTGTGCTAACATGGCTTTAGACTTTTGTTTTGCTTTTTTATGTCTTTTGCTAGATATTATACCTCCTGGCACCTGCCCTGGATAGAGTCCACCAGTACCAGCAACACCACCGGTACCTCCAAAACGTCCAACACCACCAACACCACCAACACCACCAACACCGGCTCCTCCCAAACCTGCAGCAGAGGGCACAGTATGATACAAATAAGGTCTGTACTGATGTAACACAATGTGTATGACCTTTTTATTAAAAGAAAGACACTGTATAGGTAATGAGTGTGGTATGCTACCATATTTGGCTGCTTTAGCCTGAGCAGGTGAGATGCCTCCGGGCCCAACTCCTGCTGAAAGAAAAATACACTTAACAATTGACGTTTTAGTTCATTGCTACAGCAGAATTATACTTTTTAGGTGTTTTGTTAACAGCCAAATTTGGTGGAATTTTTATTAAGTGTATCTTTCCATTCTACAATCATCATCTCTTCTCAGCCACCAAATATAGGCAATAAAAGATTGGCAGTCTTTTTCTTTCCACTATCTGACAATTGTGTTTTTGGCTTTGAATAACTTTTTTAGTCATGAGGGTGCTAACATGCCTTTAGACTTTTAGATATACAGTATGTCTTTGTGTATTTTCCTGGATATGATACCTCCTGGGAGTTGCCCTGGAAACAGTCCACCAGTGCCGGCAACACCACCAACACCACCAACACCACCAACACCTCGACCAGCTCCGACACCCAAACCTGGAGCAAGAGCAAATATTTTAGTAAGATACAAATACATTTTCTTCTGATGTTACACAACTTGTATCAGGGTTTCATTGATAAAAAACACTGTATAGGTAATGAGTGTGGTATGCTACCATATTTGGCTGCTTTAGCCTGAGCAGGTGAGATGCCCCCGGGTCCAACTCCTGCTGAAAGAAAAATAAATGTGACCATTAAAGTTGTAGCTCATTGCTACAGCAGAATTAGACTTTTTAGGTGTTTTGGTAACAGCCAAGTTTGGCGGAATTATTATTAAGTCTCTCATGGATTAATTTTGTTATTCATTGATTTGTTCACTTAAGCACGTTTGGCCTGCACCATAACAAAGTCTACAAATGATGTCTGGCCACTCTCTCTTTCGAATTCTACCACCATCATTTCCTTTTAGCCACCAAATATAGGCAATAAAAGATTGTCAGATATGTATTTTTATTTTCCACCATTTAACAATTCTGATTTTGCTTGGAATAACTTTTAGTCATGAAGGTGCTAACATGCCCTTAGACTTTTAGATATGTGTCTTTGTGTATTTTACTGGATATGATACCTCCTGGGAGCTGCCCTGGATACAGTCCACCAGTGCCACCAACACCACCAACACCACCGACACCCAAACCTGGAGCAAGAGCAAATATTTTAGTAAGATACAAATACATTCTCTTCTGATGTTACACAATGTGTATCAGGGTTTCATTGATAAAAAACACTGTATAGGTAATGAGTGTGGTATGCTACCATATTTGGCTGCTTTAGCCTGAGCAGGTGAGATGCCCCCGGGTCCAACTCCTGCTGAAAGAAAAATAAATGTGACCATTAAAGTTGTAGCTCATTGCTACAGCAGAATTATACTTTTTAGGTGTTTTGGGAACAGCCAAGTTTGGCAGAATTATTATTAAGTCTCTCATGGATTAATTTTGTTATTCATTCCCTTAATCATGTTTGGCCTGCACCATAACAAAGTCTACAAATGATGTCTGGCCACTCTCTCTTTCGAATTCTACCACCATCATTTCCTTTTAGCCACCAAATATAGGCAATAAAAGATTGGCAGATATGTCTTGTTATTTTCCACCATCTGACAATTATGTTTTTGGCTTTGAATAACTTTTCAGTCATGAAGGTGCTAACATGCCCTTAGACTTTAAGATTTGTGTCTTTGTGTATTTTCCTGGATATGATACCTCCTGGGAGCTGCCCTGGATACAGTCCACCAGTGCCAGCAACACCACCAACACCACCAACACCACCGACACCCAAACCTGGAGCAAGAGCAAATATTTTAGTAGGACACTTATACATTCTGATGTAACACAATGTGTATCAGGGTTTCATTGATAAAAACACTGTATAGGTAATGAGTGTGGTATGCTACCATATTTGGCTGCTTTAGCCTGAGCAGGTGAGATGCCCCCGGGTCCAACTCCTGCTGAAAGAAAAATAACTGTAACCATTAAAGTTGTAGCTCATTGCTACAGCAGAATTAGACTTTTTAGGTGTTTTGGTAACAGCCAAGTTTGGCGGAATTATTATTAAGTCTCTCATGGATTAATTTTGTTATTCATTGATTTGTTCACTTAAGCATGTTTGGCCTGCACCATAACAAAGTCTATAAATTATGTCTGGCCACTCTCTCTTTCGAATTCTACCACCATCATCTCCTCTTAGCCACCAAATATAGGCAATAAATATGGGCAGATATGTATTTTTATTTTCCACCATTCAACAATTCTGATTTTGCTTTGAATAACTTTTAGTCATGAGGGTGCTAACATGCCTTTAGACTTTAAGATATGTGTCTTTGTGTATTTTGCTGGATATGATACCTCCTGGGAGCTGCCCTGGATACAGTCCACCTGTGCCACCAACACCACCAACACCACCAACACCACCAACACCACCGACACCCAAACCTGGAGCAAGAGCAAATATTTTAGTAGGACACTTATACATTCTGATGTAACACAATGTGTATAAGGGTTTCATTGATAAAAAACACTGTATAGGTAATGAGTGTGGTATGCTACCATATTTGGCTGCTTTAGCCTGAGCAGGTGAGATGCCCCCGGGTCCAACTCCTGCTGAAAGAAAAATAAATGTGACCATTAAAGTTGTAGCTCATTGCTACAGCAGAATTATACTTTTTAGGTGTTTTGGGAACAACCAAGTTTGGCGGAATTATTATTAAGTCTCTCATGGATTAATTTTGTTATTCATTCCCTTAATCATGTTTGGCCTGCACCATAACAAAGTCTACAAATGATGTCTGGCCACTCTCTCTTTCGAATTCTACCACCATCATTTCCTTTTAGCCACCAAATATAGGCAATAAAAGATTGTCAGATATGTCTTGTTATTTTCCACCGTCTGACAATTATGTTTTTGGCTTTGAATAACTTTTCAGTCATGAAGGTGCTAACATGCCCTTAGACTTTAAGATTTGTGTCTTTGTGTATTTTCCTGGATATGATACCTCCTGGGAGCTGCCCTGGATACAGTCCACCAGTGCCAGCAACACCACCAACACCACCAACACCACCAACACCACCGACACCCAAACCTGGAGCAAGAGCAAATATTTTAGTAGGACACTTATACATTCTGATGTAACACAATGTGTATCAGGGTTTCATTGATAAAAACACTGTATAGGTAATGAGTGTGGTATGCTACCATATTTGGCTGCTTTAGCCTGAGCAGGTGAGATGCCCCCGGGTCCAACTCCTGCTGAAAGAAAAATAACTGTAACCATTAAAGTTGTAGCTCATTGCTACAGCAGAATTAGACTTTTTAGGTGTTTTGGTAACAGCCAAGTTTGGCGGAATTATTATTAAGTCTCTCATGGATTAATTTTGTTATTCATTGATTTGTTCACTTAAGCATGTTTGGCCTGCACCATAACAAAGTCTATAAATTATGTCTGGCCACTCTCTCTTTCGAATTCTACCACCATCATCTCCTCTTAGCCACCAAATATAGGCAATAAATATGGGCAGATATGTATTTTTATTTTCCACCATTCAACAATTCTGATTTTGCTCGGAATAACTTTTAGTCATGAGGGTGCTAACATGCCTTTAGACTTTTAGATATGTGTCTTTGTGTATTTTGCTGGATATGATACCTCCTGGGAGCTGCCCTGGATACAGTCCACCTGTGCCACCAACACCACCAACACCACCAACACCACCAACACCACCAACACCACCGACACCCAAACCTGGAGCAAGAGCAAATATTTTAGTAGGACACTTATACATTCTGATGTAACACAATGTGTATCAGGGTTTCATTGATAAAAAACACTGTATAGGTAATGAGTGTGGTATGCTACCATATTTGGCTGCTTTAGCCTGAGCAGGTGAGATGCCCCCGGGTCCAACTCCTGCTGAAAGAAAAATAAATGTGACCATTAAAGTTGTAGCTCATTGCTACAGCAGAATTAGACTTTTTTAGGTGTTTTGGGAACAACCAAGTTTGGCAGAATTATTATTAAGTCTCACATGTATTAATTGTGTTAGTAATTTGTTCCCTTAAGTACATTTGGCCTGCACCATAACAAAGTCTATAAATGATGTCTGGCCACTCTCTCAGTCGATTTCTACCACCATCATTTCCTTTTAGCCACCACATATAGGCAATAAAAGATTGGCAGTCATGTCTTTTTATTTTCCACCATCTGACAATTATGTTTTTGGCTTTGAATAACTTTTTAAGTCATGAAGGTGCTAACATGCCCTTAGACTTTTAGATATATGTCTTTGTGTATTTTACTGGATATGATACCTCCTGGGAGCTGCCCTGGATACAGTCCACCTGTGCCACCAACACCACCAACACCACCAACACCACCAACACCCAAACCTGGAGCAAGAGCAAATATTTTAGTAGGACACTTATACATTCTCTTCTGATGTAACACAATGTGTATCAGGGTTTCATTGATAAAAAACACTGTATAGGTAACGAGTGTGGTATGCTACCATATTTGGCTGCTTTAGCCTGAGCAGGTGAGATGCCCCCAGGTCCAACTCCTGCAGGTTGAAGAAAATACATTAAGTATTCTTTGGTCTTTCCTACCTTTACTCCATATCAATTAACAATACACTCGTAAAAACACACACCAGTTCCAACAGGATATCCGGGCCTTGACCCAGCGCCACCCAAACCTCCTGGAAGCCCAGCGCCACCATTACCAAAACCGTAACCTGGAACATTGTAATGTGACGCATCGTTAATCATTGAGCCCATGCCACAGTTATATCAAATACATGCATAACATTTTAAAAGCTTTTTTTTTTTTTTTACCAAAAGGTAGTTTTCCACCTCCAGGCTTTGCTCCATAGCCACCTGGAGAGAAAACATATTGAAAAAATAATGGCCCAGTTCACATAGAGATTCTCAAATACAAATGTACAGCACATAAAACTCTTCAGATGTCTAAATATGAAAATTATATAAGCCATCTAAACACATCCCATACATCCTGAAAGCCTCTGGTTTGAGTACGACTGAAGGTTGTGGTGAAAAAGGCCATCCTCTCTTTCCAAGGGAACTAAGTTAATTTATTGTCATTGCACAACAGGGTTGCACAATGAAATGTAGTCTGCAGGTACTTTTTGCAATATAAGACAATACACACAAAAAACAACACTATACCATATGTGGAGGGTGGAGGATAAATTAAGGAGCCTCACTGACTGAGGAAAGAAGTTGCTCTGAAGTCTGGTGGTACAACAGCTGATACTTATTAGACCGTATTGCTTGCCAGACAGCAGCAGGGTGAACAGGCCTTGGCCAGGTATTGTCTTTTAATGTTTTAATTTGGGCTCTTCCCAGGCACCTCTCGTCACCAATATCACTCATGCTCGGTAGATGGGTATCCTGTATGAGTTTCCTTAAGAAAGATTGTTGATTTCCTCTCCATTTCAAGTTTCATCGTTTGTAATCCAGCTGATTGCGATATTAAATAACCTATAACATATTAAAGGCAACACTGCCATTTCAGTGATGATACAGTTGTGTAAAGACCATGATACAAACTAGAGAAACGTAATCAATAATTAACTTGAAAAACTTCATTCGACAAGGTAAAACAAGACCTTAAATAGATCTTACAAATACATTTATTTTGTGAACTTTTCATCCTTTAATCAAGGAGATTTTGGAGCTTCCTGCTGGACATGGGTGTGTTGGCAAGCTTAATTCTATTGCAGAAATGTTCAGTAGCAGTGTGGATTGTCTCGTCCTCAGCGGGTCAAGGAGCACAGTAGCATTGCTGTGGGAATCTTTACAAAGTCAGTAATGGAGGCCATGTTTTGCTTTTGGAAAGTGGAACAAAATTAAAATTTCTGGGCCCCCTAAGACATCAACAAACTTCATGACAAAATATCGTCATCATCCTTATGAATATGAATAGAAGAATGCAACTTCTGAATAATACTGTTAGTGTATAAATTCACACCTTGCACTTTGGGTGATTTGAGGGGATATCCGTGGAACACTCCTGGCTGCATCGGCCCACCATACCCACGGCTTCCTGTGACAGAAGAAATCTATTTAAATCCGGATCCTGAAAGAAATTTGTTTGTAATACAGCAATAATTATGAATGAAGTTACCTGGTCCTTGACCCCCTTGTGCTCCCCCTCCAACTGCATAGGATACATCACACAATCCCATTAGAATCACTCCAGCCAGCCTGTTTTCAGCCTCATGTTTTCACAAGCGTATTCGTGAATGAAAGATCAATGTTTGAATATAAACATAAGACAGCGTTTTATTGAATATATCTTTGTAATATTTATTGGAGTATTGTTTAGAATGTGTATTATACCATCTTTATATCAAAATCAACCATCAGCCATGAGTAAAAAACTAATTCTTACTTGACTTGGAATTTAGGTCAGTCCCGGTGGCCACTCCAGGCAATACTCCACGTCCACCAAACCCTAAAAGATCCAGATCCCCGACCCCCACAAAAAAGCCCAATTAAATCCCTGTACAGTGTTTGCAAAATCATTAACCATTCAGATGTTGAAACAAATAGTGACAAATAGTGCCTGAGATTAAGAAATGAAAGAGACTAACCTTGTCCTGGCACTAGTCCACCTTGGTAAAGTCCAGGCACACCCACACCTGCCACAGACAATAAGAGGATAGTACTGCACTTCTGCATCAACATTACAAGTATGAGAATGATCTGGCATGCATGAGCAGCAATAATCTGTTTTTAAGCATTCTTAATAAAATTGAACAGTAAAATGACATCATGCCTGGAATTCATTAGAACAAAGCACTACCGCAAAAAGAACCAGGCGGGATGCAGCTTGTAAGTTACACCACAGGCTGGCTTCATTATCATTATCATTACCAAAATAGCTTCATGTATTGTCTGTAATATTAATGTAGTTGATTCAGCTACTTAGAGTTGCTGCTGTGTTTGGCTTCATGGGCAATTTTTTTTATGATGTCTGGGCTGTTTGTATAACATTGATTAGTGATATCCTCTTCTGATACACCTCTACTATATACACACACACACACACACACACACACACACACACACACACACACACACACACACACACACACACACACACACACACACACACACACACACACACACACACACACACACACACACACACACACACAACATCATGTATGTATGTTTGTTTGTATATTTTCTTCTATTTGTCATTGCCCTGTCAATGTCATTGATTCATTCTGCTGTATTTCAAGTGCAATAATTCAAAAAAGAAGAAACATCTGACACAATGGAAAAATTAATTTGATGTGGCTGTGCTGTCTGGTGAACTGCATCCTGTCTGTCTTCAGCCTTTGGAGTTTAATGTTGAGTCTACAAAACCTGGGACTTTGGAAGCTTTCTTTCCAGCACCAAGACCAACACCCCCTCCTGGAAGGCCTGTCTGAGGAATAACAGGCACTGAAAAAGATGAAATGTTACTTGGCACATATAACAGAGTGTGACTAAACATACACACATCTTTCTCGTCGGGTGTTGAGGCTCAACAACTGTGACTGTGATTCCTTTCTCCCAGGACATCCCAACACTGTTAACTGCTCCCTTTAACATTTTTACATTATTACATTAGGGAAAATACTGTTTGGAATCAAAGGTGGTTCTTTGTCAGATAAATCAGTTTTACTGTAAGTGACAAAGAGCCAATTTGTGGTATGCGATGTCGTAGTATTCCTCAGGCATTACATTAAACCTTTTAAAGGGAATGGGAACCGTTTTGCAAGTCCTTGGGAGGCTGAAATCACAGTATGACGAACATAAACACTGCCAAATGACATAAAAAAAGAATAATGTGTGTCCTGCCTCCAGCGGGCACTGCAGCTCCAGTGCCAGTGCCTCCAAGAACTCCTCCAGTCCCTGTTCAAGTGCAAAGTGCACAGGCATAAGTACAACATACACATACATTCCAGGCTCAGAGTGAACATCAGAGTAATGAAAAACATACAACACAAATATCATATTGTTGTACATCCCATGGCCACTAGATGGCCTTGTGAAACTGAAAAAGAGTGATGAGCAGGTGTGTGGCTTGTTCCAGACTTGACCTCTTCAGCAGGTAGCCAGATCATTAGATTGACCAGTGGTAATGAAAGCAGCCAATCTGGCTCTCCAAGTCTGCCATCACCCCATGATTAAAAGCAACACGGCCGAGTTTTAATCTAATCAGGAGAGGCCGTCAGCATGCATGGCATTTGCCTTGCCTCATCAAATGCCTCATTTCTTTGGCTTTCCCCTCGAGGAGGAAATGAGCCGCCAGCTTCACTTGTAAGAGAGTTTGGCAACAGGATAAAACACATTGTTTGCTTACATTTTTTTTTTACATTTTTAATCTTAAAACTCCCCGTACTTTGCCGGGCAGACATTGCGCACTGCCTTTAAGTATGCAGCCTGGGAGATTCGATGAGGGAATGTTTTATCTGTGCTCTTTTAGAGGAATTAATTGTTATTTTGAGTGTCATGACAAGAGCACAGACTGACTCAAGGGACTGCAGTTTTGTCATTGCTAACTAATAATTAAGAGTAGGCTCTCTGCCACAGTAGAGTCCTGGACATGATCAGGCCCTCCAGAGTCCATGCTTAATCAGCCTGCCTAATTACAAGCAAATCATGTGCACATACACGGCATAGATTTAGTTTTTTACCGAACATATTTCATTGCAGGAGTAGTGTAGTAGTTAAATATTGAACTCATTAGACCCAAACATCCCTCGCTAACTTCCACCCCCCCGTGGGGCACACACTTTAAGGTCAAGCGGGGCTCTGCTAGAGTTCAATCAGTCCAAGGATTGCAGGAACATCGTAAAAATGTACATCTGTTTGCCAAACTGTGCTGTGTGGCTTTCTCATAACAGGAAAGCATGCAGATCTATCAGTAGTCTGTCATCACGCCAAGAATCAGCTTACCTCCATATGGTAGCAGACCGCCTCCTGCACCTGTGATGAGGATAACCACAATTTTCATCGGTATGAGTCAATACAAGAGATTGAGGGAACGACCCTCAAGGAACCTAATAATTGTGCTTTTTATGTTGTTGTTTCAGCAACAACAATGGCTTTTCATGCGAGACAATGCTTGAACCAAACATGAAGGAAGCTGAATAATCAAAATCATAGTCTTAGACATATTACAAATAAGACGCTCAGCTAAAAAGCAAATCAGTCAAAGTATTAATAAACTTAAAGCAGAAAAGAACTCAAGAGAAGTCCATTCCACCAGAGGTAAAAGCACTTCAGCACACCATAACAAGCAAGTAGCATAACAGTCACCCTGGGTCTCAAATTGGAGCTTATAAGGCCCGTAAAATTGATGCCATTATGGGATTAAATATAGAATATCAAACCATTATCATTAAATTCATGGTACCAATTAACTGGCACCATTCCTCCCTTTGTATAAAATTGATATTACATTTCTATCCAGACATGTTCTGCCATCAGCTGTACCTCTTTTAGCAGCTTTCTGTCCAGCTCCCGGGAAAAATCCACCGTATCCACCTAAATGGAACAAAGGGCAAAGGTGAGTGAGGTGTGAAATGTATGTTGTATTTGAAAGAATATTATGTTCTAACCTACTGTCAACCAAATATAGAGATGCACTTTTTACAGATACTGATATCAGATATCGGTCTGATGTAAGTATCATATATCATTATTTTAATAGGTAATAACTCAGTACATTTATATCTTAACATAAGTTTGATGGGTGTTCCCTGACAAAATGTTATACTTATGTTTTCACACACCTGTTCCAGTTTCAGTTCCGGAGTCAAAGTACTCACCTCCTCCGTAGCCTCCAGCTCCAAGGCCTCCCGCTCCAAGGCCTCCAGCTCCAAGGCCTCCAGCTCCAAGGCCTCCCGCTCCGTAGCCTCCAGCTCCAAGGCCACCAGCTCCGTAGCCTCCAGCTCCAAGGCCACCAGCTCCGTAGCCTCCAGCTCCAAGGCCTCCAGCTCCAAGGCCACCAGCTCCGTAGCCTCCAGCTCCAAGGCCACCAGCTCCTAGATTGCCATAACCTGAATGGGAAAGATGGACAGTCAGTAGAGCAGAGAAACAAAGTGAGAATAACTGTTCTACAAACTGTAGCTGAGGTCAAGGGGAGTTGAATAAAATAAACACAGCGTTCATCAATGTTGTTCTCATGAGATCTAATGATTTATTCAGCAGTAATTACTCTTAAAAACCCATCTCTCAATTTTTCATGAAAACCCTTTCCAGGACCTGCACGTAGTGCCTACCACAAATAAAAATCATGTGTTTGTGAATATTCTCAATCCAGGTCATGGTCATCTTTGATAGTTTTATTGTAGGCAACTGGACTTTTTTTTAGGTTTTTGAAGACTGAACTGGCAAAGCCTCTTGGATGAGAGGCGAAAAGTCTACAAAAACCTAAAGCGAGTCCAGCTGCCTACGGTAAAGCTCTCAAAGAATAACATGTGTGCTTAATTAAGCTTGATTGAAAACATTTATGTTCGTCAAGCCAAGGACTGCACCTTGGGCAAAGGGGAAAGTTGATCCCACTGCTAAGAAACATGATAGACAAAACATCAAAAATGGTTAAATTATCTGGTTATGCTGTATTCCCAACACTGGAGGGAGCTATCTGTTCTTTGGGAGACCGAAAGACACAAACTAATCTACAGTATGGGCTGCCAAAGCTTTTAGTCGGACATGTGACTGATGTTATATCCCAGCTTGGGTTTCTGCTTGCTGAGAAAGACAAAAAGCGTAGGAAGAAGATTGAAACGTGGGAAACATATGGAAAGGACATTGAATAAAGTGCACATCCACTGCTCATGGACTGCACAAAGCTGCAGAGAACTGTGGCTCTACACACACCTGCCTTGTTGCTAAAAGTTGCAGATTGGTTGATAGATGATATTATTGATTGAAGTTGAGTTGATACTAGCTTATGTAAGCATGTCATGTTGTTTTTACAATAAGAAAAGAGTATTGTATTTTAATTTAAAAAATACAAATTGCATATATTGTTAAATAAGAGCACAATTTGACTGTGGATGTGATCTTAAAGCTCACTCCATCTCGACTTTAACTGAAGGCTTGTATTGCTTGGGTCTAGTGGCCGGTGAAAGCCAACTGCTAATCGGACTGACTCTTAACGTTGTTTGCCTTTGATTTGTCCAATGTCCTATCATGTGGACAAAGTGAGCAAAGGCAGGATGTTATTCAAATCTAGATTCAATTCGTTGAACTTAACTTTCTCCAGACAACTGTCAAAGTGATAATTCTTATTTTCTAGGGCATACGTGCAGACTGGGCACATGAGTCTCAGAATGTTATATCTCAGTTGTTTTGAAAGAAGCTAGGAGCTGAACAAGCCAATCAGAGATAAACATGTTGGAGTAATGACGGTTTCTGAAACAAGAGGACATTTGAATACTGCCAGCAAGCTTATCCACCAAGGAACTTGTTTTCATCAATACGTGTAAGCCAAAAAATCTGTGGTGAGATCAACTAAGCATGGGAATCAAATTGAAGAGTGAAGAGTGGGGGTGGTGGGGTATCAGACCGGCAGGTGAGAGCTTGGAGTCCAGCAATCTGCAGGGTGCAGGTCATGACACTGAGGAAGAGGAATGTGCTGGGAGAGACAGAGAGAAAGCTGGAAGTGTGGAGTTTCATGACCTAGCCCAGTCAAAACAAATGTGGGCATTGGCCTTGCCAAGAGCTTGGCAAACAGACTGAGCATGCAATGCGAGCCCAGACACTAAGCTAAGCCTCCTTACAATAATCCATCTCCTTCAAAGCATTCAGCTCAATTCTCCTCGATTGCTCAACCATTCCCCGGCACACCTCGAAGTAATAACAGTAATCAATTCTTATATAAATCAGACAGATCCATGGCTTTCCTTTTCCAGTGTCTCTTGCGTTGACACAAGGAATCCGTCTCATTTGTTTCATTTTTATCAGTGAACTCCACGTACCACAAATATGTGAAGGAATTGACAGGAAACAGAAAAAACAAGATAGTTACAAGATATATGCAAAAAAAATGCTTAAAACAACTATGTCTGGCTTGAAATGTTCCTTTTGAACTGTACTGTCTAGTCTAGCCTCCACATTTAGAGAATGTCTCGTGTGGTTAAATGCATTTGTCACTGTGAGAGGTGGAAATACACAGCAAAGTCTGTCCAACAGAGATTATGCATGTCAGTGGAAGAGAAACACGTGGAGAGAGCGGAGGCAGACAGGACTGTGGAGACTTTCAGCTTACTCATCCATCATCTGGCCCACCTGCACTCACATGTGCATGACCCAGCCTGGCTCTGGCAACCCTGCTCGGGGTCGACCAGCACCTGCCACGTTGAGCTCAACTTTCTGATTTGGGATCAGGAGACGAGATGCAGACACGCAGAAGTCAGCCAGGGAGTGTGTGTGTGTGTGTGTGTGTGTGTGACCCTGAGTGCAGGCCTTGGGCGAACAAAGACGAGGAAGAAAGGAAAAGGAACTTGCCGGTATGTCATTCTGACATAACTAACTAAGTAGGCCCGCTTTCAAGAAACAAATACTACCCTGGAGGCTGTGTATTTTCAGGGTCAAAGTGAGAGGACATGCTATGAAAAATCTGGACGAGTGTGTGTTCATTCACTGATTGTTTTTGTGTAGAAGCTCTCTGTATAGTCATATTTACGCCATCCTGTCAGCTCAAACAAGCATGCTTTTCTTGGACTACTATTGTTACAGCGTGTCAGCTCACACAAATAGACCCGTCTTAGCTCACACATTATTGGAAATCTACAGTAACGTTGTTTGTTGTCAGGAACCACACACATGGAAAGTCTGCACCACATCCCTGATATCAAATCATCACTTTCCTTTGGTGCTGCTCCCAGTATTTAGTTTACAAGCTGAAGGAGTTCTGTGCACAAGTGTAGTGGCTCATTTGCTCTGTGAATCTCAAGGCATAGTAGGAAGCCAGAAAGATTACTTGAAACCCCAACTGCCTTCAGACCTTGGACCAATCAACTCTACAAAAGGTCAATACTAAGATGGGAAGGACAGAAACCCAATACGGCACAGGGGGGGGGGGGGAACTCAGGGCCAAGGAGATTGGAAGGTAAGTGATGCAGAACTGCTATGCATCATAGTTTCTTCCATTTAGACCAAAAAGAAGTGCGACAGACACAAGGTTTACTAGCCAGTTTCCATTCAGGAAAGACCACTGGCTTTCACAGCTGTGCAGTGACAAGTGCACCTGCAGGTTGTTGAGATGCAATTAGAGATGGTGTGGCAGTGAATAATTCAGCATCACCCAACAGCGGTGATTCATTTGTGGTGGCTGGCACAAGAATGATGTCAACGGGTACACAAGTAAATGCAAGTCTAGACCTTCTCTGACAAAGAAGGAGTCTTGTTTTCAGAGGAATGAAAATGTGATGAGGGACAGGCTGTCACATTCATCGCCTCCTCATGTGCATTGGTATTAAAACTGATGTGTGACACTGGAAGAAAACTGTCCAGACAGCATGGCTAGTCTCTCAATGACCAGTCATGTTCTCAAACTGTGGTCCAGTACAACTGATGGATGTGAGCCAGTATGAACAGACATATCTGGTTTCAATCTCAAAACTGAAACATCTTGCTCATGCTCCATTGGGGTTAGGTAAGGTAATCCTCCGTCTCAGAACCAGAGGAATACAAGAGGAATTAATCAAAACATCGTCTTCGGCTCTCAGTCCCTTTTTCTTGTTCTCCACGTTTTGCTATTCTTTTCTCTTTTCTCCTGCTCTTTCCTCTCCAAACGTTGTCTAAGGGGTTGCTCAGACCAGACATGAGGTGTTAATAGCAGCAACCGGAGGAAGCCAAACGTGAGAAGTCAATGATGGATTTGCCCGTTCCTTTCCATCTCCTCGCTTTTCCTTCCCCCTTTCCCCCTTCTCTCCACTTTGTGAACCAGCTGGGCCTGGTGAAGGCTTTAATTTAAGAGAGAAGAATTCCATGGCAGAGATCCACTGTAACTGACGGCAGACCTGCGGAAAGCAGACTTCAGAGCCGGAGCTCTGGAATGTCCAGGAATTTTTTGGGACTTCTTTCTCATCGTATTTTCTGTGTTAGCTCATATTTAACAAGGCAAACAGTCAAAGAACAAATGTTTGTTTGCTGAAAAGCCAGTGGGCACGATTACAACTCCTGTCTCCTTTGTCTGAGTTGGAAGCCAGGATCAGTGTGAAATATCACAGGTGGGTCACAGAAGAATGATAAAAACTGAGAGTCTTGAGCTAGACTTTGGATTTGCTGTACAAACCATCAAACCACAAACACAGAAAGAGTAATGGACGGCTGCATGAAGCTCAAACACATACTAAAGATGTGAGAATGCTGCAATAGCACGTAATGTAATGGAAACAAATCTTCATGATAACTTCATCTTCAAAAGGCTCTCCGGAGGTCCCCAGAGTCGCAGCATTTTACCGTGATTGACAGGAAGATTCTCTCCTTCGGCTGTGGTCCCATATACATTTTCGCTTTGAAACCATAGCCTATCATTATGTCCTTCACTGTCATGACACCATTTTTTTTTTTTTATCAGTATCAAATTATCACACTGTTCCACTTCCAAGTTGGTGGATAGATTGCATTCTTGTGAGGTGACGCAGGACAAGCTGGATCAAGTAGAATAATGCGAGGTGCTACAGTGATTCCAGATCGCGTGAGACAAGTGGACACATTAAAGCTCCCCTTGCTTCCTCTCCCCCTCCCTCTCCTGTGACCTCCCCTGCTCCTTGTCACTTCCAGGTCCTCTGTGCTGTCAGTCATGGGCACCGGCCTATGGGAAGCTGGACTGGTCGCATGTTGGACTAATTAAGCATTCACACAGTCACACCACAACACACAATCTCAGTCCCGCTCTGGCTGGTGTGAGCCAGCCGACTTTGGCAGCAAGCCTTTTATTGTTTTCCCTTTCCTTTTCCATGGAGTCATTGACACTATCAATGAGAGGTCCCAAAGCCTCAGCCTGCCTCTTTGCCAGATGACCCCAAGCGCAAAACTGTCAGAGCTCCTACAGACAAACGGGGAAAGGGTCTAAGGTTTCTTCATCTTCTAAGATCTTTGCTTTTTGGGGCAGCATCCAGATCCAAATCAGTGAAGCCATTGTTGGTATTGGTGGTGATGTTTGAATTTTTATAGGCGACATTGCATCACACTTAAGAAGAGAATGGGCTGTGTTTCGTTATGTTGTAAGCCCTCACAATGATGAAGCAACTTTGGAGGGTGTCATCAACCCACACATTTTGGCATCAGAACACACACATCATCTCACAAATGGCTCCAGCTTAACGTTAACTGTAACCATTACACATGATGTGGATTACAAGCACTGCCACCGTGCCAAACTACTGTAGGCTGCTTTGCCCAGTGATGTCTGTGTGACCTCACCAGCATGAGTTCTCCGTCTCTCACCTCCACAAGCACTTGCTTTATTTTAAACACAGTCCGCCCAAAGACCATTACTGTGGTCCCTTAATTCAAATTGTGTTAATTTGACCACCATGCGTTATATCCACTGAGTTTGTGATGTCATTGTTTATTCTCTAAGTCATACGGAGCAGAGCAAGCTATGCTTTAAGCTTTCAAGTTGACCAAACACTCCCTTTCCCAGTTTCTGTGAGAGGCAGGAGCCTCTGCTGTTCTACTTTTTATCCACTTCTAAAGGAATGTCACAGTTGCTCTGCCAACACTGAGCCCGAGTCTGTCTGAAGACCATCCCTAACCCAGTGCTCATACCATGGCCTATTTTAGCTTGGCACACACACTCACATCATGTACTGTAAAGCCATGCAGACAAGACAGAAACACACTGCAAGCATTAAGAGTATACAGTAGTTCACAGATTACTCTTGGTGCACTTAGGGAATCCAGTTTTGAAAAACTAAATTCTAATAAGTATGTTCCATGTCTGGAGAAGTTCAAATGTGCAAATAATGCATAGGGCGAGAAAATCAGTCATTAGACACAGCCACGGTATGTAAAGTTGGCCAAGTGGGTTTCCTTTTCCAGATGGTTTGCATATGCATCAAACTACTATTCTATTGGATATATTTCTGACAACCCATGTTTGAACCAGTGCTCAGCGGGTCGGCTCGAGGCAAAACATGCACATTGAAACACTGATGTCAGACTCCCCAGATTTCCCCAAGTTGATCTGTCGTTATAAAGGCTATGATCATTGTGCAGCCATCCGAGGCATTTCACTATGAAAAACATATGGAATGCTCGACAAAGGAAAGCAAATGAGAAATAAATTCCATTGACAGTGGAAATACGTTATACATTACAATTGCACATTGTCTGTCGAGGTATTGCAAGATGGACTAACACATCAGGATACCTACTGTATAAGGCTAAAGCCTTAAAGTCATTAAGTTCAGCTCTGGGTCTGGATAAGTATCCAGTACTTGTGTTGCACATTTTGATCAGCTACAGCTATATTCAACCAGTGTGAAACACTGAAAATACACCATACCTACATGGCAAAAACATCTACTGTAAATGAAACGCTCAACACTTCCACTAACATCATTGTGATTACTTGACCAAAAATCAACAAAACACACCCTTGGATTTAACTGACCTCAATCCACTTCTACCAATAACAACAAGTTAATTTTATTGGCGATCTTTCCTTATGGAGCCCTTCTCCATCGCTTCACAAAGCAACACTTTGGCTGCCCTGCCAGACGGACTATAGCTGTCCATGCTCCAGACCTGCTGGCAAACGGAGCAAGGGAGAGGTTGTGAGAGCATGCTAAGTAATGGCTCATTAACCAACGCAGTGAACATGGAAAGAAATTACATTTGTGGTAACACGCTCATTAGCGATCTACCATGCAAACATGACACAGAAGAGGCTGGCGGAAAGCTGGGAGTCAAAATGAGAGCATCGGTTCAGTGTGGGAGGAAACTACCACAGTTGGTAAGCGTAATGTGTGGCATGCGTGACT
This sequence comes from Eutrigla gurnardus, assembly GCF_963514095.1. Taxonomy (NCBI): domain Eukaryota; kingdom Metazoa; phylum Chordata; class Actinopteri; order Perciformes; family Triglidae; genus Eutrigla; species Eutrigla gurnardus. The sequence goes on along the minus strand of NC_139924.1, from coordinate 7,063,658 downwards.
GATTAGACACCAATAAAAACTAATGAAGCCCTCATCTTTATCTTGCTTTACTCCAATATCATTTTCATTCTTGAAATGGATTAGTGAGATTATTGAAAGACGCTAACAACAACATCTGGTGACATCATCAGAGAAAAATGATTTGGGAAGCAACAGGCATTTCTAATGTGAACAAACAAGCTGTGATGGCTGTGTGTATACTGGGTGTGTCGAGTGTGTGGAGGCGGCGTGGCTCTGACGAAAAACAGTCTCCTTTGCAGACAGTTCAGGTTCCAAGATACTGAAAGCTTGACACTGCGACTTAATGAAGAATAGATTGAGGAGAGGAGGAGGTACAAATAGATAAGAAGAGAGGAAAATGCCATCTTTCTTGCCTGTGCTCTCATCCAGCACTGCACGTCCCCAAACCAATATCAGGGCGCACATTCAGTATTTGTGTCTGTCTGAACACATTGACCTACACTCATGGTGTTATGTGGATTCACATGCATGCTTCCAGCCTCTGACAGCCCACAGGACAGGTCGGAGCTCCAGTAATGAAAAGCATGTGTGCTTCAAGAGACTAAACCTCCTCCAAGCTCATCTTCTTTTGGCTAAACACATTCATCAGCAATCTATCACTTTGTGTGTGTGTGTGTGTGTGTGTGTGTGTGTGTGTGTGTGTGTGTTAGTGCGTTTGTGACATACAGAGTATACGGTATGTTCTCAAGAGTTATTAGTCCCTTCCGTCCTCCTTGCTTCACCCTGTCTCTGCTCTGTCCTCCCCATTCTATCTTTCCATCTTCCTGCCTTTCCTTTCTCTTCCTGTTGTGAACCAGAGAAGTAAACTCAGTGATTCTTCAAACAATGACCCCGATATGAACCAGAGGGTTTGATGATGAAATAATCAGGTGCATTTCACATGCTGTGCATTTTAAATTGCTTAAAGACACACATAATATAGAAAATGATCCCTAGTTTGTACTTTAAAATAAGTGGGTGGGTGGTGAACTGTTCATGAGCAATATTTCTAGTAACACCCTTATAGTGAGTAGCAGCATGTGTAGGCCACAGGCTGTGAAAACTCAAAAACACCTACGTATTTTCTACAGTCAGAAGCTACAACTCTCTGTTCTACTGCAGGTTGGCCTGCAGCATTGACCGGTGTAATCCATCATCTTAAATTATATGTGTATTGTAGTTTTTCTAACCATGACTTTGACATAATTATTTGGGACTATTTTATTTTATAACTATTTTTTCAATTACATCACGTTGTTACGAGGCAGTGAAGAGCCAAAATAAATCTGAGATAAGAAGTGAGGACTATATTCACACAATCAATCAGCTTTAATTGGTATACTTATCTAAAACTCATTGTCTAGTACAACAGTGCTGAAAATAAATCAAACAAACCATAGCCGACCTTCATGAAGGAGGCTATGGTTTGTGTATTGCATCACAATGTTAGGTTGTGTAAAGTCTCATTTTATCAGGTTCACATCGTCAATTTCAGGGTTGAATCAACAGCAAAAAACAAAACTAGTACAAGAACATCTACGGCAAACAGTTTAGGTTGCCCGTTTGTGGGGACGTTACTCATGCTAGCTGCTGATGTAGCAAGGACACACACACACCTCCAATGGCCCACAGACTTTATGTTACTAGACACTAATACATAGCATAGCAATGATGAGTGACGTTACTTATATGTAGTCATGTAGACCTAAAATACTAGAAACATAGTGGTGGTGATTGTAGTATTTTATCCATGTGATATCTATAATGAAGGCAGCTAAATGCAAAATTAAATTGCTTACTTTTCACATAATTTGTCATTGCTGTAAGATTGATGTAGCATTGGACATTGTCAGTTGTCACATGGTCAGTGCGACAGAGGTGGTATAGACAGCATGTGGCCTTTTTATCACCCTACATTTGTATTGGTCTCAGTGTGGACACATACTGTAGATATCCCACCCAGAAACCTCTCTCAACCTAAAACAGGCTATTGTAATGGTGCAAAAACAGCAACAGAAACAGTTACCTCAATGTTTCTTGTGAACTACATCGACACTGTCTGAAAGTGAAATGACCCGAGTTAACTTTTGGCAAAAACTCCAAGAGGATTGAATCTACCTTTGCTTGAGGGAACATAAGAAAGGGGATGATGTCCAACAGCTGTTCATGAAGAAAAAGTTCCCTTTTCCAGCTTTCAGCATATTGTCAAAGCTGGATGCTGACAGGCTTCACAATTAGTGTAACATTTACAAGGTCTTGCATGAGCTACACTGCAATTCACTACAGTCACGCTACTCACATAGTTGCTGTTCTCCATTACTGGCCAGGCAAGGTGCGTATCTGTGAAATGTAATGTCCCTGCTTGGCTTCCTCGTAAGAATGAATGGCAGCTCTGTTGATTGGTATGTGACTGCACATCTAAGTGTAGTTCACCATTGTTTTTGTGTCTCTTTAGTAACAGAATCCTGGTTTATATCAATATTCATAACTATGTTTCCCTTAGTGTATAATCACATAAATCTAAGAATCACTGTGTTTTTTTGTTACCTTCATATCTACATAGGGAACAGTTGCTCTTCAAGGAGTCCGCCATGTTTCTACAGTTGCCAAAAATGTCCAAACCAAAACACTGGCTCTAGAGAGGGCCTTTCACTTTTTTACGCTACCTGTAGACCACCATGCTTGGAAAGGGAGGGGTGAGTGGAGGGTTATTCAGTTTCCATCTGCAACCTCACCACTAGACACCACTAATTCCACCTGCACACTGCTCCTTTAGTAAAAAGGGTCAGCTTTGTGTGTGGCATATATTTTCTTCTGGCATTTTTTTCTTCCAAACACTGACAAATGATGCAGATTAATCCTGTCTTTGTAAGAGGCTTACCTGCTGGTGAACTTTAGACATATATTTGTACAATAATGGAGATTTTATAGTTGTGCAGTATGTGAAAGCAGTCATATCCAAATTTGGATAGCTTCATAGCTGATGGAATGGAAATTGCCAAACAGTCACCACTGATAGAAAACAACATTCAGAGATTATTGAACATAATTACAATACCAATTACCACAAAGTGGAACATATTACAACCCCTTAGCGATTTAATTCTCTTTTCATTTAAAAAAATATGTAAAACCTCAGCTGACCCGTCTTCTTTTTCCCCCATACAACAAAGACTATTATGGGAGGGGTACCCAGACCCACTTTGGACTGATTTCAAAACCCCAAAAGGCCGTTTTTGACATCAACATGCACTAGGCAGAACTCAAATGCATACAAAAGTCAAGACAATACTACCCAAGTAAGGCTCTGCTGAGCGTAGCCAAAATAAACCTTCGCCAAATACTGGATATTAGCTCTCCTGCAACTCTTGTTCGGGGGCTGGGGTTTGGCCCTCCAGAGGGACCCTTCAGTAACCCGCTCCATGTCTTATCAGGATTAAAAGACGGTTGCTTGGTTTCTTATCTTTCTAAACACATAGTGGTAGGCTGAGATTGTATCAGCAATGCTTTCGGAAATGAAATGATGGCTAAACATTGCTAGGGCACCAGTGCAGCGCGGACTGTAATACAGCAAAGGAAAATATTTACTGTATGGTATCGAAGAGAAGGGCTGTGGCGAATTTCAACACGGAGGTTTCCAGATATTGTAAGAGTCTAACATTACAATAACATTAATCAGTGCTCTGGCACCATTGTTTGGCAGGCAGTGATGGTCGTTTGCACTCTGCCAATCGTCACTTGCTAATACAGGAGAGGTGAAGGAGTTGTGGAATCTCTGTATGGTCCCACCCAGTCAGGATGCCCCAAACAGCTGCCAAGCCAGTGTAAACCAAGCCCGACGGAAACTCAGGGGTGATAAGAAAAACTTGGTGACAACCAATCAAAAGACTGTTTCTCTTCAGCCTGTGCCCTGCATCTGTACAAGGTTCCTGTTGGTGTGTGAAAAATCATGTCGTCTATACATAATCCTACTTTATCCAGCCCATAACAACACATTCTGTTTCCTTCCTTCCAAGGCACTTCAACCGCGTATGTAGTTCAGAAGAATGTTCCATGTGGTGAACAAAACAAATCCTTTCACCTCTATACGGTAGTGCTCAACAGCAATTACTGTATTGTACTGTAAGAACACAGGGTTTTGACTATACCTTCGAAGTATTTCATAAAACTGTTAATTGTACAATTTTTTCAAAAGACACATTTTTAATTATTTTATGTAAGTATATATGTACACCATGTGTAAATGTACCAACTTACCTGGTTTAGGGGGCTTTCCACCTTGTCCTGTTGGGGTAAAAACAAGTAAGACACAAGTAAGGCTATGCTTTCATTCTGTAATATCAACATTTTTCATTCATAAATACTGTGTGTGTGTATGTGTGTGTGTGTGTGTGTGTGTGTGTGTGTGTGTGTGTGTGTGTGTGTGTGTGATATATATATATATATATATATATATATATATATATATACACACACACATACATACACCTATATATTGGATTCAATAATCAATACGTCTTTTTTCTGTCTTTTCAACAGGAATTCATGCCTTTTTTTAATTTATTTTATACAGCTCCTTAAGGCAACTGAATGCTGATAAATCTTGGAACCATCAGCCATTGGTCTGACAACAAGGATTTAGTCATTGCTTACAGTCCGATTATCAACCTGACATGCAAGAGTGGAGCTGGAGTTCAGAGATGACGTCTACAACTGAATTGTTTCATAAGTAGCCAGCTAACACTCAGTCAAGATTATTATTTAGCTAATAAAAATTGAAATTGCCGTCAGACGACAGGGGATCGGTTTGCATTTCGGCCAATATGTTCTGCCTCTTTTGCTCTCAACACAACTGTTAACTTGAGTGTAGTAGAGTCGAATTTCGGTTGATTTGTTTCAACATTTTGGTTGACACTCCTTGGACTACAAGCGGAAACCGGAATGCTTCCAATACTCAAATCTTGTCCTGTTGCCTACAAATGCGTTCATAATCCAATATATGCTGATTGACTGTGCTAACATTTAAAAAAAGTGTGTGCAAGGGTTTTTTTGTTTGTTTGTATCTATCTTCATACCTGCTCCCAGTCCTCCAGCACCCAAGCCACCATACCCAACACCTCCTGGCACCAGACCACGGCCTCCACCTCCATAACCTCCTACTGTGAAATACAGACAGGTTTTTATTTCTCATTATCACCCGTTTAACAATGTTCATGTCAAGTTATCACGTCATTATCATTTATTTCCCGTTAATCATTACTTACCACTGAGCCATTGAGAAATGAGTAATAGGCCTCAAATTTAAAAACCTCAAACCTCATAATATTTTCCAATAAACTGGTGTAGCAACAGTGGTTGGCCCCACACACACTGTTTATTGCCACAGCATTATCCCTAGGATTTAATTATTCTTAGCTTGTGGTGGTGTTACAAGGAAGTCTCACCATGTGTTTCCTCTAGATCTGACCGAACCAAAACCGAGTGCTGACAGGGGATTTGTCTAAAGAACTATTTCTTCTTTGTTTGTAGTTAAAATGTTGTAAATGTTATACACTGTTGGGTGCTCCAATAGAAACAAATTACAAACGTCCAACTAACAAATTTCAACTTGCGGTATAACAAAGGCTCATCGCAGTCACATCATTTCTTCCAACAGTCATGGCTTTTAATACTTCTAGCTATAAAAAGGTTGCAAATTGTCAAATTTGTTCAGCAAATGGGAGCTGAAGCCTTGCCAAGACACGGTCTCCGGTTGCTGAACCGTGCTATGGATGTGTGAAATGACAAACACCAGATAGAATATCTGTGATTGTGCGTCAAATACAAAAGGTGAAATGGCCATTCTGACGACACTGCTTTCATTACTGAGAGATTAATACCATAAGGAAAAGTTTTATTTTATAATGAGCTAACGCAGAGATGTGAAAAACTTCAACAAATAATTGAACAAATAATGTAACATTATATATTAAAAACACTTGATACATCACATCATCATATTGTTATGATGACCAGGTATCTGGTAATTATGAGGCTAAAAACATTTTTCTTATACATTTTTTTTATCCAAGACGGATTCTAAGTTAATTCTGATACTGCTACTTCTAAATCTTTTAGACAAATAATCTTTTTCTTTAATCCAAATCAGTGAAATAGAAGTACACTAATTCACAATGAACTATTTTATGCAGAAGATGGGGGGTGGAATAAATCACGAATGTGTCCTCTACTCACCTGCAGCTTTCCCTGGTTTATAGCCAGCAGGGACTCCTCCAGCAGACCCTTGTAAAACAACAATCATGCACAGTAGAGTTATGGCATGCTTGAATGTAGTGATGTAATGGACAGTTACTATGCCCAGCAATTTCTCATGATGCCAGCTGACTTTTGTCTCGTTCTCACAGGACACCAGGAACGAGTTGTGGTGTCTTGGGTCATTTTATACATGTATGCATATTAGTTTGTATATAATGGAGCAGAGGACCATTGAACCATCTGTGATTTTTTTGTAATTCATGGGTTATTTAAAAAAGAAATCCAGCTTAATAGTTAACACATACTCAATGTGTAGTATATACTTATTTCCAATTTCAATTATGTAAATAACTTACATTTATACACATCCTGTATCTTTATCAATTTCAGGTTCACATTCTGACATTTTTATATTAGTGCTTTTTTAATAAACCGTCTGGTCAACAGTAGTATAATTAATTCAACTGTTAGAGCCCTGCTGAAGACAAACAGATTTTGTTTGTTATGGCTCTGTTTTGAATTATTTTCATTCAAACTCTCAGACAGTCATTGGAGGCTCTGTTACCTGGAAAGAATCCAGTTCCTGGTCCAGTGCCTCCTGGTCCAATCCCAGCACCAGGAGGTACATACACACCTGGAACACAAAACAGAGAAAACAAAGTCCATCCTCAATCACCACCATGTGGGACATTAGCTAAAGGTGTGGCCAAACAGCTCTAAGCCAGGAAAGTTTTTTTTTATTTTTTATTTTTATTGTTCTTTTATTGCATTCTTGCTTGGAACAGCATTTTTGAACAATGATTGAATGTATTAGATAAACATTCCTAAACACTTTCATCAGCTATGACGGACAACTAAATTGAAATCTGTCCTGCATATCGGTTCATAGCAGTGATTGGGCGCACATGAAACATGAACACAGCAGCTAAAGCCACAGCCAAAGTGAAAGCAAAAAAAATGAAAAGAAACATTTTATAGGCTTGATTAGGAGAAAATTACAATTGTTTTCATTCTGATGAGGTATTGCTGTTGAGATCTTCTCTCAGAAAGCTGTTCCACTGTGGACTCCCTCAACCCCCGCCTACATCCCCTAGCCTCATTTTTCCAACTGATTTTTGGCTGCAACCAGAGTAACTCCTGAGATGGTTGTTCTGGATCCCAGACATGTGCAAAAACAGGAACAGAAATAAAAGAAAACGGCAGAAAAATGCCTCCTGTTGTTCTGGGACGAAAAACGGCTAAATCCAATGAGACCGGTGAGCTAAGGCCAAAAATACAACTTTATTTTTTTGAGGGGGAAAAAAACCTGGTTTATATCACTACATACAAAACGTAAATGAGAGAATATGGCTGCAGGACCACAATGATTAGGTTTAATGGGCCTTGCATTTGTTGGGAAGCCAATAAATATATACCACATGTCAAAGGCGTTCATGTGTGTATTAACAAATACTGTGTCAACACTTTGATTTGATTTCTGTCCACTAAGTTTGGCGTTTAGGGGAAGAACATTGCAAGGTATTACTGTGTGATTTTAATAATTCATGACACATGCCACTTATGAATGTCAAACAGAACAAATATATTAAGTTAATTAAGCATGACTGAATATAGACCATTGCAGTGGGTTTGACCTTTTCACAATCAAGCTTGTTACATTTTTAATGGGTTTGTGCCATGAATGAACATCAGTATTTGTTCTGCTGTACTGCTGAGGTTGAGACCCTAACCCGAAATGAGCAATGAGAGCCAATCAATGGAAGAAACCAGTGAAGTGCATTATCCAGAAGTCTACTCTAAAAATCAACTGATGGATAGGGTCTGAAGATTCTAACATATACAGGATACTGAGAACAAACAAATGTGGGATGACTGGCTTGTAAATAAATCAAATTAAGTATGACCACATTTAGGGTAAAAAGTTCAGAAAATCTGAACCTAGGAGTTGTTTATGTTGAAGTGAGCAAGGACAACGTTGTCAAATAACCTCCAAAACTGCATTAAAATCTGATATTGACTTTTTTTTGTAGCTAAACAAGGTGTGCCAACAGAGTGCAATATAGGCAAATTGGCCATAACTGTAGGGTTTTTTTTTTTTAGCAGCACTGTAAATCACAGATCAGATATAGCAGCAGCTGTGGCCTTGGACACAAATGTACTCCCTGAATGAACAAAGTGACAGATGGGAGGACTTAACTTGTCCTTACTTATTCAGATCTTGGAGCCGGACGATGGTAGCACTTATCAGTTTTCTTGGGGTTTGGCATTAAATATTGAGGACTGACTGAAGTCCTGCAAGCAACAAATAAACATGAGGAATAAATAAAAAAGTCCAGTGTGATTCTCAAACGGCTAAGTAAACACAAGTAATGTGTGTGTGCATGTGTTTGTGTTCGCCCATGCCACTGGCTCTGTGGCACAGATCTCAGGTGCAGTCACCACACGACCGGCTTGGAGTGATTGTTCTCAATTCTGCTCCTTCATTTCACAATCAAAAGGAGGATTTCCTGTCTCGGCACTGCAAGCAAGGCAAAAGGGAGTGTGCGTCTGCTCCAGTTTTCCTCTTGCTTAAAACCCGTCATGCTACTGTACCAATGTTACCGAGTGCATTAGGTTCACTGAGACTGTGCATCCAAATAAGGTGCATTCTGACCTCTGCCAAGTGACCTGACCTACCCCAATACATTTAAAAGATTTGCTCATGATTGTCCTAATTATCTTCCATCATCATCCTCCTACGCTACGCTCCTTGTGAACTCCGCCAGGTCATGGGAATGGGCTGGAATGTGTGCGAGGGACAAGATGAACTTGTACAGCACAGGATTAGCCGAAGCAGAATTTGTTTCACGGTCGACTCGAGTGAAGAGTTGGCCCTGAGTGTTTGTGACATTATTAATGTTGGTGAATAAAAAGATTGGCAAAGAATATTTGTACATGTATTACCACATAGTGACTTTAATGAGTGAACTGAACTAGCCAGAATAATGGCTATTCTACTCAAATACAGTCTTATGTGTAACGGCCAAACCAGCCATTATTCAACTTGGTTCCTTATACTTGAATACAGCATGACGTGAGAAAATGTTATAACAGTGAATAATAATAAATTACAGCAGCAAGCAATAAGCCTTCTTGCCATCGATAACTAGAATGATGTGTGAACTGGAGAGTCATTTCTTACTGTGTACAGAGTTGCTCTCGGTGCATCATAATGGTGACGATGTACTCGTGGGAATCCTGACAGTGATTTGAATTTATCAACACTACACTTTGGACTTTAATCTGGTCCAACTGTACTGTAAGACTCACAGAGGACAGGGTGTCAGTAAGCCAGGAGCACAGAAAGGGAAATAATAAAAGATAAACGGATATGAAAGGTACATGGTCCGGGAGTGTGAAGCTGACACTTCCGACCATGTTCATCGTCAATTAGCGTGTATCTGGAACAAGTCCTACTTTATTTCTCCGTCAAAACCTCCATATGGGTCTCACATGCGTTATTGATGGGCTGACATTTGTGTTGCCTTTTGGCCTCAGTCCCATGTGCAATATTTGAATGTGACCACAGGGGGATAGACCTGGGTTTCCATCCTTTTTTTCTTTAATCTCAATCCCATTTGACCGCACACATCATCTTTCCCAACCAACCAGCATGAGTAGCTACAGGGACAAGGATGTGAAAATTCACCAAGTATAAATAAAGTAAGTAACGACGAAGAAAAATCTACTTATTGATTGACATGTGTAGTACATGTAGTCTTATCAAAAAAGTCTAGAAAGCTTGTGCACAGATGTTATGGTTCCCACTACTACGATTGTACACATTTCAGGTCACATGAAAGCCCCCAGGGACACGGTGGCTGACTAAACAGTATGGACTGTCATTGCAACGGTGTGTTTCTTTGTATTTTTCTAGATTTGTTATGATTTACTTTTTTGATATGCCCATTGTTCCTCAGCCTGTCTTGTGATGTTGGAGTGTGTAGTATGTATAACAGCAATAGAAGAGTTTTAATATGTATTTTTCCTTTAGAAGGGAAAACACCGTCACCACTTCATACCTTCACATGGTGTATAAAACCCAACTCTAACAAGGCAGCACAACAATTTCACAACCAGAATTCAGTTTCCAGAGGATTCAAATTTGTCTTATATAACACAAAAAGGTCAATGTGTGAATAGCTCACTGGCTTATATAAAAAATATTTTCATACACAACATATGTGCATGCGAGTGTTTTGGGTTCACCAATTCCCTTGTTTGGAATTTTGATCAAATGATGTAGTCCACCAGACACAAGCTTACAGGTGGAAAGAAATGTATCCGGCGCCTCTTACATTTACATTTAGGTCATTTAGCAGACGCTTTTGTCCAAAGCGACTTACAATAAGTACATTTGTCAAAATGTTGTCTTATGTTTAGTTATGCATCATGTCATGTGTGTCGGCCTAGATAGTAGGAACAAGAATTTTGCTGGCAAGATTTTGCCAAAGCATCATTTCTAGCGATACAGACTAGAGGAAAAAAAGATAAATCAATGTGATTCATGAATTCCACCGTCTATGAGGAAAATGTTGACTCTCTTAAACCACTTAATTTTATGAGGGGATAAGGGTGACTGAGACTATAAATAATGACAGAATAGAAGACAAGTTAGGTAACTGAAAGTTAGAACTTAATTTATTATTGAATAATACCAAAACCAATGACGTTGTCTTAGTACATCCCATGTTAATGACAGTGCAACTTCAAAGAGTTGTATTACTTCGTTCACATGGCCTTGTGCTGCACTTGTTTAATAATTGGCCTTTAACGAAATAATTAAATCCCAAAGAGATGATGTAACAATTTGCATGGTGCTTAGACGCGCAAAACACTCACACATGCAACTTTACAAAATTGTCTTACGCCATTCCCCGTCCTTTACAATGGACAAACAGGACCATTACCATTCCTGATCAATGTGCCGTGCTCCACACGGTTTGGGAAATCTATGCTGTAATGTGTTCACACCGCTTCAACCACCTGACATTTACACAATCCTGCACCACTATTACCAGCACTTTTGATATAATAGAAAAAAATGTCTGCTGTGTCGACAGACGTTTCCAAAACTGCTGTCCCAGAAGAGGAGGTTTGGTTTTCTCTTTATGGAAAGCTCTCATAGTGCAACCAAGAGCAACAGTGCAGTGAAGCAAACACTGTGGTCGCTGGCACTGGTTACATCTGCCGTTATCAGACATGTGACAGCTGGCCCACTATCAGCCACAATTTTCCACAGCAAGTTTGAGGGTGGAGGAAGAGAGTGTGAGGAACATCAAAGAGAGTAAAAATTAAAATGGGAAAGTCCATCTCAACTTTACTCACTTGCCCATTTTTTTCTTAGTAACACTTCTCTGAAGTAGAACATCAGTTTCAGGAAATAACTGGCACACAGACTCATAGCCCACCAATTGCAATATTTTAACGCCTACGAGGACCTGATTCTAATCTCCATCTGGCCTTTGGGTATCTTGGAAAACCCACAGAAAGCTGACAAGAAATCATTGCAGAATTAGGAAAGACATGCCATTGAAACTAAGAAAAGGGATTTGTAACAGCAGTGGACTCTCCTGTATAAATAAGTATTCCAGAACTGAACATGACCAAAGAGGTTTGCTGAAAACGATCAGCCATGTGATATCACAAAAAGCTGGTGGAACAAACAATTTACATTATGACTCCATTCCAGAAACTGATGTATGTGACACATCGTAGAACTGACACTGCTCTGGGGTGCAACCATAAGGGGCTACATTAACTGCTGTGAGAGATGTGCAATGTCATGACCAAATACTATCTGCCGTCTCTTTTTGTTTTTACTCTTCCTTAAGCTCTTTCAACAAAATGTATATGACGTGACACCTGAAAATAGCAGCAATATGAGTTGTATTTACTGCTAAAAGAATGTAAAGTTTTCAAAACTGAAATTGTCTTTTGAATGGAATACTGTGGTCCAACATCTGAATTGTTAAAAAAAAGAACATGACTGACTAAGGATTCATTAATCAGATTTATGAACATTATATTGACAGTTCCACTTCTACAATATCCTGGCAAGGACTAAAGTAGTTTACAGTTGAACAGGGAAAGCATAAAATCTATGATTTATGTGGAAGAGAAGAAAATTCATGATCATCCAGTCCAGTCTGCAAACATTTTAGAAAGATATGTGGGAACTGGACACGTACTCCAGTAGATGAAACCCATCAAAACAAAAGAAACGCTGCTTTGTTTGGTTTAGACTAAATTGTTGGTTTTGTGGGAGCCTCTCCCACAAAAGAATTGCACTGAAACTAACGCAACACAGCAAACGATGTTTTCATGCCAGAGGATTTTGATTGCATTGATATAATACGTTTAATCAGTTATCACTTTTTATTAAAAAATGTTTTTTGTATTAATCTTGTGCTCTTGTTGTCATGTACTTTGTAAACCTAGAAGGAGTCAGACGTCAGTGGACATTCCTGATGGGAGCCATTTCAGATAGCTGGCCCAGTGAGACTGACTGCTCCTTGAAGCTAACAGCCTGGTGAGGGCTCTGCTTGCAGAGTGGCTGGAATGAATCATTTGAGTTAATGTGCTTCTTTGTTCAACACTTGGCAGTGGTTGATTGCAGACCAAACATCTGACTGTGAGATGCTAGGACTGACATTCATCCACAACCAAGAGTAAGGGCTAAACAAATTATTAACTGATGTGTGTTTCTAGCAAGACTCACTACTATGTAAATACCCTCACAGTGACACACGCTATATGTCTGCATATGCAAAAGTAATGCCTTTGTGAAAAAGCCTTCAACCGCCAAAAGGTTTTCTGATTCTAAGTTCTAACAAGTCAGCCATCAATTTATGCAGGAACTGAATTGCATCAAAGAGTCCATCAGGTTTGGAAAGGTAAAACTACCAAAAGTAAAACATTATGAGTTTAATGAAAAGCAGTTGTAACCTAAACATTTACAGTGTGATTACATACACGTCTATTAAAACAACCCATCCACCCCAAGGCTCCTTTCTGATCCCTACAATACCCTTCACACCAGTTAAGAGTAAAAACGGTGATCGGAAAAATATAAGTAATCCCTTGTGGCTAGTGGCTTTGATGCAGAAAGTGACTTCACAGCCAGCCAACATCCTTTACTGTAAAACTGCAAACCGTGGATGGAGTTGTCCGATCTCCTAACACTTTCCCAGGATGTGTGCCAGAGTGAAACATGAATGCATGGAATAACCATTCTTTCACAATAGCAAACCTTGGTCAGTCAGTGCTTGTAACCAAGAGGCTCCTTCCCAAATGAGGTCACTTCACTACAAATTATACCAAACCACTAAACATCAACAAATTAAAATGCTTTTGTGGGTCTGGCATGAAGAAATTGGGCAAAAGAAAAACCTCATTGAGGAAAAACCTCTTTGTATTGCTCAGACACTTCAAATGGTCTATTTCGTTGTTAAGCACTGGGATTCTGTGTGAGTCACATTAAATCGGGTATGCTGTGGTTGGCACTCAACCTTGCCAGAGGAGAGATTAAAGCCAAAGAGGTGTTCACAACACACACAGCGAATAAAGCCTAAATCACTTGCTTGGGGATTCGAGACAATCAGTTTGGATATCTAACATTTGACATCTATGGCATGACATCAAATCTGCACTTTTTTTGTTTAACTAAGTTTTTTGTTTAACTACAGCCAGGCGAGTGCCACTGATTTATGTATTGAATTCCTCTGAAATCTCAGGGCTGAACCTGGCCAATGCTAAATGAGGCAAATTGGCTTCAAGCAGCACTTAAGAAAACATCCCGCAACACTTTTAATTCTTAGGAGACTGTGAAGAATCAGTGCAGCTTTCTTTCCCCTTTTCCTCTGGAAGAATACACCATATATCAAGTTTAGAAACAGAAAGACAGAATAGTTGATACATTCTGGGCATTTGTTAAAAAATTAACAGGAATGATAAATGTTAAATTTCACAAATAATCTGCAAATACTTTATGAGCTGTTCAGTCTTTTATTGGGGCAGTAAAAAGTAAGCTTGATTAAATTCTTAAGTTGAAGAATCTATTGAAAGGACTTTAGCAACACGGTTACGGTCTGGGTTTGATTCACCTATCGAATGTTGCAAATAAAATAGAGGCCACTGAGCCCATACTGTGTCAATGTAAATGTATTTAGAAAAAAACAACATTTAACCCACTGTATCCATTAAAACAAAGTAAGTCTGCCCCCTCCATCATACAAGGGAGAACCAGCAAACTATTACAGTACCTGCACAAGGTTTAGGGTAACATGTAGGGCATGTTTATTAACATACTACTTCCCAGATGTTTTCTCTGGGACAAGAACTCATTCACACTCGTCAACATTCATTCAACAAACATTCAGACAAGTCTTGCACTACACCATAATTCCAGGGTTGAGTTCAGCAAGCACAAGAGCTCTTTTCAGCTTCAAGTGAGTGTTTTGAGTGTTAATGATATTCATGTTACTGACAGATCATTGACACTTGGACCATGCCAGGCAGAGATACTTTTTTAAAGTTGGAGTGAACGGTCACAGATGGAACTACTTTTTCTGCCATAGAAAAGTTTTATATGGATGGATTCAACATTGACTTGAGATCAAAGTTGCGCTGCAAAGCCAAAACTGATATTTATTGGTTCCTTTATTTGCAACATCATTTGCCTGAATGCACCTCGAAATGTGGCTGGCAGAGAGAAGAGTGGCAAATACGATGATACAATCGATGACTAGAATTGGTCAATTTTGTCGGCATGATCAAATTGACGGAGGCCAATAAAATAGCTCGTAAAAAAGGAGACTTTGTACGGACAAAATATGTATTTTAGTAATCTGATGATCTAAACCTATTGCACCTAAAAGGACATTGGAAGATTGGGGACTGCAACAGCTGTAACCTTTCATCAAATAAATATAACAGAACATGGACTTGATTCCACCATACCCAGGCCCAGATGCGAAACATGTTTTCCAGTTGGGGGCTGAATAAGTCATAGAATCTCAGCCAAAATACAGATCAAGAACCTAATGAAACCAATGCAGAAAGGGGAGAAAAGGCAAACTCCCAGGTTGAATGAAAGCATGTTCACAAACTCTCTCTCTCTCAGTCTCTCTTTCTCTGTGTGTCTGAAACAGATACACTATAAGATGAAATACATGTTGCTGCTTCATTGGTTTAAGTATATGTAGAACAGTCATCTTATTTCAAGAGAAGGATTAAGATGTAACAGTGATATTCAGGTCTGCACACCTAAGATTTCATCAGGGTTGAGTTTAAACCAAAGTGGTTTTGCTAAGTGGAAAGAGGGACCAGCTGGAGAACCTTCCCGTCCTGACATGTTATAGGATATGGTCTGCAGCCATGTAAACATACACTTTATATACAATGGTATGCATTTGTAGGAAGTGATTTCACGGTCTGAAATACAATACAAAAAGTACATATCCTTGAAAAACTAGTATTAGTATAAAATTAGTTTAAAATTTGCATTATTCTAAATTTATCAGGGGTTATTTCTGACTTTTAAACCCAATAATAAAGGTAAAGCCATGGGGCAAAAATCTCTGGTCATGCTGTGGATGGTCCTGAACCTCATCTCTAGCTGTCCATCAATTTATGTTTCTCAACAGCGATGTGATAAGAGCACCACTACTCAGGGCTTTAGTAAGTGTGCAAAAATATCAGCCAGATCTTTAATTTTCATGATTGTAGCATAGGGTTTTATATGACCAATGTATTTAAATTGCCAAACCAAAAATACATAGCAATGCAATTGCAAAACTGTCAGTTTTAAGTAACAACTTGGATGAAGTCAAAAGAAAAAATAAAACAATCAAAATTAGCGTTAAAACACAATATTTTTTATTTCATATAAATTTAAACTAAATGACAATACAACAGATAAATAATTCACTGTTTATACATCAGATAACATATTTAAACTAAAATAAGTGAAAGTGATCATTAAAACATTATAGCTGATAATCAGAAACAAAGTTTTTAATAACTTAAGATAGTTTTGTGTCTGAGCAACAAAGAGGCATAGATAAAAGAATTACACCTGCTCTGTGATTGATGCAGCAAAGATAATGGCTAAGTTCACCTGTAGCACACACTTACCTCCTTGAAGAGAGGGTTGAATCAGTGCTAAGACGAAGAGTCCACAGAAGAGCAACAGAATGTTTCTGTTAGCCATCTCGCTCGAAAATGCACCACCCCTCTCACGATCAGCTGGTTTTATTCTCTGCTAACTAATTACCACAAGCCCGAAGTCTTAAAGACTTGGGTGGGGGGGAGAGAAAGGTGAAAAAAAGGGAAAAGATATGAGACTCGACGTAATTAAGAGAGGGCAAAGACTGTGGTTCAATAGATCATTTGCTTTTTTCCCCCTCTGTGTCTGGTGTTGCTGTTTTTATTCTGGTTACTCCTGCCAACAGTACAGAGGCTGCTGCCAGCAAGGAAAGAGAGAGAGAGAGAGGGAAAGAGACATACACACACAAACACAGAGGGAGCGAGCGAGATAGACAGCCCCCCCCCCCCCCCCCCAGAAGGAATTGAACTGTCTGCCAAGCATTTGCATGGATACTGAGCCATGACTTACTGACTTATCTATAAGAGTAAAGAGAGAGACTGTGGAAGAGCAAACAACATAGACACATAATTACCTGTTCTCTATGGCTCTGATTTTCAACGAGTTGGTTTTCAACACAAGCAGGAACTTAAAATTTTGTTGATTTTCTTACACAAGTGATCCAGAAACTTTGAAGCAGAGGGGGAAAATAACACGGCAACTATCAGCATGTGTCTACAAAATATCAGCACAAGACATTACAAACTCACTGGCTGTAGAAATGAGATGGAAATAACAGTATTCTGTGCCTGGACGTCCATGTGTGGAAGCCAGTCCCAGTGGTTAACGAAACGAGAAAAATGTCGGCATTGCACATAGACGAAGCAACAAACCCGAGACACATCAGCCTGTTAGTCTCTGCAGTCTCTCAGCGACGATATGAAAATTTGATATCACAATTATCCTGGGCAAAATAATTGTGATTCACAATATTCTCCCGATAATCCTCAAATTATGTACAAAACTCTTGAAATTGGCACTTAAACGTACGTTGTTTAAGTTTTAGTGTAACATTACAACGTTACGCTTTCACGTTACATTTTGTTGAGCAAATATTGTTTTACTGCATCACAGATATTTTAATGAATAACAATCAAATAATTTACCATAATAGTGAGCTAGACAGCTTTTTCAAGTAACTCGTGACAATATTTACGATCATCCTGATAATAAAAATATCACCACAATTTATTATTGTTATCCAGATGCGCAATAAAATCCGATCACCCCATTCCTACTCGGCATATTCATCGGGATAATTGTCGTCCTGTAACAGAGAGCAGATTCTCAACTGCAGAGGGCTTGTGTGACCACTTGAGGACTTGACCTCTGGACCATCAATCATTGTACTACACAGTTTCTTCACAACCAGCCCTAACTGTGCCTTTAACTTCAAAGTAGAAGTGCACAAGGCTTGAATATTTCTTTTATGGGTTTCCAGAACTTAACATACTGTGCCAAATAAATGATGGCAGGATTCTTCT
This sequence comes from Eutrigla gurnardus, assembly GCF_963514095.1. Classification (NCBI taxonomy): domain Eukaryota; kingdom Metazoa; phylum Chordata; class Actinopteri; order Perciformes; family Triglidae; genus Eutrigla; species Eutrigla gurnardus. The sequence goes on along the minus strand of NC_139924.1, from coordinate 7,045,733 downwards.
CTTTCCTGATACTACCTGTACACATGTGGTCACCTGTATCATTAGGCCTATTGGACCCTCTTTATGGTTAAACATTTTTGGAAAATGCCTGTTTACGCACTTGTGATAAAAAAAAAAAAGGATTGGTAAGCGAAAACGCAACTGCCACAACTGATGGATGTTTTACAGCTATCAACAAGTCACTTAAAAACAACTTTGTATACTCCTCACTCATTAAGTGAGTCACTGATCTCGTGACGATAACAGATTTGCACTTGAGTTCTATCACTAACAGGATGCATCCTCTCTGGACACCTGCGTTCAGATTCATCTTGGCTTAACGTGCGCAGCCATTACTTAAGAAACACCTCACCACATACACGGCTGCTGCTGTCAATCTTTTGGTTCTGCCCCGGGACACATTTTTGGAATTTCATGTAGAACAGGTTGAGCAGAGTTAGTTTTTACTGGCAAGAGTTGCAGCCAAAGTCGTTACTCTCTCAGACACAAACCTGACGGACTGGGCTGTTGCACGCATGCTAATGGATTCTGCTTTCCAAGACATACAGCATCCTTCATAGTAGTGATGTCCATCATTACTGTTCATATTCCCTCATGCTGATTTCCTTCAAAGTTAGGTCAGGTGACCTTTCAATATCAGCTGTTAAAGGTTTATTCAGGCAGAACACAACGCATATTTTCTCTTGAATCATGAAACAGAGTAGGTATATATTTCTCACTCAAGTAGGAACAATTTCTGTCTGAATCAGTCTCTTTTGTAACTTATATTTGGCATTCCACTAATTTTCTCCTAACATTTAGCATTAACAAACATTTCGAGACCCATGTATAGCAGCATACAAACAGAATTTTCCCAGTTATTTAAGTTTTGGGGGAAATCTCTTTGTTTCTACAACTGTTTCTGAGACACTGTTAAAAAAAAAGGCATTATTGTTGGATTAAACCTACATTATGGAAAATACAAGGGCCTGACTGACAAGACTATAAATAACTTTAACTTTAATATCAGACGTCAGTAAAATTAATAATTCTTGTGACAGTCAAATAGTTCTTGCAGTTAGACACACATAGGTGATAGGCATGCAAACAGTGTACGGTGGCCCTGAGATCTCAATGTACAATAGACACAACGCAGGCAAATTAAGAAACATCATGTATTTACACACATTCTACGCATGCTTTTGTCATATGGATTGTTTATATGTTTGTCTATTCTTTATAAATGATATCTGTTGAACATGTGTCTGTCTTAGGAGAGGGATCCCTCCTCAGTTGCTATTATATTCATATAATTATACTGGAATGATGATTTCAACAAGTGAAACATCTGTTTTTTTCAATAACTCATCGGATACATGACCAAAAAAAAAGAAAAACACACAAATAAGTCCAAAAGCTATTACAGTCAAGAACAACGAACGTTTGAACCGCTTTCAGCTCTTATGATTACAGTGAATCATTAATTACAATCCAAACATCAGGAGGACACTGACGTAATGCTGCATCCTGCATGGTACTAGTCTTTCCACATTTGATTTAGGACCAAAATCCCCAGCTGACTAGTCCGTTTTGGAAGCAAAAGTGTATTCTGGATGAGGTTAGTGTTTTTCTCCATCTATTTGCAAGTATAAATGTCTATTTTAGCTCATGTCTGGTATTCCTTCTTTGGGCTGAGTTGAATAGTGTTTTTGCCAGAAAGGCTTAGATTGAATATAGACTTTGGTGAGGAACGACAAGGGGTCATACAGAACTTGCTGTTATTAATTATACCATAAACTGTGGGTTCTTTATAACACTTTGGTTGCTGTAATGGCTCGACAAAGAGTAATTGTTCTCACTTTTTCAAAGTGAGGAAAGAGTTATAGAATATATACTGCATTTTGCAGTAGCGCTGGGCAGTTATTATATATTGATATTGTGATATCAGACTAGAAAACATCTTAGATTTTAGATATCGTAATATGGCACAAGTGTTGTCTTTTCTCATTTTTAAAGGCTGTAATACGGTTAAATGACCAATAGTTAACCCTTCGATATGGTTGCAAGATGGATATCAAGGTATTTAGTCAAAGTATTTTTGATATTTGAGATTTTCTTCGCATCACCCAGTCCTACTCCATGGTATTCACTCAGTTAACGCGTGTTAACTTCACCATTTATAGATGATTTTTACAGTGTAGATTTTACAATGTCTTGGCAGCCAGCTAGAGGCCACTCATGGCTGCAGCAGCAGCACTGGGGAGGATATGGCCAGCGGAGACGCTCCAGAACCTGAGCTGCTGAGAGCAAACACCGACTGGTGTTTCCTTTGCTCAAATTGCCTTCCGATGCCAACAGAAACAGAATAATTCTGCTGTAATGAATGTGAGCACGACCGGTTTTTGTTGGATGCTGTTGCCGACGACAAGCCAGAGAGATCAAGCTGTGTGTGTCACTATGCATGTTTTCTTCTCACTGGGAAAGAGGTGTGCTGCAGACCTCCTCCTGAATCCTGAATATGAACTGGAAAAGACAACCAAGACCAGCACAGCGATTTGGGGGCAATTTTTTGGGCTGTGTCTGAAATCACTCACTTCTCACTTTATAGTGTACTATAGTGAGTTTGCATTGTTGTAGTGCTGTCCGAATGTTTAGTGAGAATTATGATACCTGTACAACCGATGGTCACCAAGCATTACATACAATCATGCATTGGGCTGAAAGAAAAATTACAGATGGAGGAGAGTAGAGAGAGCAGCATGACTGAGATAAAAAATGTATCAATTACAGCCCAAAAATAATAAGTTTAATGTGAGTAGAGCATTGCATCATAATACTGACGGTCACCAAGTACTTTGAATTGATGTATTAATTTGGGATAATAGGCTTATTGCCTCCACATTGACAGGATACATTTCACAATACAAGCCCTAAACATATATGCACCAGGGGAACTCAAATTAGTTAACGATATGTATATACTATGAAGAATATATTGGTATTTATTATGTTTGGTCCACTATCCACCATTGGTCTGCTCATGGATGGATTGTGCGATTTTATGATAACAAGGCAATTAAACCTGTTTTAGTTTGGTGTAAGCGAGAGACTTTAATTCAGAAGGTATACGTTTCAATATTTCTTGATACAAGAATGTTTAATTTATTCATTTTTGAGTTTATTTTGTTGTATCAGACATAGCAAACTTTTAACACATCCTGGTACATGTAGGCACAGCTGGAGAAATCTGCTGTTTTCAATATAGCACGCACTGGGAAATGTATTTAATCAGAGGACTACACTCACCATCAGCACTGATTGGACATCCACATAAAAGGTGTTGGATTTTCCCTATAAATGGCTCAACATGCGGGCATCCTGGTTCTCTCCTAGAGGGATTACAAAAGACCCTTGCTTTAATGGTTAAAGTTGGCAGAGCATCACAACATAATCCACATCAACTTTTCAAGTACTTTTGGCTTTTGTAGAAGGGAAATTAAGGCTATAAAGTCAAGTTTTGAGGTCAACGCCAGAAACCATGTTAACTCAATGAGGTAGAAGTTTATTAAATTCCAAGGCATTGAAGGCTTTATTTAGTAACAGACATGCTAATTATGTCTCTGCTCTAAAACATAATGATCTAGTCTCCACAGTTCAGCAACCAATTTAAGACCAGCCATGTAGCTCAAGTGAGATGCAAAAGTCCAATTAAAATAACTTGGTCCCACAAACAACAGCATCACTATAAACAGACATATTAGGGTGTTTACGGTGAAAAAATAGTCTGTAAAAGTTGTCAATGCGGTTATGTTAATAAAAAAAAAACCTTAATCTGAATTATTGGTTTAGTGTTAAAATTAGGGAATAATTCAAATGGTTAATTACTTCCCTTTAACACATCAGTCATAGTGACACCAGAAAGCGCTGTACAGCAGGCTGTTCTTCACTACCAAGCACAGCAGGTGGTACTTAATTTCGTGTTAAATGCAATGCCATGCACATGTGAAACCGATGTGCATCGGTGAAGTAAGCTTGACAAAGAGTTTGAAATTATTCTGAGTGAGAGCTATAATAAATGCCATGCTGTCACAACCAATCGGTGTACATGCAGAATTTGGCCGCATGTAGCTTACAGACAGTGACTTACAAAGAAATATGCATTCACACTGTTCAGATGCGAGAAATCATTACTTTGAGTATCTGTCACTTCATTATATAGTAGATGATTTCAATTTCCAACATTTTTACACCATGCAACTTCATTCAGTTATATGTAAATTGGATAGACCAAGGCTCCATTTTGGACCCACTTGCACCCTGGGATATGATGTCACATGTGATAACTTCAACATCTGTTCCCTCAACAGAAACATATTACCTTTATTGGTGGCATCCATGGTGAACTGATTTTGCTCCCTGTGATAGTCTCAGGTTCAAACAACTAGTATACTGATACAGATGGTATTATTTTCTTGTGTATTTCTTGTAGCAAGAGGGGAAATTACTGTTTAACACTCTACACATGGTCTTCTGTTGGTACAATGAACCTTTGTTCACTGGGTAAGTGTTCACATCTTGCTGTGGGGTGCTGTATTGGATCAGCACTCGGTATCATGCAATAATCAGTGAAGTTGGCCAGCTGTGTTGGGTGGTTCTAGCATACTATGCATCCTGGCATGCCAAAGATTCTTGGATCTTCTATTGATGTAAAACTGACACTATACAGATTTGTTTGAGGTCCATCCATGCTGCATTCATTTTCAGCTAGTAAAGAACACGCAGAGTCAACCATGAGTGTCATACCACAGATGGAGACATTTAATTACACTATGTCTACAGTGTTCATCTTTGCACAGTGGGACACTGCAGAGTGAAGACCATTACAGACTGGTCGATGAAAAGTGCCCTAGTGCAGTACAAACGTCATTCTTTTAATGGCCTGTGGTGTCACCAACAAACACAGACAGTGTGTAGGCTGGCCTACCTCCAAAGTGCGATACACACATCCAGACCACACTCCAGATGTGGTTTCTCTGCAGTTAACATTGCTCCGTATACAAAGCAGGTTCCAGTGAACATCAGACCCAAGCCCAGGCACCCGGGGAAATCTGATGAGTTCTGGTCAGGGCCAGACCAGGCAGCATGGTGACTCACGTTTGGCATCAACATCTTCAAGACTCCAACTTTGCATGCACACAAGTAAACCATCCAAGTCTCTATCTATTCCTTCTCCTCTAACCTTTGCAGTGGTCATTACATTCACTACATGGGTTTCCATTGCATTCAAGGTGAACCAGTTTGCTTACATATCGTGAAAAATAAAGCACTGATTAGGAATGTAGTCTTTGTTGTAATGACCATTTCAACTCAGTGTATCTATGTACAGCTTCTCTGTTTCATAGATTAATGGGATTTTCAGTTTACATATTTGGATTAAAAATAAACAATAATTCATCATTTAAGCTGTGTATGTGTTCTTTGTTGGTTCATGTGCATATATTTTGACTCAATTGTGGCAAAATTCATGAGCACGATAATTTTGGTCGAAACAAATCTAAGAGGTGAGATGTAAGAAGAAATGCGTTGGTTGTATAGTTATTCATCTGATGACATTGAAAAAGCAAGTCACATCCACAAAGCATGATAAACAAAACGGGGTCCATGTTTAAAGATGGGCCGTGGGTTTCAGTGTTGCACAATAATTATTGTATTTATGCGATAATTTCGCCTGCGGTAGGATGTGTGATCAATAATACCAAAAGTGGCAAAACTTGACCATTTTGTGACACAATTAGTAGTTGATTGTAGCCTGTGCTGTTTCATTTGACTTCACTAATTTAAATACTTTGACAACAGTGATTTAGACAAATAAATAAAAGTTTGGAAAATATTTGCCTTGATAAAAGTGAATTATCTCCAGGTTTTGGTGAAAAAACGATGGCAAAATGTTTTCTTAAAAATAAAGAAACCTATGTCATTATTATATAGTGTAATTTAGTGCAATTTCTCACACACAATTTCATATCACATCAGTGAAATATCAAATAAGTGCACCACCCAAAAGTTCCAACTTTTGACTTTCTAAGAAAAAAAAAGCAGTGCTGGCAGGGTGAAGAAATTACATAATTGACATTGAAATGTGTTGCTCAGATATTTGTAGAATGTCTGCTTATCAGACTGTTTCTCAGGGTTTCTTCAGCAGGCAAGTCCGGCAATATGCCACAAATGAGTCAGAGACTGAAGGCAGCAGAGTTCATGGGCAATATAAAATGCTGAAGAAATTTCTTTTCATCATCTCAGATGGCATCTAGCTAAAGACATGCTGTGGAACTGAGATGTCAACATTAACAACATGCTGTTGTGGTGACCTAAGACATGGGAAAACGGATAAAGTGGGGCCGAATCATCGGTCTTCCCATGCACTTTATCAAGGTTTCTCAACTTAAAAAGAACAAAATTGGAATTTCCTGCCTCATCAGATTAAAGTTAAATAGATTTCGGTTGCAGTTAGTTTAACCCATTCTCAGGGCTTAGTTAAGTGCAGTGACACTAATTTCCGCCATACACACTAACACACTTCCTTGACATTGTTATAACTTCCTTATGTCCCCCATAACGGAACTCTTGGGGCCAGCTTGGTGGCCAACAGAAGGGAGTTCACCAAATATGATAAGTACTAAGTACCTTAGTTTACTCAGAGTGTGTTCTTAGTGGGTGAACATGAATCAATGGCAGACTGTAGACTGTAATGACAAACTGACCCAATACAAAGATAAGCCCGCAAGTTCTCACACAAAGTCAAAATGGGTCACACGCTCAAAGGAGACACTTCCCCCTCAAAAAAACATACAAAAGGAACCATCCATTTCAGGGACTTATTGAAGCCCTACTCATTCAAGAAATGAACGATGTCTGTTGTCAGCACTCTCCTGATCCGACACTGACACTTGCATGTTTGTGAGTGTGAGTGTGTGTGTGTGTGTGTGTGTGTGTGTGTGTGTGTGTGTGTGTGTGTGTGTGTGTAAATATATACACAGATAATGGAATAACTGTGTCACTGGGATCTGCATTCCAAGTAATTTTAGTAACTGGTATGCAGTAAAATCTATGACCTGGGGACAGATCTGACAAAAATTACCAAGCAGCAACTATTACAATAAACTTTCTGACCACTAGGGGGAAGAAATAATCCAAACCAAAGCCATAGCTACAGAGCATTTTATGGATAATGTGTTAGCAGACACCTTACCACTTCCACATCCAGCAAAAACTAAGCAACCGAGGTCCCATTTTCCACTTTCTGTGTGCTGTAAATCCAGTATTCGCTGCAGCTAAGTTCTATCTTGTCCCTGCGTTGGTTGCAATATTCCTACAAAGTTGATTTGACTTGCAACTGTACAACTTTCTTAAGTAGACACTCGTTTAGTTCAGCTCACAACCATTTCGTGCTGGACAGATGAGGTACAATCACTTTGTGTATCACTGCAATGAATATTTAGTCTAATGATGACATTTAAATATGCTTTATTTAATACTGTGGTGAGGACAAATTCATAGCATTTTAATTATGAAGAAAGTTCTAGGATTTTGAACTGAACTCACAATATAAGGGAATGTTAAAAAGAAATGCTCTGCCTCATAATGTTATGCGATAAATCGTTATCATGAAGCGTTAAAGACACTTCACTCAAAGCAAAAATAATACTTAATGACATAACAGCATATTGAATCACTGCAGGAATCAACACACAAGAAAACAATTTGCTTTTTGTTGAATAGAAAGCTACTGTCTCTTGTTTGCAATACAGAGCTGGTGAGCTGTAATTCACTTATGAAACCCAATTACACATAAAGAGAGAAGATGGAGTCTTATGAAAGAGCACACAGGAGGTCTGGGGCAGATTGCTTCAAATAAAGACAGCAGAGTTAAATTAATAAGAGGACCAGCTGTTTTGCTCAGGATATTCTGACCACACAGGCAGACAAACTGCACTGTTTTGGTCACAAACAAAACACATTATTCAGGATCTCTGAGTTAGAGCAAGGAGAAAATGCATATTAAATCCTTTGTGTATGTTTGGCTACATTCAGTTAGTCTGAACTTATTTCTGTGCTTTGCTTTCAATCATTACGTCCAGCATAAGCTGAGATCCTGCCGTCAGGGAGTATAATTAACTACAACATTAACTACAACATTATCAGTGACACGCAGTGGTGATATAGAGTGGATGCAATGTCAAATTGATTATTGGTCGCACAGTCGTCAAAACTCCCTCATCCCCATTTTTGACAGTGTCACACTGTTCATTATGGTAATAAAGCCCATAGGCCTGCTCTGGAAGCAGTGTTCTGTTGAAAAGTCATTACATTCCCAACGCAGCTGCTAAATATTGCATGCCAGGTCGGATGTTTACCTAGAGTGAGATCACATCAGATAAAACCCCAGAACTCGCAATGTCACAGAGTAGAGGCTCACTATAAAAGCACAGGCATTTCATGTGTGCATTTATATAAATGTTGATCTTGACACAGACATCAAGCTTAGATGACAATTCCAAAAACCCCAAACTGATTACCCTCCTAGTTCTTGGATGTACCGTTTTCTTTGTCGTCTAAAGTTACAAATTTATGCAACAGTTCTCCAAATGCTGAATAATATTGGGAATGTGTTGTTTGGGAGAGGCCATGTATATTTCATCTGTACGTTATGGCAGTGGTGGGATGTAATAGAGTACAAATAGTAGAATTTTAAGGTACTTTACTTTTTACTTTTAGAGAGAGAGAGAGAGAGAGAGAGAGAGAGAGAGAGAGAGAGAGAGAGAGAGAGAGAGAGAGAGAGAGAGAGAGTGTGTGAACTTACTTTTGTACTGGCCGAACTAAAAAGAGTTTGACCTGGATTGAAGCTTTTGGGAAAATCAATTAAGGAAAAATTAAGATGCTGTAAACAATGTTAAAATAGAGCAAATAGTACAAATAGTACTGTAGATTTATAAATCTGATTTAAAAAACAATAAATAAAGAATAAATGTGACAATAGTAAAACATTTACTGTTGACTATAGTATATGTATGGTATAATGAGTCCTGGTCAGGATTCAGATGTTTCAGGTTGTTTTCCTGACAGATTTGCTTGCAGCGAAAATATACCAGACGACAAAACTATGACTGAAGACAGCGAGGGCTGAACATCCTGATTTACTTTCTAGTTGTTTCGCAGCATGTCAGTGTCCAGTGTGAACCCTGTGTGAGTTAGCCTAATCAATTGATTTTCTTCCTGATGTTAGTTATGTATGGGTTAATTGCAATTTGTACCAGCTATTTACCAGTCTTGCAAAACACAGGAAATGAGACTGTGTAAGGAAACGCTTTTGGCTAACAGACTGCTGAAGCCCCATTTTAACTTTGGCTGGATTTGTAGTTGTAGTACAACTCTCATTAGCCAGTATGGAGAGGAGGGATGTAACTGTGTAATAGTAACTTTTTTGATGAACATATGGCATTTAAGTAATGTATTAAGATCTTTTTAAGTTTCATATTAACACTGCAACGGAGGAAATCAAACCTTTTTTTCTTATTTAAATTTGGATCACATATCCAAACCAGTTTAATATCTAAGGATGCAACTGCTTTAACAAGCATATTCTGTTGATTGATACTTCATAAAAAGTAATTTTGTCTAAATAACCAAAATTACCTACTCTTTAATGTTGGAAATTTACAGAGAATGATCAAGTTAGAAAACAGTTTGTTTGATCATCCGCCATAATCCTCAAAGGCGCCACAAATTTCATTCCAGCCCTCAAGCCTTGTAATAATTTGAATTTGCTCAGCTTCACATTGCAAAATATGTGGCCTCATTCTACAGCCCTGGTATTAATTATGACCCCTGTTCCCAAATTTCCCCAGGAGATCCTGTGCATAGTTAAGTCTCCAACAGAACATTTATTAGACAGATTATCCAGTGCTTTCCACTTATTAAAAAAACACCAGGGTTTTCTTTTCTCACTGGCTGTGGCGTACAGTTTCGTTCATAAAGTATTAATTTCAATTTCCCTCCAGCTGCTTTTGCAGTTAGTTGCTTAGTTGCTTTTCATAAGAGGGATGAACCAATTAATAGGAAAGTAGCTGCTCATCAGTGTAAACGTACCCTGCACATGTAATCCTTGAACTCTATTATGTGAGCATTAATGGCCCTGTTTCTTTCATAAAAGCCAGAGCTATACTGAGCTCTGTTTTTATTAATTTATACTCAATGAAAACTAGTTTAAGCACAAACAAATTTGCCATATTTACTTCTATTTACTAACATCTAACAGGAAGATTTAGGTTTTGGTGGATTGAACAGCAGCACAGCAACAGTAATGCCACACTATCCACCATATTTTCCTCTGGTAAAGCCTAAAATGGTGTATGCTGCTTGCCTAAACTGTAGTCAAAGCCAGACCTACTACCACACTGTGGGGCCATCCAAATCCTTGGGGCCCTGGACTGGAGCCTCTGTAAGCCCATGTCTTCTGTAGGCATTGCCTGATTAGGTTAGCAAGCATTAGCAAATGGAAAAGTTTAATAGAGAAATCTTCTTGACGCATGGGAACCAAGCCCTGCTTATGAGACATGGAAGCCATTGTCAAACCAATCAACCGCAACATGACCTTTCACATGGCTAGTTTTATTATTTACTGCTTTTTGGTGGCAAGCACCGTTTTTCCTCACCTTTTGGGCTCAAGTCACATTTTCCATTGATTTCACTAACGTTCAGGAGACCGGTCTCTGGCATTTGATGTTTTAAGACAGAAGCAAGCTTGTTGGATGAAAGCTGCACTTCATACTCAAAATGGTAGTGTAACTGCAGCACAACATTGTGAGGTCAGGCTTGCTAATCATTCTAAAATTAATTTATTTTCCAAGAATACAATTCAGCCAATATTTACTGGCACTCTTGTTTCAAGATAAATTAGTTATGTTCACTCAGGGTGGCAGTGAAAGAAAAGGCTTAAGAGTGAACATTTCCTCATGAAACAGATGTATTATTCAACAGTAGAGGCCTTTTCCTGACAATCCTTTTGGCACATTGTTGCAGTTGTCTCACATTCATATAGCTATAAGCTGGCCTGCTAATTTCTGGATGTGGTTCTTGGCATGAAAATATGAATGCCTAATGGGGCAAAGCCACTGCGTAATGTCTGTGATATGTCCACTAAACATGTTCAGGAAGGGTTTGGCATTATTGTTCTGTATATGAGCTAAATAAGTATGCAGTGCCAGTTCGGTCAGAATCTAGACACAAGGGAAACAAAAACACCTCCATTCTCTGTTACTCCAGTTCTACTGAAGTGCCTCTTGTTCTCCAGCAGCTGTACAGTACTTGCCTGGGAGGGAGTGGGGAGAGGAAAATGTGAACTAAGATGTGCCCAGGATGTGCCAGATTTGTTCCTTTTTGTTTTCTGTTGTCACAGTTTTCTCCATATTCTCAAAAGTTTAATGTAATGTCATGTGTTGTGAGGATCGCCACAGACTGATGTAACTGGTGGCACACATTACATTGTTTAAACACCCGTGGATTTGCGTGGCAGTGTGGCTAAGTGATTAAAAACTTGCTGTAACCAACTTAATTTACCAACAAACAATCTGATATATGATGTATTTTTTTTATTTTCCCCTTCTGCTTCAATAATGTAGTTTTTCCATCTCTGTCCATTGCGCTAAAAAGAGGAATGTGTCCTTTTACCCAAAGTCATGTTTCAGATAACGGCCTACAACTTCATGGTGCACAAAGGGAGTTTACAGTTAGAAAATCTAAGTAAATGTACTAACACAATTTATTGATGCTGCATTAGGAACTCATTCTTTAATTCTGTTATCAGTTAATTTCAACAAGAGATTAAAACGGTATGCTGTGATACAAGATGTGACAGAATCAATAGATGCCACATTCACTTTTACAAAAGTAAAAATATACAGTATGTGGATATTCTCTCGCTTCAACAATTCCTGACCAGCTTTTGTTGAAATTGATGCTAACAAATAATTTATCTGAAAGCACATAACATCATGCAGCACAGAAGATAATGGCTCCAAAATCAAAGCCCTACTCAAAAATATGGCAACAAGGTAGATGAAGCACGAGATCTGTCATCAAACGGGACCTTCGCTAGATAGGCTGCAGTAGCATCACGCTAACTTAAGTCATTTCCAAAATCATATCCAGATTAGCAGATGGAGGGGTTTTCGGTGAAGATGTGATTATTCTTGTCATCACAATCTCTTTCCAGCTGGATGCTATTCCTGTCTCTGATTTTTGAGACCTGGCTATAGTCCTGTTTGACATCACGCTAAGCCAATGAAGAGCAAGTTGAAAAAGACAGAAAGAATGCAATATTAATGGACACCAGCCTTTGAATAGTCCATCACCAGTAGGTATGCAGCTCAAACAATGTTATCTGTACTTGTAGTCGAGCTTGAGCCGGCCAGTACAACACCTCTACAGTGGTTGCTGCTTCTGTTCTCTTCATCTTATCTAACAAGCACTGGGCGGCCTGGAGCACTGCTGGGACTGAGCTCGTGTCTGGCTATTCTCGTAGGCTGTGATCATGCCGACTGGGCAGTGTTAGGAAAGTATTGGCACCAAGAAAAGTACAGCATTATTATGAATAACTCTGACTTACTATGATCACATTATTTAAAATAAAAAGTTAAATGTTCCATTTGCCATCTACCTTTTGGCTTTCTAAGTTGCATGGAAATGAGGATGGATGGTGACTTTTACATTAGCGTGACAGACTGCACTTGTGCCAGGCTTTGAAGCAAATTTTACATAGTGGGCAAATGGTGGAATTATAATTTCCAGATCCGTCACCTGATGACATTCACTTTTTCCCATAGACTTATATTTGGAAAGAGACATCTATAAATTTGCGGCAAATATTTTGTCCAAGTATGAAAACTTAAATAGCATTTATTTAAATCATTAGGTCCTTATACACACATAGCAATATATAAACTTATAGCCGAATCCAGAGTTATTTTCCTTTCCTCCCATCGGCGCGGAAGATCATTTGAAGATGAATAATTTTATAATCTGAAGACAAACTTCTGTTGCTTGATGCGCCATTGAGCAGCTTTCATATCAATGAATGGGGGGTATCTAGTTCAAGACTATGAGCATTAAAGACTGCATGAAGTTCAGTCAAATGATCATAACTTAAAAAGAGAGATTCATAAAGATGGGTAATCTTCCTGGCCTATACTTTTCATATCATTACACATCTGTAAACCACATGATAATCATTATCTGAGTATTCCCACCCAGACACATAATGTATAATCCATTTTTAATCATTTCTGGGAAAGTATGTTGTTCCTGTATCATCCGTTTTCCTCTTTGAAGTTAATGATGGTTGTTGATTCAGTTCAAATTAAGAAGTGTTGCCTCTAATTGCCTCAGCATATTGCCTCAGGTGATAATAAACATTCACCTTTGTCAGTAATGTGCATCATTATCTGACAGTTCCCATGGAATGTATTCATGTTGCCTGAACAGCGCCATATTTTGAAATAAGAACATAGGGATTTTATGTCGACATAATATCTACCAGAGGGCCAGTAAATCATTTAATAGCTTGTCTCAGAGTCACTGGTGGACTCATTTCCTGGCACTGCCTCTCTCAACAAATACTGTCTGACAGGCATATTATGGTTAAAATATAATCTTCCCTAGTATGTTATGAAATAAACCTTAAAGACAATTCACAAGACCCTCACTGCACACAGTAAAATAATGCAATTTGATAACTATTCAAGAAAACAAAATAGCAAGCAATCAACATAAGACAAAAAGACATTCTTGTACACCGAGCATGATGACGGTCAACAGGATTTGCCTCAAGGAAAGATGAGCCTGGTACTTCCCATAGTTTCTCACTAAGCAGCAGAAATACTTTAAATTGTCCACCCCAGCACTAACAGAGATGGATAGACACACAACAATACCTTAGGGTAATAATGTATTTCCAGTCCACCTGTTATTTATATCTTTGGACTACGGTAGGAAACCAGAGCCCTTGGAACTTCATGTGTAAAAAAAATCTATTATACAATCCGTGTCAAGACTTTACTTCCCCGTTTCAAGAACAACCTAGCTCAGGAACCAAACACAAAATGACTACTAACAAATTAAACTCACAATTTGGACTCAACAGCGTCAATTAAATTAAATGTGAATGTGAAATGTGAAAGTGAATGATTGATTTATATCTCCCACATACTTTCACAACCTTTTGCAATCTATTACTCTATCGAAGCACAGAATACTATAATGGTATTATCATTTAATATAGCATAGCACACAGAAGATTTGCCATAAACTTATGTGAATGATGAAAATTCACCACTATTTGACTATTTGTTTGATCCCGGACCTTGCCTCTACTGCCTGCCCTTCATTGAATTAGTTTGCCTGATTGACTGATGTCTTGGTATCTCACCTTCAGCTACCTGAATAAGAACTTTAATCACTGCATTGCCTTGTCCCTGTGTCACACTTCTGGCTAAATATCTGCCAGTTTCTTCAGAAAAGTAACAGGTTCGACAGTATCTCAAGGCCTTCGGTGAACAGGTTCATAAAGGATACTAAACATGGTTTACTGTCTACTATTATGGCTCACTTTGAGAGCTTTTGAGAGTTGTTCGTCTCTGATAGGTGCCCTTTGCCTCTGCGGTTTGATCTGTCAAGACTGCCCAGCTCTGAGAGGCATTGAAAGCTTGACAGATTGAAGCATTGTTGGCTGAAAGATGACTGCACATGGTGCTTGATCAGTGCAAACCCTTACAAGAATCTGTTGGCTCACCTGCTAGTATTTATAGAAAAGTAAAAAAAAAAAAAATAGAAGCCATCTACCATAAGCTTCTTGTCGTTGTTTTTTGGTTGTTTTTTTGTTAATATGATCATAAGAAATCAATTAAAATGCCAGAGATGTTAACATGCCATAGAGTTTAATAAAATGTCATGTGTGCACAGGTTGTAAAATGCAATAACTGCTAATTAGTCATGTGGTCGGATACTGAACTAGTCTCCAAATATAAAACTTAAATGGAAATTCCGAGTGACTCTACATCATGTCTGCCACGGGGTGATTTCATTATAAACTCATTCATCACAAAGTAAAGCACAGTACAGCTGGCCATTATAACCTCAGAGATGTGATATCAAATGCCAATCTGGTATCAAATCAAAGCTTAGTAACATACTGTATCAAAATGGACACAAAAATAAGATGAGAACTACTTTGTCAAGATTTTGTGTCGTTGCTTCATAAATCATTGGAGTAGAATGACTTGTCAAGAGTTTTGACAGGCAGGACAAATTATGTTACTGAGAGAACGCATTAAAAGCCCAGAACAGATTTTTTCCACAGACATTGCCAGGGAAATAACACAAAAATGTTTTTGGTGTAACTATGGCAGGGTGCACACCTATTGGGCCCTCTCTTAGATCAAACTGCTGGCATCCAGAGCTCCTGATTCACAATCAAGTGTCTGGTCACATCTGTTGAAATTGTGTGTGTGTGGCGTTTTAAGGGCAGATGCGTGTTTTAACAAAGACGTGTATTCACAAAAATAGAACTAAATGCACGTCCTTTGGATGACTGTCATAAAGCTAGCATCTCAACATTTGGTTCAGTTTAAAAAGTGAAAACAGTCGGCGTAACGAATTTGAAGAGAGAAGACAAATAAGAACACAATATCTTTTATCAAAAAGTACAGCAGAATTCAGTTTTCTGGAGCACAACAGCTTCTTGCTGGGGCAGTAGAGTTACTACAGAGTTTGCTTCTTGCGACTCCTTTTTTCCCTACTTCTCAGCATTAAGGGGTGTTACAAACACCATGACCAACCAGAGGGACCCCATATCAGCTTTCTAACCACTGAGAGCCCTGACACACCAAGCTGACTTTAAAGAACGTGTGACTGGAAACAGCCCAAAGCCAGAGATTCATACAGCAGAGATGAACGTAATAAAATAACTCAATGTGAGACACAACAAGAAGGCATGGAGACCAATAACAGTGGACAAACACAAGCAGACCAAGAATGTAAGTGCTGTCAGACTGCTAACTTGGAGCATGAGACGGCCACAGAGGTGATGTATTTTGTTTTCAATGTCATGCCTTCTTAGCAACGTCTAGACTTTGGATTTCAAAGGGGACCTAGTCTTGGCGAGTAAAATTATGTTTTTTTTTATTGAGATTGGTTATCTGCATGCAGTTGTGTATGTGTTATCAATTCATTTGTAATGGCTTGATGTAATAGAGTATTTAAAGAGATTTCTGGTCAATTATGTTCCAAGATGGTTCTCCAGCAGTCAAGGCAACTGTATCAAAACAAATAAAGGTTCCACTCTAACCATAATTAATAAAATACCACAAAGCAAGTTTTTATTTGGTTGTGATGTGCACAAGTGAAATAAATGGTCAAATAACCAA
This sequence comes from Eutrigla gurnardus, assembly GCF_963514095.1. Taxonomy (NCBI): domain Eukaryota; kingdom Metazoa; phylum Chordata; class Actinopteri; order Perciformes; family Triglidae; genus Eutrigla; species Eutrigla gurnardus. Next base: position 7,029,276 of record NC_139924.1, on the reverse strand, counting down.
AATAGAACTTTAATTGGTTCCAAAGATTTCCTGTGTCTAAATTTGATCTTACATCCATCCAATTTTCAGAGGTCAGGAAGGATGAGTCAACTAAGTGAAAAAATCATTCTTTAGAGATTTACAACAATAAATAAAAGATGGCATTGTAAATTAGGATAACATATAATAAAAGTGTTTATGGTTCCCCTGAAACATGCAATAAGTGTATAAAAGTGCAATGTTTAAGCAATAAACTAATGTAAAATCATCAAAAATATTAGTCCATCGGGATAAAAAACATCTGAATAGGACTAGTAGTCCCAAAAAACAAAAAGTATTTCTCTCTGTGTATGTATGTGTATATTATATATACAAAATAGGGGTGGGAAAACAAATCGATATTGCAATATATTGTTGTGCTCTCTGTCGCAATAAATAAATCGATACACTGACGGCAAATATCGATATTTTGGGTCTACGGGTTTTTTTAGACTCCTGTCGGTAAAGAGTTTACGGTTCTCCGGAGCGGATCCGCGGGGGCCGCCCGCTGCCCGGGGGTCGGTCTGAGCTCCAAGCGGGTTTCACACAGCCTTGGGGGCATGAGTGCCGACTTTTCGGCCGGGTTTGATTGCCTATTTACGGGCAGGATTCCGAGCGGCGCGCTAGAGTTTACGGTTCTCCGGACGGAGCAGAACTGCGGGTTCGCGGTGCGTAATTGTAAGCGTGGCCGTGTGCTGGCCGGTGCTGTTGTGAGCTTCAAGCGCTTTTCACACAGCATTGAGAGCATGCGGACCCACTTTTCGGCCGGGCTCGATTGCCTATTTACGGGCAGGATTCCGGGCGGCGCGTGTTTACCGTCCGCCGGAGGGTCCGCATGTGTGGATCCGCGGAGCCGTGTGCTGCCCGGTATTGCTGTGAGCTCTAAGCGGTTTGAGGCCCGACTTCCCAGGTAGGCTACTGGATGGGTGAACATAACTCTGCACATAATTGGTTGCATACTGAAATGTATGTGCCCAATATTTCATTTAATTCTGATGTTATTCTTTTCTTGTTTAGCTATTGTTAAACTAAAACGGGCCCAAGTTTACATAAAACAAGTTGCTACTGACTTTTCAGTATCAGAAAGCACTGTCCTGGTTTACATAAGACATGTTATTAATGTTCATGCACTTTAATGTGTCCAGCTGGACAGTGTTTATTCATTTGTACATTGTACGAAGTTTTGGAATTTATTTTTTATGCATATTTTTTCTTTTTCAGTCACATATCGTGATATATCGTTGATGAAATTTCTTGCAATATATCGAATATCGCAGATATTGTGTATCGTGATATTATCATTATCGTGGGCCAAATATCGTCACAGTATCGAATCGTGAGTTACCCGTATCGTCCCACCCCTAATACAAAAGCTACCACTATTATAACTGTGAGACCGCCGCTCTGTCCACTGAAAAGATTCCTCATGAGATATTCCAGGAGTCAGATTACTGAATTCAGAATAGAATTGTTCATTGTATCAATCTATATTCATGTTTATTGTATACAATTATCATATAAGACAACTTTGAATGAGGAAAAAAAGCACAAGTGACCAGGCTGCAAGTCATTTCACATGACCTCTTTAGAAGTGAATTAATCACTCACAATAGATGTAAGCAATCCTGGGAAAGCTAAACACAATAAACACAATAAAGTGATAAGCTTTTAGCTGTGCTGCAGTGTATCCCGTCTGTCACCACGCTGGCAGAGTAGCTCACCCTTGGAATTCGTACTCATGCAGATGCATTGTGATTGTACGCCGAAAAAGGATGTTTTCAGTATTACAGCATAAATTGCCAAACATCTGAAACAACATTCAAATAAAAAGTGTCCTATTTCACTATTTGGAAAATATATTGAGAACATTATTCTTACAAATAGCATGGGAGAGTCTGGGAATGTCTTTGTCATGTGCTTTACCATGCATACTTAAGAGGTGTTCACATCCATCCTGAGGGTTTACATTGACATCAAGTTCTTCATGTGATTCCACCTCCTTGGACAACCAATCCAACTGGAATCTGAAACCAAACAGGACGAAACAAGAAGGGAATGAGTCTGCTGTAAAACCCTGGAGAGCATTTTTTACAGTTTGTATGACGATAAGCTGATGTGGATGCAACCACGTCAAGTTAGAGTTTCAGGCTTATAAATTATTCATAATTGGTTGTAATGGACCAAAATAAACCTTGGTCGCTGTCAGGTTTGTGTGCTCTCTCCAGGAGGATGTCAGTACTCAAAGACCGCTTACGAGGCTAGAAAAGCTTCACTCTGTAACACCACTGTACAGCTGCAACTGGACTGTCTATTTAGCTAAAGACAAAAGGCCAATTTCACATCATCTTGCTAATCTTTTAGCCATATTTTATCAATAAATTAATCTATTTCACTTTATAGTTTTGAACCAGGTCCTTCATTATTAAGATGATGTTAAAAGATGAATGATATCTGCAATATCCAAAAAATGTAGCCCAAATAGAAACCTTTTCCTAAAATTGTGCTGGTTCTGTGGCTTTTTCATTTAAAATCAGATGCCTTCAAAAGCACCATAGGGGCTTCAATTTAGACATGTCATTTATCCCTTTCAGTCAGCACCCTAACCGCATAGTCACATTCATTTCATTTCCATTTCAAGCCATTGTTTTTCATTTCAAAACAACAACAAAATGTGACTGCACTGCAGTTTACAAGAATGCAAGGCATCGAGTTTATTCATTTGGGTATAACTAATGGTTTAAATTATTTACAGTTTGTAAAACCATTCTACCTGATTTGAGAGAAATAGAGCTGTGTTAACTTTAGTGAATGTGATGTCTAACGCTGGGGGTTAGGATCTGTCAAAGCTCTGTCAACACAGCCAACAGCTACACATGGAAAGCTTGCCCTATAATTTTTGCCACCTGTTTCTGTCTTTACATCATCGGATGGAAACCTCTCAGGTTCTGTTCATGCCTCGGCTCTTGAGTCACCATTTAAACATCAGACACCAGGTACTGGAAAGGCGGAGGCGCGCGCACACATAGCCTACTGTATGAAATGTTGTGGTGTCTGGGAATATTAGTCAATGTAAATTCTGTTATGGATTAAATGTGCTTTTAGGCAGGAACACTAAATAATTTACATTGTCTTAAAGGCCGTGGTTATACTTTGGTCATCTGATGATGACAGGACACATTTATTGTCAAGTATGCAACACTCCAAGAACGCATCTTGCTCGCACTGGGATCCGATCAACAAGACCACATGCGGAGGTGGCCTGGCTCACATTGAGTTGGGATCTCAGTGAGGTGTGGACAGCATGTGGGCACAATCCCGACAATTTATCAACCTCACATCATCCCCCCCCCCCCCCCCCCCCCCCCCTCCAGACGGGAGTTCCTCTCCCAAGTGAGAGAAAGGGAAGAAACGAGGGAAACCGGGGCTAGAGAACAGCTGTCCGCTGCCTGAGTCGTGTTAAGTTACTGCTTATGAAACCCCAACTTTCTTGGTATTGCTGCTTCAAAATAAAAGTTTTTTTTCCTATAACTCAAAAGAATGTATAGGAAATGTATCCAATTTTTGTATCAAACGAGTCAATGCAAAGTAGATTTTTTTCAATGGAAGAAGTGTATTAAGGGCTCGACATTAGTGCTTGCCTCCTTGCCTGGGGAGAGTAAACTCTGTGTTCGGACAAGTGGAATGCCTCATGCAACTTGTCCGTGAAAGAAATGGACAAAATATACTTAAATGTCACTGTCAAAAAAACACAATGGGATCTCATACCTATAAGTCACTAGTGGTGTCACATTTCTGTTAGGGCATACATTTGTTTGTATTTTCGCCTCAATGATAATAATTTGCAGTAAAAGTAAAATATAATTCCACAAAGTGTAAACGGGTTATATAGTCTATTAGCTACTCGTCTGCTTTGGAAAGGTGTGATAAGTAAGGTGCCACTGCTTTTCTCCTGAATAAATTGATAATCCTCCAGACAGTTTGCAGAGGCTTGTCGTTGTTGCTTCAGCTGTGCTAGTGTTATGGGAGAATTAAAGAAGCTGTTGCTCTATGGTAAATGACAAGTGTACATTTCAATTACATGCATCATCAGCAGCTTACCATCCATTTAAACCTCCCAAAAGAATGACACAAGGTATTTTAACTTATGCCTTAGGTTAAGAATTCAAGAGGAAACAATTAACCTTTCCGAACCAGTCTAAATTGTGTTTACATACTGTAGACGGAGAGTTCCTCTTTACGCATTTGACAGACAACCAAAATCAAACAAAAATTGCCTGTAAATTAAGGCTTTTTGAGTTGGCAGTAAAAAAAGCTTACAGCATGCAATTTAGAAAATATGAAACACTAATCAATCTGCAGTAACACACCATTCACTGACTGTAGTTTGACTTTGCTTTGACTACATCTCAACCGTGAAACGGAGCTAATGTGGAATAACCCCAGGTAAAACCATAAATAAAACAAATTACAAGAAGAAGATCTCAATGTTTACAATAAATTCATCAGCTGAATAACAAGATGTCTGCTGGACAAAAGATAACCCCCCCCCCCACACACACACACACACACACACACACACACACACTCACAAACATGAATCATGTTTATGACAAACAGACAAACATGCTCATGTCAAACTGGCTCTTCTAATGAATACAAAAGTGCTGTTGACACAAAAATGATTCACATCTGTGTAGCATCAAAATTCTAAAGACTGAATCAATCCTCCTTAATTTCAAGGTCATATTGGCACAAAGTGCAACAAATGATTACATCTGTTTCAGCGTGTTTGGTCTTTTAGATGTTGAAATTGCATTGGAGACATCAAAGCGGGGTTGGCAGACTCTAATGCCCAATACACGGTCAAATAACAACCAATAACAGTATTGCTAAAGAATGTTATGTGTTGACAAACCAGACATTGAGTTCATGATTGCAGTTGAAAGACTTGGTGAGATTATAGACAGAGTCTGCATTGCAGTCCAATAGGCGTACAATGCCACACTGCACGCACCTTATTAGCTGTTTTGGTGGCTGCTAAAGTGACAAAGAATGGTTTCACATACAGTACATTATCTGGCTGCTGTAAGTTCCTGGATAGCCACTCTGGTTATGCAGTTATTTACAATTTAATCCGGTTTCAGGAAGAATAAAGATCAAACAAATCAAAGGTTTTTTAATGTGACAGAATAATGTCATCACATTATCTGCACATAAAAGAAAGTCTTTTTGGAGCCACAGATCAAGGCGTCACTCAGATGAGTGCAACAGTGACTTCAGTAGATTACTTTAAAAGAAAACATGGCTTGGTAGGTGCCACAATCCTGCCTTGGGAATATGGACAATCTATGAAGACTAAACAGTGCTGCTAATATTTGGGAATAACCTTTATTTCCAGTAAATTTCAATTTTGGAAACAAGTATTACAAAGTAAATAACGCTTCCAGGACTAAGATGTGGAGTGATCATTTATTTCCTTAACTTCAGCCATAAAGAGCTTAAATCCCACTTCGCTGACCTTTTCCAAGTTTTGGTTTTGTTGATTTATTGTGCAGGCCAAAGCAATTTCACACATGCTGCATTGTTTCAACCTTCCCACAATGCACGGACGTGGAATTATTGTTTAAAAAATTATGGTTTATTAATAAAGATTATAATCAGCTGGGACAAAGATAAGGACAAAAATAGTATGGTAGCATCGCTGGGAATGCATGCACACCGTAACCTCTAGGTTGAATAAACTTCTGTTCAGGACATAGGCTCTTGGATGTGTCATGCACATCACATTTTATCGATTATTCTGTAGTAACAATGAGGTAAAATGTAAGCACAGACTAGAGCAGTCCCAAACAATGTAGTCATCCAACACGGTTTTCTGTTTCGCCCAAGCTCCATTCCAACAAAATCAGCACACTTCATCAAGAAACTAACAGTATGTCATAAGGTTTGTCTTACCTGCTTAAAATCAGGAAATAATTTGACATATTTCTATCAATCTCTTTATTGTACTGATGTACTGATCCAACAAATGTACTTATTGTCACTTTGGATAACAGCATCTGCTAAATGCCCTAAATGTATATATAAATCAATCTAGGTTCCCCAAAAAATAAAAAGGGAAAACACGATTCATTGTCTTTTCAGGGCATTCTTCCTTTCTGACATTGTTGACTTGACTGTAAATCACTCTCATATGGAGGCAATGTTTGCCACATTCTGTCAGAATATCTTTCCATTATATTGACAGAATCATCTCTTTTGGAGGAACTTCTCATCATCTTACTGGAACACCCTGTTGGTTTGGAGATGCGTGTATCTGCATAATAAACACTAACCACCATGAGAATATTATCGAACAAGCAAAAGCCACAGAAAAATAAACCCTACAGGATTTCCCCTTCAAGTAAAACCATCTGTTGTTATCCTCTAAAATGAACGGACCAAACATCCTGAAATCTAATGCATTAGTGAGATGGTTTGCACTCTTGCATCTTGGCCAAATACACTCTCTTAAATCCAGAGTGATCTTTGACATCTTTTGAGAAGAACAGAGTGTCACGTATCAGTATGAACTTAAGTAGAAAAAGTAAATTATGTTTGTGATATCCCTGTTATTTTTACTGTGTAAATCAAATTTTGCTCGACTTCTAAAAACAGCCAGGATATACATCTACCTTGTTTTTGTTAAAATTTCAACTTAACATACCACTCTTAGCCTATACATCTCAATTTTCACTCATGGAAACAGTGCTTCATGATAATAATATTCAGATGTGCAGTCTGGCTCGTGCTTTTGAACAGCCTACTGCATGTGACCTAATACTGCAAACATTTGGCTGAGTGAAAGGTAACAGTGTCTTATAAAATGCAGATAAATGTCAATGGTACTCGAAGAAGGAACTAAGAATTACGTATTAAGCACATCAACATGTTTCCTGACCCTCTATCGTAACCCATCTAAAAAAGAAATTATTAGAAGAGAAAAAACAGGATATAGTCATTATGCATTACATGTTGTCTTACTGACACAAACATATCAGACTTCTCCAATTTAATGCAGCTAAAGTTCGAAGGGGTATTTATCTATCAGATACCAACAACGGCTGATATAATGCATTTATTTATGTAATTGGTAATTACATATTAGCTAGTTTTACAATGCCAAGTATTAAGTGTTAATTCTCACTGCATGAAATGATCGATATCGTCATGCCGTTTTCACCCATTAAGGTCCACATTCTGCCACACAGACCTAGTTTTACAATGTATTGACTGGGGGTTCAGTCACAAATCCACGTTGGGTTTCTTCTTTTTATCCTAATTACTCCACAAGCTACCTGTTATGTCATTCATGGCCACATATGGTACAAAACTGAAGTCCTCTCAAGAGAGGTTGATGCAATGCCATTACACATGGAATTCGCAGACGAGCACTTGGATATTTTGCAGCTGGAATGTTACTCGAACATTAACCTCATTTTCAGTCCGGATTTTATAGTGTTGGATTTCTAAAAAACATCTGTGTACTTGAATCAGGCTGGTCTAGTACTACTGTGACTTTAAAAAATTCTAATCACAGAATACATTTTTGCACCTGCTGTCAACAAATGCCTCCATTCAGCACGTGTAGCAGGCACATCCGTCTAATAGTTTTTGGGAGCAAACCAAGATGACGCCATATGTGATATTAGCTTTTTTCATGAAATATTATTCAACAGTTAATCAAGTTAAATGTATAGTTAAATTAAAGTATTAATCTGCCCTGCTTAACTGTTATATCTGCACCTTAACAGCTGTTAATATCTATCGTCTAGGCTTACAAAAATACCCAGCATGAAAACTTAGTGTTTAGTCTTTCTAAAGCTGATGCTTTCGAGGAAAGGAAGATCTGAACTGCAGGTAAATTAAGATCAGAAACATGTCAGGATGATAAATGATCAAACTTTAGCTTTTTTATTGAACCACTCTTATTTGCCAAGTCAAAGTAACCTTGACCCTAAGCCTATATTTGTATTACAGTTGTCTCAATAGTGAATCATAAACATCAGTAATACAATTCTTAACATAACAATAGCATGCTTAAGGCTCGCTTGATAATTAATAAAAACATTTTCCACAATCCAAAAACAGTGAAGGATCACTTTAACACAGGCTGACAATGACATGATAAAAGATCCAGAAAAAATGTCAGTGTCTCTGTTTAGAGTATTAGAAGACATTCAGTCCCCTTCCTTCCCCCCAAATTGTGGATGTGGAGCCTCTGATGTCACCCATCCTGTGTCCAACACAAACAGCTGCTCTGTTTTCACAGGTATTTAGCAAAAAGATGGTCAAAGAATGCAAAAGATGACTGGCACCTCTGGGACAGACTTGGAGAAATCAAACTTGAATTATACATATTTTATAGTTTTTTTTAGTTTTTTTATAGTAAGGTAAACTTACTTTACTATAAACTATAAACTGTGGCAGACTTTGCGGGTGAATGGTCCTCATTGAGACCCTTTGTTTAGAATTACAGTTACAATTTCAAGCTGGAAAGTGCATATCAATAAAATGTACTGTCATCCATGTTTACCTCCAACTAATTTCCACTTCTCAGGATCACTGTGGTTGTTGCTTGCATCAGTGTATTCACATTTCTAAGGAAAAACAAATAGGTCCAGTTTAATGACTAACACGATGACCCTCAACATTTTCCAACATTAATAATGCCGTGCACCTGCTATTAATTGCAAGGATGAATCATTTCACAGATTCTTAGCTAAGGCTTCAGCTTTTGGGGTCAGCATAAAGTTGCAATGGTTTGGTGCTACTCCTAAAGTTATGACTTTTGCAGGTCTTTTCCACCATATCTACTTATCATTCCTAAGTTCACAGTTCGTTGATCTTTTTCTGCCAAAAATCAATTCTTTTAAGAAAAGCAATGATGTCATGCCTCTTGCAAAATGTAACCATTTTAAAAATAGCTATCTAGACAGCCTTTTCTAAATTAGATCAACACTAAATTCTACCCATTATATTGTATTGTATTGATTGATTGATACGTTACAGTCCACACTTAACTGTAAATACCTGATATTAGCATTTAATTACTGTTTACGAAGTGTAAATGCACCTAGCACAGCTCATTTTTAATTGCCTGACGTTTGCTAACGGTTAGCATTAGCACTAAGTAGCTTGAGGGACAGTGTACGTCACAGCGAGTCGCGGGTCATTACTGTGAAATGAACGCCGACAGGATGACGTAGACTTGAAAGAAGGTCACACGACAAACTCACCGCTGCTTTCAAAAACGTTTCAAAACCACCCGGGCTCTTCGGTCCAACATAAAACGTCAACAACGAAAAAAAGTTTAGCTCCAAGTTTAGACGTTCGCTCGAAAAATGGCAGCCGGAAGTGATGTCTCTCCGTTCTGATAAAAGTGCCATTGAAAGCATTCTTATTTTATTCTTAAAGTTCTATGATTAGGTGAAACCATCTATTTTCAACATTTTTTATTCTGTTTTATATTTTCATACATTATGACAAGTTAATATTGTTTTAAGAAGACGTGTCATTTCCGGTTTTATTAGCCTATAATATAGGTGACCCCACCTTTGAGGAACGTGGGCGTGTCTTCAAAGCAGCAGAGGTTGTGGACAAACTTTTTGTTGTTCAACATTTTGAAAGAAAAATTATTTAAAATAACTGTTTGTTTAGTTTTTTATGTTATGCTGCAGATAATATGACTGATTATATGTGGTTATATATCTGAAGTAGCTTTGGCGAATAATCCCTGACAACAGAGCCAAATAAAACTCACAATAAATATGACATTGTCCATCACATTAAATCTGGAATTAAATAACTGAAACAGTCTCAATATCACATGATGAGCTTTCCATGCAAATCTATACTTTTCCCAAATATATGAACCTGCAGATCAATGGCAAATTTGTCTGTGAGGAATACATCCAAGATGCTGTGAGGAGTAATTTACAAACTGTATTTAATTGTGTTGCAGCTGACTTCATTTTAATCGTTTTAGAAAGAATACAAAGCCATTGCATGTTTTTGTTCTGGGAAAAACATTAAAATATGCCTGAGCAGATACTTGTTTAGTTCCAATTGCAATGGACCGGATTATATAATCATGAGAAAACATGTGGTCTGAAATACCAGCACATGTTTGATCAGGACAAATGAGAAAAAATATTTAGGCCTACCATTCATCCATCAAAAGCATATTTCTTCACACATGTCTACTGTTGACCAGACAGCACGTTCTCTTTTTTTGCTGCCATTTTATTCAAAGGATTGTGGAGCAACCTTGGTGCCTGATGTATGAGGAAAAACACCATTGTAATCTGTATACCTTTCTGTGCGTCTTAAGATGTAAAGGCTAAATTGCTTCCAGACATCTCATGAAGGCTGTTCCCGCCCTCACAAAAGTCTCATTTTTGGCCTTGAGCAATGGCAACTTCATTTTTCATTCACACCTCTGACCTCATCTCTAAGTATTACTGTATAGAGAGGCGTAGACAGTCAGTCTGACGTCATGAAATACCACAGTAAGTACAAAGGATTCCTTTAATTCCCATGCTGTCCATTCTCATAGGCTGATTGAGGGATTATTTAACACATATCATGTATAAAGATGGATGGACGGACAGACAGCTGTCTAATAATTCATATAAGACTTGCCCTTGTGTGCTTAAACTAAGTTTTAATTTGTGTCAGTGACTCTGACTCTATAAATAAAGGCTCTTATCCTTTCTTATTATGTTGTGTAAATATTATCATCAGTCTTTCAGTAAGTTACATGCCTGTAAAAACATGTTTCATGTAAGCATAAGAACTGTTATAGCTGTAGCACCACAGTATACTGTAACTGGGGGAAATGTATGTAACAAGGGTTATAAAATCCTGACATACATCCATGCACAGACAGTGGTGAGACGCAGAAGAGAGTCACAAAATATCAGGTGACCTGAAATTAGAAGTGCAAGGTAGTTTGCATTTAAAAAACTTTATTACAACACCTTTGTAAATGACATTTAAATGAGCAGAAATCACTCAACAATCACACTGTTAATCAAAAACATCTATTAGAAATTCATTGAAGTCATATCATTTTACTGTTGTGTATATGTTTTAAATCGTGGTGCAACTTTTCATACAAACTATAGTGGTGAAATATAAGGCAGTACATTTACTCAAGTGTTGTACTTTTTACTCTTCTTCTCCACAAAAATCCTACTTAAAGAAAATATTTTACCTCGCCCGGCTCTGCATTTATTTGACAGATATTATTACTTCCTACTTTACAGATTAAAATAAACATAAAAACACAAAACATGTGATGCTATACATAAAATGCATATAAAATCATTAAAACTAGATCAATAACTAGGTCCAATAATATGACACTTCATTCTGTAAAACTCACTGGTGCCGATTTTCTGCCATAAGCACTTTGACTTTTGATTCTTTAATTCTAATAATTCTATTATATACATTTTTTTTGCATTTTAAATGTTGCAATGGTTAGAATGGAATATTGAAATATACATGATTGGATTGAAGATGACGGATTTGAAGGAAAAACAAGTACCAAGATACACAAGTTTGTTTTAAGGCTGAGTCCCAGCGGTCTGTCAACAATCAAAGTATCACTAAAGAGAACGTTTTAGATTTGGGCACACTGGTCATTCTTGGCAACAGTCATTTTCTTATCTTCATTATATTGTTTAAATAAAAACACAGACATTTACATGGTTGTTAATCTGCTCACATCAGTCATTATAAATGTTTTAGTGCCACTGTGCGCAGTAATGCTGCTGCATTCACTCACTGCTGTGCCCAGGCAAGATAAGGAGTGAAGGCTATTCAAAAAATGTAAGTATTTTCTCACAAGCCCCACCGGATTTCTTGGAGATCTTTTCACAGCAAGCATGTCTGTAATAAAGCCAAAGATAATAAGAGAAGGGAGAGGGACGCCGCAAAGACAGCCAGTTAGATAATTTAGCTTGGAGATATTCAATTTGCAGAAGATCCACCCAGGACATACTGTGTACGAGAGGCTGGAGTAAGGGATTTAGCTATGTGGGTTCAAAAGAGTTAAGCAAAGACCATTTTTTAATATTTCGAAATCCCCGATGAATGGCATCCATGGTTTTCTGGTGCATTAGTGAAGGATTCATATCAGCTGTTTTTACAGCTGTTATTCTCGGAGGCCTGGTTTAGAGAAACTCATTGTATCCAAAAGTGAAATCTGAGTGTATTGTAAGGGATTTAGGGGAAACACCAAACCAGCACCATCATGGTCTTGTACCATAGGAATGAAGAGCGAGCATCAAGAAGATATATAGAGCAGCTGTTCGATGGCAGGCTTTACAAAGTGCTGCGTTAAAGGCAGGAGTCGCACAGCCAAGAAACACATAATAACAATAAGGAATAATACTGGATACATAGCAGTGAAATCAAGTCTATTGCTTTAATTTAAAGACAATAAGACATTTGATTTCTTATCTGCCGTCATAACTATGTTTGTTATTCCAACAGGCGTTCATCTTCACTCAAGGTCAAAGGTCAGTGGGACCCAAGACCTGAAATTTATTTTACATTTAAAAGATGAACATTTATTCTTGACACTTACTAGCTTTCTCTGGGGTATTGATGGAATATTAAGGTGTTAATGGTAAGTGATAATATCATTAAGTATGTTTTCGTTAGTGTTGTGTTTTTGTTACCTTAAAATTAGTCATTTGTACCTACATATGGATCGGCCGCCATGTTTCTACTCTAGTCCAGAACAGGACAAACCAAACATGGGCTCTAGTTAAGGCCATTTGTGTTTTGTTTTTCCATAGTTTTTCATACATGCCTGGCACACAGGAGAAGTTTTAGTTGGTTGCAATCTATAATCTCAGCACTAGATGGCACCAGATCCTACACACTGCTCTTTTTCTAAATACTGACCTGAAAATACCGGATCTACCATGTCACTGCTGAATTCTGCAAATTAGAACTATAATAGTTCTATAATATGTAACCGTTCACTCAACAGATCCCACAATATACATACACGCAAACTGGAGTTCTTTGTGAAAAGCTGAGCTCACTTCTTCCACTAATAAAATGTGCCCTTTGTGAACGTATTCTATGTCCAACTAAGTTCATTAAAAATACAGATCAAACCATTCAGATTTACACTGACGTTATAGGAAGGGTACTGTACGGTTTTCCAAAGGGCACAATATATTTATATTGATGTTCATGGCTACTGGCCCTTTTAATTAAATATACAATCAAATAAAACATGAAGTCAGTCCAACATAACAGATTGTTGGATGCTGGGTAATCTCGCAAAAACCATGCGTTGTGGTTAAAAAGTAAATGTTCCGACTGTTAATGAACCACCTTGATAATTATCTAAACTGAAAGAGCAACGTTTAAGTGGACACAATCATACTTTGAATTCCCAGACATATTCACATTTTGCCTTTTGTTATTCAAAAATGTTTCACGGAGAAAACCCTCACTCGTGATTCATCATGCCTTTGAACTTAAAACAAAGCCCTCCATAGTTTCTGAATTCCACTGGTGGTAAGTAGTCTTTCTCCTAAAGCCAAGTAGGCTTTTGCAATATGGTCCCCGTTAGCTTCATAGTGACTCTGTCAAAAAATAAATAAATTTAAACTGAACTGAATTCCTCCATGGTTGCAACTCAGTAACCTCTCCTTTATCCGGCTCCTAAAGCTCTTCTTCTTGAAAAGCCTCACAGCACACAAAAACACACAGCTGATCCATAACTAACAGCATATCAGTATTAGAGAGTATAAGAACCAAATCTTCCCCACAAGAATCAGCATCTCATGTTAACTTTGCGAGTTATTGTATGAACTATCTGGCCGCACTGCAAAGGTCACACCCATGCCCTGGAGGCAAATTTGTGAAGCAATGATAGCTGAAGGGTTGAGCGTGGTGTAAAGTGTATTATACAATGTAAGTTTAACTGGACAGCAGTGATGCACTAAAGTAGCTGTTGGTGGGCTGTGGATTGAATAGTAGTGCCCCCACCTGGTCAACCGGTGTAATAGAAAATTGTATTTTTGTTTTCACTTTAATAATCATAAAGGACCTTGAAGTTTGCAAACCAATGATGACTTAATTCTCGGATACGATCGCCTGCAGACCTAACAGTGTGTATGCGTTCCTCTGATTGGGAACACATCCACTACAAGAGACAATGGGCCTCTTGTCATCACACATATTTCAATATGTCATAGCAGGGAAAGCACAGGTGTTATTAATAACCTTAATAATGGTCACACTCGTCTGTTGTATCTCCAGGCCTCGGTATTGTGCTGGCACGGCTTCATGAATACAACAGAACCATCATTATTTATATCAGTTACACGTGTGTTTTCCCTACTGTGACAAGTTAAAACACCTGTAAAAAAATAAAATAAAAAGAGCCAAAAGGCAACTTGGTTTCTTCCTTGCCAGTGCAATGAAAGAGGTCTGATTTATCTTCAAACTGAGAAATTCTGAAAGATTTGGAAAAATATATGTCAATGATCAATCCAGGTTTCTGGTACCGCACAAAACATAACTAGGATACTCCAAAAACGTGATCATAACCAGACTATAGTGTGCATGACACCGCTTTTTCTATGATAACAAGTCCATGTCTGCTGTGAATAAGATACATTAAGTACACACTCCTCTGGCAAAACTTTGTTTCTTTGTTCTCTTTGTTTGTTTCCCTGTTTGTTTCTAAATCTGTATAATTTAATTAGATATTTTACACACACATATACACGATATTGCAACATTGAATATCAGGAAAATGTATAACTAAAAGTACTCAATGCAGGAAAAAAAATCCCCTGTGACAGTTATAGCCTGCTATTATTTCATTTCAGGTTTCACTGTTGTAGTTGGCTGATATTATTATATTATATTATATTGTATTGTAGTATATTATATTATATTATATTATATTATATTATATTATATTATTTCTTCTTGAAAAATGTTGTTATAAATTCAACGACCCAACAGTACAGCAGCTCACTGCTGCAAAATGCTTAAAAGCAGGGGTCAAATTTCATGTTACCATTTTAATAATGTTTAACTATATAAAAGTACAAGTACTTTGGATACTTTGTGTAGTGGTGACAGCACTTAGCACTATTTAATATTGTTTTACAAACCAAACAATCAATTGATTAATGGAGAAAATTATCAAAAGATTAATCCATAATGAAAATAATCATTAGTTGCTACACATCAGCCAACTACAACAGTGAAACCTGTTTTTACATTACTGTGAGTAATTATGAAATAATAGCAGGCTATAATAGTCACAGGGGATTTGTTTTCCCTGCATTGAGTACTTTTAGTTATACATTTTCCTGATTATACTTATCTTTACTTTTACTTTTTTAGGTAAAGGCTCTTTGAGCCATTAGTAATGCTGCCTTCTCGTGGTATCGGAATTGTGGTAAATACGAGTCGCACATGAACGCCCCATCAAGTCGTAATTACGAATGTGAAACTCATTTTAATCTGTAATCTATGTACCCTTCACTTGATGTACAATGCTATTTATCGTTGTATCCATAACATATGGTGTGCAGTTATTACATTAGCTGACGTTACCCTGGCCACAGGGTACACAACAAAGCACATGAACATGACATTCACGTAAATCCGATTTAACGATGGGAAGTAGGATTTTCCTACTAGTACGTGAAGGCAGCATAAAACTGTGACCTGTTCCATCAGACAGGAGGGCGGTGGTGCTACGTCGCCATCTGGTGGTCAGACGTGGTAACTGCGTTTGCGCCTGAGAAGAAGAAGAACAGTTGAAGATGGCGACGGGAGTCCTTCACAGAGTCAGCGGTGGGCTGGGTCGGGCTAAAAGCGGGGCCCAGGCGGCCGGGCAGCTCGTCGTGTGGAACAGGTTGGGGCGGTCTTCGGCGTAGGTGTTCATTAATCATCTCCGCGGTTTTCGCAGTCCGCTGTTTAATCGTTTGATCCGCAGGTTTCCGCCGCGGTGGCGACAGTGAGCTCGGGCAAGCTAGCCCGTTGACAGCTAGCCAGTCCTCCTCGGTGGCCTTCAGCTCAACTCGCAGGAAAGCTCGCACCTCTAAAGTAGTTTACTCCGGGACGTTTTACACCAAAGCTGCGCGTGTGTGCCGGTGAAGGCGAAACAATACAAGTTTCTGTCATCTTTTGCTACTGAGCATCTCAAACGCTCAAGGTCAATTAGGTAGCTCGTTGTAAAAGAAAACAAACTGCGAGGCAGCGTTACCTGCTATGTCTTCAAAGCAGTGTGTCATTCTGATGGATGCAGTAACGTTAAGGCAGTTGGTGGCGGAGGAAGTATTTAGATCTCTTACTTGAGGAAAAGACACCAGTAGAAATACTATGGCACGAGTAAAATACATCTGCAAATATAGATGGATAAAAAAGTCTTAAAACATAATAAATGCATGCTGCTGAATCTGCAAATTAACCAGTTACTAAAGGTATAGTGCAGTAAAAAAGTCCAATAGTTGCCTATTTGAATAATAATGTGTCAGACAATCAAAATACCTCAACAAGTACATGAGTGAATGTGTTTAGTTACTTGCCACCACTGATTGTTAAATACTGTTTACGAAAACAGCAGTAAACCTGTAATTATAGTTATTATATTATCTATACTACTATCAATGAAGCATGCCGGCTCATATGATAATAGTATGGCTAACCATCTAATCAGACATCAAGATTGGATATCAGGAAAGCGGGTTTTACTGTAGATTATTTCTGGTTGTAAAGTAATTTCTCATCCATCCAGTCGTTGCTCATGGTGACGTGTGTGTGTTTGCAGGGGATTTGCAACGTCGAGCAGCCGAAGCGGACAGGACAGCTGGTTCAAGTCGCTGTTTGTGAGGAAAGTGGATCCCAGGAAAGACGCACACGCCAATCTGCTGACCAAAAATGAGGAAAGTAACCTGTACAAAATTCAGTGTAAGTTCACGTCACGGTATTTGTACTCTCCTGAGGACAATTTCTCCGGAGGTAATGATGATTCTTAAGTGTGTGACCTTCTTTTTCAGTCCATAATGTCAAGCCAGAGTGCCTGGACGCATACAACCAACTCTGGTGAGTGTCATTTCATATTATATGTCTTGGGCCGCATGCTGCTATTAACGTGTACTTAAGCATGCTGCAGTAGTAGTATGAGACCGGGAAGACCCAGTACACTGTTGTAAAAATACTTCTGAGCAGTCTATTCCTGTGAGGTGATTGACAAGCCAGCATGACTTCAGTCCTTCACAGACCAACCTCGCTCATACCTTAGATGACTGGAGTTTGTCTACTTCTATTTGGGGAATAATGTTAGATTTGCAACATTAGACAGAATCATAACATTATTGTTAGTTTAATTTTGTGGTTTTAAAAGTGGACTCATCAGGAGACTTTGACCAGGGTTTAAATCAAAGTGTCCACTGCACCTGTTGTTGAACTAGATCTCAGTGTTCGGCTGGTGTTTTTCATTCATCACAGTGAGGAGGTTTTGCCCTCCATCCATGCTGATAAGTACTACCCCTGTGAGCTGGTGGGCACCTGGAATACCTGGTACGGAGAACAAGACCAGGCTGGTAGGATTACTAATATCAAGACATCTGCAGTGTGACAGGTCTGTCAGTTTCAGCAGGGATGTTATGCTGCGTACCCACACTCACCTAGTAGTGCTAAACGGTCGACTCTGACACAGAATGGGCCTCACAAGATCAGGGTTTGAAACTGGGTTTTTGAGCCACCCCGACCATGAAATGCCAATTTGTATTAAATTTGGTAAGAAATGGCAACATAGTAGTTTAATACAATAACACTTATAACATTCATTGATGCGTTTCAACAAAGTACAGTTATATAATTTAGCTTATAGCGTTAAAAACATGTTGAAGTGTGCATTTGCTCTTTAATATAGCAGAAAACAAGGATTTCCGGTGTAATGGAGTAATATCTACCTGAGCAGAGAATGAGCTGGCTCTCCCTCTGAGCTTCTCCTTGCTTTGTTGACATAGCTGAGGGCCGTGCATACTGCATGTTCATGCATGTGAGCGTGCCCCACTCTGCCAGCACCTTTGACGTAAATTTGTACTGTTAACGCAGTTAACCACCAGCTCAGTGGTGGCGAGAGACAAAGGAAACACTCCCTTTATTTTATCTTTCACTGTTGAGTCACATTTCCATGAAAAAAAACACAGTCTCATTGCGTAGCATTAACATAACATTATAACAAGAATTATGGCCAAAAGGGTATAGTGTTGGATGAATGTTCTTCTTCAAACATTTGTTTTATGATCCTGCTTTGAATCAACTGCATTTCTGTAGTTTTTCATCATGTTTGTTTTCCTTTCTCTAGTTCATCTGTGGCGTTACAGAGGTGGATACCCGGCTCTAACGGAGGTGATGCACAAGCTCAAGGAGAACAAGGTAAAGACCCTCGTCTTGCTTGGGTCTCCCCTGTTTAGTGCTTCGGTCGTGTGGTAATGACAGAGTATAACCATTGATTGGTGTCCGTCCCATTTGCAGGAGTTCACAGCTTACAGGAAGGAGCGGGGTAAGATGCTGATGTCCCGCAAGAACCAGCTGCTGCTGGAGTTCAGCTTCTGGAACGAGCCTGTTCCTCGAGAGGGCCCCAACATCTACGAGCTCAGGTCCTACCAGCTCAGGGTGAGTAGCAGGCCAAAGAGCATGTCTCGTCAATAGTAGGGCTATAAATGTATGCCACACCTGATGACTGACCAAGGACGGACAAACGGAAACAGCACTTCCATGCAAACATTTATAAACCAGCTTATAGTGAGTTCAGAGTCAAAACAGTTGCTTAAAAGGGCTTTACACCCCTCGGGCCGAGCAGCAGAGAAGAGATTCCTTCTTGTCAGAAAGAAGCCTCGTGTGGGTTGGTTTGTAAAACACATCCTCAGCCCAGAGCCAACTTTTTCATTATGATATAAATGACGAAAACGTAGGATGTTTTGTATACTATTGTTCACAGAGAAAGTCACTGATCACTCACTTTTTGCCTGATCGCCACTAAGGAGTTTCTCCCATACAAATAAAGTCTTACTGTATATGCTTGACTTGAGAAGCTCCTCAGAGGCTGAGACGCATGCTGGGCTTCTGTGACCTCTAAGCAGTGACCCTGTGTCTCACACGTTCAGGAGCAGGGTGCTGCTCTAACAGTTTGTGTTCTTTCCACCACAAAAACAATTTGTGTCTTCATGAAGCCATCATGCCCTCAAATTAAATTGTTCTCACAGGAAAACCTGTTCCTAGATCTGCATTCCATTAGATGCGAATGCAACATATTGTCCCACAAAATGGAAGGAGATCATCTTCGAAGCGTCAGGGCGTTGGTTGTTTGAAGCACCAGAGAATGATTGAAGAAGCCTTCGGGTGTAGTTGTTATTGCAGCTTATCTTCACAATGATAAAATACGTGTGTTACATCCTTACCATGTGTTTGCGTTAATGTTCTTACTCCTGAAAGAAGAAGATGGTGTGATATGAATCTGTAGTTTGGAGAGCTAATTTATTCCAATAAAGAGTATTGTGTGTGTGTTTTTGTGTCTTCCAGCCAGGAACCATGATTGAGTGGGGTAATTACTGGTAAGGCAGCCTGAATTCATTTTGATTCTCTGAACTGTAGTTACAGAACCAGTTGCTCTACATGAAACCTTCCTCACCACGCTGTCATTAATAAGAGCGATTCCACAGAGAGGCACTATTTTAAAGCTGAACTGTCATGCTCCAAAGCCAAGAATCAAAGACATGTGCAATAATATGCACACTGCACACATAATAGCTCAGCGTAATTATCCTTCTCTTGAGCTGAAGGAGCCAACAGGTCAACATTTATCATGTTGTGAAATGCGGTTTAGTGCAATTGATTTTAAATGATGATGTGAGTTTTCTGCACACGCTTTAGTTTTCCATCGTTTTTGTTTTTTCTCCCTCCGATTGCCTTTAAGTGGATTTCTGTGTTGGTCTTTGCTCTTGTCTTGTTTTGCATGATGTCAGCTATAACCGATAACTCCAGTGTCACTGACATGTTATCATGCTGTCCACGTTTTTTGTTTCTTTTTCTACCTATTTGTCTTAATTCCTTGTCATGACTTAAAACACTTGAATATCATCCAGGCTTTCCTGCTTTGAGCCTTAACGTTGACGTTCTCCCTTTTCAAACAGACACTATTTAAATAAGCACCTTTGATGAAAAGATCACGTTAGGACAGTGCACATTTATTCTTGGTTTGCTTTAATGCTTATTTTACTCAGCCCATATTTGAACAAACCTCTATGACACCCAGATTATGCCAGCGAAGCAATTTCAGGCAATTTCACTATAATTTGAGTCGTTGAAGGCTTAACCTTCTTCTGCAAGCTGCAACAACATGAAGAACTGAAGCTTTATATTTTTGTATCCAGACAGTGATGATGATTTGAATATGTACTTGTTTGCTTTGGGGGAAAACATTAAATATTCCACCCATTTCACAGCGTTGTTCATAAAGATGTAGACAGCAAGTAATGGCATCACATCTTACGGTTGGATGGGACGTTGCAAAGGATAATCGAAGCTACGGATGTTTACGTTTTCTAAATCCAGTCCAGAACCGATTCAAAGACCATGTTGAAATTCTCATTTAGAGTACTTGATGAAGCCTCATGGATTTGTTTAACTGAAGCTGTTCTCGTCTGCAGGGCCAGAGCCATCGGATACCGCCAGCACAACAGGGAAGCCGTGGGAGGGTTTTTCTCACAGATCGGCGACCTCTACATGGTTCATCACCTCTGGGGTATGGTCACATACTTACAGTGTCGCCGCGTAGATAATCAAGCAATTCCTGAAATAATTAGGTGTCATGCAGGAAATTAATCACCCGTTTAAAAAAAAGACCATTTTAGTAATTTATGTAGCAAAACTAGATTTTCTCTCATCTATTGTTTGGCCAAGAAATACCATATAAATTTGTCTCCTTGGTCATTTTACATTATTTTCTGAAGAACTACACCAAGTGATATTTTTAAGCAAACAATGGATCAAGTGACTTTGAGTAATTTTAACCGGCTCACTTGTGAAGAATCCACTTTGAATTATTATCCTACTTTGCAGTGAGCCGTGTTACATTGAGTGATTTGTTGGTTGCAGCTTACAAAGACCTTCAGTCCAGAGAAGACACAAGGAGTGGCGCCTGGCAGCAGGAAGGCTGGGACGAAGTGGTTTATTACACAGGTGAGCCTAAACTAAATACAAGAGTGGTGATGAAAACTCACAGCTGTGTGGCTCGACTCTTTATCTCACTTGTCTTGAGTAACAGCATATTGAATTTGAGAGCTTGCTGAACCTGATCAATATTAAACGGAGTTGAAACTATGAGGACACACTGAATCAGCTCTAAATCTTTCTGCTTTCTCCAGTTCCTCTCATTCAACATATGGACTCCAGGATCATGATCCCAACGAAGGCTTCCCCACTGAAGTAAAGCGAGATCCGAGCCGGAGTCGGAAGTGGCACCACTTTTTTTGAATGTTACATCCATCCAGAGCATCACCGTCATGTTTTCCACCTCCTGTCAGTGCTGCCAAACAACATCCGTTCTCTTTTCCTGTCCATGCTTTATTACTTCAAGATGTCATCAGGAAAGAGGAGGTAAAAACCATGCCGACCATGTATCAGCAATTAAAATAGTTAAACGCACTCACTGGCCTTGGCAATGCACAACTTCTTTCTCCATTCTTTTCTTAGCTCTGGAGTAAATTTGGCCAATTAAAACCTCCTGATGGTTGTTAATGTCCAACGTCTGGTGCCACATTATATCTGGTCCAAGAAGAGAGCTCATCTCTACAGTTAAGAACCAACCAAAGTTACTTGAACAGACGAGCAGCTGTGTCGTGTGCGAGGTCAGATAGGAACAATAGTACTGAGGAAGTAGCTATTTATTTATTTAATGTAAATTTGGAATATGTACGTTTTAAGGGTGCTGACGAATGGCACTCGCCATGAGAAAACGCCTCTGTGCATTCAGGAAAATTGTGATGAAGACGATAAACAACGACACGGTGTAAAATGTAAACCTCATCATTCTGTATTGGATAGAGGTCTACTATAAATCAAACTCCCCTTTCAGTTGTTCCTAAGTTCCCTGTCATGTCGATGTTGCAGTTTCATGGTGATGTGTTTGTAACTTCTTTTTTTCTTGTGAAAACAGCATGTCTGGGTTTTTTTTCCATCCAACATGTTTAAATGGGGCATAATTATCAGCGGGCAGCGCTGCTGCGGCTGCTTGTGATGTCCGTTTTTATTGTTAAAGGAAGCATGTTTATCTTGTCGTTCATGGGGAACAGTTTGGAGGGACGGACAAAAGCTCCAACACAGATTAAAGCAGTTCAAACAACATCTTTTGACAGCATGTTGCTATGTTTAATACTAATGTTCATTACAGGACGTACAAACCCATTGAAGCGTCTGTTACAGCTCCCGGTACCCATACAGAAATAAAACATTTCTATTGCTCTTTGCATAATAATATGCACCAGTTGTATGAGCTTACCTAAAGGCTTTGACACAGAATGTGCAAAAAACACACAAACAATCCTAACCTCCACATAACGCAGTGTTATTCTTTTAGTATTTTCTAGTATAGAAACCAGTAGGACAACATCCCCGTGAAGGTAAAATTTGTCTCACATTTTCATTCATTATAAAAAAATCTATTGATGTAGAAGGAAAAACGTACAGGTGATCAAACCATCAGAGGTACACCCTTAGGTGTAATATATAAAATGTTAAAAAAAATTAGTAACTACTATTTGAGCTTCTTTATATCATTTCCAGTTCTTTTAGCAGCTCCCCAAAACTTGTCACGTACCACAAAGACCTCTCCTTAACCTGCTGCCGGATGACATTCCCACCAAATCCAATGAAAGCATTCTGAGGACGAAGGAGACGACACTGTAATCACTCTGTAGCTCTGAGAGAGAGAGAGCGAGCGAGGGGAGACACAATGTGTACACTTACAGCAGGAGGGCATGCCTCTAGATCAGTGGCTCCGTCTCCGATCATCACCACAGTCTTGAAGCCGTACTGTTCCTTCAGCATACTGATTACTTTTCCTTTCCCGCCACTCTCAGCTGTGGGTTGGCTCTCATCAAAACCAGCATACTCTCCTGGAGGACACACATGATTTAGTTTAGAAACAGAGTGATTGATTCGGATAAGAAATCCTTTAAGGCGGACACCCTCATGACGAAAAGTCACGCCGAACTGTTACCATTGAAGTAGAACTTGAGCCGGTTGGCGTAAACGTGATGCAGAGGAATGTTTAGCTGAGTGGCCACGTGTTCAACGATGCAGCGGAAACCACCGGAGATGAGGAATACCTTTATGTTGCGCTGGTGCAGACGGTCCACAAGCTCCCTGGATGAAAACAAATTAACATTTACAAAATGAGCCCTTGTGAACATGCACACAGAAGCAGGACAGGCATGACATGCTAAATACATGCATAGCATTAATGCTGGCTCTCTCATATTTCCTAATATAGAAGATACATTTAAACTAAACTGTAAATATTTACATGCAGCCCATCCAGGCTAGATGTCCTGTTCATATATTCTGAACTTACATGGCCACAACAATCAAAAAGCACGGTGGCCTTACAGACAGTTGTCTACCATAACCGGTGGATTAAAGGTGATACATGTACATGATAATGTTGTGTGGTGCTGAAGGCTGAGTGGCATCTCTGAACTTACCTGATGCCGGGAGTCAGCTGAGGTGGATGGTCTGTTATCAGCTTGTTCACTTGTTCTCTGGAGCAGCGGATGATAGAAAGGCGCTCAGTCAGGGCGGTTTTAAACGTCATTGAGCCCCCCATAGCTTTGCGGGTCCTGGAATGTGGAAAACAGCAAAAATATTTTTTTGGGGGGGTTGGGGGGTGGGCGGTTTGTGTGTACTTTTCATTGGGTGGCAATGTGACGCTGGCAACATTAACACACATACATTTCAGTGACTGCATCCCCCACACCACAAAATTTGGCAAGTTCATCTATGCCCTCTTCTTTGATGACTGTGCTGTCCACGTCGAAGCAGACCGCCTCGGCCCTCCTAAAGGTCTCCTTTGTCTGGGAAAGACTTGCCATCATGCTGGGAAAAGAAAAAGTACACAGTGTGAGAAGAAGAAAAAAAACAGCAGCAGCATTTCAAACGGATCTCTGGCATAGAATACCAGGATGTATATTGAGGGCGAATCATAAAAAGGTCCCCCGGGTTGAATTTGTTAAACGTGAGGTCCGATTTTCCCATCATCCTCCGCAGCAGCTGCATGATTTAATAAATGAAGCTAAGCCCTACATGCGGTGGATGTCTTCTATCCAACGAAGCAGCAAATCGACTGAAATACCTACTGGCACACGTTTCTGCACCGGCGAGTCTCAAATACAAACACGTGATGGCCCGCGATGAAAACGCGTTACATAAACCCGTCTAACCAGCCTAAACAAACCATAGAGGCCGTTCAATGGACATCCTCTGCGAGGATTGCGTCACCCCCAGAATCACAGCACAGGACCTGTTGCCGTCGAACCCCCCCCCCCCCCCCAAAAGCAAACGCGAAGACGATGAAAGTCGATCAAACGACCATTCGGTAGCTGAAGGTAGCGCGTCACTGCTGCATTAAACGTAGCTTTACGTTACGTGTAACCGTTAGTCGCGCGCAGAGAGGATGTACAGTTACCTGTCGGCTGCAGTCTCCGCTTCGCTTAGTCTGATTGGTTCGTGCACACGCGCGTGCACCTCCCGTTGATCGTCAACTACGCTAAAGTTGCAACGCCACGCAAAACGTCTGTCCGCTTTAAAAGCGTGTGTTGTGGTACTTACGAGTGAGAGCAGCGTCGGTAAGGCACTAACAGCAGCTTCACCATCGAGCTTCGCCGACGAGGAAGAGGGCCGAGTGCCGGACCAATAAGAGGGAAGCCGGTGAAGCACCGCCCACCTACTGGTTGGCTAGGTTCCATGACGACAGCAACGGCCAGCTCGTCTAAAGGGTTATTTTTCACATGTTAAAGGGGGCGGGCGCAGGGGCCTTCCCAGTCTGGAAATCTTACTTTAATGCTGAGCCAAAGAGCCATCACTTGGTTTAAAAGTACTAGAAACTGTATTACAATTAAAAGATAATGAGACCGTCAGCTAGCTAACTCCTATGTAACAACATAAAGAGTGATCTGGTATTCAGAGCAGCAGAAATGAGGACTGGTGATGTCTGCGACTACCGTTTACTAAAGATATGTGCAGACGGGACTCGTCAGTGAAGTTTCAGCCATGTTCTCTGTGTTGTTCGCTATCGCGATGATTGTGAGACGGCGCTTTTTGAAAACAACATCAAGCCATGCGTGTGTCGTATTATAAATAAATAAAATGATTTAGACCAGAGAGGTAAATATTCAATCTACCCACATTTTCCCATGTGACCCCCCCCCCCTCCTCCGTGACCTCCACTGGCTCCCTGTTGCAGCACACATCCAATTCAAGACGATGACACTGGCCTTCAGGGCCATCAATGGAACGACACCCATCTACCTTCAAACACTGGTCAAACCTCATGCCCCAAAGCGAGCACTTCGCTCCTCCACTTCAGCTGGCCGGCTGGTACCACCATCGCTGAAATCAAACAAATGTCGCTCAGCAAAGTCCAGACTCTTCTCTGTTCTGGTCCTCAGTTGTGGAACGAACTGCTCGTTTAATTCCAGTAGGTGGCGGTAATGCAACATTTTTGATGCCGACCGCAAAAAAAACCACAGAAGAAGAAGATAAGCGGAAAACGAGGAAGAGTCGTGCTGCTGACTGAACGCTGCTAGTACTCCACATGGCAATCAGCGGTCAGCAGCACGTTGACGCACATTTTCTACACAAAATGTCGCTTTCTTCCATCCAGGGTCGCTGTGAGACGGAACCGGAGTTTAAATGGAACAATACGAGCCATCAGCCCGCACAGGTAATTTTAGCTAGTTCCGATTAGCGGTTTTGGATTTGGACGTCGAAAGCATGCGGTGAACACATGGTGATACTAACTACAACCTAGTTCCTAACCCTAACCCTACCTATAGGGAACCATGTTAAAGTAATCTACACATTTCCTTGTAACACCACGATACTAATGCACTCATTAGCATATAATGTGACATTATAGAAGGGCAGCAGCATAGGACATTCAGAGAAAAGTCATGTATACTCCATGTGACTCATACTAAGGGCGATATTAACATGTCAACCTTATTGTGTGATCACCGTACAGGATATATTGGAGACGATGGCCGGACCTGACTCATTACGGTGGAGCTAGCAGGCTGAAACGCACCACGTGGTGGAGGTGAGGGGGAGCAGAGGTTTCTCATTAAACTGGAAGTCACAAATTAACATTTCGATATGTTGTAGTAGTAAAATAAGATGTATTCAGTAACATTAATGATGGCCACGTTCCACTTAGGGGAGGCCCTGTTACTGTACAGGCTGGCAAGCACATAGTGGAACTGAGCCATGTAATGGAGCTGGATATGTACCCTGTCAGGGCCTCAGTCAGTGAATCATGTGTTAAAGATCCAAATGTTCATCACAGGTATGGAAACATGTCTCACCATGGAGCACTCATCAGCCCAGTTCCCCTCTCATCACCGGACCAGTCAGAAAGGCCTCATCTCTGCTGGCCTGTATTTTACGGTGGCTGTGTCTGCAGATGGGATAGTTGATCCTTATGTGGCTAAGAGCAGCAACAGGGAGAGGTAAGACCTTATGTAATACATATTTGAATGCATGGACGAATTCTGTTTTACTCATGTAATAGTAAATGCAGTCAGACACCATGCTAAATGATTGTTTTCACACGCTGACGCAACAACAAGATTAGAGTGCTGACTACGTGCCTCTTTCTTACGTCAGAGTGAATACAGACATGTGGTTATTGAAATGTGAATCTAATTATTTTTCATGTAGTACATTTAGATCATAAAATAATCAATTGTTTTTCCACACAATCTTACAATTTCTTCTCGGCTCAGTAACATGTCAGTAACAAATTAAACTTATAGCCTTTATTATACTTGCCCCCAGGTTCCATCAAACTGTAATGGAGACCAGCATAACGTACACACGTTCACGCCGCTGATGGCCAAGAAAAACATGGCTGCTACAACTGACCTCCAGACTGTGACGAAAGGCCTGAGGACGGTATGTTTGCACACGATGTTAGGCCACATAATTGGTATTTTATCACTGAAAGTCAACACTTGAGGCATGGACGAATTCTGTTCCAGCTGGTCTGTGGTGGAAACAGTCAGACACCATGCAAGAGCATCGTCTCATTTCTGCCAAATGATTGGTTGAGTGCTTCCCTCGGCCTCATCCAACTGTGCAGGAACGAGTACAATAATGTGCTATGAAATAGAAGGTGCCGCTCTCCCACCGTTCCAGTTGTTTTTTTTACTGATCTTTATCTCATAAATCCTGCAGCGTCACCAGTTGGTGCTTCTGAAGCAGGAAGGTGAGGAAATATATTCAACTCCTTCTATCAAGGTAAGAACATGACCAATGAAAAGCCCAAATAACTTGTAACACAGGCAGTGATCTAAACTCTAAATGTTTTTGTTGCTTTACTCCCCACAGCTCCACAAGGGAAAGCAGTGCTAAAGGCTAGCACCATCTGCCCTTGGAACTTGTAAAATACACCTCATTCATCTGATGTAATAAACTTGTTACTGTTCAAAAGGTCTTGTGTATTATTTTTTCCACACATGAATTAAAGATGTTCGAAGACACCAAAAAATACAACCTAGATATCAAAAGAGCATCACAAAAAGTTGTGTGAAAGTTCTGATAAGACTGGATTTTAAATTAAAGTCACATTTTAATAAATAAATCCATAGCATACATTTTAAAGTGCTCTACGACTAAAACATCCCTTGAAGCTGTTTTGAGTAAAATAAAGTAGATCCGTTCATCCTGGAGCAAATAGCCACACAGTATACCAATGTAGAAGTCTGTGCCGTTTCAAGTATGCAGGTTCACAAGTGATTTTAGAAACGTGATCATTTAAAACTCAAACCCACACTTGTCTGTCTGAGATCTGGATCTGTTGCATAGTGTTAAAGAAACAATCTGTCTCTGATGACATAACAGGGCAGCTGCAAACTCCATTCGCTTGAAACATGCATCAGAATATAAGTACATTTCCAAAGGATACATAGTTGAATGGGTTGATTTGACATTAAATAATTTCAATAAATCTCTGCTTCACTAGTAAATCTGTTAATCTACATTTAGAACAGAAAGCCAGTGTTTAACTGGCATTGTTGCAGATGATTAGTTTCCTAAACTTGTCAATTCTTTAGGAAAATCAATCCCACTGCGATAAACAGGCTCTCCACGTTGTAGTCTGGTGTGTTTTACCAGTCCATTTCCTCTTTAAGCGACGGCGGGTACAAAAAGCCAAGCTGTGTAGTCGAGCATCTCCAGCACATCCGTCCTGAGGAACGAGCACTCGTTACCAGATTTGTTGAATGGGCTCGTCGGGCACCATCGCCAGCAGGATGGCCTTGGGAGTGTTCTCGAAAAGTGCCGCCCTGTTCTGAGCCTGGCCCTTCTTCACCCAGTGGCCGTAGATCTTGAACGCGCACGCGTCGACGAGCTTGCGGATGGGCTTGACGGCGTACGGGTCACTCTGGATCACCTCCTTGGTGACGGGCTTGGCGCGGCGGTAGTTGCAGTAGATTCGCATCGTGGCGAGGACAGTCATACAAATGACCTGAAGGAGAAGGTCCAGATACAAATGAATACAAACATTTATATTTTATACCACATGAAGAATTCTGTATGAACAGTAAATGAAACATGAAAAATCTTAAAACTAAACTGTAATGAGTCACAATAGATAATTAAGAATCATTAACATTTCTTTACATATATTTAAATCAAAGCTTCCAATCAGAATCAAAGTACAGGCATGGAGATTCAGAAACTGACCTCTTTAACACATTAGAAGGTGGGAAATAAATCTAAACATTTACATGTGTATGTGAACGTAACAGAGTTGGAGTGATCACTTTTTTCCGTCTCACCTTGAAGCGCCTGTATGGACTGAACTGTCGTACTTCATTCACCACATACTGAGAAAAGAAGGAGTGGTTGAGGACGTCTGTGGCTGTGTATCGCTGCTTCGGGTCCACCACCAGCATCCTAGAGATCTGAGGAAACCGCACACAGGCTTTTATTTCCATTCTTCTGTCATTAAAACCTTACCTTAGCTTCTTATTTTAACATCACTAATTATCAAAGGTGATATCAATACTTAGATATACTTAGTATTGTTAACAAGCAACAAAAAATAGAGCCTACCAAATCTTTGACGGTGTCGGAGCGGTCCTCCCACTCTGGAGACGAGAAGTCGTAGCTCCCAGTCAAAATCATACGCAGCATCATCATCTGTTTCCTGTGCCAAAATGGCGGCGAGCCGGCGAGCAGCGTGAACATGATGACCCCGGAACTCCATCTACAGGCGTAAACCAGCAGAAAATCAATAATATCCTGATCACAACCTGGAAAGTGTGCAAGGAAGTCATGAACATTTGGTAGAGATGATCATTTTAAATAATCATCCCTACATAAATAAAAGGAACATAAACATACATTGGCATTTATATATTATACTACGTTGCTTCTATTGTTTCCTTTAATACATCGGACATTCTAATGACTTTCTGCTGTGTTGTGTGATTTTTGTATCTACACACTCACATGTCCACAGCAGTGCCGTATCCTGCATGTCCCGGGTCCATAGAGCACTCGATGATTTCCGGGGCGAGGTAACCAGGCGTCCCACACACCTCTGCATTACAACACACGGCAAAGCTGTGAAACTCACATTTACCAAGCTTGAAAAGTTCAATTATGCATTGAATCCCCCTCTAGAACACTTCAACATGCAGGCAGGAGAGGAGGTGGGGATCAAACCCCCAACCTTGGCATTAAAGGACAATCCGCTCCGACCCTGAGCCACTTCTACCCAAACCAGGCATGCTAATATTTCAGTAGTAATATTAATAATATTAAGTCATATTTTCGCAGTACTAACTGCGGCGTTCCCTTTTGAAAACGACTCAAATGAAGGTTGCATCCTCTTCAACGTATTAATAACCGCCCTAATAAAATACTTATCATATTTAAGAAGTAGTTAAACTAGAAACTATCTTCACACAAAAAGATGATCGAATGTGTGTGAGCTATAAAATCCTAACTGCATCCATCATAACGGCGGTTTGCTTTTCTGTAATTCAATATCGACTCAAATAACTACGTTCCCGACCCATATATTAAAGTTACTTTCCTCATCTTCGAGTGGCATTAGACATTTGACCTGCCAGCTCATAAAGATGCTTTCTGGGTCTTATATGAAAGGTCAGTGCGCTCCGAGTGTCTGAGACTACAGCAAATAGATCCGAGTGTCCTGTTGCTTCTTAACCTTTGTACGAGCAGCATGTTGTGCAACCAGATTCCCCGCCGAGTGCCAGCAGCTGCTGTAACTGCAGCGTTGGTTGTAAACCCGGTAACGTTATCAGAGCAGGACATTTATATATCCTCAGTGTGAGCCATTTGGGTCACTTTTGGATCATTCACTTCTTCAAAATGTTGTTATAACGTTTGCCGGTTTGACCGCTTCCACCGCTTCCACCGACCTTTGAGCCTCTTTTCCGGCTCCAGTTGGAGAGCGAAACCAAAGTCGGTAAGCTTGATGTTCATCTCGTCATCTAAAAGGATGTTCTCAGGCTTCAGGTCCCGGTGGACGATGTTCTGGTTGTGGAGAAACTGGACCACATCCAGAAGAGCACGCATGATATTCCTAAAAACAACAACACACACACCTAAGCATTCAGATGATTCATTCCTTTTGATTTATTTAGTTCAATAGTGATAAAAGCATCTCTCTGACCTGGTTTCCTTCTCACTCAGAGTAACTTTCTCTGTGAGGTAGTCAAAAAGTTCACCCCTCTTCATCCTGACCGGGAAAGAAAATAAAACGCATGAACAGCCGCTTGCTTGAATTTCTGTTTAAAAGCTGTAGTGAAACTGGACGCTTACAGATCAAAAACCAGGAAGAAGAAGGCATTGGACACGTAGCAGTCTTTGAGCTGTACTGGAGAGGAGAGACACATTTGGTGAAGAAAGAGGACGCTGGAGGGCAAAGGTCACTTGAATGTCAATCTGCATTTATAGGGGGGGGGGCTCTTACTGATGTTCTCCTGTCCGTACACTTTCTTCAGGATGTCGATCTCCTTCACCGTCGCCTCCCTGATCTCTTCGATCTCCTGCGGGGTCGTCTTGTCCGAGGGGGTGATGTCGATGATCTTCACCGCGTACTCCTGAGACGTCCGCTTGTGGATGCAGCGACGCACCACGCTGCTCACTCCCCTGAAGAAGACGCTTGTTATTGTTTGTACAGCTGGACTCAAGGAAAGTGTGTGTGTGTGTGTGTGTGTGTGTGTGTGTGTGTGTGTGTGTGTGTGTGTGTGTGTGTGTGTGTGTGTGTGCTTGAGTCACAATGCTGTGTCTTCCCATGTATACTACTCCTATGGAAGGGGATCCTGATGTGATGTGAAGACTGTAACCTCCTCATTGTAATTTCTATGCATGAGGTCCTTTTCGAGGATACTGAAGGGGACTCTCCGTCTGCCGTTTGGCTGTGCCGAGAGCAGCTGAACACATTGTCCAAATCTGGTGACCCCGTGACCTTAACGTGAGAACGGGAGTGGAGTTACGTCATCTTAACGGGGCGCCGTCCAATCCAGGGGCAGCTCTCAACACTAATCCCTTTGTCCAAAACACGCTGGAATTCATGAATGCAGCGCCCTGCAGGGCTTTATGTAACAGTCAGACGGATGGTGAATGACAATGAGAAAGAAAGCTCTCTGGCACTGCTGGCATTTCTCAGGGACTTCTGGGAAACCATTCAGCTCACTTCTACACAACAACCATCAAATAAATAGTGTGTGTTGAGCTGTTTATATAAAGATTACATGCATTGTGGGCTGTTAGTGTGTATTTCCTGTTTGAGGCTGATTAAAGACAAACCTTCCCAGGATCTCCTTGGTCTCATACTTGTCGTAGAACTCCTGGGCCCCCACCCAGTCGGGGACCTCCTCCTCTTTGGTCATGACGGCTGTGATGCTGGTTCTTCACCAGAGCTGCACAGCTGCTCCCCTCTCACAGATCACAACAGCTCGCTGACAGAAACCGCTTGTGTTTTTTCAAGGACACAACACAGCCAGTGTGACAATGTTATTATCAGACAGCAAGTGCTGTAATTATCATTGCTGGTTTGAAGTCAGTCATACTTTACACCAGACATGCCAAACATTTGCTGGTCGGAGCTTCTCAAAGGTGAGCATTTTGCTGCCGTTCTCACATTTCTATCAGTGTAAATTGAATATTTATAATCTGTTATAAAATGTATATAAATAATCTGTTTTATCCAACAACCTAATCTGCAAAGTAACAAGTCCATGTCCACTTTAAATACATATGTCGTTTTTAAAATCCCTCTGTGATGCATGGCCTGTCTGTGGTCGAGAGGGTTATTCACATTATTCTTAAAATTACAGCTTAGATATGTCAAATAAATGGGTGACGTCACCTGGGACAGATAGACGCCTTTATCAGTATAGAACGCACGACCACGTGTTTTTGTAACATGACACCGAGACGTTTAAATGTCAGCTCGTGTTGATCAGATCTAGTAAGCGAACAAATCGATCTTTTTGGATCTAGACTTGATATCACAGCAGAAACATAAAGACACACATGACAGCGCGTGAACCAGATCCCTCTCGCCCTCCGTCACCGTCTGACCTTTAGCGGACTGCACTCACAAACACACAGATTTAAAGAAAACAAGGTCACTCACCTTGTGTCCCGTACCGGTCAGTCCGCGTTACAAAGGCGTTTCCATCATCATCGTCTTCATCACTCGGTCTGTTCACGAAGGGTCAGCGGACGGACAAAGAGCTCCAGTCAAACCCCGGAGCTGTGGCGGCTCTGTGGGGCCGCTGCCATCGCGAAGGGTGGGCTTTAATGTCAGACGCCAAAAATAAAAAGTTGCTTCCGCAGCAGCAGCGGCGGCGGCAGCGCGCAAAAAGCAGATCCATGAAATAACACCCTGCAGCTCCTGCCCTCGCCATGAGACATTTCAGAGAGGGTTGGCCTACTTTGCCAACAACATTTAACGGGAGGTTTGCACTCTCGCTGGAGTGACACTGACAGCTGCTGCACACGTTTCTAATTAAAGAGTGTTTTGTAAAAATAGAAACGATTCTTAGAAAGTCCTCTAATAAAGAACAGGCATCACACTTCACATTGTGTTTTTTTTAGGATCATTAAGGGCTTTATTATTTTTGAAACAACATATAGCAATCAAACTGCAGATGTCCCAAATCAAGAAGATGGAAGCTCGTGATGTACAACTGCAGTCCTTCATTTTAAATTAAAAAGCAGTCTAAGTAACGAAAACCACGGACAACAACTGAAATCAACACGCAGCAAAATATATAAACATTATTTATATGACTATTATTACAACCTCTGCAGCACCATCCTAAGAATGAACGCAATGATGCTGTACGATGATAATCAGACCCTCTTATTATTCATCTAGCATGGTTGCT
This sequence comes from Eutrigla gurnardus, assembly GCF_963514095.1. NCBI lineage: Eukaryota > Metazoa > Chordata > Actinopteri > Perciformes > Triglidae > Eutrigla > Eutrigla gurnardus. Next base: position 6,995,500 of record NC_139924.1, on the reverse strand, counting down.
TTTTTACAGTTTGTGCGTGTTCTTCACTCTTCAGGTGTTGGTCTCAGTCTCAGGACATACCTGGAGGGAAAAGAAAACATTAATTAGACACGTTTCATACATCCCATCAGTATTTGGTCAACTGCAAAATCCTACAGTATAAAGACAAAAAAGCTGGTTATATAAAGCATACAGAAAGCCTTTAATGCAACGCCTCCTTATGGTCATACTGTGTATTGCATCACATGACATCAACCCATGATGTGCATAATGCAAAGTCAGTTAGCTATGGCAGCTGGATGACTAAGTGCTTGAACGGTTTGAATCAGATATAAAAATACAGAAAATAAAAAGACTGCAGACACAATGTGTAAAACAAAACGTATACAGTATAGTGTTCCAAGAGCGCACAGTCTGTCATGAACACTTATCCACAAGTTCTAAGTCAGTATAACCTAATTTAATTCATCGTCTCACTCACCATTAGAGAACTTGCACTGTTTCAGCACGTCACTGAAGCCCTCACAGAGCTGGAAGTCGCTCTGGTTCTGGGCACACTCGATGAACTGTTTGAGCTCATAGGAGCAGGCCTGCTGCTGTTGAGGGGCCTCCTGCTGGTACATGGACTGTGGCTGCTGCTGGTACATGGACTGTGGCTGCTGCTGGTACATGGGCTGGGCTTGGTATGGCTCCTGAAACACAAGGCAGATGATGGGCTCCTTCACACATCTACTGTAAGTGTGGTATTTGGAGGACAAGTTCTTGTTGTTTTTTTTGTCGTTTGTTTCAAATTGTAGCACAATGATAAGTGACACCGTTTTGGGAATACCACCAGATAAATGTAACACATTCATCCATAAAATATTGAAAACACAGTTATATGTTGTGCAAGTTTCAAAATAATTGAGCATGCCTAAGTATATGATATATGGCTAAGCGTATTAAAAAGACATGCAAGAAAGAAAGTACAATGCAATCAGTCAACACATTAGTACATACTGCAGGATATACCATGGGAATAGTACAATGATGTATGTGCACAGTTCCTATTGAATAACCAGACATAAGGAGGAAGCCTACAAGTTAACATCTTATGAGTGATCCCGTCTTTGCCTCCTCCACCAACACACCTGTTCTTGTGTTTGTTTCTGCTACCTCTCTATCACAGTGCGTCAGACACACTAATCTCCCGAGGCTAAACCAGTCTCAAGACCGGCTAAACCAAAGTTTATTTACCTGGTATGTGACGTCAGGCTTGGCAGGCTCCGAGTGTCCTCCACCGAAGCCTCCGGTCATGGCGTGGCCGATGGTGTGTCCTACCGCAGAGCCCACTGCCACTCCGGCGGCTGTAGTCGCCATCTGAGCAAACATGCCGGGCTGCCGGGGCGCTGCAGCCGGAGCACCCACGGCAGACGGAGGAGCATGCATTGGAGCCGGGGCATAGGAGGGAGGGGGTGCAGCTCTGGCCATAGGCGGTGGTGAAGGAGGAGCCCGGCTGTAAAAAAAAATAAAAAATGTAAAAGTACAATCCCAACACAACCTGCATGCTCTGGTAACTGCTAATGCTTCAGATGGCCAAGGAGACTGCATACTTTGGCCAAATTAAGTCAATTCATCACAATGTTAAGCTTTGTGTCTTTGGACCTTCATCAGGGCAGAGTTCTGACAGTGGGAAGCCTCTGAGCTTATAACGATACACAAAACATTAACAATCAATGCGCTAGGTCGATCTCAACATATTCAAAACAAGAGCATAATATCAGCGTGGGAACTGTAGGTGGCACTGGGGCATGGTGTCACTTGAGGTGACACCACTACGGTTTGGCATTAGAGCAAGATGCAAACAAGTTAGAGGCTGTTAATAATATGAGGTCAGAACACAGAGACACGAGGAAAACATTTAAGCAAATACAGATGTTTCCACAGAAAAAAAAATCGGATGATATCAAGCGGTTTAATCACAGAGTTCCGTGTGGCTTAACAAACATTAAAAAGTCTCACAGGAAGTCGGTTTAGACGCATGTTAAGTAAACCCACCCCGGATGCCTGCCGTTATGTAATTCCAGTTTTAAAACGTTTAATTTGGACGTTGGTATTTCACGAAACTGATCTCGATAATTAGATTATACAGCGTGACCTTCATTACTGTCATCAATGACCTTTGAAACACCACGGAACTCCTGGTAAAAGGAATACGTTTAGAAGTTTAAAACTATCATGATAAGTTAGTTCTGGCTGCAAATCTAAGAGTAGCTTAGCTGACTAGCACTCGCTAACTGTAACGCTAACTGCAACGCCTGCTAGCTAAGCTTGTTAGCAGCTACATTAGCTACACGCATCCTCTCTAAGCGCCTTTAATGAAGGACGTTTATTAAATCTTACCTGGCCGGAGGGGCCATCCTGGATGTCCGGCTTCTGCTTCCTCTGGGCATTTTCTTAAATTAAAAGAGTTTGCTGGCTGACAAAACAGATGCGACACTCTGCGTTAACTTATACGTCGACCTTTGGCTAGTCCAGAATTTTCTGTGTTACATCATTTGTCTCTCGGATAACTTCCGGTGTTGTGTCGAATAAGGTTCCCCCGTCGATATGTGTTCGCCCAACCACCTTTTAGCAGGAGAGGGACACTATTCAACGGGGAAACAGCCTCCGACGTAACACCTGTATGACGAAGTAAACAATGACGCTTTCATCAGTCACATTATTATGTAACTTACTAATTGGACTCCTCTAATTCATGCACATGAGTGCAATGTATTCTCTGACTGCTGTAAATTACATTTATACACTTCAAATGTTATTATTCGCTTGGAAAAAACACCCAGGTGTATGTAAGATAAAGATATAGCTCCCATTGTGCTTCAGCGGCCTCATATGAATTTAAATGTGTTGAAATCGTTCATTACAAATATTTTTGGGGTAAATCAATCACTTAATCATTTGGGGCACAGGAGGCCAACTTCAAGACACTAGGATTAAAAAAAATCATAAGGGAGTGGGAGGATGTGCATGTGTCCTATATGGGCAAATGGACCAGCAACACTGCCTGGGACACTTAGTAACATTCTACTTTCTCATGCTGTAATGTTAGAATGTCCCCATGTCTGTAGGGCAGATATACTGTAGCTATATACTGATCCACCAAAGGGAAGGACCCTTTCAGCCCACTCTGATCAGGAATTCTATCAGACTGCTGAAATATTTTCCTCAGGTTTCCCCCCAATGTTCCTGAAGCTGGAAGGCTGAACAATACACTGGTAAGGCAAATTCAGCTAATCACAGCTAAATTAAGCTAACCCAATTCATTTTTTCTGGTCTTATGAGAGCTCCATATTAAATGGTAATTGGTAATTAAACAGTTTTTAGCATAAAACATCAGAAACACTGCACATTAAATGACACAAAATAACAGTACATTTCTGTCTTAGGTAATAGGTTTATTCTTTAGTAAAACAAAATTATATATATATATGTGTGTGTGCAAACCCAATACATTAAAAAAAAATTGAATCAAAAATGATTTTTCTGAACACAAATTACACAAATATCTGGTCATATATCAGTACATTAGAGCAATGAAAAGCTACCTTAGAAAAATACAAAGTAAAAGCATATGTACCATAACTAAGTATTTTGCACACCTTTATAAAAATAAAATTATATTCCATGGAGCATTCTGCAGCCATATTTTATTTCATAATAAGGATTTAAATAAAGAAAATGATCAATACGTTCTCAAATCAAGCAGTGAGAGAGGTAGAGAGAGAGATAAACAAGTTACTCTTTTTTCCCTTTCTTCTTTTTATCTGAAAATCGATGTCGTTGTTGCTGTCCACCTCCTCGCCCTGATCTGTTTCCTTTTGATCTTCGATCTCCCCACACTGGCATTGGTGGTTCGATTTCCCCTGGGCGCCCTCCTCTGTCTGGTACGCTGCCCATCAACACCTAGTGAGACCAAAGAGGAATTAAAGGCCATCTGTATTCTGAGCCAGTGAATCACAGGTGTGGTTTATAACCATTACCAGCTGTACCTTGTAGATGGGGGTTGTTTTTCCAGCCTTGATTGGCTCAATGAAGAACTGATCCTCTCTGGCTGCGATCAGAAGAGACAGAGAAACTCGGGAGCAGCCGGCGAGGGATGCAAGAGGAGGCACTGAAGCCAGTGCTTCGCTGCGCTCCTATAAATAAAAGACTGATTGAACTGGGAGCTGAACTGAGTAGAGAACAAGTCAAATGACAGATAAGTGGTCAGCAGCAGTATAAATAATGGATTATGTCATTTTTAGCCACACTAGTGGCATGGCTCTGTGTAAGGCAATGTTGGTAGGTCCACCGCTTTAGTCCAGAAATAAATATTGAAAAAAATGAAAAAAATCCAACTCAGCTCTTCTTTGTGTTAAGTGCTAATCAACAAATGTGGGCATGCTAACACGTTAAACTAAGGTAGTGCATGAAATCCAAGTGATCCACTTTGGTATGACTGAGTGCACTACGTTCTAACAGATGATGTGATATGCTTACCTTTTGCTTTTCTCCCCATGCAAATGCATCAAGTGTAACCTGAAAGCGTTTGATCATCATTTGTCTCCGACAGTGATAGTCCCCTGACAGAACTTGATTGATCTTTTTAACTTGCAGCTGAGACAACGAAAGGGAAAAAGGTTAAATTGCTCACATTGGGAGTTACATATAATGTGGAATGAACTGGTAACAGCCGTGGAAACTTACCCACTGCTCAGAGCTGAGGCTGGTGGTGAGAAGCGAGTTTGTCATGACTCCACACGGTAGACGAGTAAGGCTAGACTCCACCTGTATTCAAATAAAAACAATATATATTTTCAGTGCTTCTCAGTTTGCAATCACGACTTATACAAATCTCTCTTATATCAGACTCACTTCAGCCAACACATCTGTAAATTGTGAGGAGGCATCCATGTCAAGTGCATGCAGCAGTAATATCCATTCTGCCTGCATCTCCGACTTCCTTCTGTCCTTGTCATCGTCATCCTCATATTCCTGAGAAAACTCATTGACTTCATGGCTGCGATCTTCAACGCGCTGCTCTTTTTCATGCTCCTCTCCTGTAGTCTTCTCCTCAGGATGCATTTCCTTATGCTTCATTAATCGAGCCGCTTGTACTTCTGATACAAGGAACTCTATAAGGATAAAACCATCAATTTAAGAAGATACACTTTTCATTTAAAAAGCTGGGCAAGAAATGTGCAAATCCATCGGCATTACAATCATCAGTTATTACCTTAAACACACAACGCTACAATAAAACCACTGGATTTCTATTATTACTCACCAGTGACTTTGTTGAGGGCCGACGGCCCCAGCACCTCCGAGGTCAGCACAGTGAGGGGAGACAACATGTTTGACAGTAAAGTTTTCAACTCTCCCACCAGCAAGACATCGCCTGTCCTGCTTGAGTCTAAAAAAAAGGGAAGAAAAGGCAATTTTATTAAACCAGCATATTTTAACAAGTGCTTTATATAAGATGCATGCAGCAATGAGTACCACGTACAGTAGAATACCATAAACCAAATACATTCTGTACAGTACACTATAGTGCAGTACACATCACCCTGTATATTTTCTATAAGAGCTAGATCAATATATCGGCCGATATTAGACTATTGCAGATATATTGGTATCAATGTAAAGTACATGTTGGCCAATAAGTAAAAAGAAATTGCTGTACAGAAATGTCAAATACATGTTTGTGTTGACATGTTTTTTAATAAACAAACTTGTTGGTATATACTTTGGCTGAATCAATATATGGTGTACAATAAATAAATAAATAATATATATGTATAAGTATACTGAGCATCATTGCCTTTGATTAACGGTATAGTTTATTCTATCTTAACAATGGAAGAAAACAAATACAAAACCACAACCCCAAAGAGACTCAAAGCAACAAACACACTATAACTAATGCAGAGTTTGGTTTTATATTTGAAATGTGTCATATCTCTGGTCATTGTCGGGGAGTTTATGTCATGAAAATAATTAACCAGATGGAGATATTATGCTTCTGTAGGAAAATACCACTTGATGAGTTAAAAGGCCCGAGAGGCTGCAGGAGACGGAGGTTTATCATAAAGACCTCGTAGCTCTGGACGGAGAGTCGTCAGCTCCGCAGTCAGCCAGGTGAGCAGCGGGCAGGGAAGTTCATCACAGCTACACCGCGGCAGGCAGCAGCCGCCCGGGTACCTGAGCAGGAGAGGACCGGTGAAATCACCTGCGGCAGGTGGGCACGTTTCCGAATATACCAGAAAGGCCAACATGTCGATACCATATTACATTTCTAACTAGAGAAGAAGGCAGACGAATAAGTGCTCTGAAACCACAGCTAGCTAACTTGTACCAAACATTAGCTTATTGCTATAAGAAATTAAGGTAGTTGACTGCGCAGCAAACAAGGAAGTTAAAAGTTACTCACCCTAAAGCTTTAATAGCTGAAACTGTCCCGAGGCTCCTCTGCATCGTCACTATAACGGTCAACAACTTATATAACGTTCAATATGTTACAGTAAACCAACTCTTCCCAACTCATGAAAGTTGTTTACTGCTTCTTCTTCTTCTTCTTCTTCTTCTTCTTCTTCTTGTTTTACGGCAGCTTGCATCCTATAAGTTGCATTACTGCCTCCTTCTGGTCTCATCCGTTACCTAATTCTCTACCCCTTTACAGTCTTGTATCAGGCGTGTTTATGAATTGTGCTTCTTATTTATCTTTTCATTTACAGTAGTTCACATACCGCCACCTGCTGGCTGGAGTGTGTACTGCTTATTTGATAAATCAATAAAAAAAAGCTTTGAAATAAATACAAAACAAGGTCAAACAATTCAAACTAAATAAGGGAATTACAAATTATAAAATATAAAAAATATGAAAAGAAAAGCAGCTGTATACAATATATGATACACTGCCATATGTAATAAAGAAATATTAAAACAAACAAAAAAAATGAACAAACCAACAAAATCTGTGGAAAAAATTTAGAAACATGCGGAAAGTAAAAACGGTCAGTCATGCATTACCCAACGTACCCAACAATAACATAAGATGAAATAAATAATAGATAAAATCAATAAAAACAATTAAAAGAACGAAAAGGTTGGAAATACATCGAAATTGTGTATTGCTCTTTTGTCCACCAGGAGCCACTAGAGTTCTGTCATGGACGGCTATGTTAACTTGTAAAATAACACTTGTTACAACTTGTAACATACACAATGCAGTGATTTTACTTTGTATTAACATAAAATGTAAAAAAAAATATAGGTCCATAAATGATTTGTAACCAAACCCAAACCCAACTTCATTTATTACTATGGATGTATTAATATCAGCTTCCATCCTCTGGTCACTGATGGATGTAATGATTTGGGCACCATATTTACTTGAGGTGCTCTTTCCTGACAAGGAAAATCACAATATAAAGTGTCACTCACCATGTTTTGATATTATCTTTATTAGTGGTGGCAGCAGTTGATATTCTGATTTTCCTTAATACCTAAACTGTCTCTACCTCTGACATCCATGACTGTAAGCACACACTCTCAGGCAGACGAACACATGCGTGCTTCATTAGTTTAATCTGGATGAGTTGTCTCTGAGAGTATGGCTTCACCACGTGTCACACTTACGGCAACAAGCCCCTCCACCAGGAGCCTGTAAACCGAACAGGAACAATGAAGACGATGTGGCGGTGTATGTCAAGGATTCTTCTTCATTTGCTCCGCAGATGCTGCCATATGTACAGAAGCAACAACAAAGGCCCTGCAATGCGTCAGGATGCTGCGTCTTTTATTCCCCTGACACTGGAGGGGGGGGGGGGGGTTTGACCTTTGACCTCTGGCAAGCAGCCAGACAAAGCAAACAGACACTCCCCTCTCAGTGGACTTGTTGAACACTTGTTGGATGCATGACTGAAACAGTGATTCCTTCAAAGTCATATTTACTGTCACACTTCAAAATATCACGAAGGCCTAAATATAATATATTCTGGTCAACCAAAACATGTTTTTGTTGTATGTGCAGTTGAGATCATGCAGAGTGCAGTGTCCAAAATGTGTTGCAAATTTAAAAAAAAATAATGCTTGCTTAATATTTCTTGTCAGACAAGTTTTATTAGAGTATTTTGTAAAATAATAACAGTTGAATAAGAGTTTGCAAAATGAAATTGTATTGATATATAGTATTATATGGCCAATTTTTAGGTAAATTCAGTGAGAAACTGTTAATGGATAAGATAATCATACAGAAAAGTCTCTTCCTGTAAATTAAGTACAGACAGATCAAAATACTTGATAACATTGATGCAAAAATGATATGGAAATCCATTATTGTCAATGGCTACACTCACTCTCATTCATATCACTTGTCATTTTACATATTGTCATATTGCCCACCTCTAATGTCTAATGTTTACACAATGGGGACACTTTTTTTCAAAGAAGTGCATAAAGAAGAAATAGAATAGGGCAATGTGAAGTAAAGTTTTGTTGAAGAAGCATGAGCTATATCGAGACAAAGCTTTGTCTTGGGTGCTAAGTCATTATTTTGAGATATTAAGTCATTATTTTGAGAATCTCAGTCATTTTCTTGAGATAGACTACTACGTCATTTTGAGAAACAAAGTCAAAGTCATATTTTTAGATACTAAGTCTTTATTGTGAGATACTAAGTCTTTATTTTGAGATACTAAGTCTTTATTTTTGAGATAAGTCTTTATTTTTAGATACTAAGTCTTTATTTTGAGATACTAAGTCTTTATTTTTTAGATAATAAGTCTTTATTTTGAGATACTAAGTGTTTATTTTTTAGATAAGTCTTTATTTTGAGATACTAAGTCTTTATTTTGAGATAATAAGTGTTTATTTTTTAGATAATAAGTCTTTATTTTGAGATACTAAGTCTTTATTTTGAGATAATAAGTGTTTATTTTTTAGATAATAAGTCTTTATTTTGAGATACTAAGTCTTTATTTTGAGATAATAAGTCATTTTTTTAGATACGTAGTCATTATTTTGATAAAGTTTCTGACAGTGGCGGAAATGGGTTTCGATACGTCACACAGGTGTTTCCATGCTTTGGGCTAATTTTCCACGATAAACCGGTAGGTGAGACCTTGCGCGCGGACAGGTGTCAGTCTGCTTGGTGACGGTCGCCCAGGTGACCGAAGCCACATCCCCCTGGAGACGAGCAGTCATCTGCCGTGACAGACGGAGCGGCCTTCTGTGCGCGCGGAGCTCGAACCTTTCAGCGTCACCCGCGTGTCATGGACGGACACCTTCAGCTCGTCTCTGCGGCTCCTTCGTGTCTCTAAAACGCCGCTGGTTCGAGAGGCGCGCTTCACTCGACTTCCCTGTGATGGCTCGGCTGGGCGAATGGAGCTTCAAGTCCAAGAGGATGGACCTGGAGGAGGATTTCTACTTCGACTACGGAGCGGAGGAAATGGCAGACTACCGGGACCCCGGTGAACTTGTGGCTGCGCTGAAACAAAAGGAGGAAGAGGTTATTTTGGCAGCCCAGCTGGGAAACGCGTTGCTCCTGGAAAACCGTCAGCTGAAGGAGCGGAGCGACAAACTTCATGAACAATACGCAGACAGGCTTGAGGTAAGACTGCTTTTATTTATTCGTTACAGCTCAATGCAGGTCACAGAGCAGAATATGTGGTTTGAAAAGGTTTCTCGGTGTTGTATGAGTTATTGATTGATTTATTTTTCTTATCAGACAGCAACTTTGAAAACAAGTGAATCCAGCACAGACAATCCAACTCCACATACAGTAGGGTGTATCTGGGAGAGCATGCCAACTGGTCTTTCTTCTGAAAGCAGACTAACAAATGGCACTGATTATACTTTAGATAATAACAATGTTTGTATTTATTTTATTGTTATATGACCAAGTGACAACTTTAAACACTAATTTGTGATAATTTGACAAAATAAAGGAGGAAATGAACTGATCCAGTCCATAAATACAATGTCAATATAGAAGTAATCTGTAGGAAATCTACTGTACATAAGCTGTCATTCACAGGGAGAAAGCCTCCGTGTAAATGTATTAAACTCTTCGACGAGGGATCAGGTGCTCTCATTGTTCTCCCTTTCTATTGTGTTGTTCACTGACTGCAAAAGTAAGGAATCAACAAATAAACCCGATGCCGACTGCAGTGAAGTAAGAGGCAACGGGTGAAATGAGGCTGTCTGCTAAACTTTGACACTTTGGAGTGAAACTGTTGCACAACATTACACACCTGAGCAGTAACGTCAGACAACATAATGGCCTCCTTGCCGTTCTCAGGGTGGATGTTCATTCGTCTTATCAAGTGTGTCTACGGCTTCAATCAGCGATTTGGCAAAGTGCAAGGAAGACGTGGCATGGACTGATCTGGACTGATCTGTCAGAGAGATAGTTTGATAAATTGTAATGTTCTCATGGAATGAAGGTCTGCGACGAGCCATTGTTTTTCATTATGGCTTATATTTCTGAATTAATCATTGGTCTATAAAATGTCATACAAATAGAGATGAATATGTTTCCTAAGGTTGAAGATCATGTTTTAACAGATATTGTTTACCATCACATAAGACACAGAAACAGAGAATGAAAAGCAGTGTTCCCTGAAAGAAATCCTCAATCTATGAATCGGCTACAGTAATGGATACATTTTCTATTGATCGACTTATAATGGACTAATGGTTTCAGCTCTTATTGGAATCTATGAAAACAGTTTTGACTGATATGTACAGTAGAATATCAATGAAATCCACAGCCATTGATTTAGATTCCACTTGTCTTACATTTCCCATGATCCTTCACAGCTCTGAATGAGCCCATTGTGTCACTCAAATTCCCTTTTAAATCAATGGATTGCCTGTTGCCAACGAGGACGATTCATATTGTTTCAAACCTATGTATAAACAGCCTGCGTTGAATGAACTGCAAGCATGGATCAACGTTTATCTCCCCCCCCCCGCTGCAGGAGCTGGAGCAGGGCAGGCATGAGCTGCGGCTGAAGCTGGAGGGCTGCCAGTCCCAGTGGGAGAGCCAGGTGCTGGACCTGGAGAGGGATGCCAGGGAGCTGAGCGCCCAGGTGGAGCGGCTCACCGGGGCGCTCGGCGAGGCCGAGAGGGACAAGAGTCGAGTCGGGCTGGAGCACGGCGAGCACACTCAGCGGCTCAGGGAGCAGCTGAACACTGTGAGTCCAACACCTGCGTTACTAGGCTGGGGTTTAGATCGGTATATATCATGATACAGCATGTTTTCTGATAATTCATATAAATAAATGCATGGTCTATATGAAATAAGCACATGGTAAAGCCTATAGTTTGTGTATTCCTGCTTTATTTAGAACTTAAATACAAATTAACTGATTTTCTAAGCATGTGTATCTGGATATATGGTTTCATCCTGATATGATTCCATTGAGAGACGATCAATTATCGTCGCCCAGCCCTGAAGGTGTGTTTTTGGTCTTCTTCTGTCTGAACTATATGCTATATAACTCAAAGAAACCTGAGTTAAACTAGATAAGAGGGGACTGTCACCCAATCGTCACGCTGACTGATACCCGAGTGGTTTGCAGGGAACATTGAGTTTCAGTCTGACTCAGAGTAATCTGCTCTAGAGCAAGGCCAAACTCTCAGCCTGTTCACAGACTCCGACAAGGCTGGGACCAGATGCTTTCTTACACAGGTTTGATAAAAAAGGAAAGCTTAAAAAAAAATACATCTAAGCAGGAGAGACAGAAGTTGGTCCCTCTGTACCCAAGAGACAACGTTGTTTGCTTCAGGCAAATGTTCCTCGCCAGAGTGGAGCTGAATGGAAACGATATGTAAAGAAGAGGAGCAGTGGAAGTTAATGCCATGATTTGATTTTAGGGGGGGGGCATCAAAAAGCAGCAAACCATCTTTTTCCAGTTTCTCAAATGTGAAGATTGTCTTTATTGTGATGAAGTTGTAAACTGAATATATTTTAGGTTTGTAAAAAAACAAGAATTCTGCTGGGGCTGTAGTCAATTGTTACGGTTAAGCAGTTATGGAAATTATTAATAGCTCTACATGAGAACATTATAACTTATTATTATAGTTTATCTAGTAACATGAGGTTAATTTTTAACCATGTGCTTCACTGGTTACATAATGGATAAGATTCTGACAACATTACAGCTTATTCAAGTCTTTATCAGCTGTAAGTGTAAAAGTCAACATTTATGACCTGCGGTGTTCGATCCCGAGGAAGCAGCGCTCGCTGGGAGAATCAAACCGTAGACATATTAATGTTCTGCTTCTTATCAGTCAACGCGGAGGATCACACAGCTGGACACCCTTCAGTAATTTTCCAGCCTGAAAAAGTCGGGAATGTTTTGCTCATGTTCTGCGTTACACATGGCCGATTACTTAGCGGAGCACTTCCTTGTGTTGTTTCAAAATGATCAGCAAAACTGGAGCTGGCAACGTTAAAAATGAATCCAAACAACGCTGTGCACCTCACAATGAGTCAAGGTCCGCAGAATAAGGAACTACCAATGTCTCCCCCCCTCCTGCAGCCGGCTGAAGCACTTACCGAGGGAAACACACTCCCTAGAAGTTCAGGAAAAAGTCAATTTAGATAAAGTTTGGGCTGTTCAGGGAGAAGGAAGGAACTGTTTTATTTGCATCGGTGTAACTCTGGACTCTGCTGTGGTTGTAAAAAGCCAGAAGAGAGTGTGTGGAAGGAAGGAGAAGCTCCATGTCTGGGGTGTCTCTGCCAGACGTGGTGAAGGGTGCCGGCTCTGCCGAGGTGAGTTGTGCCTGTGTTGCTGTGATTGTGTGTGTTTGGTGCTCCCACAGGGATTTTGTTTATCAGTTTCTCAGAGACTCAGTTGATTGTTTGCTCAATAAAATGGTAGGAAATAGTGAAAAAATGCCCAAGATGATGCAAATGTCTTTATTTATACAACTAACAGCTCAAAACTAAAGAAATCAGCATATATTCACATTTGGGACCACAATACAATGTTGGAACCAGTAAATATTTGTTAAAAACAACACTTTTAGATCATTCCTGTCTACACTGCGTCTCTTATGGGTTGTGGGTCGACGTGAAGTGAAGCTGTAGCGGGTTCAGAGAGCTTGAAACGCTACATCCTAAGTGTGAGAGTAACCGGAGCATGTCAGGAATCCGGAGGCGTGCGTCTGTAAATCGCACCGCAGAAATATGAGCCAGAAAGAGTTTGTCCGTTTACCAGCAGCAGCGGAGCAAAGCTCTGATGTGAGAGGAAAGACTCGTTGTGACTCTCCATCCTGATGCATTTGAGGAAGCAGCTGCATAAAAACAATGTTGACGTGTGCCAGAGTGTCACATGGTTCCCTGCTGACTGTGTCGACAGTCGCTGAGGAAAGTCGGTGTTAAAATATCAGTGTTGAGTGACATCAGGGGTGTAATTTTCTTCTGATTATATTGCAAATGTTATTATTGCTGCAACTTACACTCGATGGGAGAAACCAAATCCAAGCATTAATGAGTTTGTCTTATGTCTGATGAGCGTCTTTGTTTATTTATCGCTTCACTCAGTGAATGTGTAACGATAAAATCTAGTAAAATCTGATTCCGAGGAGCTGGAAAGTTACGACATGATTTACTCTGAAGGGAAGGAGAAATGAGATTTAGACATGTTTCTGGTTTAGTTTGACGCTTGTGCAAGAACATGTTCCTCAACTTAACCTTATCAGTGTATTAGAACGTAGGATATAAACACACCACATAAGAAATGCCAGACCGGAGAGGGAGTGGGATTATTGGATGATATGCAGAGAAACGATTGCCCAACTTTCCCAGCAAATCTTCATCATATTTTCTTGGGTAAAGAGAACTAATCCGTAAAGGTGAGTTCAGGACATTCGTTTGGACCCGTGGAAAGGTGAATTCAGTTCAGTAATTTATGTTTATACCAGCGATTCAGACTCGGTGGCAGAGTTAACAGTGAATCTGAACCACAGAATATCAATCAAATAATATTCAGTTGTCGCTTTTATTCAGACAGGTGTTTGTAATCCTTTGTTACGCTGAAATGATTAGTCAATTAATCGATTCATCGGTCAACTATTTGCTGTAATTTTTCATCCAAAAATACCAAATGTTTGCCTGGGCTAGCTTCACTGTCATGAAAATTGTGTAAAATGTTATAATTTCCCAGAACCCCACAGTTAAGTGAGTAAAAAAAGTATAAATCTCAAATATATTAAGTTTTTTATCACATGACACCCAAAAGCATAAGATCCAATCTGGAGAATCATTTACTTAAGAAATGAATATTTGCTCATCCAAAAAGTTGGCGATCAGTTTTCTGTTGTTGATTGATGCAGCAGATTAGTTGATAATTAAAACAATTATTAGCCAAATATGTCGTCCTTTCCCTTTTCTTTTAAAAATGATGGTAAATATTTGTTACTTTTTGTTTTTGTGTCTGGTTAACAGACGAGAAACACATCACCTTTTCACCTCCTGCTTTCCGCCCAGTGTCACATGATCACCTCCCCTGGCCGTAGATCAGTGTGTTATTGGACGACTGTGACAAATCCCTCACTGTGAGGTTTCCGTTATTGTAAAAGGAGATGCCTGAATTGAGGCAAGCCCCCGTGACCTCTGCCCCCTCTACCGGCATCACGCAGCTCACGGACAAAAAGACAATATACATTGGGGAGAGATATAAATCTTTCATTTGCGTCCTTTGATGTTGCCCCTCATATCCCATCATCCCAGGGGAAAGCCGTCTTGTCTGTGAGCTCCCTGAGGGGCTGGGCTGTAGCTGGGGGAGTCAGCTGTTAGATACCGCAGCGTTTGGATCAGTGGAGGCCCGAGGCTTGGGGAGGGAGGGGGGGCCATGAGAGGGGATAACATCTTTGTGTCTCTACCAAATGGAGCGTCTCCTTCCACTCCTGTTTCGGCGATTCTCAGTGGGTCGCTGCCTCTTTTGTGGAGAAGGGGCCCGTGTTGACGAGGCAGCGGCGGTGAGGTCTCTCAGACACAAACGTTCGTCTTCAAGGACCCTCTTCTCATCCTGCGAGGGTGTCTGCAGGCCAGGTTTTGTTTTTGTCCATCAGTGCCGGCTTTACTCTCATCACACACACACACACACACACACACACACACACACACACACACACACACACACACACACTAATTTCAGCCCTCACGCCTGCCTCGCTTCCCCTGTACACTCTTGCAAACACGTACAAGCAGCCCCTCTCCACTGCACCCTCATGATGTCCCAAGTTTGCCCTCCGCCACATTGTTGTCTAATGTGGCGTGATGATGTCACAGACAAGACCAAGATGCCCTCTGCTCCATCTGCCGCAGAGGGTGGCCTTTCATCTTGTATTATGTGGCGGTGATGGGACCTGACAGGGGCCCGCCAAACTGCTGAGTAAGGGGAACTGAGCCCCCCCCCCCGACCAGGACAGGAGGGTGGGAGGGACCGGGATAGCGACGGGTTGGTGTTCATCGGGGCTGCAGATCTGGTAGCACTCCAAAGATCCCTGCTAGTGGGTCACAACCAGCCACAACAAGCAGCTGTTATTCATAACGAGTAGAAATGTGAAAATGCAAATTGACCCAATATGACATGTAGTTTGTCAGATTGGCTGATCATTAATGTTCTTTTCATGGTTGGATGATCACAGGAGTCATGTTGCTTCTTGTTTGTGGTTTCCAACCTTTCTCACTTGTGACCTCTTTTTTTTTTTTGGCATTATCACCTTTATTGTGCAGTTTGACAAATAAGAGACGGACAGGAAATTAGCCTGGCAAACATGTTGAATAATTGCTGTCATAATTTTGTCTTTCTTAGCCCTTTAATCTTCTTGTGACCTCTCAGATTTTATCTTTAGACCCCACCAGGTTTTCCCAAGCTGGGAACATTGGAAGCATTAACGTTTCTTTTCTTCTGAAGAAAAAACATCTCATTTTATCTGTGCTGCATGGCATGCAGCAATAAAACATACCAAACACATGTTTAGTTTTAGTCAGTCGGGTATCATGTTGTGCTTCTTCTCATCTGGGTCCAGATTACAGGATTTATTCCTGCTATATATTTGGCTATTTTAAGTTTCTCTTAAAGCTCATCCCTCAGGCAAGCTTTGTTTTGGAGTTTCAAGTTGACAGATCCAAATGTAGGACTTTTCTTGGCCATAGATTAGATAGATTTCTTGGTCAAAGCAACATGTTTTTCTTTGCTTTCACTCTGTTTGTGAATCTCATGTGTGTGTGCTTTCTCTCTTGTGTGTATTTGTGTGTTTGTAGGCGATGGAGGTGGAGAGAGCCATGTCCAGTGAGCTGCTGGCTCTGAAACAGGAGCTCCAACAGAAAGGAAGCCACAACAGACCACAGGACGAGGAGCTGATCAGTGCCATGAGGGAGCAGGTAGCTACCAAACACTCTGTATGTGCCTCTAAATGCTGCAACCACACCGGAGCTCAATCCGAAATGTGAAAACAGCACGGCCATGCAAAATGTTTCTCTTCATGAAAGCATTGTGTACAGACAGGATGACCAGAACACACCAAACCCTGTGTGTGTTCTGTGTCTGCGTGTCTTTGACACTTACAGAGGAACATTTGGGCTGAGAGTCTCTGTGTGGTTTCCAATACAAACACATGAAAAACAAGTAACCGAACAAATCTGAGCACGGAAATTAAGCTGATAGAGATAAAATGAGACAAACCATTAAACAGAAAACGGTACAAGGAAAAATACAACCAAATTCAACAAAAAGGGGGAATTTCACAATAAAAGTCATTTTTAGTTCCAGCTATGTTTCTTTCTTTATATTAATGAAAAAAATTTGACCAAACTTCACAGATCTTCACTTAATAATTAGTCTTTTTGATTAGAGATTCAAAGGAGGCAATATAGCCATTCATATTAAGAGACCCATCTTTCAAAAGCCTGCCAATGCAAGTCAGGATTCTTGTTGGGAAACCCAAACAAAGGTTTTAATTTGATATTGATATGGTGTTATGCAAGGAGATGTGGGTTAGTTAGTGAGAGCTTTCCTTTCCAAGAAGAAATAATAATAATTTCTGCGTTTGTTTTTCAGGTGCTTCGTCTCACTCAGAAGGAGCAGGTGCTGGAGGAGCGTTTGGAGAGTGTGTGTCGAGAAAACGGCGAGCTGAGAGCGAGTTTGGCCTCTTTACACACTCGCCTGGCTCTGCATGACCAACTCAAGCAGCAGCACAGCCAGCAGGTAAAAACACAGACGAGGCAACACAAAACCGCGGCCGTGTATGAATGAAAGAGCCTTTCAATAACAAAGGGGATTTCTGCAGCCTGGGTTTCGGCGGGATTGTGGCGAGCATTGCTAAACAATCACCTCATCCCTCGTCATTGTAACTTTCACTCGCATTTCTGGATTCCACTCATGTTCGTTTAGTTTCATGTTGGGCTGCAGGCTGGAATCTGGCACGTCAGGATTTCTGTCCTTCTGAACGTTTAAAGTTCAGTAAAACGTCTCTTCTGAAGGCTTTTCAAAAAGCTCACATGCCCTTGGGTGAAAGTATGTTTGTGTTGTCATACCCCTCTCTCTGTTTATCTTCAGTGTAATCTGTGTAGTCACAGCGTTGTCTTCCCTAGCATTTGTTGTACTTGTTGCTTATCTTTTCTGCTCATCTTTTTTTTTCACACTTTTGGGCCTGCAGATTATTTTCATGTGTGTGTTCACGCCCTTCCTTGTGATTTCAGCTTGCAGGGGCTTGGCAGGAAGTGGAGGCGGCCCGGGGTCGCTCTCAGCAGCTGCAGGCGCAGGTGGAGGAGCTTCAGGAGGAGGTGTCCCTGCAGGAAGGCAGGAGCCACGGAGACGCCTCCCTGCTGTCCGAGCTGGAGAGCAGCCTGGAGACGGCGGGGCTGGGAGTCGGCAAGGAAGAGGTATTAAAGCAGGTCACTCACCGTCACCGCCAGACTAGCACTCAAGCCAGAACAGGAGAAAGCTTTGGCTGAAGTCTGATTCTATATTTTTCTCATAGTCAACAAATCCCATGAAAACCCCAAAACCAACGTTTGTTCCTACGAACAGAATTGTCTTTGTAGCCAAAGTGTGATATCGCTTATTCTTCTGTCCCATAGAGCTCCATTGTCCTGTTAAACACATGAATGAGCCACACTGTTGGGCTGGGTGACATGTTCCTTTATAACCATGAACATGGGCACTGTAGTTTAGTTTGAGCCGATCTAGCATACGCTGTCCTTGTACCAGAAATACTCACTACAACACCAATTGGTATTCATCCAATTTGTATGCATTTGTATACTTGTAAACTCACCCTAACTAAGATTCACAATCACCAAAAGATATGCATCCTCATTCAGTCAGATCCATTTTGGGGTTAAGATAAGAAACAGTTGAGTGGGAACTCCACAGTGATCATTTTACACACCAAAGTATGTTGACAGGTCTTGGGAAAAACTATTTTCCAGGAAATATACCATGTATATCAATTTCATGATATAAAATGATTTTATATGGTGATGTTTTAAATTCTTCTTATAACACAGTTGCTGTGAATGATGAATGAGAGTAATGATGCAAAACAAATACTAAATAGAGGCTGTAAAGTACTGTAACGGTACACCAACACTGGAATGGTTTGGTTTGGGCTGCACTGACTTGATCTCCACTCTGCGGTCAGCAAGTGTTAATTTGGGCTCGTTCTATTGTTGTCCTGCCCACAATGACTCACGTATGATTTGAGGGGAAATAGTTTTCCTGTGATGACTGGAAACAAGAATATTATTATATACTTTTGTGAAAGACATTACAGTCACTAAAAGACAAAAAAACCCGACAGAACATTCTGTGCAAGTTCTCCGTGACATGATGCGACGGGAGGACGTGTGAAGCACCTGATTTTCAAAGTGAAACCTTCACAAAGACTTATGAGATAGGACTTGTTTGCTTTGAATTGTGTCTGGGTTGGAACAGGAAAACTGACTGACAGTGAACCAAAGTCCTTTGATTCTCACTCTCGAGGTATTGTTTGGTTCCAGCAGGAAAATGTGATGTTTAACTGAACTTATGAGTCACTCAGCACACTTCCTGCTTGTCATAGCAACAATGCAGGTTCATTATAATGCCTTCAGCATTTATACCTGCGTCTGTGAATGTATCATATAATATTATGATTATTACATCATGAGATCAGTATCATCATGTGATATAGATATATGACTCAAGGAAGTGAAATAAGGTGATGAGGTAATGCTTGTGTGTCCCAGTGTAAATAATTGATATCACTCTAGACTCTAGAGTTGTGTGTGAAGTGTCACAGGGAAAGGAATACCTTGTTTTTGACCCAGTTTTTGTCAGTAGTGGGTTACTTTCTCATTTACGTCTCTTTTAAATGGAGGCCAAATATGCAGCCTCCGAGCAATAACAAGTGTTGTGAGAGCTAACCCTTCATGCTAACCCAGTTTGGCCCATAAAAACAGAAAAGTTAATAGTTGACACTTTCCAGATCAACATGCCTCCTGTTCTGTTCCCACTCAGATAACACAAGAAATGGGGTCAATCCTTCAGTTGCTGCTCCCACTGACCCGGGAAGTGAACAGCTCAGGGAGGTCAGAGGTCACGGATCAACAGGAGGACCTGCAGGCCGTGCTGCATCAGCTCAAGGGGGTGGCCCAAACCCTGGCATCCAGCCCTCAGGTGAGCCACAGAATGAGCAAGCGGAACAGGAGGGGAAATGCAAAAAACAAAAGGCTGACCTTGTTGTTTGAAATCAAAGGAGGACAGGAATAGTAGCAACACTGTGGCTTTTGTTATCCTTGTATGTTTGAATCGTATATCAGTATCGTACACATAATAGAGTATGTATGTACAAAACTCCCAGCTCTCAATGTGTCCTTTGTGGGAGTATGAGGTTGTCTGTTCAGTAGGCAAAGGCGATAAACACTGGTGTGTATTTATTATTTGTTGCTTTTTAAACACAGCTCGTTAGGACTTTCAGTCTTAGGCTATTTATTCAGGCGACTTGTCATTTTTATGCTGAATTAATTATTTCCAAGAAAGTGTGAGTTGTAGATTAAATTTAATCAACTAATCAAATAATCAGGACTGCAGTTTATGCACGTCTTTTTAAAATGTCTTTATTATTTCACTTTTCATTATACACATTTAACAAACAACAAATCCAGACATTGAAATGGATACAAACTAATAATAAAAATAATTGCATATAGGAAAGAAGAAAAAAAAAATATATATTACATGTCTTTTTTATGCATCACTGTTGTTGGGAGACAACCTTGCATCTCTAGAATGTAGGTTTTATGACCCAGAAAAGGACCACTGCACTGAAAGAGTAACTCCCCTCTTGTTTTTCTTTATTAGAGGTCAAATCATTCCGAAAGTTGCCTCCTCACATTCCACATGAATCAGTTAGTCTATCTGCCCCCTAGTGGCTGTCAGCGTCACTACAGTGTTGTCTGAGGCATCCTGGGGAAGGAGTGTGTGTCCTAGTTCTTGCAATGGATGCCAATGAATTGTTGCAATTGATAGCTCATATACTTAACTGAGCCTCTACTTGCCGCGAGCAAACATATACAATTGTCCAGTTGTGTCTCATTGAATCGAGACTCCAAACAGACATTTACTATTGTAACTAAATATTCCTGCTCACCCCCTTCCTCCCTTGGAGCACCTTGCAAATAGGCCAACACTACAGAAGCTCCTTTTGGGTGTAAATCTCTCTGAAATGCATGACCGACACCTGATCTCTTTGTTAACGTCTGTGTCCCAGGTGCTGAATCAAGCTTTTGTGGACAGGACCGGTGATCAGTGTGGGAATCCGAGCGCAGCACGGGAGCTGAGAGATCAGGTAACCCAGCGATGAACGAGCCTGTCTGTCAGGGAGGAGCAGCACACATAAGGGTCCATTATTTTAGGATTTGCTTGTGTTATTACTGACCGTGCTGCTGTCACTGTAATCCATCTTATTGACGTAGACAGTTTCAGGGACCTTTGATTCATTTTCACCTCAAAAGAGTGCTGGCCTCCAGCATTAACTGGTGTGAATAAATATAATAGTACATAAATTAAATATTTATTTTGCGGTTTTAAACTGCATTTTTTTACTACCACCCATTGCTTTAGTGAGCCTACATCAAGAGTGTAGTCAAGTATAACATTTTAATTAGTAAAAAAAAAGCTTTTTATTTTACCATACTACATTTCTTTTGGTTTTTGTCATAAATTGCAAAAATAAAAATCCATTAGGAAAAAACCCTAATTGGCTCTTCACAAGAAGCATTAGAAGAGTAAAAGTTGAAGAAAGTAATTTTAAAAGGAACATTTAACTTATAGTAAAATGAAAATGCATTTATTGGATGATACACAGATTAACAGATCGATATGTTTCACACAGTGGACTAAACACAATTTCTTCCTCCTGCAGAACGTCCAGATGCAGCAGGAAAACGCTGAGCTGAGGCAGAAGCTGCAGGGTGTGCAGGAGCAGGCTGAAGTCGTCCAACAGGCCATCAGAGACCGAGATGAAGCCATAGCCAGGTGAGAAGCTCAGTTATTCCCCTTCAGTATTCTCCCTGGTTGTTTGTTTTTGTATAGAAAGCTACTCTCGAATTGATTCTTGTAAGTGACTTAAGTGGTGTCATCGTTTCTTTGTAGGAAAAACCTGATGGAGGGCGAGTTGGTGAGAAGTAAAAATGACATGATGTGTCTGAACAACCAGTTACTAGAAGCCATCCAACGTAAACTAGAGCTGTCACAGGAACTGGAGGCCTGGCAGGTGAGAGCGATTTGTTCATCCCATTCAGTCTACTGTATCCTAAAACACCTTAAAACATCTCTCATGCTGTCTCTTTGTCACAAACTGCCTTACATCTCCTGTTTTATGAAAAGCCTGGATATGAGCATGAATGCATTTCATTTAAGCCTTACGATTTGTATTATAACTGATGAAAAATCACCTTTGCAGTTTTTTCTTGTGATAATTGACAAGACAGGAGACGGATGAATCTCAGTTTGTTGTCCTCAGCGGGAGGTCAGGGACAGATGCAACCATCTCTCTCTCAGCTCTGTCAGTTTGGACGAGTATGAGCAGCAGGTGTTTCTGTCAACAAGTCCTTCTGCTGCTGCATCATTATGCCAAGCAGAGCCATCTGCCTGAGGGTCTGATCTCTCGTATTTTGGTGAAGATAATGCAGATAATATGTTGATGTGGAGAAATCATCTTTGTAAGCTCAAAGGTGTGAACTCTAATTATGCTCAACAGTAATAAATAATCATGTACAAAGCAGACACACAGAGCAAAATAGTTGTTAGGAGCTCAGAATATAGTTAAGTGTCGGTGATGAAGGCATCAGCAGGCAGATGGCTTGTTTTAGTATTCAGTCTTGTGCCCTCCATGGCTTGGAGCTGAATCTGCGCTACATCTTTAAATTCCCTGAGATTTATGACTTTTCCTGAAATTCTCGTTCTTGTAAATCTGGTTCTGAAAGGTGCTGCAGAAATAAAGTTTACTTTAACACACAGAGACAGGATTGAAAACCCAACCTCCTCAGTACCCAAAAGATAAGGCTGTTGATTTTTCTAAATGTCTCAAATTACTCAATCCCTGAGTCTCTCTACTAAAGAATTTAATCTTTATAAACGGGTCACACATACATAAATTCACTTGAAAAACCGGCGTAGTAATTATCTAAACAGCAGGCAAATGTAGTTTTCAGCAAATGTTCTATTCACTGCAGCAGCAGACTACATTACCCAGGCTCTTTGTTATCATTGAGCACTC
Source organism: Eutrigla gurnardus (assembly GCF_963514095.1). Taxonomy (NCBI): domain Eukaryota; kingdom Metazoa; phylum Chordata; class Actinopteri; order Perciformes; family Triglidae; genus Eutrigla; species Eutrigla gurnardus. Next base: position 6,972,718 of record NC_139924.1, on the reverse strand, counting down.
CAGTGCAATGTTGTGTCTTAATAGTGTGTTTTTACTAGTTTTTATAACAATGGAGCTCTATGGGACAGAGGAACAAGCTACACTAGGAGTTTGAATAATATGAGGCCAGTGTTGACAGCGTTGAGTCCCCGCTCCTTCGACTTCCTACTCATCTCCTCTTCCTCCCCACCTTTCCTCAGGACGACATCCAGATCATCATCAACCAGCAGCTCAGGTCCCAGCAGCAGTTGGAGCATCCTCAGAAGAAGTCCACCAGCAGCATGTCCTTCTTCCGCAGGCCCAGCAAGACGGCCTCCACCTGGACACGGCAGCCCTCCTCCTCCACCTGGAGTTCAGACGCGAATCAGGGCAAAACCCAATCCCCCTGGAGGGACTGGTTAAGACGGGGGAAAGGGGCGAATAATGGACAGTGAGTGCTTTACCCCCCTCCCTGAGTGCTGATTAGAAGATGAGCTGGAAGTCACAAGTGCTGCTTCCTGTGCATCCCGTGTGGTGAAAAGAAGCCATAAAGACACTTCATTCAATTCAGTGACGAACAACAGAACCGCAGCAGATAAAGACTTGTCAAAAAGGCCCTTACTTACACATTTCACTGAGAGGCTGAGCCTTCCGAAAATCAAAATTGTGACAACCTGGAACACTATTTTTGTCCCACAGAATTACGTTAAAGGGTTTGATCAAGACTGTAAATACTGCGCCCTTTATGAAATGTTGTAGATGTTTGTCTGAGACTATCTCTGAGACTGTGGTATTCATGGTAGATGCAGATCAGTGGAGAGTATTTGTTCAGATTATTTAATGCGTCAGATCAATGAGTATGGTCAGGAAATAAACGATCAAACTATTCATTTGTAATGTGATTTTGCATACCAAGTTTGAGGTGAGAAGTTACATATTTGTAATGTCTGCTTTGCTCAAAAGCTAAATATGTAACAAAACAAAGTTGATTGTAATAGAAACACTAAATGTCTTTGTGTACACTGAGATAGCTATTGTTTTTTACAATTTCATCTGTGTTCTCTGAATGATGACTTGGTGTGGTACGAGTCTGTGTATAGCAGACACATGTGTGTATGTTCTGTGTTCAATATTAAAGCGGCTCAGTTTGAACTGGGTTGTTTCCTAAGCTGTCTGACTGACTACATCTGCAATGATTCCTGGGTAATTTCATAAAACATGAAACGATCCTTTCAGGTAGTTTTCTTTGAGTGTTCACAGAATCTTTTAATATGATAATCTGAAGTGGGGAGAAACACGCAGCTGCCAATACATCTGGACCAGATAAGTGCTCAACCAGTATCAAGAAGTATTCAACAATGATTTACTCAAGGTGACCTAGTTCTAGGTCTTAATAGATTATCCTACTGTATCTCATGAGATAATTTGATCAGGGAAACACAATAGAATATAAAACTGAAAAATGACTTGAATATAGAGTGCAAACTCATTTTCTTCTGTACAATATGAAAATGCAGCACTGGCCCCAGGATGACCATATACTGAGATTGTGTGACAAATACATAAGTGTCTATATTATATAGAGGATATGAACTTAATGCAGAGAGCCTTTAAAACATATTCATCCTCCTTGACATTTTATGATGCTGCAATTGGTAATTGAATTTGTCCTCAGTTTACACACACACACACACACACACACACACACACACACACACACACACACACACACACACACATAAAGTAATTTAGTTGGTTAATTTCAGTCATTTGTAACTTATAAGATTCAATACATGTGCCTTTCTTGCATTAAAAAACAAAAGGATATACAAGAAACAACAGGACTGAAAATATGTCGGCCGAAGCCCTGGCTCATTACACAGGATATCATTTTGCAGGGTTAGTTAAATGTTTACTGCCTTGCAGCATGAGGTGGTGATAACATATCTACAGTGATTGATAGGGTTAACTTATGTAACTTTGTTGAAATAATAAACAATTAAATGACTTTACACACAGTCCTCTGTGCTTTTTCCACAGTTACACATGCTCAAAGACTATCACTAGCTGTCTCTGTTAAATGTCTGCTTTAATGTGTCTAACTATCTTCTTCGTTGCTTGTGGAATTGTGACTGTGGGTTTGGTAGCATGGAAAAAGTTGGAGGACCTGGCAGCTAGACAGTTATTTGAATAGGTCATAACTAAATCAAATCAAATCACATTTATGTCTACAGCACATTTAACACAACATGAGCTGGCCAAAGTGCTTTACAAACACAGGCAGAATAAAGTAACAGAGGAGACAATAAAAATGTGCATACAGACAGATATCCCCTCGTGTTTCAAGACCACCTCCATCGTGCCGGTGCCTAAACACTCCACTGCAGCGAGTCTCAACGACTACCGCCCTGTTGCACTCACCCCCATCATCATGAAGTGCTTCGAGCGGCTGGTCCTGGCCCAGCTCAAATCCTGCCTCCCCCCCACACTGGACCCCCTCCAATTCGCCTACCGCCATAACAGGAGCACGGAGGATGCCATTTCCACGGCTCTACATCTCGCCCTTTCCCACCTGGACAATAATAACTCCTACGTTAGAATGCTGTTCATCGACTTCAGTTCAGCATTCAACACCATCATCCCCTCCAAACTGGTGTCCAAGCTCTGCGACCTGGGAATCAACACCTCCCTGTGCAACTGGATACTAGACTTTCTGACCAACAGACCCCAGTCTGTTAAACTAAACGGCCACATCTCCTCAACCCTCACCCTGAACACTGGCGTTCCACAGGGCTGTGTGCTGAGCCCCCTCCTCTACTCCCTCTTCACCTTCGACTGCACACCTGTACATGGCTCTAACTCCATCATCAAGTTTGCAGACGACACAACGGTGATTGGCCTCATCCACAACAACGACGAGGCGGACTACAGGGAGGAGGTCCAGCACCTAGCGGCGTGGTGCGCCGACAACAACCTGGCCCTCAACACCAAGAAGACCAAAGAGATCATTGTGGACTACAGGAAGACTAAACCGGACACGCACACTCCAGTCCGCATCAACGGGACGGAGGTGGAGCGTGTCTCCAGCTTTAAATTCCTGGGTGTCCACATCTCCGAGGATCTTACTTGGAACCTCAACACTTCCACTCTGGTCAAGAAGGCTCACCAGCGTCTGTTCTTCCTGAGGAGACTGAAGAAGATCAACCTGTCTCTCCAGATCCTGGTGAACTTCTACCGTTGCACCATCGAGAGCATCCTCACCAACTGCATCTCAGTGTGGTACGGTAACTGCTCTGTTGCGGACCGGAAATCGCTGCAGAGGGTGGTGAAAACTGCCCAACGCATCACCGGTTCTTCACTCCCCACCATAGACAATATCCAGTGCAAGCGACGCCTGCGGAAGGCTCATTGCATCACCAAGGACACTTCCCACCCCAACCACAGACTCTTTACCCTCCTCCCCTCCGGCAGGCGCTTCAGGTCTCTCCGTTCCCGGACCAGCAGGTTCAGGAACAGCTTCTTCCCTGCTGCTATCACACTGTTGAACTCTAAACCACGGTGATAGCAGGACTCACTCCACCCATAGCACCCCTATTTATTTAGCTATTTATTCTGACCATAATGTACATTCTTGTTCACTGGAAATCATATTCATATTAGTATACTCTTAAAGTGTTTTCCATTTATTAGTGTATTCATACTGCCTTAACTTAATAAATGTATATATAGTGTATAATACTGACATAGTATATTCATATGTAAATAGTGTAATCATACTCACCCAGCGTACTTAGTGTTATAGTGTATTTTTCATACTGTTTTCTGCCATATTGCACTCGCACTCATCTAGTGCACCTCCCATACTTGTTCCTAAACTGTATATTTGCACATACTTGTACATACCCCACTGCAATACTCTTATTCTTATTTTTACAGTGTACATTTGCACATACTCTGCACTTTACTGCTGTTTTGCACTTCTGGATGGATGCTAACTGCATTTCGTTGTCTCTGTACTTGTACACTGCACAATGACAATAAAGTTGAATCTCTCTCTCTCTCTCATCTAGATCAAATAGGTGAGTCATACAATCACAATTACAGACAGATCTGCAAAACTCAAGACAGCTTCAGTCTTCGGTTATCCAGAGTCCCAGTAAGAGATGCAGTGTGCTGCTGCCCTCTGCTGATGGTCAGCACACATCGGCATAAAAATCATTAAGAGTCAACAACTGACACTTAATGAGCTCTGAATGCAAGTAAGGGCAAAGTGTTATTTTAAGAATTTTGTTGAAATCATTTTAAATAAATTTGGTTTGATTTTTAAAAGCCAGAAATGACATTTGTCTTTGATATACTGCCCATGCTGGTGTGCATGATAAGAAAAAACAACATTTATCGATGACAATAAAACTAAAACAAGATTAGAAAAATATACATACGAGTATATGGAGACCAAAATTGCAAGGGAGATTGACAATAGTGTGAAAAATTGTGGTATAAAAGCAGCAGTCAGCAAGTGTACGTTAACAGTGAACATCATGCATTCACTCCTTATTTGCTTGTATGTGTTTATTGTTTAATTGTATTTATTTAAAATATTAAATTATGTATTTATTTACTTAATTTTATTTAATATTTCGTTGTCTCATATGTTAAAAGGTCATACGCCATTGTCACTATTTTACTTGAATATAAGTTAAAGTTGATGCATCATTGCATGCAAGTACGCCTTTTTAACTTTTTAGCTTTTTTGCGTGTCCGTTCGCTCAGGTGTATTTTTTATTTTCTTTTATTATAATATACAATAGAATAAGAAGCAAAGTCCTTGAACAAACTATACCAAGTCTGTTATTTGCAATATAATATTCAATTATTATTATAAAATGTCGGTGCACTTTCCCCTATTAATTAAGGTAGATTCCTGTCAAATAGCGTATCTTATTACATAACTGTCAACAATAATGTTCACAAATATTCAGTGCGAATCTCGTGTAAACGTGGGGAATATTAAATTAATGTTTCTAACTCCTATTCGGTGTTGCATTTGTTCACTAGTCACAGAGAGAGGTCGTTTAATTAAACAGTTTGGAGAAATGTTTTCATGTTCTGTAAAAAAGTTACTCAGCAAATAAGACGCTCCGTCCCGTTTTGATGACGTCTACAATTTCAGTTTAATGAGGAACTGCCACTGGATTCGGAGAAGCATTTAAAAAAATCCAAAACACACACTTCTTCCCGTCAAACAGGTAGGACAGTCCTCTTTATCGTTCGTATGCATTATTTAGATGGATAATACGCGAAATGTTTGTAACAGTTTATGAAATCAATGCTGAAACGTAGTCGTGGTGACCCCATGACAGCTTAGCTTGCTAACTAGCTAACTAGCCCTAATGCAGGGGCGGTCAGTGCTACCAGCTAACGTTAACCCCGCTAGCTAGTTAGCTATCTACTGAGTACTGAATCGCTGAACGGAGGATATGACACGTATATAGCGTTTATATTGGCTAACTGGGGAGTTAGCTCCACAAAGTAACACGAGTATACAACTGTGTAAGGTGGTGGACGAAGGGATGGGTAACCGTGACAACACAACTGTAACGTTAAGCTGCGGAAGAGATGAGCACTGAGAGCGAGAGAGCGTGAAAGACAGGAGTGAAAACATCAGGATGGGACAGCAAAAGAAGGCATAAATACTCAAGTGTAGGGTTGGCATGGTGAGAAGGACATTGTAATGATAAAGTGACAATGTGCAGATTAAAACAGTAATCTGAACAGCACACTTTACATCACTGATGTGGAAATATCCAGCCGTTTATTGTGATCAGTGTCCAGAGATGGAAACATGCAGAGAAGCAGAGATGGCATGTGTCTGGAGAATTGCAAGTATGAGGCTGCTGTAGAAAGAAGACTAGAGTGTGAAGGGCAGAAAAATGTTCAAGATTTTTATATTATATTTGATTTATAGGACCTGGACAGTGAGGGGTATTAAATCATCAAGGATGCCCAACAACTAACCACAAAGAAGTCAGTGGATCCAAGGCATAATGTTAGACATTAAAATAGCTCCATCTCTAGTTATTTTTCTTTATTTCTACACATGCCGTTTACCTATTCTATATGACCAAGGGGGTCGGGGCTATTTCACTTAGTTATTGTTATTATTGCAATTTTATATAATGCTGACATGAAAAACTTCCATATGGGAAAGTGAGAGAGAATTGCATGCATTATGGCACATTTTGATGTGCCATTATAATCTGCTATAATACAAATAATGAATATACTATATATGCTCACTCATCCCTTACTTGGATATTGTCAAAGTCATGTTCAACAGCCATATAGTTTTTGTGTTTTGCATTGCTCCTTAAGGCTGGGATCTTGGATGGAGTGAGTGTTGAGCCCCTATGAGATGACTGACCAGGGCAACAACAACCAGAACATCTCCTGCAACCCCTTTGCTGCCCTCTTCAGCTCACTGGCTGATGCCAAGCAGTTTGCATCAGGCCAGAAACCAGAACAGTCTGCTGAACCACCATGTGAGTAGAGTTACTGGAGCTGCTGCCATCGTCAATGTATACGAGGAATCAAAATGTCATTCATAACAAAATGCCTTTACATACATCCAGATATAATTTCAGGAGAGAAACATCAGCATTTTTTATTTATTGTAAATCTAGGTCATATTAGCATTTTGCTTAATGTATCCACGTGGATCACACTGTACACTATCTTGTATCACAGTGGAGGACTCAGGAGAGAGCCAGTCAGAGTCAGAAAACTCTGTGTCAGACAGCATTGATGACAATGACGACTCCGTGGCAGAGATCAGCCGCTCCTTCCGATCCAGGCAGGAGCTGTGTGAACAGCTCAATGTCAATCACATGATCCAACGAATATTTCTCATCACCCTGGACAACAGTAAGTAAAAAAAAAAATGCAGAAAAACGATCAGATTTTGATCTGTATCTTATACACGTTTCATACAGCTTTATGTGCGTAGGACGGAGGTCTGTTGAATACCTGTAGGACCCAATAATATGAGACAGCTGACAGCAGTTTAGGTCTTCTTATTTTTGTTATTAGCCTATTATTATTATTAGCATCATAACTGCAGTAAAGTAGCGATAGTTGGCGTGGCAGACATTAACGACCCGACTTAATGTGTATAACTGAATGAAACAGTCGATTGATCTAAAGATGATATTGCTTTATTTTCATTCTGCACACTGTGGTGTAACGGTTAGCGATGCTGACTAAGGTGCAGGCGACGGAGGTTCAACTCCTTTGGTTCAAAAAGAAAGTGGCTGTAGCTGAAAATTAAGCATACGAATATTGCGTAAATAAATACACAAAGGCATATGGTTTTAATCATATTTCACATATTAAACAGAGTAAATATAAGTGTCTATTTCAACACAGAAATGTCCTTAAACATTACTGAAAACTCCTGTTCGCAAAAAATCTAAAGGGCTCGATATGAAAAACGGTAATAAAAATCCTCTCGTGACGTAGCTGCTAGAACCACTTTTATTTCCATATCGATTAGGTTGACGAGTTGGTTCAGATTCTGGAAAAAGGCAGAGACATGTGGGGAGAAACTTAGGGTTTGTTGAAGCCAACGAGCAGGTTAGTTTCACAGAGTATGTTGCCCGGGTAACTGCCTCAGAGTTATGCTGAACTGGCTTTGTGAAACCGAAAAACCAGAGTTTGGACTGGATTGTGGGACAAGAGTTAATCTAGTTGTTTGGGACGACGCGTCGACGCAAATTATTATTGTCGTCCCAGCCCTACACTTTTCCCTGCGGTACTTGGTTCAATCTAGAAGGGACATTAGACAGATGGACGGTTATCTTATCATGTTTCTAAATAGTCAGTTCTGATGTCTCCTTAGCAGTATTATATCTTTGAAAGTCACATTTGAGTTTCCAGTAAATACTGCAACAAATGACTCACCGCCCTTTAAACAATACAAAGACCGTGCACACTGATGTCTTGCTGTGTAGTCTCACTGTGAGTTGGCTGGGCCTTTCCACCGTTGAGACCACCTAAGGCTGAGTCATGACGATCAGGAAATGCAGGCTCAAAGCTGCCCTGTTTTTACATAGTAAGTAAAAACATGCTATGCATTTAACCCTCCTGTGTGTTGCTACCAGCCACGACAGTGAGGGTCTGGTATTGTTTTCACCGTGTGTGAGTCTATGTGTGAGTCACCAAGGAAAAATGTGGTCCTGGAGACACCTACTCTAGCGGGAACTACCACAGAAGCTGTTTTGAGTTAATTGCCAGGGGTTTACATTTCTGTCTGTTCGTCTGTGGACAGATTGTCAACGTGGTGGTGTCACAACTGTGCAAGATGCAGCCATAAAACTTTACAGGTGTGAAGTTGAGATAAAAAAGAAGGCTGAGTTTATTCTGAAGTTAATGTTAATGCTGTTCATTTATTTTTCAACTATAATTCATGCTTGGAGTGGTTTGTGTGACTGTTATGAAGGGGTTTTATGTGTAAAATGATTTGAGCAGATATTATTTTAAGGACCCTGGCTTTATTCACCCCTAGGTGACCCCAGTCTGAGAGGAGGTAATGGGATCCCCCCTCGCTGTGTTTACCTTGAGGAGATGGCTGCAGATCTGGATGGACAGGACTGGCTGGACATGGATAACATAGAACAGGTCAGATGAGAACAACAACCTGTTTTTATGTCATCACTCTATGTTTTGTTTCTCTCCTCTCAACAAATCACTAAATATTTGGTAGGATTGGTGAAGAAATGGCAACCGTAAAGCAATGCCATCACTTTGATACATTATGGAAGAAATGTGCATATGTGCTGATTTGTGTCCTCCAGGCTCTGTTTAACCGTCTGCTGGTACTCGAGCCAGGAAACAACCTCATTTACATGACATCATGCAGCGCTGTGAACCTGTCTGCTGACCGTGATGCTGGAGAGAAGTGTGCCATCCCTTACCTTTTTGCTTGTTACCAGAGGGCCAAAGAAGAGGTGCAATTCGTCCTACATGACTGTAATTGTAGCATGTTAATGCAACTATTTTCTGAAATGAAAGGCTGTTCATAGACAGTAGTTGAAACATAAAAAATAACCCATACATTATCCGTGCATTAGGTGACGAAGGTACCAGAGAAGCTATTGCCGTTTGCCGTTCGCTGTAAGAACCTGACAGTTTCCAACACACGGACGGTTCTGCTCACCCCAGAGATCTACATCAGCCAGAATATCTACGAACAGCTTCTGGACCTGTGGCTGGACGCTTTCAATGGAGCACGTGGGTTCAGAACTGTTACTTTTCTCATGTGTTTGACTTATTTATCTTGTCTCTCGTCTTCCCTCGAGTTTTCTCAGTTTCTTACAAAGTCGCTGTGTTTCAGAGCCAGAGGAGGTGGTTGAGTTTATGGAGGAGGTCATTACTGGCTTGCTCTCCGACCAGGAGGTGCGTACCTTCGAGGAGGTGATAGTACCAGTGTTAGACATCTTCCAGGGACGCATCAAAGACTTGGACCTGTGCCAGCCTCTCCTCTACTCCTACCTAGATGTTCTGCTCTATTTCAGCCACCATAAAGATATTGCCAAGGTCAGGAGACACACAGGGATGTTTGCAAATGTTATCATAAATTTGCCTACTCGCAACAACTGGTAATTTCAGTGCCCACTACGAATCAACTAATATAATATGTATATTATAGTATTATATATAAAGTGATCACATAATCATACGATTTACAGTATTGGTATAATATTTCTCGGGGTTTTTCCAAATCCTTAAACAGTTGTGTTTTGTGTTTTTTCTAGGTACTGGTGGAACACATTCAGCCCAAAGACCCAACTAATGGTCTGCAGTACCAGAAGACCCTACTGGGAACAGTGTTGAGTATCTCCTGCTTGTTGAAAACCCCGGGTGTGGTGGAGGGACATGGCTACTTCCTGAACCCCTCTCGCTCCAGCGCCCAGGAGTCCAAGGTCCAGGAGGCCAACATCCATCAGGTAAATGGATTCTATTTAGTTTGATGTTGCTGTTTTGTTTTGCCTTTTTTTCTTTTTTAGAAATGAAGGAAATCCTTCTATTTGGTGTGCGGATCTGTCTGTTTGAATTCTGATGGGTATTTCTCTGATCCAGCAATTAATCTACCGCAATCTGTGTGTGTCTTTCTTATCGCTCGTTTTTTTAAAGAAATGAAACCATTCAGTGATTGTCAAACTACAAATGTTTCAGGGCTTAAAATGTTTCCTGTCCTTGTGTTGCAGTTTATGGGCCAGTTTCATGAAAAGCTGCACCAGGTCTTGAAGAACTTGCTCCAGCGATCTGGTGAGACGCGCCACTTGCTGCTCACGTGGTTGGGCAGCTGTCTGCAGGCTAATGCTGGCCGGGCCAAGATATGGGCAAATCAGATGCCAGAGATCTTCATCCAGATGTATGCTTCAGATGCATTCTTCTTAAACTTGGGTGCAGCACTGATGAAGCTGTGCCAGCCTTTCTGCAGGCCGCGGTCACCCAAACTGCTTACCTTCAACCCTACCTACTGTGCCCTCAAAGAGCTGAGCGAAGAAGAGAGGCGCAATCGCAATGTGCACGTAACAGGTTAATACATGTTCAAATGGGCGTCAAAAACACTTCCCTTGTACCATTTCAAATACTTTGTATTTGTTTTGCTATTATAAGCAGGCTTATAGTTTTCATGATAGCAATTATGTTAATAGCAGCAGTATTTTCTAAAGGTTTACATTACATTTCATGACTAAATGACCGCCGATGTCTTTAACCAGGTCTCGACAAGGAAACCTGTCTGATCCCTATGCCCCCTCAGCAGCTGGTGGAGTCTGCACAGTCCTACAGCCTGCTGACTGAAAACCTCACCCTCACACAACTCACCCTGCATCTCGGCTTCCACAGGTACATACCTTCAACCATGCACCAACACAACTTCCATGAAGATGTTAAAGAGTATCTGTTTCAGGGATAAGATCCCTTAGAAGTGTAACGTACAGTGTGTTCCTCATGTTCGCACCATATGTCAGCATTAACCCATTAACCCGTATTGTCTTGTTCTGTTTGTGTCCATACACCTGTGCGCATGCATAACGTGCATGTGCAGACTCCATGAGCAGTTGGTGAAGATGAACCAGTCTCTCCACCGGCTCCAGGTGACGTGCCAGGAAGCCCAGAGAACAGGCAACCCAATGTCGGAGCAGCTCCTGGAGCAGTTTGAGCGTCTGATGATTGTTTACCTGTCAACCAAAGCTGTCACCACGCAGCCTGCCATGCTGCAATGCTGCCTTAATCTCCAAGCTTCCACGGCTGCTCTGCTGGTTCAGCTTGGTGTGGGGAACCAGGGGCCTGAACATGTAGCACTCAGTTTTCCCCTGCCCTCCCTACAGAGTACTATGCTCTGCTATGTACCAGGTAGGTCATATTTGAAAGCCCTATTTTAGCTTTGATTGTCAGACTGAACAATTGGGTTTAGGGGAGTCTGAACTATAAATAATCTTAATTTTCTCAGGTTCAAATTGGGTTAGGCTTCTTCATTTTTCATTTCTTTTACCTCCTAAATTAGAGCATGTGAAACAGTTTTGCCCCTTACTAAATAATAATGGAAAGAAATACAAATGTAGCTCCTGAAATGACCTGACTATTTCCTGACTATCACTATCAAATAGAGCCAATAACAAAATCTAAAAAAACGCTGCCAGCATGTAATTAATGATATTTCACTATTATTATCAGAATTGAGTTTTAATAATGAGTTATTGACCACCGCAGCGATCTGATGCAGGTCATATGAAAAATATCAGTTGAATCTGATTGGTTATATACATCCGACTGACTGAAGTGACTGCAGCTGCGCATGCAAGGAAGATGTTAGTCACTTGTATTACAATTATTCATTCATGCTGAACATTCTTTCATAGGATAGTCATTAATTAAGTGTGCCTTTTGTTTGTCAGAGTTTTTTGCAGAGAACCTGGGAGATCTTTTCATCTTCCTGCGTCGATTTGCAGACGATGTTTTGGAGACTTCTGCTGAAAGTCTGGAGCAGATTCTTAACTTCATCACTGTCTTCATGGGCAACGTCGAGAGGTATATGACTTGTGTCTCGGACATGCTTTCTGCTTTTAATATCCACAGACATCTATGGACTTTTCCATTTATACTACACTTGAGGGTCCATGTTGGTCTAGTGTTCCACACATGCACATTCCCCTAACCAAACTAAAGGCCAGTTGGTATTGGTATTGCACTATAACATTGTTTGCCAGGCTAGATGTCCACATAGGGTCTGCATGGACCCTTGTGGACATGGGAGAACTCTTGATATTTAAGCCATGTGGACTCTGCAGGCATGGAAATGGCATGAATTGGCCATAAATCTATCATGTCAGTGATTGTGGTCAGCTTAAAGGAGGTATTGTGAAGCCCAAATGGGGATTGAATGGTGCAGACATCTTAGAATGTTTGCTTCAATGCCAATTTTCCTCTGCACAACAGGATGAAGAACCCTCATTTAAGAGCAAAGCTTGCAGAGGTCTTAGAGGCAGTGATGCCCCACATGGAGCCACTGGCTTCTGGTGCTGCTCAGCCAATCGTGTTTCAGCGAGAGAGAGTCTTCTGCTCCTATAGACATGCACCTCAGCTGGCCGAGGCCCTCATCACTGTGTTTGTAGACATTGAATTCACAGGTATTGTATTCCTCACATGCTTTGACTTGATAGGCAGGTGAAGAGGTTGGGTTGTGTGTGAACACCTGTGTGGTTGCAAGATAAGGAGAGAAGCTGGATGCTGGATAAAGTGAAAACAAATGGAAGGTATTTATTTCGTTTCCGTCTCCTTTTTCAGGCGATCCTCATCAGTTCGAACAGAAATTCAACTACAGAAGACCCATGTATCCCATCCTCAAGTACATGTGGAGCAAAGAAAGCTACAGAGAGAGCATCAAGGTAGAAAACAAACTGGTGTCTTTGATTTTTCAAGTTGACTATTTCAAAATGTATGGTGGTATGATGATATTTTCACAGTGTTACACCCCACCCTATGGGGAGCCCTTTGGGGTGAACAACAATCCATCCTTGACCCCAATAAATCACAAAAAGACACCTTTTAAAACCATCAAAATCCACAGGATTTAATAACAGCCAAATGCAATGTACACATGGCCGGAATTCCACAAAACATGACAAAAACTGCACACAAAAAAGGCAGCAAGACCGGCAGCGTCTGCACAAGAGGCCTCCCTTCCTGCTGCTGGCACTGGAGCTTTTAAAGAGCTTCCTCCCAGGCAAGGTGCACCTCGTTGTGGGAGAAGCTCACCTGCAGCCACTGGAGGGGAAGAAGGGACAAGAGCACAGGGAAACATACAGCCGTAACAACAGCCTTACAACAAGATGCTCACTGGGAAAATTGTTATTATTGATTGCTGTGAGACTTATGTGGTGCATCGGATAATCCTCAGTCACAATCATGTGGTCTGCTGTCTAAATAGCTAGAAAGAAACACCTTAAATCTCTTTCTAATCTATTAGGAATAGTCACACTTAGAAATTCACTCTTAATGCAGAGTTTATGATCGGGCAGCTTGATCAATAGCAGAAGTTCATTTTTGGTGAGCAGCAAATGAACTTGTCTTTTTTTCCCCCCCTCACTCTCTCGCCACATTTCTCATTTCAGCATTTGGCGCACTATGCATCTGAGAACCTGGAGGCTATGAACCCCCCTCTGTTCCTCCGGTTCCTCAACTTGCTGATGAATGATGCCATCTTTCTACTGGATGAGGCTATTCAGGTAAGATCATAGAAACGTGCAAGACTTAAAGCCATTTTTGACAAATAAACTTTTCCATCACTATTATGTAGTATATGGTACGCTACCATTATTCATCGTTATTCACCACGGCATTTTCTTTTCTTGTAGTACCTGAGTAAAATCAAAGTTCTGCAGTTGGAACTGGATCGAGGGGAGTGGGAAAGCCTGGCCCCGGATGCCCGAAGAGAGAAGGAGTCAAGCCTGCAGATGATTGGACAGTTGGGACGTTTCCATAACATCATGTCTAATGACACCATCGGCACACTGGCCTTCCTCACCTCAGGTCAGGCAGCAATGATTTGATTCTTCATATTGGTTAATCCATTTGAAGTTTGCCTTCATCCGTCCCATCTGTGTTTTTCATTTTGCTCAGAGATCAAGGGGATATTTGTGCACCCCTTCCTGGCTGAGAGGATCATCTCCATGCTGAATTACTTTCTGCAGCACCTGGTGGGTCCTAAGATGGGTGCCCTTAAAGTCAAGGACTTCAGTGAGTTCGACTTCAAGCCCCAGCAGCTTGTCTCTGACATCTGCACCATCTACCTGAATCTGGGGTATGTGAACCCTCCTCTTTGTGCAATTGTGAAATAAAATGTAAATTAGCATAAAGTATTCCCTTTTTAAAAATATGTTTGCCATATCCTCTGGAGAAGAAATACTGTGGCACATTGCTGAGTAAAATCGCTACGTGGTTTCCAATTTTTAAAAAAAAGTGTGTTTCTGTCTTTGTCAGCGATGAGGAGAATTTCTGTGCTACAGTCCCAAAGGATGGAAGATCGTACTCTCCTACCCTTTTCTCCCAAACAGTTAGGGTACTGAAGAAGATAAACAAGCCAGGGGATATGATTGTGGCTTTTGGACTCCTTGCTGATAAAATAAAGGTATCATTTGACCTGGATAACACTAGAATACATGAGTACAATTTTTATATCTTTGTTTTATGAATCTATACAGTGTTCAATGTGGAGAGTACAGGTGGAAACACTCAGTTTGTTGTCGTTGTGCCTCTGTTTTAGTCCCATGCAGATAGACAGCAGCAGGAAGAGGAGACGTATGCGGATGCCCCAGATGAGTTCTTAGATCCCATCATGTCCACTCTGATGCTCGATCCTGTTCTTCTCCCTTCCTCTAATGTCACAGTCGACCGCTCAACTATAGCAAGGCATCTCCTCAGGTTAGTTTATTCCTAAAAAGCACAGACGATTCTCATTATTTGTTGGGATTAAAATTGGGATATCTTTGTCTTTTAATCACCGTTAATCACAGTTACTGAACAATAAGAACTTGTGCTGGAATCAAATAAGTAACCATTTTTTAAATGTTGTCCTGCACACAGTGACCAGACAGACCCTTTCAACCGCAGTCCTCTAACCATGGACCAGATCAGGCCAAACGAGGAACTCAAACAGCAGATCTTACAGTGGCTGGATAAGCATAAGCAGGAGAGGCTGCAGCTGGGACCCAGTGGTTAGCCTGTGATCCCTCACCATCATAAACGAGGACTGCATCCCTGTTTTCTTTACCGGCTCACATCTCGCGTGCTCCTGCTTCTTGGCTAATCCATGGTCTGCTTGCCTCTGTGGATTTCGTCCGACTCCTCTGGTCAGACTAACATTGCATTAGCCTTTTCATGCAGCCTTCATGCTCAGTGGATTCTCTCTGCGACAACAGTCCAGGCAATCTGTAGCCCACTGGCTGGTGACAACTTCAGAATCCCTACCAGTCCACACAGTAGCTGTTCGACTCCCATGATGCTCTATGGTAACGTAAATAGGGTGATACAACTGCTGTGAGTTAATGAGTAATTATTGCAATCAGAACTGTGGCCAGAAGTATCAGTTTCAACAGGACTTGTTGAATGTACTCTACTGTATGAACTCCTGACCAGCTGGCCCTAACCAGATTTTATACTGCAAGGGAAGTATTTTTGGGGAACGTGAAGACAGAACATGGATGGAAGTGTTTATGATTTGACCTCGATTTCACCTTCATGAAGAATACATTATGCAATGCCTTTTAAAGTTCTTGAATACCCCAAATTTGAGTTATTTTGGTTAAATCTGAAGCAGCATTGTAAATACCAATAGGAATTAAAGGCAAGGCACACGTAACACTGAATTGAATTGTCTTTTATTTTAGTGGAAATAATCTAGATTTACTTGGAGATGTTAAAAATATTGCTCACCTCTGAAGCACAAAACCATACTGTGTACACTTGTTTCTGTATTTTAACATATACGTATAGAAAAGAGTCTTTGCATCTTCCAATGTACCAGCCTTTAATCAAGCCCTAAGTAATTACTTTGTTAGAATCAGAGAGCTTGCTAACTCACTATTTTGCAGTTATTGTGCAATAATTACAATATTTTCAACCAGGATGTAGTAGAAATAAAATGAAATTCTACCTAAAAATGCTAGAATGCATACTAAAATTGCTTGATTGTTGACTGTGGCATTGATGGACACTCTTGTTTAGTATACCTACAGTGGTTACAATTAATACTAATTGATAGTGGTGTGATGGGAATCTCAAAAAGCAGAGTACTAAATTGTGTAGTATTGTTTCGTCCTTGGAAAATCATTTCTTTTCTCACAATTTGTCTCAATTGTATAGAAAAATATTATAAAATAAATAAATAAATCTTGGATTTTAGAAAAGCTCCCTTCAGAGCAACAGAAGATGTAATGCAGTCCTGGCTGTGTAGTAAACTGATCCTCATGTTTGCAGTCTGTGAAGTGGCCCTTTGAGACACTGAGCAGTGATCATTGGCACAAAGAGGCTGAAAGATACTATCGAACACCACTTTGAATTTCAAATCTGAATTGCTCGAACTGGAAAAAAGATGGTGGCTGCTCTTGAAATGTTCAATCAATTGTCTCCTAGACTGTCCACCAAAGGAAGACCGACTCAATCTGAGGGGAAATTAAGCCATGCAGTTGCATAATCATGCTTCATAATATATCTACAATGCCTAGTTTTAACAAATTTAGAGAGGGTGCAAGTCTAAATAAACGGCAAGTCTGAACATTCGCTAATTTGTCCGGTGCGTCTTTGAGTTGAATAGCTTCTCAGGTCGATGTTTCCAAAACTCAAATCTTGTTGCAGTACATGAGCTTGCAAAAATATATTCTTGCTAGAGTATTTCCAACATGATAAAAGATCACAATATCAACCCCTATGATTGTTAATTTTGAAGGTCTTCACAATGATCACACTTGTTGTGATTGTTCATGATTTTTGATCGGCAGTGTATTCTGTATAATAATCATCATTGACAAACCTTTTGAGTTAACAGTCGCCAGATTAACTGATGTATCCTGATTTAGCATTTTGAACAGATTTTTTTGTTGTGTGCAAGCGTAGTGCGTTCTTATGTGGGCAAACAAATGATCAAGAGAATCGGTGCCTAAAACCAAGAGCCTTGCAGTAAATGTCAGCAAATGAGGATCTGACTTTCATACTCTTACGAGACATAATTATGAGTTTGTTTCTTAAGGGCATACAGGGAGCTGTGGGTAGAATATAAAAGAAAAGATCAGGAAAAGGTGACCCGTTTTTGAGTCAACGGGTTTAATTCAAAAGTGTGGTTGTATAAAATGGCAAAATGTGAGAGACAGATTATGTATTTGTTGGCATGCCCTCATACTGTATGTTGAATATCTACCACCTGAATGATTACATTGGTTAAATTATAATGCAATATTTTTTTTGTTTTAATTGTGAGTAAAAATGTTTATTTTGGATGTACAGTATGATTAAGAAATAAAACTAATGTGCGTTATATAAAATATTGTTGTGTTCTCTTTCAGAAATACAAGTGTTCAGTTCATTGCATACTTGCAATGAGTGTTTCTGTTAGCAGAGCATTAAATAATATTCATGAAATTGATTTAAAAAAAACAAGTTTGAATATAAATATATAATTTTTAGCAGTATTTTATATTTTTAAATGCCACAAGCTGTTTAAGAACCAAGTTGGGGTAAATATTTCTCTGGGAAATTATAAATCTCAAAACATTTTATCCTCCTTTAATCGACTAATAATATACTAATAATAGTACTAATATCAACTGTGTATTAGTTTTGAGGGTTCTTACATTGCTATATTATGTCCCCAAGTCCTTTCTAAACAGCTTGTATGGTATAGTGGTGCCTAGATGTCAGGCAATCACAGCAACTATGTGTGAAATTCCTTAGAGCCAGAGCCCCTCGTGTACTGTATGTACTTACAATTCTTACACGGCTTTAGGAGCTCAAACAAATTTGTTTTTGGCCACTTGAGCTCCCATCTTTTTAGTTTAGAGCCGCTAATGATTTTAACTTGCACAGTTATTTAACACAATGACCCTAAACACTATTATTGTATTAAAATTAGCTGTTTCTATCAATGGGCATCAAGAACAACACTAGTTAATTTGGCTGTCCTATATATGATCATGACTTTGAGTATTGTACATATATTACATATAATTACGTTTAAATTAACCCTTTGCATGTAGTTTGTGGTCGTCAAACGACATTGTCTTTATAGTTGATTGTTAATCATAAATACATTGCTTATTACTTAATAATTAGTACATCAACAACAATAATAGTACAACAGCTATTATGATAATAATAAAAAATACGACTAATATCAATAATAGTAGTGGGGAATAGGCTATAATAGAATGAAAAATAATTAGAGCAGTAAATGCAAAAACAACAATAGAAATAATGATAGTAGTGTCAAGCAGCATGGTCCAGATGTAACCCTGAGGAGAGAAGAGGAGCTGTGCGTATCATACGATAAACCCCGGCAGATCTCAGGGCTGGTCCTGAGCCAGCCCTTACAATAAGCATTATCAAAGAGGAAAGCCTATTCTTAAATATGGGGAGGGTGTCTGTCTACTGGAATCTGGACTGCTGGTCCCACACAGCTTGATATCTTAAGTATCTGGGTCCCATTATACTTTTGGAGACTCTAGGAACCAAAAGTTCCCTGCATTCATTGTTCTAGTGGGGTAATAAGGTACTAAGGTAAGGTACTATCTTTAAGATATGATAGTACCTGCTCTTGCCAGAGAGCTTTGCAAGTGGCTGGCTTTTTCAGCTCCAGGCATTTTCACATAAAAAAGGCCAATTTCTCTTGTTAAAAGTAGTTAGTATGGATGGTTGTTTGTTGGGAGTGGGGGCAGCGGAGTAATACTCTTCCCGGGGTGCAGATTTCATTGAAATGCTCCTGGCTTTAATACATAAATACAGGTTGCTTTTACAATAAGCTGTTTACAACATCCTTTTCCAGTCGTAGCTTATATAGTCTTATCTTGAGAGTTTATTAAAAAAAAGCTTTTTCCTTGTTTAGGGAAACATGCTCCAAGCTAACGGTCTCTCCTTGTGATTCAAGTGCGAGGCACCTTTCCCGGGCAAAGCCCCTGAACCTGATTTGGATTCAGCCATGCAGACTGTGAATAGGGCCGCTGAGAAAAATGCATTGTCGGGGTTTCTCCAGTTCCGCCCCGCAACCTGCATAACGACGTGTCGGCCAGTGAGAGCAGAGCGCTGTGCTAGAGGTTGTTTATGTGGAGTGCTGGGTTAGGGTTCCGCCCACCGAGGTATCTCTGATCGCAGGGCAGACAGGCAGAGAGTGTAAAATGGCGCACAGCTGTCGGTGGCGGTTCCCCGCTCGGCCCGGAGGGAGCTGCAACTCCGGTACCGGGAGGAGAGCGGGCCGAATTAGGGTTACTGCCTCTCTGCGGAGTGTCTCGGGAGCCCACCCTAACGCAGCCGGGCTCGGACCCGGGTTTGACGCTGCACTACAGGTCTCTTCGGTTATCGGGAGCAACCTGCAGAAATTTCGGGATGTTTTGGGGGAATCGAGTGACTCGAGCAGCGGGGAGGTAAGCACACAGGACAGGACAGGACGGGAGCAGCCTGATGGTAACCCGGGAGCATCGGTTAGGCAAACCGCAGAGCGCACGGTTCACTCAGGAGAGCCGTTTCTCTCGCGTTTCAGATGAGGAGCTAACGGTTACTCTCTGCCCAGACGCTGACCATCTTTTCCTCCTCCTAACGTTAAGTGTGGCTGTGTGGGCAAACTTGTCATATCCATGATGCTCAGTTAACTTTCAGTCGGTTGTGTGGCCCTCAAACTCCACGGCAACGTGTTATAACGTTAACTTTGGTGACGAACACCAAACGGTCTTCACATTTATGGGCTCAAATATCGTCGCTTGCTGGAAAGAAAGTTTTTCTTCATCTCAGTGGAGGGACTACTACATCCACACAGTTTGGATGAGCTGGTGCTAGCGTTGGTGTGCTAGCCCGACCAAAACACCGTGGAGAAACCCCGGTTGTTATCTTGTTGATAACAACGTACAATATAGTCAACACAGAGCAGGTGGCGTTACGCCCCGTAACTAAGCCGTTACAACCGTTGTACCAGTTAACTGTTAACGTTAGCTTCTTGACATTAGCTTGATGGGAAGCCTTCAAAGCTGGACGTGTTGCCTTCTAATTCACGTAGCTACACCAAACACAGTAAAAGTTATCGCCCCGTATTAGCATTAATATTAATTTCTTACAGTGAAATGCATATTTCCAACATCAGTTTATCACAACGTCGTTTCCCCCCGTGGTGTAACGTGGGACCCCGAAGATAGCTTGTGATATGTTTGAAAACAAGACATGTCAACTTGAAGGAGGCGATAGTACACAATTGTGGTTTGTTAAACAAGCTAACGTGAACGTAGCGTCTGTCTGCAACGTATCCGAGGAAGGGCTGCTCGTTATTCACTTAACTTACTCTCAGATTTTCAAGTAGATAATCTTTGCCAGCTAAATTACCTGCTATTTACAACACGATCTCAAGGGCTGGCTGTTTGCAGCGAGGTGTCAACCTCCCAGCGAGGCTTGGCTAACGTAGCTGATTGGTTAGCTCGCAGGCTAACTGTCTACATCTCACAGCTAAAACCCACACATTTATTTCCCTGTCGTGAGCGATGTTAAAGTTGCAGGTTTGCCCTGGAGGTTTGCTGTGTTTACATTCGGCCAGCATATTACTAGGAAGCGGGTTAAAGCGCCGTTGCTGAAGTTGGCGGAGCTCATACACAAAACTAAACCATTATCATTGCTGTTTAGTGTTAAGCTAGGAGTCAGCTACCATGCTACGCACTACGCCACGCTAGCCATCGGGGCTATTGCTGATGCATAGGAAAATGGGAGGTGGACATGTTTTCCCCTTCTCTACACAGTCAGTACGTAGCTATTACCAAAATAATATCATTTTTTACGATGCTCGGCGATGCTGTCTGACACACAGCCACATACTCAAAAACACTCTCTTCAGTGCTGAAGTGCTAATAACAGTATATCGGTGTTTTTTTTTAGCGTTTTGATTTCGCTTCGTGTTTTTTTTTTACCAGAGAAACGAGACTTGCTAGTGACAGTGCGCATGCAGGGCTGGCTACAATAACAACGAGCCCCTTCTTGACGGACCGTGTGATGTGGGGGTGTGTTCGCCTTAGCGAACTACCATCTTCCTTCTTCATGATGAGCAGCATGCGTTCATTGCAGTGGGAGTAACGTTACACTGTGTGGGGATGTTTACCACCAGCTCCAGTGCTCCACACACCGCGTATTTCTGATCGAAGCACAGCAGTAATTGCGTGCATTTACGCATGCTTTTGTATTCGAGCGTGCTTGGATTTTTACGCACATTGTGAACCTTGATTTGGAGATTGTGATAGCTCCTGTTATAGTGTAGCAGTAAGACGTTGTAGAATATTGAAAAAAATAAACATCTAAGTTTCATGATATTCTACAGAAACGTGAATTTTATTTCAAATGTTATATTTGTGAGCATGCCACTAAAGTAATTAGGAGTCCCTCCAACTTCTAAAGACTAACAAAAAAGCTGTATTTTGGATGTGTTGATGCACTTCACCATAAAATCTCATGGTGTGGAAACTGCATGGTGATTTGATTGATGTTGAAGTACATTTGTACTTTCAATCAATGCCTCATGAGTTTCTGGAGAACTATACCCTGTACTTGAAATATCCGTTTTTTAAGCTTTCGAAGTCCCTACTTTGAAAGACTAAATGGATGAGAATAGACTGTTTGCAGTGAGGTGTCAAGCTTCCTGTGAGGCTTGGCAAACATACCTGATTGATTAGCTTGCAGACTAGCTGTCTACATATCACAGCTAAAAGACCATTATCTTCCTGTTGTAAGCGATGTTGTAGAAAGTTGCAGGTTTTCCCGCAAGGTTTGCTGTGTTTACCTTTGGCCAGCATATTACTACGTAGTGGGCTAAAGCATTGTTGCTAAAGTAGACACAGAATAATGATCTCCTTAGTTTTATGTACATTTGTGCTTTCACATTAATGTTTTGAAACCAAATTAAATGTGAAACTTTAATGTTTTGGGAAACATCATCTTTATTCAGTGACTGAGAGTATAGCAGTGTTTAGATGTGTGGAGACAAACTGGACTATTAAATCCCCATGGAACCTGAAGCCTGTGGATGTTGTGGACACAGTGTGGTGATTTCATTGAGAAGGGGTGTAGTGCCTGTCTGGCCAGACCAGGGCAGGATTGTTCAGGCTCACTACAGCCTGCTGCGCTCACAGGGCAACCATGAACAGAGCACCAGCCGGACTCTTGGCCACCCCTCCTTCTTCTATCCAGGCAGAAAGACCCAAATCCACTTCAGACAAACACAACCCCGTCTGAGAGGCAGAGCAACTTTTCTTGTGACAGCTGCCACTTTGGAATGGATTACTAAGCCTATTGGGGTGACTCAAAAGGGTGCTTGTCAGCTGTTGCTGTCCAAATGAAGGCATTTGTTAGCTTTTGTATGTATGTAGGCAATACATTTTCTTGATCTGGCCAAATTGCCGTTGCTTATTTTGGTGCAGAGTGCAGTCCATGTAGATTGTTTTGGTAGATGTGTGACCTTTATCACCCCCACAGCCTCAACCTCACTGTCCGTCTAATCAGACTTTGCATCATTTCCCCCTTTTTGTTCTTAGTGCATTATATGCTGCCTTCTGCTGCATCCTTTCCACTCATATATTATTACCAATGTTTAATCATTCAAACAAAAGTGCAGCTGAATAGATGTATCAACCCAAATGTCTCTTTGCCTCACTGGTTTGAGAGAAATAGTGTGTTTGAGCGGAAGGGGCTTCAGTCCAGCAGGTGTTTGGCCTATTTAAATGGAAGCCCCCCCCCCCCCCCCATCCTTTTGCTCCCACCCGCTTACCCATCTCCGAGACAGCGTGTGGATTGGAGCAGGAAGCTTTGTGTCTGCTTTTATTCTAGCTCTCACAAAGTGCGGGCGGCTGAAAGAGCACAGGCAGGGATATCAAAGAGTGCGGGGCGACCCCCCTCCTCCCCACGGGACAACGCTGGGAGGAGAATTAGTCACAGACCCTCCCATCCATGGCTTTATTCTGCTACAGCAGAATGCTTTAGGAGTTGCCTGACTGGGAGAGAGGCGGCAATTGTGTTGTTTTTTTTACTCTTTGTGTGTGTGTGTGTGTGTGTGTGTGTGTGTGTGTGTGTGTGTGTGTGTGTGTGTGTGTGTGTGTGTGTGTGTGTGTGTGTGTGTGTGTGTGTGTGTGTGTGTGTGTGTGGTGGTAGGGGTGTCAGACTTTATGTCCCCTATTGCACTCTGGACTAGGCGTGTCTTCTTTGTCTTTATTTTGATTAGGACTTCAATTCAAGCTGCCTGCTTGGGTGGGTAGGAGGGGGTGTGTGTCTGTTTGTGCCTGCCAGCCTCGGTGAGTGTGTGTGTGTGAGTGTGTGTGTGAGTGTGTGTGTGTGTGAGTGAGTGAGAGAGAGAGAGAGAGACAGACACCATGCACACGTGCCAATCAGTTTGTTTGTCTTTGTCCCTTGACTGTCCTCGTCTCCTTACGTGCGAGGTGTAGGCAGAGGAGTCATCTTGCCCTGGAAAGTGTTTGTTTTGGTTTGTGTGCTGTCAAGCAAATGTGAAACAGTTGCACTTAGTGTTGGGACACAAATGTCCACCTTTTGCTCTGAGCTGACAGGGGTCATCACTGGGAGTGCCACTGTAATTCACTCTGGTGGAGGAAACAAGATGTTCTTGTCAGTGGCAGAGACTGGATCTTTTAATACCTTTGGTATTACTCATATTTGCTGCCCCACTTTGTAAACTTAGTAGTATCTTCTGAAGTGATTAATGGGATTCCTCTGTGGCCTTTTTAAGAGAAGTGTCATCAGAGGGGCATATAGGAGTATGAGCTCATCACCAGTTCACGTTCCAGGAAGAGATGAGGCATCATCGCTTTACAATAAATCCAAGAGGAAAGCTTCCGGGAATGTGCCAAGGAAATGTTGTTTTCAGAGAGAGGAGTTCAACTCAAGATGTGTTCTCTAACATCACACTGACTGACGGGCTCCTAACCTGAATACCTCTATTTGACATCCCTCCCCTCAGTCTGAGTCACATTCCTGTCCTCCCTTTTCTCCTCATTACTTGCTCTGATGTTTTCCTTTTCTCAAAGTGGGTAACTCGGTTCTGACTTTAAACTCATCTCATTTGTTTTTGTAGTACTTTGATGCCAAATGTTATCACGTATATAGCCCCTATTAATACTCTAATGCTTGTATTTGTAATCAAGGGGTGATTCTGATGTTGATCGTTAAATTTGAGCTCATTTAAAAGTTTAAAAGCACACATTGTATCTTGCAGTCAATAAGGGTGCATTATATAGGGGGGTTGGGACAATTTGTGTGTGGGTGAGGCACGTGTCGCATAACTGTGGTGTCTGGGTTTCCAATCCAAAACATTTTTCACATTACTTTGTGTCTTTCTCAGTCTTTTATGTTTGCCCTAAGACTAAAAGAACAATTTGGCGAGGGAGTACAGATAGTGCTGCATCTGTTACCTTTAGATAGCTGCAAATTACATCTGTTCAATTGTTCTGTTGCTTTCTCATAACATGAACATGAGGAGTATGAACTATATGGATAATCGTGTACATAGTTGTCAAATCAATACCAGCAACATTATTGGTTGTTTGAATGGTATGAGTAGATATAGCTCACTGTATTATTATGCATCAATGTGATAACACTTGCAGCACGCAGCTGGTCATATGGTAGCAACAGTTCAACGCTTGTGGGAAGCAGTGTTTCTCCTGGGTTAACTGCTTTCTTATTCCAATATTTATCAATCACTTTTCAAAATCAACATGAACCACTCTTCCCATCTGCATAAATCAGATTCACCGCACAGCTCCTACTTTGAAAGGTGGTTCGCCTTTTACTCCCTTTTCCAAAACAGTGGTGAAGAACACCTGGAGTTGAGTTGCAGATAAGCAGCTGGTAGTATGTTTCACTTTTAAAAGTTTTTTTTTTTTTTTAAAGGTTTTTTAAAAGGAGTCAGGTGCAGACTCACTCCACATAAAACGCACAGGCGCTACATTGCATCACTTACAGTAAACTTCATGGAGAACAATGAGGACAAAACAGCATCAACAATCTCTTTTAACCAAATATTTTCTCTGGTTAAGCCCAGCTAAAACACTGAATCCTGTTTACTACCAAGCCTGTATGTGACCAGGACAAACAATGTGATCTCCCCTTCACCTGTGTTGTGGAGAGGCTATGGTCTGCACAAGATGAAACACGAAAGCAGAGGATTGTGTGAACTTTAGCAGAAAGGAAAATGCTGCAAATGCAGTAGGTGTTGCTGAGTTTCTATAAAAGTTAGTGTGCAACATAGCAAGTCGATTAGTATCGTAAGTAAGTTTGTTTAAGTAAGTTTCGGAGTTTGCTGATGATGATTGCACAAGCAGTGGTTGGTCTGTTCTATAAGATCTTGATGGTAGTGGTTGTTTTGCTTGCTGAAAAATATTAATAATTTATCAGCGCTACCTATTGTCAAACTACTCCTTGAGTGGATCAGAACATGTTTGTGTGATTAACTCATTTACAACTGCTCAGTTATACTAAAAATGATCTTTTAAGTGTTTAAAGTGTGGTTAATGTAAAACCATCTGGGGAAGTGTTGATAATACTACAGATTAGCTAATCTATAAAGTTTAAATGATAATAGATGTAGACATTTTAGCATTATTTGATGTTCAGAAAGCTGGTTTGAAACAAATTGCAGTGCTGAAATAAATGTTATCAGTTATCACCCATCTTGCATAGTGTGGTAAATGATAAGAAGATCATAAAACAACTGACATTACTTCTCTGAACAATTTAGCGATTGTTCCTAAGAAGGGGTTGCGGCTCAATACCTAGTTGAAGTGGATGGATTTGGAAAAAACATAATATGATGGATCAGAACCTATGAGAATACCTATGTCTTTAGCACAATTTTAGCATGGTTAAGTACAGGCAACTAAAATCCCACGGTTACGTTAAGAGAAAGTATGTTAAACTTTACAAATGTTAGTAGCACTAGGTTCTACTTCGAGACTGCAGGTGAATCTTGATCCAGCGTTTGCGTGGATCCACCTTCCATATGCCATGACCCCTCACTGTGCCATGAAAAGCATGCTACTTCCTTAATGTTTACAGTGAATGTAAACAGCCATTGCACAGGCGGTTGATCATAATCAGAGTTTTTCTTTTTGTGGTTTGTGAACTTGTTCTTTTACCCGTTTCTGTTGTTTTGTGCATTTTCACTCCTCTGATTCCATCAAATGATGGGCTTTATGTGATAACCGCTTTTATGAGCACCTGCAGGCTAGAGCTGCGTGCACAAACTCTCACTAATGAGGACTAACATGAGGTGGTTATAATTCATCTTAATCATTCTTAGTCTGGCATTCCATAATTTAGTAGTTCAAAATGAAGATGTTTCAGAAAGCCACTTTTTCAAGCAAGGAATGTAGGTAAAAGCCTAAACCGGTTCCTCTTCTGCAGCCAATTATTTATAACCAGATGATTTCTCCTAAATGTTGTCTCCAAAGGCAGCAAAAGTCCCCTCAGCCTTCTCACAGTGGCCCTGTCAAAATTATATAGAACCATACACCTCCAACCAAATTCACATCCATCTCAAAACTTTCAGGGGCAGCCCCTTGCACCTCTGAAAATAATAATGTTGCTTCCACAATGACTCAGATAGATTTCCCTTTCTTTAACTTTTGAGTGATTTAATTTAAGTTATGACAGATAATCAGGAAGTTAAAACTGCTCCAGTTTTCACGGTGAGACTGACAGCAAAAACCAGCAAAGATGAAGAACAGTTGTGTTCAAAATCATTCATGAACACTGAAGAAAAAGCTAGGAAAAAGAGAAATACAGGTCTTTCCAGTATCCTTTTACCCAATGCATGTTGCAAGGCAAGGTGGTACATGAATAACCTTGCTAGTCTACTACAGTGTTTACTTCTTGAAGTTAACTCCCTGTGCCTGCTCTACTACTGAGCTCATGGCGAGCCTTGTGTTTCACACGCTGCTGCACCGTGCTCAGTAGCCAGTGGGCGGGAAGCAAGCGAGTGAGTGACTGAATATGTGTTTGGGAGCATGGCAGAGAACAGAAATAAGGGCGAGGAAAGGGGAGGCTTGTCGTGTGTGGGAGGCCTGTTTTGATTGGGATTTGGCAAGCTTCTGCACGAGCATGAAGAAACCCCAAATTCCCCAAACCCCTGTGCTCCCCTCCCCCGCATCCTCACTATGTTCTGCTTGTTTACATCTTGCTCTGCAGTTCACGCAGGGTGGGGGGAATCAGGAGGTACATGTGGGCATGCATGAGTGGTGCGTGTACATGAATCTGTGCAGGCCGCTCTATGACTGTTGTGATGTCATTGACTGCTACTTGCACTATCACAGCGAGTCAGTGCTGCTGGCCGTTGGTTCTCCGCCCCCCTCCGTTCTGCAAGAACACCAACCAAGAGCAACAGCTTGCTGAGAGAGGAGAGGATGCTGGTATTATTGTGAGGAGCGGGGAAGAGGAGGGAGACTGAAGGTGGAGAGAAGCTTAAGGAGATGAGTAGTGGACGATCAGTTTTGGTTATGCACTTGTCTGTCTGTTAATGTTGTTTGTTCATTTGTAGAACAGATGAAAGATTGTTTATACATTTTCTTTTATATTTACGAATTTGATATATTCTCCAGTGCATTTCAATAATAACTCTTAGCTGGTGAAAATCAGTTTGCATGTGCACACACTTGCATGGACTACGCTTGGATAACAGCTGCTCTACAAACTGGGCCAACGAGACCTCAACTGCATCCCCACACGTTGCTATAAATAAACATGATTAAATGACATCCTCACCTCCACCCTTAAACACACACACCGATTACAAGAAGTAGTGGCACGGCTCAGGATGCTGAAGATGTTAATCATCCTCTAATGATTTCTCTGTTGCACATCTCAAAGCTTTGCTTAGGCTTGAGATGGAGGATTGATGTACACTCTACACTGTACCTGTCACATTAACAGTTGCATCCATCATTTCTGGAACCACCATTGATTAAGTCACAAAGAACGTAAACATGTATAAGTCGGTCATTTAATAATTAGAATATGAAGTGTCACTTCACACATTTGTTTCTGGAATATTGTATGTTTTGGTTGTGCAGGTACTTCATTGATTACATCCTGTCATCCTGCCAGGTTAGGTTCTCATATGCTTAATGTCACGTCATTAGACCTGCTGCCTGACAGATGGGCAATGAGTCATTGTTGGTATTCTTTCAACATGTTTTTCTTGCACTTGTTCTAAGGCAATAACACCTAAGTTCCCAGTGGAAGAATGGGATTCATGGGGGCATGTGACGCATTCATGTTTTTAATGCAATGGCATGATAGGTGAGGCGACAAGGTCAGACCGTCAAAATATAATATATCTTGTCAACTATTTTATGAATGAACTGAGTGAAATTTGTTATACATACTCACTAATACTTACTAATGAGCCATGTTCTGTCAGCCTCCACTTTCTTGGAGATGAATCACTACGTAAGCATAGTAACATAGGAAGATTGTCATATTAACATGGTTCATGTCAGGAAGTTGCAAACAATGTATATTCTAGGTTTTAGGGTATTTGTATGCTAACATGCTACATGCTAAACATGTGTGTCAACGTCCGACAGAAGGCCTGTTAACATGTTAGTATGCTAGATTGAGGGAGTTCAGCTACAAAGGACAGCTGAGCTGACTTTTCAGTACTTCTGAGGCTATCAAAACTGAGATGAAAGTTCAACCAAGCCAAGTCTGATCATCTCTGATATGTTCTGAAATGGTAAATGTACGTAGCATTGCCTTTCCTCTGGTACTACCCTCAAACCACATTTTTGCCTCACTAGTGGAAAGGAAGTAAGCTGATGTGTAAGAAGCATTAATGCTTCACAAGGCTGCTCACATGGTTATAGAAAGTAGGCCTAGTTTTCTTTAGTGTATCATTGCTCTGGCTGTCTTTCTTGCTGTCTATGTATGACCAACCACCTTAGCATTTCACTTTTCCCTCAGGGAACCGGATGGCAGTGCAATGTGTTAGTCACCCAGTAAGATTTCTGTCTGTTGTGGGTTGAGCCTTTTTTTTTCTGACTGCAAGCATATCATCCCAAAAGCCAGAGACACATGAGAGCACCAGAGTTAGCCAGCAGGCGAAAGTGAGAATGAGGACATCATTATAGCCTATAGGCTGGTCTTCATCTGAGTCAGACTTCAAAGTATTGTACTTCTAGGCCAACTGACAATTATGTGCCATGATGGGTGGTGTAAATTTGACCTTAACCAATGTTGCTTATGCCCCGCATTTTACCATTTCAAAAATTGCATGATCACCAAAACAACAAGTTTTCTTTTTGTTTGTAGGAAGAAGCTTTTGGAGGATTTGGACCCGTGGCCGAGCAGACAAGAATACAGAGCCCTTCCACAACCCCTACAGGTAAAGTTACGTAACAGTAACTCCCTACTAGTCTATCAGGGACCTTACTGTTTTCTTGAGATGCTTTAGTCTGTAAAGGTTATCTCTGTCAAATTCTTCCCATGCTAACTATATTCGTCTGTTTTGCTTGCTGGTTTTATCAGTAGGCCTACCCATTCAGGAGAAGAAGCCTAGAGGCCGTCCCCCACGGGCTCTGACTGCCCAGAAAGCTGCTACAAGTCTACCTTCCCCCTCCTCCCATCCCTCCTCTACACAGGCGAAACCTGAAGGCCCTGAAAGGCCAGCTGAGAAGGTGAAAAGGCTGCCTGGGAGGCCGCCTGGCACCGGGGAAAAGAGAAGAGGTCGACCCCCGTCTTCAAGTAGCAAGAAAGCTTGGAGTACAGGCAGCCATGCAGCAGGGGAGGATAGTAGGCAGGCTGGGTCTGAGTTGGGCATGGACACAGATGAGGACAGGGACAGAAAGGGCCCCAAGAGGACACCACTGGGCTCTGCTCAGCCACATGACACAGAAGCAAAGCTTCCCAAAGGTGGGCGGGGTGAATCCAAAGTTACCAACCTGAAGAGGCTGAGAGCAACTAAACTTGCTCCTCTCAAGTCACGGCTCAAGACTTTGCCTGGTGTACCCAGACGCAGACGTGGGCGACCACCCTCAGCTGAGCGTCTCAAAGCTGAGGCAGCAGCTGCTGCTGCTGCACAGCTGTCTACCTCTATTGAATGTGGGGAAGGGAAACACAAGGTCTTTCGGGTCAGAGGGGGGGATAGAGGCACAGAACCACACACTCCTCAGCAGCCCATGTTGAGGAGTGTGGATGGTGCTGAGGACCAGGACTCTTCCAATCCACCTGCCTCCCTGTCTCCCTCCAAGACTGGCAGGACAGTGGGCCTCAGAAAAAGCCCTCGCCATAGAAAGCCTGTCAGGATTGTCCCCTCCTGTAAACGCACTGATGCAACCATTGCTAAGCAGCTTCTGCAGCGCGCTAAGAAAGGAGCGCAGAAGCGTCTGGAGAAAGAAGCTGTATCCATTGGGAGTAGTGGGACTGGAGCCATGGACTCTGGCATCAGGAAGACCCAACTGAAGAACATCAGGCAGTTCATCATGCCTGTGGTCAGCACTGTCTCCCTTCGCATCATCAAAACCCCCAAGCGCTTCATTGAAGATGAGGGCAGCTTTGGACCCCCGCCACCACATATGAAGATAGCACGGTTAGAAACAACCCCCTCATCTGTCTCCACATCTGCCCAACCCACCTCCACCATCTCCTCTTCCCCCTCTCCTGTACTAGTCTCATCCACACCTGCTGTTACTAGCACTGGCACCACTGCGCCGATTGACTCCCTCCCCCCTCCTCCACCTCCTGCCCCTATCCCCACTATTTCATCAACAGCTGCCAATCTGCTCAACAGCAACAGTAACAACGCCGCAAATGGGCGATTTAGCAGTAGCGCTGCATCTTGCGGCTCAAGTGCTGTGTCCCAGCATTCCTCCCAGCTCTCCTCTGCAGAGTCTTCCAGGTCCAGCAGCCCCAGCTTGGATGACTCATCATGCGATTCCCAGGCTTCTGAGGCCACACAGGCTTTGTCCGAGCCAGAGGATCACTCTCCATCCTCGCAGGGAGAGAGAGAGGCCAACCTGTTACACAGCTCACGGCCTCCCTCTCCACCCTCTGAGCCTGAGCCAGAGCATGTGTTGGCAGAGAGGGGTCGGCGAGGGCGGAGAGGACAGGGGGTCGGCCGGGGAAGTCAGAGCCAGAGGGTGAGAGAGACTCTCACTACTGGGGCTAAAAAACCTATCATCAGCCCACCAACAGGAGTGCTGATGTCCTCCTCTACACTGGTAAATTCCCAGCAAGCTTCATCTACAGCCTCCTCCTCTTCTTCACCTCCACCTCCCCCTCTCCTCACCCCTCCACAGCCTCCCCAGTCAGCCTCCTCCAATACAGCTGCTGTTAGCGATCACCACTCACAATCACCCTGGATGACTCACCCCATCCCTCAATTCCTGTCTGGACCATCAGTGCTGTCCAACCTGTCAGATAAACGAAGCCGCTCAATTCTGAGGGAGCCCACCTTCCGCTGGACGTCACAGTCCCAACCTGAACAACAGTACTTTTCCTCAGCTAAATATGCCAAGGAGGGCCTTATCCGCAAGCCCATATTTGACAACTTCCGTCCTCCCCCTCTCACAGCTGAAGACGTGGGGTTGTTGCCCCAAGGTGTTAGTGGAGCAGGGGGAGCTGCTCCAGTGGTGTTCCCTGCACCAGGCAGCGGAGCGGGAACAGGGACTCGTCTATTTGCTCCTCATCACTCACACACCCACCACCAACATCCCTCTTCATCCCGCTTTGATGCACCACATCAGAAACGCAGCCCGTTGCTGCGCGCTCCACGGTTTACACCCAGTGAGGCCCACTCTCGGATATTTGAATCGGTCACCCTGCCGTCATCTTCTGGAAGCAGCCCTGGTTCTCTCTCCCCACACCAGACATCCTCTAGCTCCAGCAGAACCTCACGCCGCAGGAGACGAATGGTGCAGGGAACACTACGTGGCCATCCACGGTCTCCTTCCCACTCAATGACCAGACGCAGCAGCCAAATTGGTGGCCAGATGCCTATGGGGAAAGGCTCCTCTGAGATGTCTGTGCTGACAGGCTCTGTCTCCTGTAGTAATCCCAGCTCTTTGCCAGGGGTTTCTGCAAATCCACTAGCCACTAGTGCCTTAACTCCTCCTTTCAGCACCTTCTCCACCGTATCCATGGTTCTGGCCCCACAAGGGACACCTGACAGCAGGAGAGGGGCTGCTGGAAACCCACCTCCTTTATCAACTTCATCATCCACTTCCTCCCCACTTTTCCCTCTCTTTCCTTCCAGTGCCCAGGACACAGGGCGAGGAGCTGGGAAAGGAGGTAAAGAAAAAAGCTTGTCAGCTCCCCAGGAACCTGCTCCAAAGGAAAAGGAAAGGGATTCAGAGAAGAACCGAGAGAAAGAGAAGGAAAATAAGAGGGAAGGGAGGAAGGATTTGGAGAAAAGAAGTAAGGTTTCTACACCAGATGGCTCCCCCAATGCACCTTCCAGCCTGTTTACTGTGGATGGGAGGGACTCCGAAGATGCTCTTTCAGCGGTTGCTCCAAAAAAGGCTCCAGGGAGAAAAAAATCATCGTCAGTTGACACAGTATCTGACACTGCTTCCTCAGAGGTGCGTGTGCCCCATTCCACTGTTCCCACATCAATCGCTAAAGGACGTCTATCTAAGAAAGGCAGACCCTCTGAGAAAGGAGCAGAGATTGAGGATGGGGAAAAGGAGAAAGAGAAACAAAGTGCTCCTAACCAGCAGACTGCAAGCCTTCCAGGGCAGCCAGGCAGACAACAGCTCCCTGTCTCCTCTCTTGGATCAATGTTGGCACAAGCAGAGAAGCAGCCTGTGACCGACAAGCGGGTAGTTGGACTACTGAGGAAGGCCAAAGCCCAGCTCTTCGAAATAAAGAAGAGTAAGCTGAAGCCTGCAGAGCAGACGAAGGGCCAGGTCAGTTTTTCTTCGTATTTTTCCTTCATAGTTATTGTCTTCTGAACAAAGCTCTGTTTCTCTCATGATATAGCTGCAAGCAAGTGACTTTTACATGATGCAATGAATATATGCTATAAATAGAAATCTGTGTTTGTACTCAACGTGAAACTTGATAATAGGAAAGTCCCAGGGAGAGTGTTACTCAAGGGGAAATCTATTAGACTCATACATTATGCAGAAAGCAGCACTGGCTATGCTTTTGAAAGTATTTCCAGAATATGCTCCTCTGTTCTTCTACTGTTAAACCAAACATTCAAAGGTTTTAGGCAGTCATTGCACATCTTCAAGAAAAGGAAAATTCCCTGTCCTACTTGAACTCATCCTCAGCTCAACCTCTGGTATTGACACTGCTCTGCCACCTCCTCTGCCCCCTGGAGGCTCCACCAGGGCATGGTCCACACTCTCCAAAAAACTCACTGACCCTATAATGACCGCTTTTTACATTGTAAATTTGTGTGTGACTGACTGTGTATTTGTTCTCATTGTGAAGCATGCTCTTCAAATATCTGTTTCACTTTTTGTGGTGGTGTGTGTGTGTGTGTGTGAGCAGGGTCAAGAGAGTGACTCGTCGGAGGCCTCAGTCCGTGGCCCACGCATCAAGCATGTATGTCGTCGTGCAGCTGTGGCTCTTGGCCGTAATCGGGCAGTGTTCCCTGATGACATGCCCACACTTAGTGCCTTGCCCTGGGAGGAGAGAGAGAAGATCCTATCTTCCATGGGAAATGATGGTGGGTCACATTCAAACTTACCTCTCATCTGACCGGCATAGATACTGCTCAATATAGATATGATGTTTATTTTGTAGTGTGGTGTGTATACAGGTTCAATGTCATTGGATTGAATTCTGAATGTATTATTTATTTACTGAAAAACTTCTGCAGCATGCTGTGACCGACTTGACTGACTTGACTGAAGTACTGTCATTTAGTGCTTGTTATGTGTCAGCATTTGATGATCCATCAGTGATGTGTCTCTTCTTGCAGATAAGTCATCAGTAGCAGGCTCCGAGGAGGCAGAGCCTCAGTCCCCTCCCATAAAGCCACGGGAGACACGGCAAAAGGCTGTTCAAGAAGCTCCGCCCAAGAAGGGCCGTCGATCACGACGTTGTGGCCAATGCTCAGGCTGCCAAGTTCCGGAAGATTGTGGTGTTTGTACAAACTGTCTTGACAAGCCTAAATTTGGAGGACGAAACATCAAAAAGCAATGTTGCAAGTGAGTCTTAGTTAATGAGCTGTTTGTTGCAATAGATTATTGTAATTATTAAGCATGTCTAGAATAACATTTCAGGACGATTTCTTTGAGAAAGTAAAGTAAGTGAATTTTGCCACTCTCTACAGGATGAGGAAGTGTCAGAACTTGCAGTGGATGCCCTCAAAGATGTTTCTTCAAAAACAAGGCAAAGGAAAGAAAGACAAGAAAAAGAATAAGTTGTCCGAGAAGAAGGAGTGTCTCAATCCGGTAAAAGCACCCATCTCAGAGGCTTGCCCTAAACTCAATCCTGCACCACTAAAGGAGGAGCCTCTCCGCAAAAAGAGCGAAACTCCTCCTCTAAAGTTTGGAGAGGAGAAGTCAAGACAGCAACCACTGTCAAATCAATCATCTCCAGCCCTCGCATCTTCCCCTTCCTCAGACGAAACCCTGCCGGAGCCCAGCACGGTCACAGCTCAGTCTCCAGCCCTCACACCAGACGCCAAACCGCTCTCGGTCACAAGCATTGTCACCAGTAAGAAGGGACAAAAACCACAGCAGTCTGTACCAACCTCTTCCTCTTCGTCCTCGTCGTCCTCCTCTTCCACTTCATCATCATCTTCATCCTCATCATCTTCCTCCCCGTCATCTTCAGCGCAGAATTCCCCCTCCCAGTCCACGCAAACTCATCAAACATCACAACTGCAGCAACGGCCTCTTGCCAATCAGGCGCCTTTAAAGAAAGATGCTTCACCCAAGATTCCTCTAAGCGAGCCCAAGAAGAAGCCCCAGCAGCACTCATCACAACAGCAGAGCTCAACTACAACCATTTCAGATACAGGTACACAAAACTGGTCGCAATTCTGTGTCCTGTATTAAAGTTAATATATCATACTTGATTCTTATTTGAATGTTATGTCCTGTCTCTTTTTCATAGTTGAATCTAAACTGTTGAAAAAGCCAACTTCTCGCTCAGTTCCTCCAACTCCTAAACAGAGACCAAAAGATAAGGTAAATAGTTACTATAAGAGCTGCATGAAATTGCCACATAGTTTTCATCAAAATGTTGAATGTTCACTGTACAGACTTCTGATATTCACTCTCCTCTCTCACTCTCCCCTTGTCTGATCAACATGACAGCCACTGACCACTAAACCCCCCAGCAGCAGTACTTTAAACTGGCTAAGCACTCCCTCGACTAGGGGCCAGGCGAAGTCCAGAGCGTCCTGCGACGGAGTGCATCGTATCAGAGTGAATTTCAAGAGGGACCATGATGTGGAGAAGGTTTGGGAGGCTGGTGGCCTCAGCCTTCTTACCTCTGTGCCTGTCACGCCCCGGGTGCTCTGCTTCTTATGTGCGAGCAGTGGAAATGTTGAGGTGAAAAAATAATGGTCATTGAAAATATTTGCTTTCAAATTTGCAATGGTAAAAGCCATATTCTAATCGTGTCTGCCTTGTCCCCCATACCTCTCTCTACGTGTTGTTTCTCCCTTTCTCTTGTTCTGTAGTTTGTCTTCTGCCAGGTGTGCTGTGAACCGTTCCATCTCTTTTGCCTGGGCGAGTCAGAACGCCCTCTCCAGGAACAGTTTGAGAACTGGTGTTGTCGACGATGCAGGTTCTGCCAGGCTTGTGGTCGCCAGCACCAGAAAACTAAAGTAAGTCACTCAGTACAGTTTTGTTCATTTTAAAGCTGTACACAGAAGAAGCTTGGTGTGGAGAAACGGTGTGTAAAGGCTGGTGAATCTTGCCTAGAAAGAAGTCTGCTATCCAGCATGTCATTGTTTTGCCCTGTTGTTACATGATAATAAGGTTTAACGATTTGTTGGCTATTGGTCATCAAACAGATGATCTCAGTGTTAAGAAATGGATTTCTTGCTACTAGAAATAAATCTCTGCCTAAAGGGCACTAAATAATTTATTACCTTGATTGGCTTTTTATCTGTGACCAAAGAACTGATTTAACAGCAGCAGGTCTCTGGCAATCCATGATAGCAGAACATGTTAAAAATCCATCTAAAGGGTTCCCTGTGGAGTTTCAAGTCGTTGTTTACAGTCAGTATTCAAACGTGTTCACACTTTTGAATTGTCCTTGAGGCCAAACAAATGTGCTGGATGCATTTCTTCCCTCCAAATTTTTTTTAAAAAATAAACCAAAGCAGATTTTTCGTTCAAAGCCTGCATTGTTTACAACCACGTTGCTAGTTGTCTTCTTCTTCCCTGCCTTTGCTGGCTGCGTTTTTGGCACGTCAACACCACTTTTCCAGCAGTGCCGTTGTGTGAAACCTTTGGCAAGAATGTGTATCGTTTCACCTGCATGCAGATGCAAGGACACCCTCGTGCCAGTGGATGAGAACAAACAAAACAGGGACATGCACTTAAAAACTATTGCTCCATAGCGCTACTAGTGGCCAAAAACTCCACATGGTTCCTTTAATGCATGTTAACATTAGCACAGTATCAGACACACAGTTTAATGAGTTTCACTCTGTGTGACACAAAAATGTATTTTCATTTTTAGTATGTACTAGTTATGGCTAGGCAAGGCTGTTAAAGCTAATTGTGTTGACTCAAAGCCACAAGAGAAACTTGACTGTTAGTTATATTAACTTATAACTAATATATATATATGTATAATATATATATATATATATATATATATATATATATATATATATATATATATATATATATATATAACTAATACTAATTAAAGTTAGTGCTCAATAAACTGGGTAGCATCAGTTGAATCTCTGCATACAATTGATCCTCTATTGAAATTACCATATGTTTTGCAGCCAACTTGTACATTCATTTAAAAACAATGCTGATTGGCTAATGTGAATTATCATTACAGGTCAAAGGCAGGGGACATATTTTTTGGGGGATATTTAAATAATCATCTGACTTTTGGCCTTTTTGTCACTGTAGCCGCAGCTGCTGGAGTGCGATAAGTGCCGTAACAGCTATCACCCGGAGTGCCTGGGTCCCAACCACCCTACCAGACCCACCAAGAAGAAGAGAGTCTGGGTATGGATACACACCACTCTTCCTTTAGACTCCTCTTCATGCTCTCTCCCTCACACAGCTGTAACAGTCTCACCAGTGTCTGACCAAACTTTAACATTATAGTCACATATTTTTCTCTTACCGCTCCTTTTGTTCACACATTTTTTCCAGTCTCTCACCAAAGTGCTACTTAAATTCACAGGGCCTTCTCACAGGCAGCATCTATGAAAACATTTTACTCCTGTCGTCGTGTCACTTTCACACCGTCCTTGCTCTTTACAACTGTTGTTGGACCCTTGTTTATGTATTCTTTCTTTTCAGGTGTGCACCAAGTGTGTGCGCTGTAAGAGTTGTGGAGCCACTAAACCTGGGAAGTCCTGGGATGCCCAGTGGTCACACGACTTCTCCATGTGTCATGACTGTGCCAAACTCTTTGCTAAAGGTAAGCGACAAGCATGTGGAGACCAAAATGCTGTTCTGAATCTGACATTTATATTTTGAAGACTGCATCAGTAGCTTGAGGAAGGTAAAAGCCATTAAAAGATAACATTTGAGTGGTCTGAACTCACTATCTTCTCTCTTAGGGAACTTCTGCCCACTGTGTGACAAGTGCTATGATGATGATGACTACGACAGCAAGATGATGGAGTGTAGCCGTTGCAACCATTGGGTTCATGCCAAGTGTGAGAATCTGACAGGTCAGTAGAAGTGGAAGATTATATGAAGACAAAAGTTTACCGTACTCCACAAGCAGATCACTGTATTCAGCATTCAACAGAACTTCTCCTGCCGGTTGTCAGTGTCTGTGCAGCTGACTGACAGGCAGTCCTGTGAGTCCTGTCATTCTGATGAGATGCTGAAAGACCTTATAATGGGAGCAATAATGACCTGTCATCTCTCGCCGTCCCCCAGATGAAATGTACGAGCTGCTATCGAAGCTGCCAGAGAGCGTTGTCTACACATGCACCAAATGTACCGAACGTCATCCGGCCGAGTGGAGGACGGCGTTGGAGAAAGAGCTTCAGGGATGCGTTCGCCATGTCCTCACTGCACTGCTTAACTCACGCACATCCTCACACCTGTTGCGCTACAGACAGGTTAGATACACATACTGCTGCTTTTTCTGTGGTGTCCGTACAGATTGCTGTGTTTGAAATTAGTTTTATTTTAATTTTAATAGTGGTGCGTTTGACCTTGTTGTAGTGCTGCACTACACTGAAGCAGCAACTACCACAGCTAAATGAACTTTCTGAACTTAGTGTGTAATTCTCCGTCTTTTGGGGCAGGCGGTGAAGCCTCCGGAGCTGAACCCAGAGACGGAGAGCCTACCATCTC
Source organism: Eutrigla gurnardus (assembly GCF_963514095.1). NCBI lineage: Eukaryota > Metazoa > Chordata > Actinopteri > Perciformes > Triglidae > Eutrigla > Eutrigla gurnardus. The sequence goes on along the minus strand of NC_139924.1, from coordinate 6,933,986 downwards.
GTCGTTCCCCTGAGGGCCCAGATCCTCCAGTCCTGACTGAAGTCACCCCCACGCCTCCCAGTGACTCGCCTCCCGATCTGGAGTCTGTTGAGAAAAAGATGGATCGAGGTCGCTACAATTCAGTGGTAAGTATGTCATCTTTCGAGCAGTGTCTCTGCTGTTCTGACAAACTGGACCCTGTGCAGTTTAAAGAGGCCATATGAGAGGTGTGTTGTCCTCTATATTTTAGTTGAATGACTTAATGTTAAAGGAGAATGGGAGGGTTCTGTGCAAGCTCACCAATATTTTCTGAACATGAGAAAGTCTGTGTGCCTAAAGATTTGATGCAAGTTCAGAATAGTTATGCTTGATGCCATCACAAGCTATTCCAAAGCAATCTGTATTTAAAAAAATAATAGCTTTTAAAGCGTTTTTGTAGTAGATTTTATTATTATGTGTCCTTGTCTTGAATCCAAGACAGACCTGTGCTGTATAATGACAAATCAACATTGACAACTACGGCAGCTATGACCTTTCCACCAGTGTTCATCATCACTTCACTGTTGTAACAATCACTCTCTCTCTCTCTCCCTCTGTGTGTGTGTCTGGTCCTCATTTCTCTCCCAGCTGGAGTTCAGTGACGACATCGTGCGAATCGTTCAGACAGCCATCAACGGTGACGGTGGCCAGCCTGAGAGCAGGAAAGCCAACAGCATGGTCAAGTCTTTCTTCATTCGGGTAAGAACCTCAAATGGATTCTGGATCATATGGATCATTATCAGTCCTGTGGACACCACTGAAAACACAACGAAGTTACAGTGCACTCCACAGAAACTCTCACATTATACAATGGTAATGATCAGGGTTGGAATTTCATCATTTTAGGGGGACAGTTGCACACGTTTGGGTCACAACAGGCAGTTTATATGTTTGATGATGAGTTACACACATGCTCACACACACATGATTTTAAACACTCCAAAGAAGATCTGTGCAAGTGCTTCAGTAGGCTAATGTGAAAACTTCATTGCATGATTTCTGTTTCAGCAAATGGACCGAATCTTCCCATGGTTCAAAGTGAAGGAATCCAGGCTCTGGGAAAGGCAAAAAGTCTCTGCCAAGTGAGTGTCTGTTATTGCACCAAAGTCGGCACAAGAGGTTGTGCCGATTATGTAGTGTACCGTATCTAACTGTTGGGTGATTATCTCTTTTGACAAGTTGATTCTAGGGTACTTTTACAGTGTTATGATGGGATTGTTCTATGTCTTTAAAAATTAAGCAATTTTTGTACTTGCTGATGCATTTTGCACAACGATTTTGTTGTAATGACTGGACAAGTTCAATTCATAGCTCAAACTGATGTGAACAAAGCCTGAAAGGTAACAACCCTTAACAGGCAGTACTCTCAATCTAAATAATATTGTGAAGTGTGTGATGTTCCATTTTTTCCCAAACTTGCAGTGTGAGTTATGTTTGTAATTACAGGGAATACATTTCAAATGTAATACTCCTGTAACGTGAACCCGTCCAAAGAGTTTGGTGCAGTTCTTGAAAACTGCAGGTCTATAATTATTAAAATGAGGAGTAAGATGTGGTTTCTCTGGGAGAAGCTGCACAGTGCCATCATCTATTTATAGAGAGAGACCAAAAAGCAGTGAACTAATATTTATAAAATATGTGTGCTGACTGTACCAACTGCCTCGGAGTAAAATTAGTGGACATAACAACCAAGGGAATGATCAGGACGTGATCATCACGTTATCTTTTGAGGGATCATATCTACAAATCAGTGTAATTTTCAGTTTGGGAAATCACAGCTAAAATACCGTCTTGTCCATAACATCAGAAATCGAAAGAGACTCTTTTAAGAACTGAAGAATTGAGGGACTGAGTGGAGTAGATCGATTAAGTGGTTTTCTTTCAACATGCCTTATCTCAGGACAACGACTGTGCTTAAAGGTACCAATTAAGATTTAAAGCGGCAGTAATGAAATTGATTCCACAGTTTCTCAGATTTAATGAGCCCACTGGACAGCTTAGTGTTGAATGTAAGACAGTGAAAGATGACCAGAGGCCCATACACTCAGAGTAACACTGATTGATGTGGTTGTTTAAATATCTACTGATAAGAAAAAGTCGCCATCTATGTTTCTATGTGCTGTTTTGATTAACTAAAGGATACAGGATCAATGAAAGCAACTCCCCATCACTATTAGTTAGTTCAGTTTGTCTAAGCATGTGAGCAGTTACCTCAAACGTATCCATGGAGGACAGCGGCACTATTGATTAGCACATTTACATTAATGAATAATTAAATGGTCATATTGAATAATTGATGCTGTTTACAGAGATGAAAGGTGTATCATTTGACATTGTTAGAGGGAATTACTCAAAGCTCAAAGCCCCTTTTTTGTGAACCTTCCACTTAGTAATCAAATATCATATTTTTACTTCTGCATATTGGTTTAGTTTCCTCTTCCCACACACTCATTCACACTTTCTCACTCACTCACTCACTCACTCATTCATTCATTCACTAACTCTCTCAGTCACTCGCTCACCTATATTTAGATATCAGCGTTCCCAGACCATTTACTTTGCCTGTCCTTCAGGCATTGTGGGAGGCAAACCATAGCAGTGTCACATTTCACTTAAAGGCTCTTTGATACACATTTGTGGTTTCTTTGTGGTCTACTTGTCAGTTTGGTCTGATGCTTTATGTATCAGTGCTCCAGCCCAGGAAACCAATGATCCATCCAGTAGCCATCATTGGATGGATGCCTGTTATTAGTTGTCTTATTAAGTATGAGCCTTGCTTGACTTGGCAAAACTCCTTTGATGTGATTATATATTACTGCTCACATGGCTTTTTATGTCTACTTGGGACAAAATCCAGAGATACTCACAATCACTTTACATTTTGCCAAATCCTTGTTAGCACTGATAGGACGCTGATTAATAGTTCCTGTCTCTGTATGCCTTTGTTCCCCAGCAGTGGCCTTCTCCCGAATGCTGTGCTGCCTCCGTCCCTGGACCACAACTACGCCCAGTGGCAGGAGAGACAGGAGCTTTCCCGCACTGAACTCCCTCACCTCATGAAAAAGATCATCCCAGCTCCTCGGCCCAAGACCCCTGGTGAACCAGATTCTCCAGCCTCCCCTCCTCCTCTGCTTCCATCCCTTCCCCCGCCACCGCCACTCCTACCTGGTAAGGCAATCTGCAAATATTCTAATACTGACTTGCACACTGTTCTTGCGCATCTTGTCACTCACAGAATTTCTTATGAATTCTTCTCTTCAGATCGTGAAGATAGCCCAGAGCTCCCTCCGCCGCCAGGCGTAAATGATAACAGGCAATGTGTTCTGTGTCTGAAGTATGGAGACGAGAACACTAATGTGAGTCAGGAAACTGCTTGGATTTCTTCAACACAAAGGAGAATGACTGTGCCACTTGTAACATGCCTGTCTGTTTCAGGAGGGTGGCAGGCTATTGTACATCGGTCAGAATGAGTGGACCCATGTGAACTGCGCCCTGTGGTCAGCTGAGGTGTTCGAAGATGACGATGGCTCTCTGAAGAATGTTCACATGGCTGTTCTCAGGGGAAAACAGCTGGTAAGATACTGTATACATCACACGTTACCACTTTATTGTCAGTGTCTATTTTCAGGACAGATATTTACATTTACAAATGTTGCTTTTTATTCAGCGCTGTGAGAAGTGTCAAAAGCCAGGGGCCACAGTTGGCTGCTGCCTAACCTCTTGCACCAGCAACTACCACTTCATGTGTGCCCGCCAGTGCCACTGTGTCTTCCTGGAGGACAAGAAAGTTTATTGTCCAAAGCACAGGGACCTTATCAAGGGAGAAGTAAGAACATCTCATTATTTACTATATAATCAATAGCTCAGTAATGAATTAAGATGGCAGCCACCTTTAAAAAAGTAAGTTCATTTTTTTCAAACTTAGTCAGTAAATTATGTATGTCTACTATTTTTTCTCCAGGTGGTGTCTGGGTTTGAGGTGACCCGCAGGATCCTGGTGGACCTGGAGGGTATTCGTCTCAGGAGGAAGTGGCTGGCAGGACTAGAGCCTGAAAACGTCCACATGATGATAGGTAGGTCTGTCGCTGGAAAGTGACAAATGACCCTTTCTCCCCATTGTCTCTTGAATACTAATTTAAACACAATTGTTGCAGGCTCCATGACCATTGATTGTTTGGGGATACTGACTGAACTCTCAGACTGCAAACGCAAACTCTTCCCTGTAGGATACCAGTGAGTTTCTTTTTTCTTTTTCTTTTTCTTTTTCTTTTCTTTTTTTCCTTTTCTCTTATCTGAAAGTTTGGGCACTTTTTAAGTACCTCTATTATTATCCCTCCCTTCAATTAAATCTGATGGAGGATACTGACCTTTTTTTCTCTCTCCAGATGTTCACGGGTGTACTGGAGTACATTGGATGCTCGGAAACGCTGCGTGTACACCTGTAGGATACTAGTTTGTCATCCTCCAGTCATAGATTCTGACCTGAAAAACATGATGACTCCTGAGGAGAATCACACGATAGCACACAGTCCACCTCCCATAGCAGGTAAACTACAGAGAGTGACTTTATACATTTTAGACAGCTTTCAATCTGTTTTAGTACGTACCATAATTCCTCTCAGAATGGGCTTTTTGTTATGTTTCTGTACCCTAAAATGTCTGACCTTGTCTACACTGACTTGCAAACTATGACTAGCAAACATGGTAGTATGTGAAGTTTTGGAAAAGAAAACTGGACTCTGGACCGCTAGCACTGCATCAGCCACTGCTAGTAACAAGCTAGCAAACAACTTTAACATATAGAAGATGCTAACTACACCTACCAGTCTGAAACATCTGCTAATTTAGGTGCACAACAGATCCCTTATCTGAGTCAAACACCTATGCTCTTTCACTGGTCAACGTAGTGCAAGAAGCTAGTGGGTGGGGTGCAAGGGCCTGCGCTATTTGCATATTTGATTTTTTTTTTACCATTGTATGTGGGACAACAATACTAAACAAGCTATTGTTCATTGCAGAGTACTTTTGCATACTTATTTCATTAAATACAATTTTTAATCTGTTTTGTGTCAATTTCTCCTTCTGTCATATCTAGATTTTCCAGATCCATTTGAATCCCCAAGACGCTCTGACCCCCTTTCACCCGCCAACACCCCCAAACTCAGGGTTTACACCAGGAACCGACACCCCAGCTACCCCCCTTGTCAGCGCTCTCTAGGCCCCAGGCCCATGCCCTCTCCAGGTAAAACTATGCATTCCTTTATTTTTGGTTCAGTCCTGGCTTTTCACAGAGTCTCCATTTTAATTTCCATGTCTTTTGTTTTGTAGGAGGTACCTCTCAGCCCCAAAGCCATGAGATAGTGACAGTAGGAGACTCCCTGGTGAACCCCGGCATGCGGAATATTGACTCACGTCGCCACAGCTCCCCTTCTCTCTCTCCTCCTCCCCACCAGCTGAACAGACAGAGAGGGGTGACTTCCCCACCTCAGATTGTGTCACGACCCCTTACCTCACCCCCTCCCCTCATCCCATCCCCTGCCAGAGACCCCGAAAAGTCCAAACATCTCAGCAAAGACTCAACCAAGAGTCCAGTCCAGAGAGATGATGAAAGAGGTAGACTGTTCTCCACAGACAGAAACAGACAGCAATCAACCAGAGATCAAGGTTTGAGAGATGCAGACAAGGGGAGGGTGTCAAGTCTGGACCAAGCTTCTAAGGATTCTGACAAGAATAGATCATCTAGAGAACTTGGGCAAAAAGACTCTGACAAGGGAGAAATATCAGCCAAAGAGCAAGAAAAAAGGAGACCGTTGAGTAAAGACTCCTGTCTGAAAGAATCTGAGAGGGGTCGGCCGCTCAGTAGAGATCCCTCACGAGATTCAGAAAAGGGGAGGCATGTAATCAGAGACTCTGAGAAGGGGAGACAGGCAAGCAGAGATTCAAGCAATAGAGAAACAGATAAAAGCAAATCATCCTCTAGAGATCCCAGTTTTAAGGATATGGAAAAAGCTAGGTCTCTCAGTAAAGATGCAGGGCTTCGGGACTCTGAGAAGCAGAGACAATATAGCAGGGAAACAGGAAAAGACTCAGGCCAAGGTAAAGACAGACCATGTAGCAGAGACTCTGACAAGGGTAGACCTCCCTCTAGAGATTCCAGTTATAGAAGCACAGAGAAAAACAAAGACTCTGGCTCAGGGAAAGATAGCAACCCTGGCAGTCAGTCCAAACAGGCTGGCGGTGAGAGTAAGAACCCCAGACTGGCACCTGCAGGTTCAGGCCAGTCCTCCCCTCCTGTTGGCACTGCAGTTCTCACTGGTCAGCAGAGAGGTGGCAGCACCAAGCAGACGGACAAGCAAGGGAAACACGGAGGGAAAGACCAGGATATTTCTGCAAATGTGTTGCCTCGTCACCGGGCCACCCCCATCTCTAACATCACCCAGTCCAAGGATAAGCCCAGCTCAGGGAAGGAGAGTAGTGGCTCTGGAAATGTAATGCCAGCTTCACTCCATAAGGACTCTGTTGTTGGGAAATCTGGTTCCCCACAGTCTTCATTTCAGAAGTCCACTTCACGCAAATCAATCGATTACTCATCAGGTCCAGCTACAGCAGCAGCTATGAAGCCTGCGTGGCCGTTAAGGACACCTGCAGCAGAAGATGATGTTGTCAAGCGAGGCTCCATGCACCTGGCCTTCCCAGCTGCAGCCACAGCTGCCAAAGACAAACACCCCAAAGTTAAGACGACAGGCAGCAGAGAGGTGTCCAAAGACCGTGAAAGAGAAAAGACTCTCCAAAACAGCAACAGCAGCAACAAAATCCCCCTTCTCAACAATAATGCTAAAGCTACTGGCAGCACCAATGTACATGCTCCAAACCCCAGCTCTCACAACAGCAGTAATAGCAAAACTCCAGTGCTTGGAAACAGCACCAAAGCTCACAGGAAGCCCCAGGGGGAGAGGCTTGAAAACCAGGGAGGAGACAGGTCATCCTCAAAGAGCAGAGAAAATTACTCCTGTCCTGAGAGGAAGAACAGCTCCAGTCTGGACAACTTACAGCAGCTGCAGCAGGGTGCTTTAGCTCCAGAGAAAGGCGTGAAGGCTTCTTCCCAGTCTCACAACAAACCAACATCTAACCAGATGCCATTGTCCTCTAGAGATAAAAAGAGACCACTTAAACCCCCTACTGTAACTCAACTAAAGACTGATATAAAGACCGACCCTAATGGGACCAGCACTGTTGGTGGTATTTCTTCAGCCTGTCCCGCGACCACTACCTCCACTGCCTCTCCTGCCGGCCAGGGGAACCGTCGCTCTGCTTGCGCCGCCCTCTTCTCTTCACCTTCTGCTAGCAGCAGTGACAGTTCTGAATCTGACAACCAGACTCAGACAGAGGAGGAGGATTTGCGCAAGGAGCACTCGCACAGCGAGCTCCGAGACCACCACAGCCTCCTCAGTCAAGGCACGGAGGATGAGGGTGATGGCCCAGAAGACGACCACGACAGAGGCATGGATGACAAACATCACAAGGATGACAGTGACGGGTCGGGGTCGGCCAAACGGCGCTACCCTCGACGCAGTGCCCGCGCACGCACCAACATGTTTTTTGGCCTCACGCCTTTCTATGGGGTGCGCTCATACGGCGAAGAGGACCTTCCCTTTTACGGCAGCGGGGATGGAACCGGGGCCGTGGTTAAGAGGAGAACCGGCCGCAAGAAGTCAGCTGAGGGGCAGGTAGATGGAGCAGATGATATGAGCACCTCCTCTTCCTCAGGGGACAGTGGAGAGGATGAAGACAGCGGAATGAAACAAAGGGTTAAAGACCCCTACTACTATAATTTCACTCGAACAATAATTAACCCTGGTGAAGGCCTACCATCTATAGAAGGGATAGACCAGTGTCTTGGGAGGGGATCCCAGCTTCAGCGCTTTCTAAAAGACGAGGAGCAGCAACAGAGGGCTCAAGGAAAAGCTGAAGAGGACATGTTGAGTGCTCTGTAAGTACACACAATTATTTTGATAACTTAATTGTATTTGTGATTATTGTTTGTTGTCTCTAATCATCCGACATATTGTCTTTGCTGTGTTCGACAGGACCTTAGGCAAGCAGCGTATTGGCCAGCTTGACGGCATTGATGATGGCTCAGAGAGCGATACCAGCATCTGCACCACCAGCACCACCACCACCACTACAGCCACCTCCTCTTCCACGCCACATAAGAGCACCCCAAAGAGGAGGGGCCGGGAAAGGCACACTGAGAAACCTGACTCCCACGACTCGAGCAAGGAGGCGGACAACAGCAGTGGAGCCGTAAGTGGCAACACGCGGGAAGGCAGAAAGAACCAAAAAGAAAACTGTCTTCCTTTAGGAGGTGGGGTCAAGTCCCAGCCGCAGAGTCAGGGTCAGGATCCCCTCGAGGCCCAACTGTCCCTCAGCACAGACCTGCTTAAATCAGACTCTGACAACAACAACAGTGATGACTGTGGTAACATTTTGCCATCAGATATCATGGAGTTTGTCCTCAACACACCTTCCATGTCAATGCAGACTCTGGGTCAGCAGTCTGAGCCGTCCTCCTCAGAGCTACTCCTGGATGAGGGCTACGTTGGAGTGGATGTCAACCGGCCCAAAGACATTCTGTTTGATGACTTTTCCCAGCAGCTGCCCAGTGCTGAGAGCGGAGGTGTGGTGGAGAGTAGTGTGAATAGCTCCATATCTGTAGAGGAGCCATATCTTCCTTTGGAGCTGCCTTCTGACCTCTCTGTCCTGACCACACGCAGCCCTTCTGTCAACACCAGTCAGAACCACACTGCTGGGAGTCTCATCTCAGATACCTCAGACCGCACCATGCTGGGCTTGACCTCTGACCCGGAGACAATCCGTGGAGAAAAGAGTGGGGATAAGAAAAGAGCGGGACCAGGTGTTTCACCATCAGAGAATCAGCATGATGCTACAACCTTGGGAAACAGGGACACACAGGTCACAGAAGGTCACATGACTCCCGAGCAGTTCATTCCCAGCCCTGCCATTGGCCAGGTGGTTGAACCTCCAGGTAACCAGGATGTTCCCAGGAGGTCTGGTACTCCTGGCTTGCCAAGTTCACCCTCGCTGCCTCTTCAGGGTCAGAAGTACCTCCCGACAACAGCTGCAGCTGCGGGCAGCCCCAGTCCAGTTCCTGGCCCAGGACCATCCCAGGCTCAGGTTTCCAGCCCAGCAGTCATCAAACCAGGCCCTGACAAGCTCATCGTTGTTCATCAGCAGTTCCAGCCTCTCTACGTTCTTCAGACTGTCCCTAATGGTGTCGCCCAAAAACTTAGTGCCACAGGAGTGATGGACGCTAGCTCTTCAGCAGTGCTGAGCTCCATGACACTAACCACAGGGTTGAATACGGCTTTATCCACAGCCCAGCCAATATTTCCTGCTGGTGGCAAAGTCCTGGGAACCATGGCTCATGCTTCCCAGATTCACACCTTTACAGGAGCAACACAGACGGGCTTCCAGACTGGAATCCCCAGCTCCACCTCAGGGCTTCTTATTGGGTTGCCCCACGACCAGTCCCAGATCCTGGTCTCAGAGGCTGGTCGGCACGAGCTGGGTCCCAGTGTAGCCATAGTGTCCAATCCCTCCTCCCTCACTTCTTCCCAGACTGTCCTCGCTTCAGCTCACGGAAAGAAGAGGCAAATCTCTCGTCTTCAGCCAAGAAAAAGCAAAAAGTTAGCCCGCTCCCGTAGCCAGCCTACTCTGGCCCCGTCTGAAGTGGGCCCTCCCAACATGACCCTCATCAACCTGTCTCCCCCTCAGATTACTGCTAGTATCTCTGGCCAAACTGGTGGCCTGGTTGAGTTAAGCACACTCTCCACTTCTCAGCGCAAGGTCCCAAATATTATCAAGAGACCAAAATCAGTTATGTACCTGGATCCCACTACCCTCATCCAGCAGAGGATTTCCGGTACCGCCCAGCCTGGTATCCTGGGCCACGAATCCTCCACTCACCTTATACCTTGCACAGTCTCTGGTTTGAATCCCAGTCAATCAGTGCTGAATGTTGTGTCTATGCCCCCTAGTGGTGCTACTGGCCTTCTTGCACCAGGTTCGGTCTCCCTCTCCACTCCTGTCCTCAGCACAACTGAGATCACAGGGTCAATTAGCAACCTCCTGTTCAAAGCAGGTCCACATGGCTTGGGCCTGTCAGATCAGCCAATGGTCCTTCAGTCAGCAGGTGCTCCTCTGATGTCACAGCTCAGCTCCTCTGTGCAGACAAGTATAGCCAGCAACATCTGCGTCCTGCCCTCCCAACAGACTATCAGCATGGCTGTCAACCAACACGGTGAGACAGAAGTTAGTAATATCCACTTACAGCATCAAACTCAGCCTATTAACAGAGACTCCAGTCCAAACACCACTGTAACTTTAGCCACCTCACTAAGCCCTGCCAAGGGACGTGTTGTCGGAGTGTTCACCCAAACACAAACCTCCATGCACTCCCAGAGAAGTAGAACAGCTCCCATCTCCAGGTCATCAGAGCAAAGGCTGCATAACTCCAACACTTCAGGAGCAGAGAAGGGAAAACAGAAAGCAAAGAGGAGCAGACAGAGTTCAGACATAACCAACGTGAAGAAGCTCAAGGCTACTCAGGCAGAGGAGCATCACAGCAACCCTGCAGGACGACATCACTCCAACCCAAGGTGAGATGGTTATTATTTTGGCTGCTTGAGATGTATTGTGTTTGCGGTTTATTCCTATTTACATTATTAATGGGAAGAATTAGCAATAACCTTCTCAGAGATGTTCAGCGTAATGGAGGGAGCAGAATTTTCTTTTTTCTTTAATGACTTATTGTGGTCCTCCACTATCACATTACATTAATCACAATTATATGGTATATTCATGCTGATGACGAAGTACGTTGACATTTTTGTGAATGCCACACGGTGTTGCGTGTAAGCAAAAAAAAAATTTCAGTTGCTGACTTCTGTAATTGTGTTTGGTTAGTGCACAGAGAAGTGAAGTGTCGCACCTTGACGGAATCTTTAACTCCCAATTGTTGCCTAAAGCAGTTGTGCATAAAATGTATTCCCATTATGAACCTCTCTTATCGTCTTGCAAGCAGTTCCAAAGAGCTGAGCTCCCCTGAACCCATGGACACTGGCAAGCCCGCAGAGAAGGCAACCAACAAGAGGTGCGGAGTCATCCATACTAGGTGCCCATTTTCATACTTAACATAAAGGAATACTAATACCTGCCTCCAATCTTTTCCAGTGTGCTTGGTAAAAAGAAGACATCTGAAGGTCCTGTGTTACCGGGGAAATTAGTGGGGAAAGACAAACCATCTACAGCTGGCGGCACAGGGTCTTTTCCTGTGACTTCACCACCCGACCAAGACGGCAACAGCAGGGATACGGGTCTGGATAGCAAACCCAAGAAGGGCATCATCTTTGAAATCTGCAGTGAGGATGGCTTCCACATCCGCTGTGAGAGTATCGAAGGTGAGAGAAAAAGTCTAAATCTTTAATCATTTATGTTTCTGTGCCTATATGCCTTCGGCAAAAGGTCCTATAATGTGTTTTTAAAGTTTATCGAGCTATAATGAGTTGTTGTGAAGCTTTTAGACTATATTTTAAATCCAGTCATTAAATCCACCTTACTCCCTGACTGAACTAATGAATCAGTATAATAACAACATTTGCATAAAGGTTACATTTCACATATAGAAGATAAATGTATTCATATAAAGGTGATAAAGAAGATAAGAATAAGAGCTGTTGATACAGTGTGCATGAAATACTGAGCTGACCTTTCCGAACATTACAGAGGCTTGGAAATCCCTGACTGATAAGGTGCAGGAAGCTCGCTCCAATGCACGACTCAAAGAGCTCTCCTTTGAAGGTGAGGCATCACTCTGACAACGCCACAACCAAATAAGAATGGATGTATGGAAATGTATATGCAAACGATTAATTGTGGGCCCGTTCATTTGCTTCTGGCAGGTGTGAATGGACTGAGGATGCTGGGAGTCGTCCATGAGGCAGTGGTCTTCCTGCTCGAACAGCTTTACGGCTCCAGGCACTGTCGGAGCTACCGTTTCCGCTTCCATAAACCAGAGGAAACCGACGAACCTCCCATCAACCCTCATGGGTCGGCTCGAGCAGAGATCCACCACAGGTTAGGAAGGGACCCACACACATCTACATCTCTGTAGGGTGCTCGGTTTTGGAGTATGCACCACCTAGTTGTTCCATCGCAGGACCATGATGCAAGAAGAGAACGCTGTTACGCCACAGTACGATGTAGCAAACAGACACACTATAAATACTGTATCTCATACACACTGGTGATAAACAACCCAGGAAAAGACATCTGTGTGTTTCGTTAATGATTCATTGGACAATAGGATAACCTCTCTCTGGCTTTAATGCTTCTGAATAGAAAATTGGTTTTAATCAAACCTGTTCTGGATCTTGTGCTGTTGTCTTTCTGACTGCTGTCTATTTCTTCTGTTTGCCTTCCAGAAGGTCTGTATTTGACATGTTCAATTTCTTGGCCTCGAAACACCGCCAGCCTCCTGAGTACAGGCCGCAAGAAGACGATGACGACGAAGGGCAGCTCAGGACTGCCAGGTCAGTCAGCGGCCACAAATATCTCTTGTTATTTTAACACAGTAAATACAAATACAATACTGACTTTGTGCTGATGCAACACCTGAATGCCCCCTGTGAAGATTTACATTTACATTACAAGATCAGTGAAGGATTATTTTATCTAACATTATCTTATCTCATCTTATTATATGAAATGGAGAGTTAACAGTTCTAAATAGGGACGCTCCGATCGATCGGCCGCCGATCATTATCGGCCGATATGGACCCTAAACAGGTTGATCGGCGATCAGTCAAAGTGCCGATCAGAAAAGCCGATCGCATATTTATATATTTTTATTACCCGAGACTGTTTTTCTGCGCCTGACGCAGGGTGGGAATTTCGTGGCCGATGGCCTGTCAAAGTTCTAGTGTAAACAACGCTAGTGACGTGTGGTGGGCTTTTATCAGCCACCCTCGTGCGCACAGTCGGCTCGTCCCGTGTCTGTTGATCAGAGCGCTGCTCTGCTGGGATTGTTCCAAAATACAAAGTGCGCAACTTCGCGAGCCGCACAGGTGAAGTTTCAACATCACATGCAAGAACGTCAGCCGTTCATCAGCTTAATTACAGCCACCCGAGTGGAGCTGAGCGAGCGGGCAGTGGAAGCACACAGCGGCATTTTTATTATTAAAGTACGCTCCGGTTTCCGTCCCGTTCCGCTCCGGTGTGCGCACATGTTTGTAGTCAAAACGAGCGTAGCTGAACGAGCAAGTGGCCAGAATCCTGCTGTGTCCTACACAGTCATCGACAGTATGTTCAGTCATAAAACGGCTCTATTATTATTATTATTATTATTCTCCCATCCATTCTGTGATTGGTGATTGGTGATCGGTATCGGCCGATTTGTGATTTCTGTGATTGGTGATTGGATCGGCCCCCAAAAATGCTGATCGGAGCATCCCTAGTTTTATTCATTTTTTTTTCTTAATGCATTGCCAAAATGTATATGATCGGGAAAAATTATCGGGAATGATCGGAATTGTATCGGGAGAAAAAAAAAGTGATCGGATCGGAAAATATCGGGATCGGCAGATACTCAAACTCAAACGATCGTGATCGGATCGGATCGGGAGCAAAAAAACGTGATCGGGACAACCCTAGTTCTAAAATATCATTTTTGTCAAGATTGTCTCGTAAGACCAAAGTTGGGATGTCACTTACAGTACATCTTGCTTTTGATATCCCTACAGGCTTTAACCAGCAACTAACTGGGTCATTTTTCAGTCCAAAAGCAACACATTGATGTAAATTACAAGAGGCACTTTTCTTGCTCTGTTTACTCATTGAGCTTTACTGCCGCATTACGAAGTGCTTTATCCATTCAGTTTTAATGTTTTGTGTTGCAAACCTCTTATATTTAATTTGCTGAAGTTTATTGTCACATTTTAATCAGGGTGCAGGTTACAAAATCGTCCAGCAATCCGTTCCCAATCAGCCGATACTCAGTCCAAACAGTTCTCTAAAGGCTGATCAGAAGAGTCAATCAGATGATGCATTGGTTCTGAATTACAATGTTTTCAATAGTCATTTTTCTGCTCTCAAGCCTGATCTTTAATTCTCTGGTGTCACAAAATGAATGATCATCCCTTACCGTAGCATTTATTTCTGTTGCAGGCGTGCCTCCATGGAGCTACCACTGGCTGTGAGATTCAAACAGCTCAAGGCCACCTCTAAGGAAACCGTTGGAGTCTACAGGTTAGATCAGTGGTGCTTAAACGTTTCCTTTAGCCCGTTGTCATCTGCGTATTTATAGTGGTCTAAAGACCTGGGAGACTGGTAAGGGTTGTTGGTGGGCGCAACATTTACTGCAGGATAGTATTTACTGATGCATGTTGGATCTAATGAATACAATGCAGGAAAATTACATTCAGAGAGTCTGTCTTCACAGGAAATCATCCTTTTTGTGTTTGATGGTTATCTATTTGTGCTTGACAACTTAACTGCAGTGTTCCATCAGAAAATTACTTTTTTTCTCTCATTCACCACACTGCTGCGCTGTCTCTCTGTACTGCTCACACTATCTCTCTCTCCTTTTCACTGTCATTTTCTTTTAAAAATAAGTTAGAAAGCAGACAGAAAAGCCTAACCTTGCTTTTAATGTTTCCAAACAAAGAGAAATGCTCTCCTCTCATTCTAAAATGGTCCTAAGTCGATGCAAGAGTACTACCTTTTTTTATGAATGAAGCAGTGCACGAGTTGAATCTGTGTGTGTGTGTGTGTGTGTGTGTGTGTGTGTGTGTGTGTGTGTGTGTGTGTGTGTGTGTGTGTGTGTGTGTGTGTGTGTGTGTGTGTGTGTGTGTGTGTGTGTGTGTGTGTGTGTGTGTGTGTGTGTGTGTGTGTGTGTGTGTGTGTAAACCTCACCTCTAAGAGTTCCAGTATTTTCAGAAAGTTGTGGTCAGTTCCTCTAAAAGTTCCTAGTCCCTTTTTAAGAAAAGACAGCAGTGGCTTTTGTGACATTAGCTGTTGGATTTCTCTGCTCACCATTCACAATGACCTATGTCGTTTATAATGTTTTGATCTGTTGTGCTTGTCCGTTACCAAGTATAATCTTTGAAAGTTAAATTACTTTTATTCCGTTTCATCACAACTATTTATTGTTTGTCAAAATTAACTCTACACTTTCAGCTCAAGAACTTTGACAAACTTGGATTTGTAAGAAAAGACAAAACAAAGCCTTTAAATCCACATCTGTCTCTCTCGGCAGGTCTCCCATCCACGGCCGAGGTCTGTTCTGTAAGAAAACCATCGATGCAGCGGAGATGGTCATTGAGTACTCTGGAAATGTCATCCGCTCTGTCCTCACTGACAAACGGGAGAAATATTACGATGGAAAGGTGAGATTTAGGAAATTAACTTTGAGATTAAAGTGACCCAAAAAGTATTGAGCCTATAAAATAATAGATTATATACATGAACTATAAATCCTCTGTCTTTCTTTCCTCAAAGGGGATCGGCTGTTACATGTTTCGTATCGATGACTATGAGGTGGTCGACGCAACGGTGCATGGCAACGCCGCCCGCTTCATCAACCACTCCTGCGAGCCCAACTGCTACTCCCGGGTCATCACCGTAGACGGCCAGAAGCACATCGTCATCTTTGCCTCTCGCCGCATCTACTGTGGGGAGGAGCTCACCTACGACTACAAGTTTCCCATCGAGGACGCCAGCAACAAGCTGCCCTGCAACTGTGGCGCAAAGAAGTGTCGCAAGTTCCTCAACTGATATCTGAACGATTTAAAAAGAGGATTTCTAGTCTGTTGAGCAGCAGTGCCACGGTGGTCTGAGGTCCCCCCCCTGCTGGGGGTTTGCCGTGGCACTGGCTCCCATGGGTCCGCTCCACGTAGGGTCGCCACTGCCGACAGAGTACAAGCTTCGTCAGTGCTTCTGCTGCTGGCGTTGACAGAACACAGTAGAGGCAGCGGCTGTACGTACGGGGAGGGCCGTATTGGAGGAGGGGCCACTTGTAGAAATTCCAACATACTGTGCCTCCTTTTGTCTCATTTACATTTGGCACGGGAAGTTTCACCTTCAGAGGTGAGTTATGAAACGGTTCGAGCCTTCACAGCATTGCAATACAACAATAACTTTAATTTACATTTGGATGATAAAGTTACCCCTTCATCATTTTTTTACATTGGCCCATCCTCCTTAATTTTCTAGAAATATGTAATGGTCCACTAATGCTGAGATGTGAACATAAAAGGAAAAAAAAATTCAAAGAACTCGGTTCCATTTTACACCAAAGTGCAATTTGTTGAAGGGACTTGGAACAGTAATTTTACTAGAAAGAAAAATTAGAAACTTAGAATATTTTTTTTCTTCTTGGTTTGTTTTTTATAAATCTCAGTGTCGGCTGTTATTGATGCACATCTCCCTGTGTGAATGTGCTCTGATGCCTCCGGAGCCGTTGTGATTTACTGAACCTTCCCCTGACCGGGCTTTTTAAAAGCTTGTAGATGTGTACATTTTACACTGTAAATAGGAGCTGCTTGTGAATGAGCAGCCTGATCAGAGCTGTACAGGTGGAAACTCTAGGGGGAGCAGTGGCCACAGAAAGGAAGAGAGAAGCAAAAAGAGACAGGCAGGTAGAAATGTAGATTTGTTTAAAAAAGCAAAAGGTTATTTTTGTCTGTTCGTGTAAAGGGTGATATCTGAGGTCGATACCATCCGTTGTACTTAAATGGACTTCTGGTCTGACAGCTTGGTAGCTACGTAGACATGTTATTGATGGGATTAAGCCTCTGGCCTGACAGAGCGAGGCAGCTAGAGATTCTGGTGGACTGACAGCCAAGGGACTGGAGAACCCTACTGATGTGCTTTAGTAGACATATTTATAATTGATTATTTGGAGCTGTGATCCACAAACAGCCGTGGATCTTACAGAAACATACCGACGCACGCATGCTGTTGTTATTATCAGAACGGTTTTTGGTAATTATATAAGCTCGACTTTTGAATCGCGTTTCCAAATTACAGCAGCAGAGAGAACCAAACATCACGCCCTTGAATTGAATTTTCACACAGCTTGTTTTCTTCTTGGCCTGTTGTGATAACCATTACTATGGAAAATGTTTTGTTTTAAAAGAAATTTGTATTAAGTCTTTTAAAGTCATGTCTTGTTATTTTTTTTATTATGGACAGGGAAATATCATGCTTGCTTTTGAAAAAACAAATGTAAATAATGTATATTTTTTTACAAAAAGACTTACAAAGCACTCACTAGTGAATAGCACTTAATGATGGTATTTATATTTTTAAGAAATCGTATTTATTTTATTGCCATTTTTGTAGGAAATAGAGGTTTACAAACACTAATGCTTGGTCTCTATGTTTTGTATCCCGCTGCCTTTTCAAAGCTGTTTTTTGTTGTAATTTTCTTTTCTTTTTTTTCTTCTTCTTTTTAAAAAATTTGTAGCCTGAATGTTTTCTTTGATTCCAAAGACTGACACTGGTCTGTGGCTTGGTCCCATTGAGTTCAGTCCACCAGTAGCTCTTTTATCTATCCCGGGCCGTTTGGTCAGAGTTGACTTTTTTTATTGTTCCAGTTCTAGCTGGCAGTATGGCAGTCATGTGAACTATTATTATGCACTTGAGAGAGTTAAGATTGTTGATCCATAGCAGATATCTCCTCTCTCCAGCCTTATTGTCTCCACACCACATCACACCGAGAATCAAGTCCACTCACAGGCTGCTGCTACCAGGCAGTCTTTCCCAAACGAGTCGTTTTCCCCCTTCTTGTCACAAATCAACCACGGGTCGACGGGCTCGCAGCCGGGTGGCACACGTGTCAAATCCAACAGGAGTCCCATCAAACCGTTTTGTCCCTCTGCCGACGTAAAATAAAGAGGTGCCTTCATTTTAATGCTCCCAACAGCATTCGTCACATCCGTTTATTTAAACCACTTAATCCTGGTGACCGCTCGTCGATGCTCACCAGCGTTTAGAAGTCACTTTTTACTCCCTCCGTCACTCTCCTCGTGGTTTGCCTTAGTTGTAAACGAGCATGCCTCGTCTCTCTTACAAGCCTTCATTTCCTGGAACCGAAATATTTGATTTGACTGTTTAGACTGACTGGTTCCACTATGCGACTCAAGTGGATGACTTTTTGTTTTTGGTCCCTTTTCTTTAATTTAATTTATTGCTGACTTTGTTATCACCTAAAGGCCGTTAGCAGTCCCCCGCTGCTCCTTGTTGTTGTGAACTGAAACAAAAAAATAATATGACCCACACACGGTTTGCACTTTAGCTGTGAAACACAGGCACTGAATAGGCATAGGAAAACACTTTCTCCAGGCGGATAATGCAACTCCCAATGCTGAAACCACAAGCACAGGTAGTCACTGAGAATCATGTGTGTGTCAGGCCCAGATGTAGAAACTGGTTGGTCGTCTTGGATTGGTGTTGATGACTCCTGAAAGTGTCGTTTGAGGCTCTAGCCAAGTGCACTTGACTCTTCTTCTGCAACAAAGTGAAGGCAGGGACCACGCCAGCAGCCCTCTCCTTCCTGAAGGTGCAGCGTGTACGAACCCCGGCCGTGCTTTTCCATTTTGGGGCTCAAGACCAGACGCCCTAACAAACCCAGACAGACTGGCCGGCCTCGCGGTCGTACAGCTGCACCTGCATCGGGCTCGCTGAGTTCAGCTGCTAAGGTCAACAATGAATGTATATTCCTCCTCCTCCTCCTCTCACCTGATGATGTTGATACTTTGTCGGCTACATTTTGTTTTTCCGTTCTCGCGTCAACCATCCCTGGTAGAAATACGGACGATGTGTAGATACGACCTCAAACTGGGCAGCAGTTTTCATTTCAGCGCTGGGAATAATACCGAAGTGTGAACAGCAGTGGCGTTTCTGTCTGCAGGACAACAGCTTCTTACTGGGTTAGCTCAACACTTTACGCTAGCATCGGTGATAACACATGTTGCTGATGCCAAGGGCTCTGTCTAGGCTCTCACTTCATGAGATCCACTCCTGAATTTTCAGTGAACAATAAGTCATTTTATTTCACTGTTCGGCGTCGTGTATACAATAAGGATATGGTCTCCGTTGTTTCTTTGGACTTCATTTTACCACGCCACACCAGTGGCTCTTCTCCGTCGTTATCTGTAATTATAGTATAAATACATAACAATATTATACGGAAACATGCATAGTAATTTCTTGTACTTTAGTATCTATACAATATATGGAATGGACAGACAAACTTAGTTACAGTAGCAAAACAGCAGATTTATAACGGTTAATAGCAATGTTTCAATGTACTCTATAATGGTTTTGTGTTACAGTACTATCAGATGAAACTAACGTGCATCATTCTTTTTGTATATTGATATCCAGTACCAATTTTGCTGTGCCTGTGAGCGTTCCTCCGCCAGCGAGGAGCACTGCAGTTTTTCTTTTCATTTTCTTTCTGGAAAGAAAACGGTTTTTATGTGATGAGAAATGTAACTGTATTAATTGTTGTGAACTTCTTGAGGTCAGACATTTTTGTCCCCCCGGTTATTGTAGTGAATGTTTTTTTTTTTTTTTTTTTTCTTCTTTCTTTCTTTGTATGTTTTAACAGGGATTGTTTTTTTTTTAAGACGGCTTACTTGATGTGGTATAAATTAAGAGTTTGGTTTGTGGAGACTGACCTTGAGTTTTAAACATCCCACCAAAACGGTGTTTTTCCATTGTGGAAAACCTCTCATGTCTCCCCGACGACCTCTCTCTCCTCCGAAGCTTTGGTTGTACTTATCATGTACTGTTTTATTTTTTTTTAATAGAAAGTCATAATGCTGAGATAATGCTGATGTTGAAAACATTTAATTTATTTATTTTGTGCAACATCCACCCTGAATTGTTGTTTTACAAGTCAAGGTTTAGGAGAGGTCTGAAGAGTACGTAACATGTATTTGTAATTTTCTAATTGTTTCTTGTATAGAAGTTATCAGCCTAGACGGGACGTGGTGTCACAGAGGGAGCGGACAGTAGGACACACAAACAAAAGAGGGATTGTGGATCACCAACAGGCTCGTTTCTTATGCCTTGATTATACCTTTGTCTTATCAATATTCCGCCTGCTCTCTAATAATAACGGTATTCATGAGTTCAACAGTCACATTTTCTCCCGTTTCAACAGTGTTCTTTCAATACACATCAACGAAATGAAGGAAAACCACCACAGTGAAAATAGACCACAAACTACTTGGTTGAATGTATAATTAGGAAACAAAAAGTTGTACATAAGTGTAAAAAGAAAAGTTTCTAATCATGTTTATTTTCTATGCACTTTTTTATTTAAGTGATAGTTTAAATAATAAACATGTCTCCTTTACTCTTTGTTGTGTCTTGCTTCGTTTACTGCATTGAAAAAAACAAAAACATGTTGACTATTTCTAGAAGAGAATCGATCTGGGAGGGACTAAGATTAACATAGAAGTCCTCCGTTTCATTAAGACATGGAAGTGAACTCAAGATTGCAGAATTACTTCCTTAAACTTAGCTACTGCTCTATCCGATAGACACCGAGAGTAGTAGCTTTTTCCTAGAGGAGGGAAGTCCAGCAACAATAATTAAAAGGTTATCAAGTAATGGTCAGATAAAGAAGAGTTTTGAGGAAAGATGATTAAGTTTTCGATTTCAACGCCATAAGATAAGACGAGGTCGAGAGTGTGGCTATGACAGTGGTTTCTGTACACTCTGACTGAAGCCAATAGAATCTATTAAGGAAGTAAATGCTACACTAAGGCTGTCATTTACAACGTCCACATGGACATTAAAATCCCCCACAATAATAACTTTATCTGATTTAAGGACTAAACTTGATAGAAACTCAGAGACTTCAGATAGGAATTCAGAGTATGGACCAGGAGCACGATACACAATAACAAACAGAATTGGCTGATTGTACTCCAGTTTGGATGTGAAAGGCTGAGAATCAGGCTCTCAAATGAGTTATAATTTAGTTTTGGTTTCAGATTGATTGACAGGCTAGAATAAAAAATGTCTCTAACTCCTCCTCCACGTCTGCTCCCTCGAGATATATGAGTATTAATATGGCTGGGAGGACTAGCTTCGTTGAAGCAAACAGTCTTCATCACGCAGCCAGGTTTCAGTCAGGCAGAATAAATCAATATGATTATCTGTTATTAACCCTCGGGGCACTTTGGGGGACCGTTTGGGTACTTTTGATTTTGATTATCAATATCTCTGTCAGTTTAACGCCTACCTTTCTGAAACTTTTCCAAGGATTGTCTTTTAATTTTTAAAACATTTTTTTTTCATCCACTTGATTGCAAGATGTATAGAATATACCATAAAAAAATTCCCACACCTGCCACCGTGGCAGGCCCCATTAACTCCCATTATAAAACCATAAAATTTGCTTTTTTTGACATACTGTGAAACTGTCATTTTTTTCAAAGCCAGCATCAATGTGACTTCCCAAGCCTCTCCCTTCAAAATAACAGAAAAAAAGGTTTGAGATGTGCTGACTTCCTCAAACCACTGGGGACAGTAGAGCTAACCACACACAGTTTCAATGGAGAGGACTGGTTGTCTTATCCTGCAGAATGCATGACAGTGAAGAGGCTGAAATCCACAAAAATGGTCTTAGTGTGTTGGAATTAATATAAAAGAGTGGTGTGAATGTGTTTGAGAATAAATTGTGTGTGTGTGTGTGTGTGTGTGTGTGTGTGTGTGTGTGTGTGTGTGTGTGTGTGTCTGTGTGTGTGTTTGTGAAAATGAGCTCTTCACAGGCAAATAGAGATTTGTGCATGTCTTTAATTCTTGATCAAAAGAGAGACTCCCCTGCACTGTTGGCTGTGTGGTATAAAATATCATTGCTGTTGCTTCTCTGAAGTCTGCACAAATAGTTTGCAGCCTGGTCAGACTGGTCATTTGTCCAACAGACAGCAGACAGTCATGAGGAGCAGCCTGAGATCAGAGCACAGTGTCACAATAGGAGCCTAGTTCGTATTCTGCAAAATGCATGACCAGAACGGCTCAAATATGGTTTGGGTGTGTTGGGATTGATATAAAAGAGTGGTGTGAATGTGATTGATTGTGTGTGTGTGTGTGTGTGTGTGTGTGTGTGTGTGTGTGTGTGTGTGTGTGTGTGTGTGTCGGTCTGTGAAATTAAATTCCGATTTGTTTATGTTTTTGTTTCTTGATCAAAACAGACCCTCCTCTGGAGTATTGGCTGTGTGGTTTTACATTTACATTTAGGTCATTTAGCAGATGCTTTTGTCCAAAGTGACTTACAAGTACATTTGTCAAAAGAAAGAAACAAAGAAACCACAACATATCATTGCCGATAAAGTAAGAGCTAAAAAATAGTCACCACTGAGGACCAGAACAGAGAAGAGTCTGGACTTTGTTGAGCAACATTTGTTTGATTTCAGCGATGGTGGTACCAGCCGGCCAGCTGAAGTAGAGGAGCGAAGTGCTCACCTCAGGGCGTGAGGTTTGACCAGTGTTTGGAGGTAGATGGGTGCCGTTCAATTGATGGCCCTGAAGGCCAGTGCCATCGTCTTGAATTGGATGCGTGCTGCAACAGGGAGCCAGTGGAGGTCACGGAGGAGTGGGGTCAAATGGTAGAATTTGGGTAGATTGAAGATCAGGTGTGCTGCAGCGTTCTGGATATGCTGCAATGGTTTAGTCGCAGAGGCCGGGAGTTCAGCCAGGAGAGAGTTGCAGTCGTCAAGGCGGGAGATGACCAGTGCTTGGACCAGGAGTTGCGTTGCATCCTTTGTGAGGAAGGTCCGAATCCTGCGGATTGTAGAGGGCAAATCTGCAGGATCGGGCCACAGCAGTGATATTGGGGGTGCAGGATAGTTGGTTATCCAACAGAGAACAGAATTTGGACATTCCATGTGACCTGAAAGGTGCGATTTGATGATGTGAACCAGGTTAGAGCAGAGTCAGTGATGCCAAGTTCAGCCAGGGTGGAGAGGAGGATTTGGTGGTTGAATGTCGAATGCAGCAGACAGGTCGAGGAGAATGAGAACGGAGGAGTGGGATGAGGCTCTGGTGTCTAGCAGGGACTTGGTCACTGTGAGGAGGGCCGTCTCAGTGGAGTGAGCAGTGTGCCAGGCACATTTGAATCCACTATGTGAGTTCTGTTTATAAATATGCTATGGTAGAATGTTATTGTTTCCATGTGTTTTGTGTAAATAGTTGTCCAGTGTTTATGAAGTCAGTGTTATAATATGTTATAGTGTTATTGTGGATGTGATATCTTTTACTTGTTTTTGATGTTGACAGTTTTTGACTGTAAATCTTTTGAAAATATTGCACATTTTGTGTTTTTTTTGCATAGAAATTAGGCATTTTTGTATGAAAAAAGGGCCTAAAACATAAAATAATAATACTAAGCTTTATAACTATTGTTAGGTCTGAAATTGTTGAAAAGGTTGATGCAGTGAAAGGGAAAAAAAATATTCATTTATTCATTTTTTATGACACTTTTATGAGAGGGACCCGATTTGGGCCCGAAGTAACAGGTGTAAGTTTTTTGGAAAAACCTCTAATGTCTCCAAAAATAATAATGCATCAAAAACAATGATGTTATCAAATTTTGACCTAGTCAAGGCTGTAATAACTTCATCCCCAATAATCCTCTTTGCACCTCATTTTTGGAAAATATTGCATATTTTGTGTTTTTTGCATTTAAATTACACATTTTTTGTATGAAAAAAGGGCCTAAAACATAAAATAATAATAATTATTATAATAAGCTTTATATCTATTGTTAGGTCTGAAGTTGTTGAAAAGCTTGATGCAGTGAAAGTGAAAAAAAAAATTCATTTTTTATGACACTTTTATGAGGGGGACCCCATTTGGGCCCGAAAGTAACAGGTGTAAGTTTTTTGAAAAAACCTTAATGTCTCCAAAAATAATAATGCATCAAAAACAATGATGTTATCAAATTTTGACCTAGTCAAGGCTGTAATAACTTCATCCCCAATAATCCTCTTTGCACCTCATTTTTGGAAAATATTGCATATTTTGTGCTTTTTGCATTGAAATTAGACATTTTTTTGTATGAAAAAAGGGCCTAAAACATAAAATAATAATAATTATTATAATAAGCTTTATATCTATTGTTAGGTCTGAAGTTGTTGAAAAGCTTGATGCAGTGAAAGTGAAAAAAAAAATTCATTCATTCGTTTTTTATGACACTTTTATGAGAGGGACCCCATTTGGGCCCGAAAGTAACAGGTGTAAGTTTTTTGAAAAAACCTTAATGTCTCCAAAAATAATAATGCATCAAAAACAATGATGTTATCAATTTTTGACCTAGTCAAGGCTGTAATAACTTCATCTCAAATAAGCCTCTTTGCACCTCATTTTTGGAAAATATTGCATATTTTGTGTTTTTCGCATAAAAAGTACACAATATTCGTGTGAGAAAAAGGCTTAAAAACAGAAAAAAAAATTAAAAACTAATAACAAACTTTATATCTAAGGTTAGGTCTGAAGTTGTTGAAAAGGTTTATGCAGTGAAAGTGGAAAAAAAAAGTCTTTTTTTTTTCTTTTTTATGACACTTGTAGTGGCGTGGCCCGTACAGGCCCGAAGGTAGTGAGTGTGCGTAAATTTCCTGAGTGCCCCGAGGGTTAAATCATTGACTGATACTGCTTTAGATGAGAGAGATCTAAAGTTTAAGAGGCCACATTTAATTCTCCTATTTTGTTTTACTACATCAGAAGTGCTAATTTTTATTAGGTTTTCATGTGAAATCCCTCTTCTGTTGGACTGAGTTAATTTGGTTGGTCGGGGGACAGACACCGTTCTTATGTGGGTTTTGGTTTGGGTGGGTGACTGCTCTAAAGGATCTTCATCAGAATGCATAAATGGAAATGATTAGTAATATAAACTGCATGCTGATGAAGATCATGTGATATGATTGAAAGCTAGAATGCAGATACTTAATTGACCTCGTAATTCTCAGCCGGTGTATCCAAGGTCTAGAATGAACCACACAATACCAACTTTCCATGTTTTAGTCTTTTTGTCCCCTCCTTTTTCAAACTGCCTTGTTATTCAAACTGCCTTGTTATTCAGCTAACATCATCACGCTTTTGCTATGACTAAATTAACAGTAAATCCTCCAAGCAGCAGTTTATGGATGCTTACAGGAAATTAGCCGCCGCACAATGTGCTGATTCTGGTGCTGCTAATTAAAAACATGTCTCAGCTCTGCTGCATCACATTCCCATAAAACCCGTGTTTTAGCATTAAATCTAAGCAGACCCATATGTTCGTCACAGCAGTTCTTCACCCTTTGTTCTCAGTGGGAACATGCATGTCACAGCAAATATGCTTTTTTAACTGTAGGGTGAGTGGCACATTTTCACTTTTATAATTCCATTATATTCTGAATTACTAGAAAGAGAATAGTTGAAAACATGTAAACACATGGTTGAATGTATTGCTGTTCCCACTGTATTGTACTAAACAGTCCCGTGCTAATTTTCTTGTTTTCCTTCCTCCCACAGAGATCAGACACTCCTCCAACAGTTTTGATGCAATTCTGGTCTGTTTGGGGTCACTGCTGCTCGAAAACAGTGAAAAAATGTTTTCATTGGCCAGATTTAAAGGAGCTGCTGAATTCACCCAGCTCAAGTCTGGGTTTCCTTGCCAGAAAGATATTAAGAGCTCTCGCTTTATCAATTTAATAGTGAAGAATTACAGGGAGCAGGGGATTACCGTCAGAGAGCCTTGCCTTTGTTGATATTAGCAGAGCGATGGTGTCTGGATGGAGCCAGTTGACTCATCGTGGAGGCAGATAAAGAAAATCACAGACGAGAGTGAAGAAAACTTGGTTGTTTGTCAGTTGATGTCTGTATTCATCCCTCTCGTCTGTCTCTTTAAACAGCGGCGTGTCTGTGTAATAAAGAGCACATTCTCAGCTGCAGTTTGTTGTGGGGACTTTTTCTGACCACAGCCCTCTGGACTCTGCGGTCTCAGGGAGTTTTCCCCCCAAACGCTGTTACATAATCTTCCAACCATCCCGCTTAACTCCTTCTTTCGTATCGATTTTGTCACAATTTTCAGAGTTATGGTTATTTGTCTTTCATTTGTGCTGGAATCTTTTCCTCTGTATCCTCCCTGGTGTTCTCTCTCCTCGACCCTCAGTGCCTCCTCTCCCACCCGCCCCACTTTCTAATTGGATTTCATTACCGTTTCCTCTCAGTGTTTTCCCAGCCAGACTCTCTGGCTTTGACTGGGTTCACTTGGACACACTCAAACATCAGCAGCAGCGGCAGCAGCAGCAGCTCCCTAAGACTTCACACTATCGTCTGGTAAGTTGTTTTTTTCCCCTGAATTGTTAGTGAAAGAGCTCCTCAGGTGAAGACTACATGTCAGGGTGCAGGGCTGAGATATGCCTGAACGCTTTTAGTGCTGGGATCTTGTTTCCATTAAGAATGAATTACCACAAAGTGCATAATTGTGTATTAGATGCTAGACAAGAGAGAGGACTGTAAGGCAGAGGAGGAAGACGTGTTCAGATCCTTTACTTATGTAACAGTAACAAACCCACAGCAAAGGTTTGAGTAATATAGTACTCCTATGAAACAGAGGTGATAAATAATGATAAATATATTAGATTTAGATTATTGTTACTGGTGCATTCAAGTTTAAACAGTACTTTAATGTTGGAGCCGGTGTAGTTGGAAACAATTTTAACTAAAAGGACTATGTTGGATGTTCGTTTCTAAAGTAATCCATTGAATTCGAAAGACTTTCTAAAAGTCGTATCACCTCAAGTAAAGCTCTCTGATAAATGGGGTGCAGTTAAAATGGCAGTTAAATTGCATAACATAGAGGAAATTACAGTACAAGTACCACAAGTACTGTATTTGAGTCCATCACCATCTAAGGGCATTATTCAGCGATACGGGGTGAAAGAATAAATGTGCAGCGTTGCCTTCAAGGGGTTACAGTAAACGTTGATATTATCAGTACACTCCAGCTGGTCCCAATATGGCAGACATCAGGTCTTTGAACTGCCTGTCAAAGTTCATCTATTGGACATCAACTCATAACACGTATTACAGCAACATAGAAGAAAAAGAAATCAGCAGCATCGTGAATATGCATGAAGACAATAAGCTGCTGTGGGTCAGAACTGTGTGTAGCTGCACAATACACACTGTCGCCCTCATATTGACGTCTATAAACGGTGGATTCATCTTTTGTCGGCTTATTGAAAACATTCATGTTTCTAATCATCCGAGGAGTGGCAGACAGCTGTTCAGACTCACTATTTGTCTGCTTGGAACGCTGACATGCATTTCTCTCTCCCTCCTCCTTTTCTCTCTCACTGTTTCCTTCTGGGTTTAGTCCCTCCACCCCCCCTCCCTCCCTCCCCCCCCTCCTCCCTCCCTCCCCCTTGCCTTATTTTGCTGCTGTTGTGGAAGTAAGCCTTCAATTAGGAGAGACCTCCAGATAGCACACCACAAACAGTGAATTCATTTCAACTGTATTTATCACATAACAGAAGTTATCTCAGGATACATTGAGCAGGAATACCCAGGTAGTAGTATAGTTGTAGTAGTTTTAACAGTAGTGGCAGTATTAACAGAAGCAATAGTAGTAGAGTTTGAACCCTAAACAAGGAGCTGGTACATTTAGACAGCTGTGAGTCCTCCTGCTCTGCTCATCAGTAGAGTTTATGGTCCTGTGACGCCGGTCCTGCTGCCAGACAGACAGCCGAACAGGGCGGCAGGCCGTGGAGAAGAGCCGAGAACACGCCGATTATAACAGGTCGGGGTTGGAAGTGCAATTTGATATCTTCCTCAGACCGTCCAAGCCGAGTCAGAGGAGGATCTGAGCTTCACACACACAGGAAACAGAAGCAGACAGACAGAGAGAGAGAGAGAGAATTGGTGACCCTGTTAATGTTTAAGACTGAGTTGTTTCTGAGAAGCCTGTAGTCATTCAGCATCTCATCAAATCTTTATTGGAAACATCTGTTTTGTTACCATGTTTTGGTTCGTCATTAATCATTCTACAGCTGCATGTATTTCTTGTAGAATCTTCTTTCATTTATGGTGCTTTTTCTTCTTCTTCTATGTTTTTCTCGCCACATCACTTCCCACCACGTGCCGTCCATGAAACAGAGCATGCTGTTCTTGTTATCATGACTCTTTATTCAAGAACGCTGAATCACCGGTTAGAGCCGTAAACTGCACCTGTGTTAATAAACACCAGATCCTCCGGGTTGATTGTTACAGTCGAACCTCAGTAAGAATCTCCCTTATAGCCGTGTTTTCATATTTTTAAAGCTATTACATTTTTTAAAGACACTTTCACGAGTCATCTGTTCTAAATTACTGACCCTTTCCTTACAGTTTATCTGATGAGTAATGCAAGCTCAGTAATACAATATGTAATATAATGTTTTAATTTGCCATCAAACCAAGTGAGGAAGTTGTTGAAAAAACATAAAGTCGTAATAAAGTTATAATAATTCATATTTTCGGGTAATTTGTCTGTCTGAGAAGACTGGTCCTTAAATTAATGTGATCGATTCCCTTTAACTGCAACTTAAATGAAGCTTTTAAACTTTGTGCCACAGTATATTTTTTGTGAAACTAAATGATACTCCAAGTCCTTAAATGATGTTGTAAATCACTCGTTACAGTGTGTTTACACAGATTATAAGGGCTCTCTCTGCTTCTGTAATTTGAAGTTTAATTTGAAGTGATGTTTCCACTCTGATCCTGCTGGAGGTCGAAGCTCGGCGTCACACCCCTCAGGCTTGTTTGTAAATGTCCAACTTCTCTTCTCCCCCACAGCCGTGACACCGCGATGACGTCACTCTGGCTGTTGCACTCCTTCCTCCTGCTCCAAGTCCATCTCTCCAACCAGTTAGAAGACAACAAGATCCCTCCCAGTCTGTGTACTGGTCACCCCGGTATCCCCGGCTCTCCTGGGGCTCATGGCAGTGCTGGTCAGCCGGGGAGAGACGGGAGGGACGGCAGGGACGCCGCTCCCGCAGAGAAGGGCCAGAAGGGGGAGACGGGAGAGTCAGGTGGGTGTACTACTGGGGCTACTACTGGGGCTACTGGGTGTTTAAGTGTGAGGATGTGATACGTGACACAATGTGGGTGCTAATGACTGTCTCCTCCAGGTGAGATGGGAGTGCGAGGCCTGACCGGAGACAGAGGTCACCCAGGAGACAAGGGGGAGAGGGGGCAGCCGGGAGAGTGCGCCGTGGCCCCCAAATCAGCCTTCAGCGTCAAACTGTCCGAGGGCCACGCTCTGCCCCTCACCGTGGGCGACGCGGTCCACTTCGACAAGGTCATGCTGAACGACCAGGGCGACTACAATGCCGAGACGGGACACTTCACCTGCAAGGTGCCGGGGGTGTACTACTTCGCCGTGCACGCCACCGTCTACCGGGCCAGCCTCCAGTTTGACCTGGTGAAGAACGGACACACGGTCGCCTCTTATTTCCAGTTCTACGGCAACTGGCCCAAACCGGCGTCTCTGTCGGGCGGCTCCCTGCTGCACCTCGTCCCCGGGGACCAGGTGTGGGTCCAGATGGCTCTGTCGGAGTACAGCGGCCTTTACTCCAGCACCAAGACAGACAGCAGCTTCACCGGCTTCCTGGTGCACTCGGACTGGAAAAACTCTGCCGTGTTCGCGTGACACGTAGCCCACGACGCCACTTTGGGGAAATGAACCCGCAACCTGTGTTTTTCTAAGTTGTTAAGTTGCATATTTCAGATTTCTAATTGAGACGCTCTGGATGGAGACGATTATGGCTTTGACCCGGACCATCTGTATTTGTGTAATGAGTATAAAAGACACCAGACAATGTTACTTGATGGCACATACCGGACTGGTGAAGTGTGAGGCGAGCACGCTGTTTATTCAGCGTCTGTTCTTCAGTTCGCAGCCCTTTAAACTGCAAACACCTAATTATTGTAGCAGATGTTTGACAGCCGACTGCAGGCCATGGATTCAAACAGCGTTATGCTATTATTGTGCTGGTGTTCTGTTTCCCTGTAAATACCTGCACGGCAAACACATGAATAAACCATCACAGTTTGTAAACTGACTGACATAGTTTTGGCCATAAATACCCATTCACACTGGAAACATTGAGGAGATGAGCTTTACTTAATGTGGCTACGAATCAGTTCTAAACTTTTAACTTCAATCTCCAGAAGTGATTTTATTGTATAAGTATTTACCAAAGTAAACATGTTGTTTGATAAACATTATATAAAGCATCAGCTCTGCAGAATTATGGCCCCTTTGAGTTATATGTTATTATATGTGACATTATGAAATCGTTAATACTGATGCATCGATATATAAGTTGCTGCTGTATTCGGTGGAGGTGGAGCCAGTTTGAAGCACTTCATCTACATTTTGACAGGTGTTTTAATCCGGCGGTTCCCAACACAGGGGTCGAGCCCCCTCCCAAGTCATGAGGGGATTAAGGGGGCCGAAAAGATCATTTTACCTCATTAAGCCTCAAAATGTTGTCAAATGAGACAAGCTGTTTAGTTCAGAGGGGAAATCCCTCTCTGCTGGAGCTGTTAACAACTTATAGACATCTGAGCCGTGATGAGGGGCCCCATGAGGGGCCCCGGCAAGGGGTTGTAAATCACACAGATTGGGAACCAGTGGTTCAAATCTCTGACGATGCATCTTATTTTGTAAGATCCTCATATTTGGTCAAATGTAACATTTTAATATGAAAAGTAACTAAACTGCAGAATAAATGTAGTGCAGTCAAACTGCAATACGCCCCTCTGAAATGCAATGGAATAGTAGGATGACATGGAAATACTCCAGTAGTACTTGAGTAAATATCGCCATTGCCAGATTTATTAACTTTTCATGTGGCATTTTTAATCAACCAAATCCAAGCCTCTGGTTTTCATTCCCAAGGATAAAGCACGACCGAAGTGGACACCATAATGACAAAATGCTGGAAAAATACAGATTTTCCGCTGGATTTCCACAGTTTACCTCTGATGGTTTCACCAAACGCCGTGAGACTCTCCAGCTACACTTCAACACTGTGAGCTGGTGGATGTAAGTCCCCGCCTTCTTCCCGTCACTGATGATGCTTTAAAACAATAATACCATGTATTCTCTTCCCGGTTTTCTGAGCTGCGTCTTGCCCACCGACATCTTTTTTTTAGGAGGGCAAACACCGACGAGAGCAGAACATCAGTAACGTCTTTCTGTCAAGTAAACTACCCCACACTTCAGGAAATGTTATTTTCCCTGAGACTCCTACACATAATTAAACTTTAATGTCCTCATAACGTTCCCCTCTAGGGTGGAATGAGAGAAGCGGTGAGTTAATCAATCTTCATCTGGCATCAATCAGTTTTTTCCATTAGTTCACAGCCTGTGAATCGCTTTGTTTGAACCGGACGGCCAAGATGTGACATCACGACCTGAACTTCTGGGCTCTGATTGGTGGAGGAGGGCAAGAGTGTGATGTCTGGATTAAAGCCTTGAAGCAAATAGTAGTTAAGAGAGTGAGACATTATGATAGATGGCAGTGTGTAAATGCACTGTATAGAAGGGTTGTTAGCTGCCAAAATGTCTCTTAATTCTATTAGTTTCTCAATTCATGAATTCATTTAAGATTGTATAATATTATATTAATTTAGTTTTTGTACCTTTTTTGTTTTATGTCCCTACACAATGACCTAAGTACTATTTTAAAGAAAATCAATTTTAATTTGAAATAATCAGACTTTTCCTTCCTTGTCACTGGGTTGCCAGGCAACCAGTTGAGACAAGAAATAGTCCATGTTTCAGACAAGCAACATATAAAGTGTCAATACGTTTAGGTGCTGGCAGGCAGATTTTGTAACCTTTGGACAGAGCCACGCTAGCTGTTTCCATCCGTTTCCAGTGTTTGTGCTATGCTAAGCTAAGAGTGATACTTGACACTTGGTTTTGAGCTTCACAGAAAAAGCAAATAAGAAAACTATTCCTTTAAAGCCGTTTCCTTACTGCCAAGGAAACGATGTGGACAAATATTGAAGCCTATCATTTAGATTAATTTAACTCATTTTAAATATGTCTGTAGTGTGTGTTATCCTCAGGGCATCGCCTGCCTTCTCCTCTCCTCGTCACACCTACTTTCAATCCTCCAATCAAGACTCACCTGCTGCCACACTGTTTAAGCAGATTCATGCCGACGTCTGCTCCAGCTGCTGCGTCCTGAGTGAGTTGTTTGGATTCCTTACCTGCCTGTCATCTCTCCGCCCGTTTATTAGAACCTTGTGGGGTCATCTCAATTCATCTGTTGCACATTCTCCCCTCTTTAACTCATTATTCAACTCTTATTCCTTCATCCGAGTCTGGGACTGGAACCTGTGTAATTGCAAACATAAATGTATCCTCTTTGTCCTCCATGAAAGGGTCTTCAACTGAACATTTTATATGTTCAGTTTCAGATTCCAATCCTTTCCAGCTAAAATATGATTTGAAAGACAAAATATTCCTGATAAACACAGGGAGTAATACAGCTAGAATATACAGGAAAACAACTTTATTATTATTATTATTATTATTATTATTATTACTGATTTGGAATTCCCTCCATCAAAGAAGGATGTACCCCTTCGTCCAGCAGGGGGCAGTGGTGTATCACAGCTAACACGGTCTGCAGGAACTTCTGCCAGGAGAGTCTCATGTATCATCACTTTGTGCTTCAGATTATGGACGACTAGTCATTTCAACCATCTGTGTCAGCAGGCTCTGATCCCTGAGGTGCCTTTATGATATGAGCAACGGTGGCTGTGCTCGTAAGAAGGAGTTGACACAGGAATGGATCAGCCCATGAGGATTTTATTAGTTCAACCCCTGTTCCAGTAGCTACTTCCCATTGTGTCACAAGGGGACTCCAGTATTTACAGATCACATCCTCCCTCTGTGATTTAAAAGAAATCAAGTGATTCGTTTTAAATCAGATATTTAACATCTGAAACATAATACCAGCTCTCAGAGATATTTCACAGAAAATTAAAGGCATTTAGTTTTATTAATTAACTGATTCATGTCAAAATAGTGACACTTAAGTGGACAAATTTCAAAGTGCCTTCATTTTTTTAAAACTGTAAATGCCAAACCAGCGGGATCATTTTCTGAAATGAAAACCACATTTGTGAAGTATCACCTTTTAATAGGACACACCTGAATTGTCAGTGGACATAGTTTATGGATGAGATATTGTATTTAAATCTGTAAAAGTACATCTACTTGAGTAGGGTTTGAGGTACTCCTTCAGGCCTGGTCATCTTTCTTTTTGTGTTTGAACAGTTGCTCATTTCAGTCCAAAGGTGAAGGTTCAAGTACCACAGGGGGCTCCTATAATGAGCCCTCCGACCTGATGGCTATCGTCCAGCTCTAATCTCCATGTGGTCCATACGTCACACGCTGCATTTATTCAAGGCTGACAGGATTATCTGGATTAATTACAACAAAACTCTTAATTACAGTTGAAGTCAGGGTGGAGGCCAGAGCTAATGAGCTGCCGGTCACTTCGTTATCACGTCACAATACGGTCAATCCATCTTAACATTTTCTCTGTTTTATCTCATCTTTTTTTTAAATTACATTTTGGTCTTTTTTCTGTATTGTTCTGTATTTGTGTTTGCATCATGAAGGATGTCATGTCAGGCTGGTCGATATCAGATTTCAGCAGGGATGATGTATTTTTGTAGGCCAACAAGAAGTTGGCCTCACACTGGTTCCCTCCACAAAATACAAAGGGGTTATTTTATTGGAGTTTGGATTATTGCACAAAAATAACATCTGTGGCAAACAAATATTTATGATACTCTCACATATTTTTTGGGGTGTGATTTGAAGCATAAATGCAATCGCCAGGCTATAAACAAACCGCACCAGGCTGCAAGTAGTCGTCTCATTAAGCCTCAGCCTTTTTAAAGTTGCATAAAAGCTTCGTATTTTTATTTTATGTCGTAGAAAAAAAACCCTTTCAAATCTCTCAAACCTTATTTCAGGCATTGCACCAAAAAAAGCCCAATAACTTTGAGACAAGGGAACTGGAAGTGCCAAAATGCTGACTCATTTCTAGATTTGAGGAGTCATTCTGGCTAAACTATGGAAACGTCTTTAAACTAGGTCTACGCAGAGACATTCTCTCATTGTTCACGAGGCCTCGGAGGTCAGGGACGACTCGCTGTCCGTGGCTGGTCACCAAACTGTGACATTTGAGCAGGACAGATGCTCGCTGTTATGATGGCTTGAACCCATCTGGTTTTTGAACAGCGGTTCCCACTCATTAAGACCCCGAGATTAACGCACACAGTTTACAGACGATGGCGAAATGAAGAGTCAGAGTAAGATGCAGAGACAGTGATCATAAACAGAAAGGAAAATAGAGCCTGAGTGAGGCGGGGAAGGGTGCACTAGACTCTGACATTTTCCCACACTGCTCTAGGCCAGGACCACCGGGGTCAAAAGGAAGAGGTCGAATCCCCGGAGTATAAAGCTCTCCGTGGTTTACTCCTCCCTGACATTAGACTTCCTCTCCGCCGTTAACACCACCCTCACTTACAACTAACACGTAAACACTGCTGAAGCCGGGCTCGTGGGTCAGGAGACAATCAACAACCGCTGGACATGTTTTCTCATCTCTAAAAACAGAGTGTTTAGATCGTGGTGACCCAGGAGCCCACCTCTCCGTTATAAAGATGATACGATTTCATGTCTCCTGCTGAGTCACAGATGACCTCAGTACCGGTACCTTAGAGGATCAATCAAGATGCCAATGTCATGTTCAGAGACAAATCTATGAATGGCATCTCTATTCTATTACCCCAGAGAATACACTAAAAGTGTGAGTGCATTCTTTATGATAGCAGATGTGTGGTACGGAGCCGGGGATGTTTTTAGAGCTAACTTTGGGAACGGGAATGATGTTGTAAACCACCAAGGCTCTGGTGAATTGTCATATGGTGGTGGAAGTGGTCTCATAGGACTATTAGGGGCCCGCTCCTCTAACCCTACAACCCCAATGCACTCCCTTTTATCTCTGCAGATGAAAAACATGAAAATTGAGCCATCTCTAGACTCGACAGTTGCATTATCTCTGGTTTCAGATACGGCGTCGACAAGTGACAGAATCTTTACTCTTGCTTGACTTCCCACTAATATTCCAGTTGTAAAAATCTGCATCGCCCTCTTCGTATGGAAACCCCGGGGCATAAAGCAGGCTGTGTGAACCTCATGACGAAAACCAAATTTGGTAAAAGATACAGAGGCCAAAGCTTAAAATATGTAAGTGTTGGTTAACTATGTCTGGAATGTAAGATTGACTTGATGTAGCTGGTGATGTATTGGTTATTGGGACAGTTATTTTAATATTGGCCTCAGACACATTTGGAATCCTACCTGTATTTCTTTTTCTGCTCCCAAACAACACAAATGTTTTTTTTATAAACCAAATCATAATTTCTATTCTTCTTAAATCCGCTAAACTACTCTATCTTCCCATGGGGTTCACAAATTACTGTCCTTCACTACTAATAGTACAGATGTATTACTATTTTCTTGTACTTATGAGTTGATTTATTCTATTAATCGATGGAACAAAATAAAAACAACAACTAAAAACTGCTTTGATAATCTTTTAAGCATGTTGTTAGGTGTCTCCTAACAGTCAAAGAGTTGAGCTGTAAATTTCATCATCACATGTTGGCCTGATGAAGACGATCACAAGAGTTTCACTCGTTTTATTATGAACAGAAGACTTGCCATTATGTGGCCATAGTATTAAAAAAAAAAGAAAAGTTACATTTGTATATTAAAATCACGTTGTCCCACATTGTGTCATACATACTGCAGGTAACAAAAGATGATGGTCATGTGAGCTGTTTTCAGTCCACTGCAAATCTTCAGATGGCAATGCCCTTGGCGTTTGAGTTCATGTCTACAGTCTGATCTCGTTTACAAAATCTGACATTCAAACCACTTTCATTAATGATATCTGTTAATGTAGTAGCAAACACAATAATGTCAGTTATTGGTCCAAAAAACAAAACAGAAAGCCTAATTCTCAGACTCTTATTATTTTAAAGGGGGGAAAGAAGAAGAAGAAGAGGCATGACTCCACACCGCCCGCCATCAATAGCGGTGAGGTCCCAACGACACCCTGTAAACATTCAACACCAATCAATATCACCACTTTAGCTCAGACAGCAACAAAGGAGAAACAAAGGCAAATCATATTGTAAAGCCTTATTCGTTTTTTTCTTTTTATACAACAAAAATCTGTTTTTATCACAATGACACAATGAAAGGGAAAACCAGTTATGGATTATGTGTTGGAGGTGACTGTAATGTGCCTCTTGATGGAAGACTGGAATAAGCCCTATCAATAGAACAAATACATGGAATAAATATGTATTTTGTCAGGCCCAGTTGGAAAATCACACATCACTTTCCTTCAATATAGAAACCCTTGTTTGTATGGCTCTCTTAAAAGTATTCAGCAATAACTGATGTATGAAGGAAACTGCTTTTAATACACCGATACCTGCATTCATACACACAGCGTTTTGATATTTATGATGCAATAAAGCAC
The DNA here is from genome assembly GCF_963514095.1 of Eutrigla gurnardus. NCBI lineage: Eukaryota > Metazoa > Chordata > Actinopteri > Perciformes > Triglidae > Eutrigla > Eutrigla gurnardus. The sequence goes on along the minus strand of NC_139924.1, from coordinate 6,897,252 downwards.
AGTTTAAGTTTTTTTTATATTTCTCACACCTTGGCCCACTGAAAGCACGACATTTTTAAGACATGAGCGGTGGTAAACATTTCAGCATCAGGGAGGGCACTGCGGGGTTACCATAGCAACAAGACCTGAGACTTAATGTGGCAATACGGGAATATCAAAATGGGTGCATTGTAGTGCCAAAGCGAACTGTAGAAGTATTCAATCATTTCCTATTTCCTTAGGTGAAGTATTTTTATTTTATTTTTTTATATACCAACTGCAAAACTGTATGCTTTAAAGATTGGTGTATATTACATACTGTACACATTTAGATTGTTGTATGGAATTGAGACAGTATGCGTTTTCTTGAGCATTTCTTTTCTCACTGTTATCAAACAAAACATCAAAAGATAACTTTGATAATAGTCTACATTTTGAATTATCAACAAATCCCAGTAAATCCAGAACCAACAATGAACTGACCTTATGAACAGCTATTGTCTGCGTAGTCCAAACCTACTCCTCTACAACATTTTGCAGGTTGAGTAACATTTTTAGAGCAGCATTTGTAAACCATTTGTCAAGAATGTAAAATGAGCTCGGGGCTGAGTGCCACTGGGGACAGAAGTATTAACAAACATGTTTGGGATTTGTTGACAGCAAGAAAAATGTAGAATATTTACCAAATGTATCCTTTAACACAACCTTGTAAAAACACGAGTCATACAACGTAGTGTAAGTGGTGGTAAAACTTAAAGTATAGATACTGATAGACTGTTCCATGTAGTCCAGTAGAACCGGTTCCGTTGGTCCCTCATAGGTACACGTCCATAGTGTTGAGGATCATGTGCCGACAGAGTGGACAGTTCTGTTGGTATATGGGCTGCCTCAACATGATGTTTGTACAGTCTCTACACAGGCAGAGGTGCCTGCACGGCAGCAGCACCACCGTCTTGGTACAGTCTTGGCAGATCACACACTTCTTCCTGTCCTCCTGCTCCTTCAGCAGAGTCAGCAGATTCTCGGCAGGCAGAGGTTTACCCTCTGTGCCCGAAGACGACTGCTTCTTTAGTGGTCTGTCTGTGCTCGACGAGGGGAAAACTAAATCCAGCAGCTCCTGGTGGGCTCCATCTCCCGCTCTTCCGTCCGGTGGGTCCCGCCTCTCCTCTCCGGTGTCACCATCGCCACGTACTCTGTTGTCGCCGTCCCTGATGGGCTGCGTTCTCAGAGCCCGACTTAGCTGGCTGCTGAAGCGAGACAGCTTCTGCCAAAGTCTGTTCTCTATCAGGTAGAGGTGATGGAGTATTCTTTGCAGGTCCTGCATGGCATTGCGTACTAAATGCGGTGCCCTCCTCAAGGCTGAAACGTGGAGGCGGAGAATCAGATCAAGTCTGCGCAAGGCGGGGAAGGAGTTGAGGTAATCTACAACTCGTGCAGCAGCCTGCCGGGTCAGCTCCGGATTCAGGTAGGCGGTGGTAATCGCAGCAATAGTAACGGTGAGCAGGAAACCATAGACGTTCAATATGAAGATGCTGACAAACATTTGAATGAGCGAGGCCAGAAAGTCCAGCATCATTTTACAGGGTGACCACAGGAAAGCCGAAGTCCCAGCCAGGCTGCTGTACAGAAAGGTGAAGGAGGTCAACGTGAGCTCCAGCACCTTCTGCAGCGGGCTGGACACCGTCTGCCACACGCTGACCACCACTGAGCAAATGTTCTGCATGGCGATGAGTGCAAAGTTGACCACGGTGTTGATGAAATAGACCACGAGGCTGACGGCAATGCTACAGCCCTCCAGCACGGACAGCAGGCCTCGACAGAGGTGCTCCTTCCCGCGGAGCAGCACATGCATGGACAGGTAACCCACCATCTTCAGGCTCTCCAGCAGCCCCTCCAGAACCAGCACCAAGCTCCCCAGCATGGTGACGGTGCCGTGGGCTACATTTGACGTTGCTTCTGCCAAGGACATTAAGCCAAACACGGTTAGGTTTCCCAACTCCACCGCCGAGTTGAGGAGGAGGGTGGGCAGGTTGTTTATAAAGGCGATAACCGCCAGGACAGCCCGCACCGCGCTGTGGACGATGAGAAAGTTCAGGTCCAGCAGTAAGCAGACGGCGTCCAGGCATTTTCCTACACTGGATAAGACAAAGTTCACCAAACCCATGGTAACGTGTCTTCAACTCGATGTTTACCTCTCAGGTTGTCTCCAGGGCAGAGTCCATGTTTGTTTGCTCAGCGAGATACACTCAGACGTTAGATGAAGCTACATCTTGGTGTCCGTTGTGTCGGGCGAAACGGCCACAATTCCGCTTTCCGTTAAACACACGGTTACTCTTCATATTCCCCTCCCGTGAAACGACGAGCGAACATAGTAAACACACGCGTTACGGTGGCGGATGTTTAGTTTCAAACGAGAGGCAGACACTTCCGTTTATTTTCCGGGTTTCGCTTTTGTCTCTAGGTTCAAAACGTGGTCCGAAAACACCAGACTGTTTGAACGGACAGCTTACGAAACGTGCAATTTGTAAAAGCGACGCATGGAATCGAAAGAATTGGAGAAAACGCAGGAAAAAAGCTTGGATGTGTTTACGCTGGTTCCCATGGCCGCCATGTTTGTTTTGGTCGCGGCAGTTGACCTCTCCACTCCACTCCACTTCACTTCCGGTTCACAGATGATTACAGAACCGTTAAAGAACCGTTATGTTTTACACACATATTAAATAAAATGTATATAAAGAATGAAATACAATACTAAAGTACCGTGACACGCATTAAATAAATATTATAACACTTTTATAAAATACCGTGATGTTATGGAAATACAGGCTTCAGGAAAGTAATAACTGTTAAAGTGACATCATCCTTTAAAATATTAGAAATGGTTGATTTCTAATTTCTATTTTAGTAAAACAGATGAGTGTGTGCTTGGAGTTTCGCAGCCTGAATTTTTTTTTTTGTTGTTCCATTATTTGTTTGTATTTAATTAAGAAAAACTCTTAATACAGTTTTTCCCCTTTCTGGTGAAATCACCACATACACGGTTTAATACTACACATATATAAATATTCATAGTTCACAGGCTTTCAATCACTATTGTGTTACCTTCTTTTGGCGATAGACTTCCATGAAAATCTTCAAGATTGCCACTTTAACAAAACGAAAAAAATACATATTTATGGGAGAGACAGAGATTGAGCAGAAATATTAATCATTTTAATCATCAAATACCATATCCACTAATCTTTTTTTGTTTTATAATGTATTTATCATGTGCAAGACATAGACACAAAGTGTATACAGGAATTCAATGTCTTTTTTTTTCTTTTTGAACTTATATGAACATAAATTAACCCCCCCCGCCCCCGCCCTCCCATTGTCCTCTTATACGATTATACAAAGTATATCATGAATAAGTAAATAAAATGACATACCTGTAAAATAATAGTTATAAATCAAATAGATAAACTAAAAAAAAATAAAAATAAATAAAAATAAAAAACATGCATATATACACATATACCTATACAGTAATAAAATAAAAATACAAATGAAAGGTGCTAGTGCTGATCCTTAAGTGTACAAAGTAAGAATCAATGGCTGCTTACTCCTCAGTCATCAAGACAAGTTTGTTATGTTAGAGTCTCTTAGGGTGGGGACTATCTGCCGCTGGCGGACCGGAACAGAGGGGAGAGTACACATATAACCGTACAGTGGGACTTTACAAAGAGATTTCCTGAGCTGGCAGCCCATCTAATGGTCTCCAATGAGTATAGAACCTGCCAGATGACCCTCTAAGTGAGAATTTGATCTTCTTCAGTTTCAGAAGATCTAAAATGTCATGTAGCCAGACTTTGACTGATGGTGGTTGAGGAGATTTCCATAACAAAAGAATTCTCTTACGAGCAATAAGGGAGGCGAAGGCAGTAACGTTATTTTGAACGGCTGTGGTACGAAGGTTGTCTGGGGGCTTGCCCAAAATAGTGATATGAGGGGTTGGAGTTAGAGTTATGCCTAATATATCTGAAATTGTTTTGAAGAATAGTTGCCAGAATGTAGACAACTTGGGGCATGCCCGGAACATGTGGGTAAGATTGCATGGAGTCTGGGAACATCTACTACATTTCTCATCGGATTTGTCTGGATAGAGTTTTAACAGTTTTTCCTTACTATAGTGTAGCCTAGAAGACTTTAATTGTATTAGTGACAGTCTGGCACAGCTGGATGATGTGTTAACAGCCCCCATAACCTCCTCCCAGAAGATCTCAGAGAAATTCAATTGGAGTTCTGACTCCCAGTTCACCTTGATCTTATATGAAATAGAGTCACCGGCTGAGTAAGTTATAAAAAAAGGAGATATGGCCCTTTGACAGGGTTTAAGCCTTGAGAGCCAGGTAAATCATATCCACTAATCTTAACATTCAAACCATTATGTAATATCATTTTCATATTAGTCATGACTTAAATTAGACAGTATATTGAAGCCATCTCTTCTCAAGTCAATGAAAGAGATAATGATTAATACCATTTAGAAATAGGTTAAGAAAAATAACAAGGGGGGGCAGCATGAGGGAAAATACATTTACATTTTTTGGTAATAATAATAATTATATAAGTTGTCATGACCATGACCATGAAACTCAAAATCACTCCCCACAGCCCTGGAATTGTAATATAAAATAAGACAAAACTGAACTTTTCTTGTTCTTTCTTGTGTGTGTGTGTCGGAAAGGATTACAGTCAATTTTCAGCATTGGGATCATTCATGTCATCACTACGGTTTTCCAATTTCCCAAACTCATTCCATCTACATTAACACATTGTCACTTGTTGAGCCCTAATCTCCCATTACCTAAGCCTCTTTAATGACAATGAAACACAAAAGCTTTGCAACGCTGAACAATATCAACAGCATTTCCTTCCTTGTGCCTCATCCTCCCCATCTGAGCTGCTCAGAACTGGCAAAGGGAAACCGATACGATCATGGGAAATCCTGTTCTGAACCTTTTGGACATTTGACAAACGGCATTTGTGTAAGCATTTAATGATGCATCAGGGATCCGTAGGAGCAGCGCAAGGAGCTATAAAAGGTCTTGTGCATTACTTTGTCTCTGACGGGGAGTTTCTAGACCTCCTCCTTTTATGGTAGCTATCCTTCCCTGTGGTCTTTTAGCAGGACTGTCGTCAGCTTCCTCTGTTTGTTTTCTGGTCAACCAAATCCTTCCTCTTTGAATGGCTGGAGGTTACAAAAGGCTCGCTTTCATCTGAAACCTCCTGCAGCCTCTCTCAAGTGTCCTTCATGGCTACTACACAACACAATTACGTGTCTACTTTAATTCCTGAGTTTCTGTATCGGACTCCGGAGATCATTCAGCTCCTGGGTATCATTTTTATGAATGATGTCTGTAGCAACGATGGTGGAGACCTTTTAGTAGAATCAAATAACTTGTTCCTTTTCAGCTTATTGTTGCCACAACATTCACAGCTGCCTGCCAAAGTGCGCATCTGCCAGATTTATCAGCATGTCTTGATGGCGCTTGCTTTCACATTCGCTCCATCAGCACCAGCAGCCAGACAACCTGAAAGCACCACTCCGGCTGAGACAAAGATTGGCCGTTTGTCAATGATGACAAGCCCTGAAATCCATTTAAAACTCAGACATGGAAGCTGCCTCTTCGGAGATGTTTAGTATGGCATGCAAATAATCAAGTGTGCTCGAAAATAAAGTACAGGAATACAGATATGGGAAACAAGGGAAGCTTGCACCGGATGAAACGGAGACAGATAAGACAAACCAACTCCTTGACGCGCTTCCTAGAAGGATCTGAGGCCCTCAGATGGCTGATTTACAACAATTGGCCTTCTCACCCGCTGGGTCGCTTCCACCGTTTGAAGACACTTGAGCGCCTGACATGCACTTCCACCTCTTTATCTGCTCTTCCATTCCTCAGTAACAACTCTTGACTGTTCTGTGTCAGCGCCTACGTAGCTCAAATCAATTGTGGTGATTTGTCTTGTTGAATAACCAAAATGTAGAATGTTTCAGGCACTTTTTTTGAAAGCTTGTGGTTAGGATTATCAGAAATAAGAATTTTAAAAGACTAACCATTGTGGAAATAAAGCTGTATCGCCAGACAAGAGTGCTGATATTTAACAAATCAGATATAACATAGATTTATGGGTGCTGATAGACAAATGTTGTAGATAGAGCCTAGCTGGCTGCAGATTCATATTTACAGTACATATTCTACAGTGATCTTCTCATTTTTTACAAGAAAGTGAATTAGACAATTCCTAAAATGTGAAACTATTCCTTTAAATCCTCATCCACTCTATGCTTGTGGATAAATATTCAAATTTAGTTCTATATCAGTTTAAGATTAATAATTCAGATTCCTACGTTTAATCACTTTTGAACTATTTCATGATTTTCCGATCTTTTCAGATTGATAGTTAATAATAGATAGCGCTTAATAAAACAAGATGTCTTCTAATGAGGCATAGTCCACTGTCCATAGAGACTGAGACATTTTTGCACGGACCAATCTCCCTCCAATCTTGAAAATCTGTCATCTCTAGCTGTGACTTCGAGTTTTATGTTCCCAGACTTTGTGGTTCTATTTGGGATGCAGAGTTTGGAGCATCTGATTCAATGATGACTTTGGCTGCCAGCCAGTACACCGGACTCGCATGAATTTACATTCAGCGTACGTGTGTGTGCGTGTTTTAGAAGGAGGGCAGGCGGCAGACCAGAAGCTTCTCTGGGAAAAAACAAACTCCAAGCAGTAGAACTCACTGGAGTGCAGACTGGTTTGAGACCCAGAGCAGGACCCCGCATTCCTGAGAAACCCTCCGCCCCAAACCCGCTGCCTCCACTAGATGCTGAGTAGACGAAAGTGGGAGTGATGGAAGACTGAAGGGATAAAAAGAAGGGAAAATGAGGAGTGGTACAAAAGCCTGATTTCAGAAAAAGACACAATGATGATTTTATTGATATGATTCACAAAGATGTGAATAGGATGACTAAGACTGTGGAGGTCACTCAATGGGACATTCCTGTTCTTTGAGTCTTCTTAGGACCTTGTCTGTGCATCTGCAGGATGTTCATCAGTTTGCAGCCTGAAGTAGCAGCTTCCTGCTTCATGACTCATTATTTCTGGAAAAAACAACTCAGTGAGACCCTTTGTTAAACCAGGGGCGTCGGCAGCATTTAATATGTGGGGGGGGGGGGGGGGTCCGGTTTAAGCAGGGGGTCTGGGGTTCCTCCCCCATCACATTTTGGAATTAAGTAGATGCAATTTCCCACATTCTGGTGCATTATAACATGTTTTTAGAAGATGTCTCTTCCGTATCTAATGTCTCTTGTTTGAAAATGAGAATTAACCAACCCCAGCCCCAATCCTAACCCTAACCCTAACAACAACCCTAAACCTAACCCTAACAACAACCCTAAACCTAACCCTAACAACAACCCTAAACCTAACCACAACCCAAACCCTAACCCTAAACCCATCCCTGTCTCTCTTCTCTTTTGAAATATCCTTTACATTCATAAAATTGACTTTTTGATTTTTTTTAATTCTATTAATTTATTTATCTATGTATTACATTATTTTTTTTATTTGAATTCATTTATTTTTAGAATTGTATTTATTATTTTCTTTCTTTTTTTTATTGAACTATATTTAATAAAGTGTTTTCTGAAAATATTTTCCTTTTCATTTGTCCACATCTCGGGTAGCAGCAGGTACAACCTTTTCTTCTGCCCCATGGTCCACACAGACGAGCTTTGCCTGGGGATCTTACCTGGCCTCCGGGATCAGGGATCAGAGCCTAACCAACCACACCACCACATCATACACCCACTGAGGCCGCTTGGACTCCGACTCCACTCCAAGATCAATAGGCCTGTGCACAAAAATCTAATCCTGAACCTACAAACCCCAACCCTAACCCTAACCCCAACCATAACCCTAACCCGAACAACAACCCCAACCAAAACCCCAGGGGCGCCAGCAGCATTTGATATGTGGGGGGCCCAGTCTGACTGCCGTGCCATGGTTGCAGTCGAATAGTCGAATAGTTAGGTCCTAACTCCTATTCCTTAACCTTTGGAGAAAACGTCACAGGGTTAAGGAAAGGGGATAGAAGAAACTGAAAAGGATTTAGGAAAAGTCGTCCGCGGTGCTCAGAGAATCCGACCGGACTTTCACTAAGCTACGTCATTATAACGCGGCCGCTGATGATTGACAGCTGATGATCGGCACCGGCGATTGACATGCGTCTACGCTGGAGAAACTACAATAATGGACTACAAAAAACGCGTCGTCCATTTCTCCCCATGTTGTTGTTTTTATAAACAGCTGGTTCACTGACTGGCTTCAGGTCCAGCAGCTCCTCCTTCCTGTTTGACCAATATTTAATTTGTGGTTTTAGTTTGTTTTTTTGTGAAGTTTGTAACATGATTGAAATGTGGACACCCATGGTTAAACCATAAATAGCAAACAGTGATATCCCAAATTTTAAAATATTCTTTGGTGATGAAACTCCGCAAAAATCTCACATGAGCATCATGGAATGATCGACCATTTGGTATTTTAGTTTGATATGGTTAGATTTATGATATATGATTGTTTCAATGAAAGGAAAACATGGCACCATGACTTTATTATGCTACTGAGTTTCACAAAGCAAAATATAATTAATCAAATGCTTTATTTTAAAGACCTAAAGCAACACTATTTGTGCCCTTACAGTCTTGTTTTCTTAAAACAATCTAAAGGTTTAGGTCTCATCCCTTGAAAATTGTCAATTTCTTTTGGAAACATGTTGAAATAATTATCGCTGACAGATTTACTGCACTTGTTAAAAGAAAATAAAACTTTAAGAAGGTAATTCTAGACAGAAAGGTCTTCATAAAATCAGGTTTTATTGCAGTGTGACTCTTTAACCCACTTTTAAGTTATAATTTCCCCAAGCATAGCAGCTGCATTAGTAAACTGAAGTCATTAACCCTGTTTAATTAATATTTTCTGTTGTATTTAATCCCAACCTCTTCCCAGGCTGAAACACTGTTGAAACATGTCTGTGGGTGGATTTATTAGGATGAATGCCTCTTATTACATATAATCACCATGGAGAAGCGATGCTCAATTCTTGGCCCATGCAGTTATCAAAGTGTCTCTTTGTCACAGTCCCTGTTGTTATGACGGAGTTTAGCAGAAATTCTAATTTCTCTCCCACTCTTCCCCGGAGCCCCCTCACCATACCAGTGCACGCTAGCAAACCCCCCGTCCTCCGGAGCAACTTAAACAATAGCCCTCTCTCATGCCCGGCAAACTGCCCCCCAAAACAACTTGCTCTTGGGTCTGGCCTCAGTGGCTCGGAAAGAATGACTTCTTTTCCTCTTTCTCTTTCCTCCACCCATGAGCACAGTGCTGAGAGCCCTGGTGAGATAAACAGAAGTCGTGTGTAATCATCAATCACAGAAGGAATGGCACACAGTGGTGCGTGGTGCTCGACTCCATGCACCAGGAGTGGGAATCTTAAAGGAGTCAGGCTCAACGGTAAAACCGAGTGTGAAGACTCAGAAAAAGGCGATAATCAGATGACCAGACGATTATTGTTACCCACATTGTTTGTGTGAGACTGCTTATTGTATTTAAAGGAAATGCTTCCAACATGCTAACAGTGGTAGCGATAGGGGCATCTCTCATGGTAAAAAGAAATTGCTTATTTCTAATTCAAATGGCTGATCCACTTAAAATTCTTTGTCATATTCAGTATCTGTGTTCGTCAAACGACTTGTAGGGACTTAATAAACTTTTTAATAAACTATCTGTACATTTTCAAAGTTGTCAATGCCTCGTTTTATATGTTAGGACCCTCATTATACTACCAAAGAAGTGTTGGGCTACTTTGAGCCTCTTAAATGGTTTAAAATTAATTTATTTTTCCCATGAGAGATGCCCCCTATCTCGCACTGTTAGCATTTTGGAAGCATCGGCTAAAAAGAGGCTAGTTTAGAATGAATCGGACGTTCAAACTCGTCATGCTAAGCATATCCAAAATCCATTTTACACTGGATTTCCCCTTTAAAGGAGCCGATTGCAGTCAGGAAATTGAAATCAAGTGTGAATACTCTCAGGACAGATGAAGGAAACACTTTTAAAAAATATTTTTATAAATTACTCAATATGTGTGCAACTGCTGATCTAACTTAAAAAAAACAAACGGGTAAGAGATTTTGTTTGGAATCAATGGGGTTTCTTTGGGGTAGATGGCTGGTTTCCCCAGTCAGCAGGTTGTGAAACATGCTCTAATAATGTATCTCTGTCTCATGTTTCAGGGCTTTGCAGTCCCTGGGAACTCTTGAGGGAGGAGATGTCGCTTTTCCTGGTTCTATTTTCCCTTTTCAGTCTCATTCCCAAAGCGATTGCCGCCTGATATTCCCAAACGCCCCGTCCAGGATGTATCATATTAAGTAAAGGGTGAAAGGGGGACATTCTTGTGGACTGTCCACAAGGGATTTTTAGATAGCTTTTGAAAAAAAAAAAAAAACCTAAAACAACTTCCAAAAATGTTATACTCTGACTTATAGACTGACACGCCTTGTGCCCGGTCTTGAAAGACTGGTCATAATTCACTGAGTGGCTGAACAATGCAGCTGTTTTGAGAACAGTTGGTACTCTGCTATCGCTACATACCATAAGGATTGTGTTTCACCACAAAGGAAATGAATCAACAAGGTGGTTTACACCCTTATTTCCATCCATATATAATCTCTCTTTTTTAAAGCATGCATTGACTGGCCTCTGTTGTTTTTACAGTACACACTGTATTCAAGATAAAACGTTTGATGCATATTTTGCAGCAACTAATAGAAAATTAAACCTCCCCTGCACATTGTGAGGGGTCAAACAATTGCAATTGTTACCCTCTTTGTGGTGGAAATACAACAATCCAGAGAGGATGTTATGTTGATTTTTTCCAACAACACAAAACCCAATTATCACCACTACACAGCAGAAAGACAGAAGGAAGATGTGTTATCAGTGTCGGCCTCATATTTCCAGCAAAACAGAGCGATGGTGTTCGTATCGGCACCGACAGATCCCCTCTGATATCGCTTCAGGATGAAAGGAAAAACAGAACACCAGTGATATCTGGTGAGCAGAGGATGTTTCCACTAAATGCACCCGTAAAAGCAGATGCACTTTCTTCCTGCCCTTCTGTTTTATTTCTGCTGTTCCCTTGCTTTGAGCATCTGGAAACAGCAGAACCAAGGACAGGTCCTGAATACGCCTACATTTAGGGGAATATGCTCATTTGCTTTCCTGCAAAGGGATAGAAGTATCATGTTTGTTTGGTAAATATGAATGGTTACCTTAACTATGATGAGCTTGGCATACAGACTGGAAACTAAACAATGGTCCTGGCTCTGTTTAAAGATAACAATAACGTGCACCCCCCCCTCCCATCTCTAGGAAAGGCAGCTTTTCACTCCCTTTCCCAGTGTGGTCATTAAGATCAGGTATAAACACAACATGTGGCACAAAGCACTTATTTGCTATAACCTTGACCAGAAAACAAGCTTGTTATGTTGAGATAACACTTTAAAAAACTGAGCAAACCAATGATCTCTGCATGTCCTCCAAGGCCTTTGACAGGCTGTAGCTCAGACTGTGATTCTTAAGTATTTTAGAAAAGTGATTTTTCTTTTGACTCAACTAAAATCTTGGCACACCACAGACTTCTCACCCTCACACAGAGGGCACGCGTTTGGCAGAGAAACTCACAGAAAGAAAAGATCCCCAAAGCGCTCTCATGGCCTCTTAAATCTCCGGCCACCACATAAAAATAAATACAGAAAAAAACACATATCTAAAAACACGGCCTGAAATAGAGCAGCTAATGGCTGAGAACAGCAATCTCAACTTTTGTGACGAAGCAAAAGATAATATTCTTGAAACATGATAATGGCCATGACCAACTGCTCCAAACTTTTGTTGACTGTTTGTGCACCGGCGTCTCCACTGTGGTTCTCAGCAGTGAGTTTGCTATCGCTGGCAGCTCCCCCCCCCATGTGGCTCGGACCTGCACTCCCAGGCAATCCACAGATTGCAGGGGCAGACACAGTCAGATCAGATGGCAGCCGGTGGTGTTTTCCAGCTGTGAAGGTTACAGAGATCAGTGTGCGGCGACACGTCCCACCATCCTCTGATCTGTTTCCAGCCGCGCCGGCTTTGATAGTTCACACGCCATCAAATAATACTGACATTAAATGAGTGTGCTCACTGTGCTGAGAGTTTGAGCTTTCATCACAGACTAGATACCCTCAAAATGTTATGTTTCATCAGCACAAATCATTACAAAATACATGTTAGATTATGTTTTGCAGTGTCTTTTTAAATCGCCCCTACTTCTGTTTGTGTTCGGTACAGCCTGATCATTTTAAAAATATATTAAAGCAGAATTTTCGACAAACCAAGCGTATTACAGATGTATACAGTCTGTCTATGCCGGCTTACATAAAATTAGCAATCATTCACCCATTTATTTGAAATAGTTTAACTCAGCTAAAGTCTAAGTGATTAATTAAGAGGCTCCTCTGTACATGTATACTATGCTACGCTCCAGTCTGTGGCAGCAGATTTTATTTTCTAATTATTGATCAAGTAAATCAGAGCATCCTGCTATCTGACCAGAGTGTCGACAGCGGAGTATTTTGTGTGACTTTCCTGCAGCCCACTGGCACTCTGTTTTCATTGCTTTCTGGTTTGGCAAACGCAGCACTTATCCCAACCCTCACAGTCAAACTCATTTTACACTTAAACGGCTTAACCCGTTACACACTGGAGTCCTGCAACCAAAGTGCAGGTCAGCATCACGTAAATGACATGACGTCCATAGGCAGGCATATTTTACGGAACTTGTTTAGGGGGCTCAGTCTGATTCAACTCCTTTATTGGGTCTATATTAAGCTTGGCTAAAGGGGGAGTCATATTCATAGGCTTTATGAGAGGCTGGATGTAGATAAATATTATCGCTTGTGACAGTTATTGACTCAGAGCAAAATCCGAGCAGTGTTGGGTTGCGATGCGAGTCATCTGATTTGTTTCTGATCGTATGATATCAAGCTTATCCAGTTCGACCTGCCACTTGAATCAGTAAAGCAAATACAAACACACAAAATACACAAATCTCTCATGTGAAACAACCAGACCTTTGCCAGAAAATCGTGTGTTCTTGTGTGGTCCCGTGGCTCGCAGTAAGACGATTGAGATTGTTTTGAACATCTTTTCAATAGGTAAACAACCAAGGGAGCTCTGTCTGGACATGCCACTGCATACATAAACAACAAATATGTATTCAATATGGATGGAGAGTGTAGGTGCCCACGTGTTGGGTATTTAACCTTTGTGATGGGTAATGAGGTGGAGGTTAAAGATGCTCCACAACATCCTGTCTCATGTTGTAAATAAACCTGCAGTAGTCCTGATTGTTGTGGGCCTGTCGGCTTTTCCTGCAAATGTTGGAAAAAGAATGTCTTCCTGTACATAGGATATCATTCATTTATTTACACATGTTGCCTTTGGGTGTGTGTATATATATATATATATATATATATATATATATATATATATATATATATATATATATATATATATATATATTATATATACATATATACATTATATATACATATATATATATACATACATTATATATACATTATATATACATTATATATATATATATATATATATATATATATATATATATATATATATATATATAAATAAAAGCACTGGTAGTTCCATCATTTCCACTTCGTCTGCAAGTCACGTTGACTTTGTTGTCCGACTTGACGGCGTTTGGCTACGGTCTCTTTTAGAGCCCGTCCCCTCAGACACCTGCAGCTCTCGTCGGCGTGACAAGTCAAGTCAAGACCATTCTGAACAAGGCTGATAACTTCTGTACTTGGCGCCCTCCTCCCTCCCAAGTTCCTCCTTTTTTTTTCTTGCACACTGCAAAAAATATCGACCTCATTCATTCATCCATCCATGTATTTGAACTCCGGCTCCGAATGCTCAGAAATCCAACCATTCACACACATAAGCCACAAAGGAGCCGAGACTGAGTTGCTAAAAGTTGCTAAATAATGCGACGTCAGAAAATGACATTTCGAAAAACGCCTCGCACAGGCGGACATCTTTTACAGTGCAGGACCTCCCGTGTCTCTGCCCCTCCCGCCGCATCATCTGCCTCTCCGCGCGCGCGCTGCACCGCCGCTCCTCTCTCGCGCAGTCAGTTCACCAGGAGGACCAGTCTCCGCTGTCAGCCTCCGCACACACACACATACAATATACACAAACAAGCGCCCAGCACGGACAACCATGGCTGCACGAGACACCGCCTCGCTCCTCGCCGGACTCCTCTTCCTCCTTCACACCTGGGGAGGTGAGTGCGCGACAGAATGTTTGATATACGACCCGCGCGCCACGCGACGGTGTTTGGGATGTTGTTGGTGTTTCAAACTGTTCGTGACGAAACACAAACACCGCGCGACTCTAAACTATTCAGAAGAAGTTAAAGGCATTTCCTTAGTCATGAAAGTAGACCCGCGGACTGGGTTTGTCTTGCACGAGCACAGTCCGGGTCAACTTTTCATCCTTTCAAGAGACTTTTCGGGAGATGAAGATGATCATCTGTTGCCAGCAGATAAACTTGGCCTCCCTGCAGCGCTGCCCTGTCCTCCTATGTAAACTGTAGGTGTGATACTGCGCAGTCCCCTCTTGTTTATATTACTTTTCAGTAAAAATCCTCCTACCCATGAAGGCTGAAAGTAAACCTGGCAGACTCTGTTGTAACCCATCTGCTGAAATGATTTTTTAAGTCACCTTTTTCTGAAATGTAGAGGGGAAGATACTTTTATTGGTCAAAAAATTATAATACAGCACATAAATACCAACTGAAAATGTGTTATTTTATATAATATGAGGTAGTGGGGCATGCTGTTTTTCTTGAATGCCTTCTTTCTTCATTTGAATGCATTTCCTTCAGCTGGTGGCAGATCAGAGATGCGTAAAAATGGAGGAATGTAAACTCTTAAAAGTATAAAATACTGATGTGTAGTGCTTTGTTGTACACGCAGTGAGTAAACATGCCAGGTTTGTAGCATGCATATTATTATGTAAAACATAATTGAATGATTCATAATGGAATGCCATACTTTGTCAATTTCCATGGCATATGAAGTGAGTTATGGTTAGTTTGCTGCATGTATTTTTAGCCACCGCCGTCCACAGAGGTCTGCTTGTAGTCGGGAGCTCTCCGTCTGCTTTCTGTCAGCTCTCATCTGTTGCCAGCAGCGATCGAGTACCTCAGTCCTGACCCAGGCACACAGAAACAGTCAAACAGTACAGAGGTTTAGAAAATGTTCACCAGTTGATCTTGTTCTTAATCAGACTACCTTTAAATCAGCTGCATGAGACAAAAAAAAAGTTGGGTGACAACTTCTGTTTATTTTTAGGTGAGAGCGCCGTGAGGGTAGATTTATATCTATATATGTGGATGAGAAGGGAACGCCATCTCAGCTATCCACATTACGTTTTTAATTTTTTGTGTTGGTGCCTCTACTTGTTTGTTTAAACAAGATGGGTCAATGTGGGTTTCCCTCCTCCAACCCTTCCTCTTCCTCCTCTTCCTTCGTGAGGCCGACTTCCCTCCTCTCTTGCCCTCCCACACCTCTCCCCACATCTTTACCTTTCCTTATCCCTGTTTCCTTGACCCACGCCAGCCTCTCCCAGCCTCGTCCCTGCATTGCGCTGACCTCCTGTTTGAGTTCAGCCTGACCATTGTCCGTGATCTCTTCCAACTCTCCCTGCTCTTATCAAGTCTACTTCCTGTGCCTCTCCTTCTCTGGCTTTCTCCAGGCCTTATGCTGGTACCCCTCACCTCTAATCCATATCTACCCTGACAGTCATTGTATTCCATTATTTACCACTTAAGCACATCTGTTTGACTCTCAGAAAAACAGCCATTACGATCTTCTCCGTATAGAGCTGTTCCCACTGCATTGTAATTCAAACTCTGCGATAAAGATATAAATAAGTTGGTCAAAATGTGAATCTGCCACCTGTCAACAATACAGTGCATTAGCCAATCAATTAACTTTATTATTTATATTAGCTGAGGAATCGTTTAATATGTATGTTAAAAAATTGTGGAAAATTCTCATCATATATTCCCAGAGGCAGATTTATAATTGTTTGTGTTGGCTGACTGACAAAAAAGCCAAAAGTTTGATTTACTAATATAAAAAAGAAAACAGAATATGGTCAGATTAGATCATTTGGAACAAGATAATCTTTGGCATTCTTGCCTGAAAAAAGATTAAACGTTGCAATAAACAGCATTAAATGGCAGCAAACTACTATTTGCCATGTAAAAAATATAGTGGAGTAATGTCTGCCGGAGCAGAGTGTTGCTCTCCCTCTGTGTGTGTTGTTGCACTGTGGGCATACACTGTACACAGCTGATGATGTCATCCTGACTGGCGGCGTAGCGCCCACCCTCCGGTTTCCTCTCAGGTAAACACCGTTAGTACTTTGAGCGCCATCAGCCATGAACATGTTAAGAGCCACTTAGAGAACTTTATGCCAGATTACTGCAAAAAATATCTGTTTCAGTGACTTTGTGGGCGTTTTTTCTCATCTCAGTCTTTCACTGTTATCATCTCAAAGATTTGATAATGTTTGTTAACATCCACCTCGGCCTGCTGGATCTGTTTGAATACACCCACATACATGTGCACATGCAGCACCAATGGGTGCGATTGTGTCCATGCCAGATCTCCGTCTCCATGACATCAGAGGAAAGACGGACATGCTGTCGGCCTGCAGTGGTGACCCTCCATAAGGATACCATTCACTTCCTGTGACATCAGCTCATCAAGCCGGGCCAAAGAGCAGCGGCATTGGACCTCGCTCATTTAAAGGTCACCACTCTCTGCTGCGATGCGCCGTGCTTCGGTTTCATGTGCTCAAAAGTAGAAGTGAGCCGGCCGCGGACAATAAATGCTCTTGTTGTGTTTCGACCGCTGCATAGAAAATTGAGGCCCAGTGATCTGGCAGAGGATCAGCGGGGCCGAGCCGGTTTAAATGGAAGTCCCTAAATTCAGACTCTCTTCCCGCACACATCCACGGGGAGGGATGTGGACCGTTCGCTTCCATATATGTGAGCAGAAGAATTTCTGACAAATATTACATCTTCTTCGATGCGTTTTAGTAACCAGCTGATCAGATCACAAACTAATCTCTTTGCCCCTCAAACCAGTTCCTTGTGTGGAGAAAGTCGGTCCCAGGCACGTGGTGCCTTATCTTTGTCCAGAAATAAAGCCTTGAGCTGTTCAAGCGCTCTGTTTATGTGTTCCCATGCAACAGACTCCCCAGAAAACCGCACATGTAGAGGAGGAGCCCGTTGCTGTTTCTGACCTGCACCGTGACGGTGCAACATCAATCTGGGAGATTGCTTTGGTGAATTTGCGATTGTTAGTTTTACTGAAACATAATCCAGATCTCCAGTGAAACCTGGAAAGGAAACCGCACAAAGGCTCGAGAATATCAGTCTTGCACCATAGAAAAGCACAGTGAGTTTAATAATGAGGACAATAGACCTGGAAACAACATCCTCACAGTTCTTATTAAACATGGCGCAGAGGTTTTGAGTTTATGAGTGTATCTAGGTCTGTTCCTTACTGTATGAAGGACTCGGACCGCAGGGAGCACGTCTTTTTTATTCTGTAAATGGAGCCTTTGTAATGTTTGAATGAAGCTTGTGCACTGTGTTCAATTAAGAATTAGAATTTCTGAACCAGTGTACCCGTCTTTGATTGTTAATTAGTCGCCTAAACCAGTGGCTGGTAGTTGCTAACTGACATCGCCGTGTCAGATTGGAGACTTCTCTTTATCTGTTAAACTGTGCTTTACTATCACATAAACATTTAGGGGGTTTATACTGTGCTGGACTATGATGTTATTCTTTGCCCATGGTCTGGTTTGACCTGCTCTATCAGTCTGCCATTTCCCCAGTAATCCATACAGTAATCACCACTTCTGGCCACAGCTGTTGCCGTTCTGCAAAACCTTCCTAGACTGGGTTTAAAAGATCACTGTGAGATTATTACCGTAGTTATGCTGTAACCTTATAATAGATATTGGCAGCGAGAGCGTCTAGCCTTTAGACCTACAAGCAGAAAATGTTCATTGTCCATCACAAATATATTGTGTTTTGTGTTAAACAAAAGTTTGGGTGCAAAGCTTTGAAGTGGAAGCTGCAGTTTCAGAGGATTCCCGCTGACATTAATCTGGTAATGAATGGTCATACCGGACTAATTTGTGGCTTTTGTGTGGGAAAGAGAGAGAATGTGTTTCCTTGCTGACGTCAGTAGAGGGTTACATGTTTGTTGTGACTCTGCTGTCCTTAAATGTCACATTGCTGTCAATTAGAGTCATTACATCCCTGTTCCATTGTTGTTAGCAGTGTAAGCCTTCCCGTGTCGTGACCATGATAGCATTTGTTTTCAGGTGTTTTTATGCAGCGTCTCCCTGCTGAGCCCTATAATGGGTTTGCACTTGGGAGCATGAATTGTAGAAGCACAGGGTTTCCTTTTACTGTTTGATCTTCCTATTGATGTGAAAAACATCCATTATCACCATTACCTGGGTCAATATGGCAAACCAGTGATGGAGCGGGTGGGAGGGGCTGTTACTGGTGGAGAACGCTCCCAGGACTTTGTGCTGTTGTCATCGGGGCCACTTTGTGTGCGTTCGCGTACTAGCAGCAAATGATTGTTTGTATAATGTAACTCAAGCAAAGAAACAATCTGTAGCCGAGCCCTGTTGAATGATATCTTAATATCAACACGTTCTTCTTGCCAAAGCGAGTGGTCTAACACTTGTTTACTGTGTGAAAGGAAGGAAGGAAGTTCATATTCGGCCTTGTTCATGTTATCAGCCAGAATACGCTTTTGTCCCAAAAGGAAAATACGTTTTTGTTGTGCACATATTGGAATTAAATGGGCAAACATCAGTGGAAGTGTTTTTGTAATTGCCACTGAATAATTGCTTTCAGAAAATACAGCTTTTCCTAATTTGGTTTCTGTGCGTCTTGCAACACCGTTTTACAGGAAGCACGCCAGTGATGTCCAACTGAAAACCTTAAGACAAGTCTTTGTCTGCAGATGTGCGATGAGGCGTTTCATCTGTAAGTCGTATTGCAGGGCCTCACCACACATTGGACAGTGCGATGATGTATTGCTCTGTTTGACTGCGGCATCAAGCGATATCAAACGGTTTGGAGATCACCTTTAGCTAGCGCCGCATCTGAAGAGTCAGTTCTCCTCCGACTGTTAACACTTACCGCCACTCTCACGGCTTTTGAAGTTCCCCCATCAGAGGAACAGCTGCGTACACCTCGCAGGCCTGACATGTACACACACACACACATGCACACACACACACACACACATGCACACACATACTGTATACACACACACTTGCACACGCTCAGTTGCCTCTACTTAAAGAGCCGTTGTCATCACTTGGTATTTCTGTTGAGCAGGGTTACTGTGTCACTGCTGGTGACAAACTGTGGCACATGACCATCTAAATTCCCTTTAAGCTCGTACATTACAGCTGCACAACGCTAATTAATTATTGAGGTTATAAACATAACGGCGTCCTTACTCCGGACCAGAATAGCTCGAACTCGGCTGGCCATAAACGGCTGTGAATAACCTGTGAGAAAAGTATGGAAAAGCTATTAAGGTTTATTTTATGGGTACTGAAACACACAGTTACCTCCTTAACTAACACCAGCAGAATATTGATCGAGTATACTGAATATGTACGTAATGCATTTTGGCACAAGAATCCTACCGAAAAGACAAACGATCTCTCAAACCGTGCCGAGGGAAAGGTTTCTTCTTTAGGCATTTAACTTTTATTAACAGAAAACATTGTTGGACCTCTACACCCAAACATCATACTCTTTAAATCTCTATTGGACGACATCTGCGCATTTAAGTATTCTCTGTGGCCATATAAGCAGTCACTGATTTAATCAACGATGAATACATTTGATTTTAGCTAATGTTTTAGTGCTATTGTGGATATATCGTATTCATTTTTCTGAAATGTAGAATGTGATGTAATTGAGATGTTGGGGAATCCCTGAGAAAACCGTTAACACAAGGCTAATGAGCGCTAAGACTAAAACCCTCAGCACTGGGTCGGTATTTGGTTTTGACAGGAGATGCAACCGGATCCCTTAAACGAGCAGAAATTGAGCCGTAGAGGAAAAGCGAACCATTAAAACGATGTGGTGAACTGTGCAAACTGGGACGTAAATCATAATAAAAGCCCGGCTCCTTTGACCGACACTTAGAAAGCAGGGAAATTGTAAAATTCCCCTAAATTACCTCTCTTTTTTATTGCAGTGAGAAAGTTCACTGTGGTGCTTTCAAAGCCACTTAAATGAGTGACAATACAAACAGGATGAGGGGTTTTGTTGCAGCTACGGCTGTGTATTTTGCAGGTGTGAACCTTGTTCTCTCTGGAGGAAAGCAGGATGTGAGCCTTTTTTATTCTTTCTGACATATTGTATCCAGAGCACAGTATTACAGGACTGCTTTATGTGATTTACCCTCCATTCGGAAGTCATTTAAACCTCAAGGAGAGCTGTTTTTATGAAGCTGGCAAGTGCTAGAAAGCTCACCTGCAGTTCCTGTCCAAAGGTCCTGCAAAGAGCAACGTACTAAACCCCAAACGCTCAGGTGGCTCAACAGCATGACGCTGCACATGAATATGAAAAGGAGAGCAGACATGGATGGAGCTACCATGAATGAGTTGGACAAGAAGAACTTACACATTTATTATCACCTCTTGTCCTTTTGGAAATTTAATGTGAAGATCGGATCTTTTATTTGAGACTTTTGTGCACTTTTTTTTTCAGAGGGTACTGTAATAATAATAACTCTCCTCTGTGGGATGGCCGGCTAGTTAAACTCGGGTCACGGTCGAAACAACAAACCAAGCTGAACTCTACAATGTTTTATCAGTCCTGAAATAAACTCTAAACCTCCAGCGGGTTCTTTTTCTTTATACAAATTCAGAAAACTCTCATCAGCCAAAAACATCGACATCAGTCAGGACGAGGTCGCTGAGGAAACTTGTGTGATTATGTGAGATGTGGTGAGGGGAGCAGGGAACCAGGGTGCTCTTTGGCTCGGAAACCATTTAAATTTCTGACTAAAGTCGTCCGTTACAGCGGTGCAAACTTTAGTAAAAATATGCGTGGAACTTTGTGTTTGTGTTTTTCTTCCCCACAAGTATGCTGTTTGGGTGTTTAGTGTGTCTGTCTGGCTCACTTACACAAAAATAATAATTGAGGTTTGGCTTTTTGCCTGATAGTGGACAGATCAGCTGTTTGTACAAGAATAGACGTGAAGAAAAGGAAGTGATCACAGAGGAATATAGTCATTAAGCTCCTGAAGTAATATGTATTAAAGTAATATATTTGCAAACAGTGAGCGACTTTTTGTTATAACACCCTCCCTAAAAACTGCCTTAATTTTCACTTGGCCCATTTATATTACAAGAACCCGCTGATTTGACAATGTAATGTCGATTGAAGTGGTATTTTCTTTTTGTGCCACTCTGTGTTTA
The DNA here is from genome assembly GCF_963514095.1 of Eutrigla gurnardus. NCBI lineage: Eukaryota > Metazoa > Chordata > Actinopteri > Perciformes > Triglidae > Eutrigla > Eutrigla gurnardus. The sequence continues at coordinate 6,875,545 of NC_139924.1, read as the reverse complement.
TTCAAGGTTGTGTTTTATTCAGTGTTCACCCTCAACACAAAGAGTCATCTTGCCAAGTGAATCTAAATTCATCGCTGGACAAGAATCCTCATTATTGGAGGATTCTGCAAATCCCTGGCTGACTTAAAAAGTCTGCCCTTTTGCAATCTTTGTGCAAGGCAACCTCATTGGTTAGGGTAAGGCAATGAAAACCCCTGGTTAGGAGTGATGGAAACATTCTGGTTCCACTTACAAGTCTATCCAATCCACTGAATGTTGGCGTTAGATGTAACTTGTGGGATGCAGAATCCTCCAAGTTGGTTGCACAGGGATTGTTGTGGACACTGGCTGTCAAAATCACACAACATGAACTTACAGTTTCATGTACAGTTAAACAGGCGACCGACTCCTGATGTGGGTTTCAATGGGTGCTTAAAGCTGCTAATGTATATTTACCACAGCAACCACAAACCATATAAACAGTCTTTTTTTTTAGTGAATGGTTTTCATTGTATTAGTTATATTTAAGTGTCAAGACAAGCATTTGTCATTTTCAGTCATTTTCAGGGACACATGTTTGAGATCTGGCATTTTTGTCTGGGAAATCCCTCAAAGGTGGTTTTGTGGCCCCCAGACGAGCCAGCTGTTCCTTCTTGTCAGTCAGTGACTCTGGTGTCAAAGTGATGGTTTCTACATGGTGGTTTGGCCTCAAGAAATAGTGATCATTCTTTGGCTTTGCAGGGATGTGGAGTTTTAACCAAAATGCTGAAATGGACACTGTTCACACCGTCAGACGGGACGAGGGATGTGTAATATATGGGAACGTGTGGATTACACCATGCATCCGGACACAAGTTCAGTCACTTTACTGACATTGCAAAACTCCAAAACCCCTTTACATTTGAAAGAAATCAAGTCACCATGCTGTTGTTATTAGATGTCTTCACTATTTAACAAAATGCAGTTATTATTATGAGCTGTTATTAGTTACATTACCATGTTTTTAAATAGTCCATTGAATAGCCTGAAACCTGAGATAGTTTAAAGTGGATCATCCTTGCTCCGCATTGCCTTAAAAATATTCTCTTACACCACATGTTGTTTTTTAAGATCAACAAATAAAGTAGATATAGATAGATAAACCACGAGAGACGCACAAGATTGAGGCTGATGATGATGTCTTAGCTGAAACATTTTGTTTTCCCCTTAATAAAATCAAAAAGAAAGAAGATGCTTCTTTCTGTTAGAACTGGTGTTTTGTTTCTTTTAGCGATTTCATGTGACAAGGTCTCGGATCACTAGCTTTAAAGAAACCAGCAAGTCAAATATGACCATCGGCAGAGCTGCAGGACATCCAGCCAGCCAATCTGTGATCCTGGAAAGCATCAATAAGACATTAATGCAACAGAATACAAAAAAAATAATAAAAAAGCCAGGCGTACCTGAGGAGCTGGTATCTGATCCTGATAAGCTTGAGTTTCCTTCCAAACCCAGATGAGGGAGATGTGGTTAGCAGGCTCATGCATGCTCTGGGCGTGAAGTAAACCAGTGAAATCCCAGCTGTGTGATTGATTCTATCCAGCATGATATATGGTCAAGTGTGTTCATGAGAACAGATTATAGTGTTGAGGAGAAAAACCAGGCATGTGCTTTAGATTTGTGAAGTGAATCCAGAGCAGAGGTTCACTTCAAACCTCCTCTTCCTCACGTTTGTTTTCTCTGGCCAAAACACTTAATAGACAGACTGTTAGTAAAATAATTATTATATAATAAAGATACTTCTACTTCGGTATGAGATAGAAGTGTTGGTGGCAGATGATCATTGGTTAGCGTCAGTGGCAGCAGAGGAATGCAGAATCAATAATCATCGACTCCATCACTGGCTGCTGCACGTTGATTTCTCCCCGTTCTGACTTAGTGAGTTATGTGATTCTCCCCTTTTCGTCTCTGAGGTCAAACACACAGAGACCTCTCTGTCCCTCAGCTAAGTATTGCCAATGTGAGAGAAACGCTGTCCGACTGAGGGGCCTCTCCTATCGCCCTCTGGTCTCTTTCTTTTGGGCGTGATGGAGACGAGACTCTCGCGCTGCTCGCTTACCAGGAACCGTGGCTAATAAACACAAAGTGCTAATTGCAAGTGATATTACGAATCATCCCATCGTCTCTCCCCATCTGTGGCTCTAGGTGCAGTTAAGTCAAAACAAAAAGGCGTGTGTTTTCTGACGCGTGTTGAGCTGTAGACGCTAGGAAGAGAACCCTCAGAGATTCCAGCTCTCTCCGGTCCTCGGGTCTGAAGTTATCCCCCGGGGAGCTTCACGTGCACAAGTGGAGACTATCGTCAGGATCTCTGTCTATTCTCCCATAGTCCAACACCCTGCTTAATAATGGATGTTGTTTTCCTGAAAATGTGCTCCATGCAGATCTAATGCACATTAGGATCCTTTTAGACCTAATGCAACCTGTCGGGCCTCAGCCATGACACCGGGCCGCTGACTCCACAGAGCAGACTGTTGTGTTTGCTGTGGCTTTTCACTGTTTAGTTACAGCAGATTGCTGTTAGTCACAAACTTTTATGGTTCGCTCTCCTCTCGGGGGGCTTGACTGTTTGTCCAAGGGGCTATTAATGTCTGGATTATAGTGTTTTCTGTCATAGAGTATATTGTAAAGATTTATGTATCTGTTAACTAAATCCATATATCTTTTTCTATCCAGGCCACACCAGACATCCAGTAGAAAGCGATCTGGAATGATTCGACTCGGTCTCATTCATTTAATTTTAGTCGCCCTTTCCAAGTCGAAACAGCTGATGCAGTCAAAAGGGGTAATTGTCTTCGTCACTGCGTTGCTCGTTTAATCATGCTGCGCACATGCTGAGGTCGCAAAAACACGTGAGATATTTTAAATCAATTTCATTATTTGTCCACTAATAAATACAGCAAAGCGTTTGGCAAACTAAGCATGTGAGCAAAAGTTCAACTGTTACGGGCTTCTTTTGCAACACTTTTATTTCCACAAATTTCCAGTTTCGTTCTTCATGTGAATCCTCTTCTCACTGTACCGGCGATTTGAACTTGTGCTACCAGTATCTAAAGCATTCTTGAATTATATATTTACCTCCTGATGTATTAGCTATTTAAACGTGAGGAGGGATCATTTATTTATTTATTTCATTCAAGTATAAATCAATGGGATAACCCTTAAGGAGATTATAGTAGTGCGTAGAGGAAGCATCTGAAAAAGATTGAGATTTTCAAGGTTTCTGTAATGAGTTCCATGAAATGGTATCAATACTTACTCAATAAAATGGGTTAAACTGTCAGTGCAAATTGTTTTAACCATTGCTTGATGACCTCTGTAATCATATAACTAATTCAGATTTCATGCTATGTGAATGCCTGCGAGCTGTAAGCATGGAAGTCCCCTCTCTACCACCGGCCTACTGCGTAGTCATGATTGCTGTAGGTCACCACTTCCTTTCTCAGGGAGGAACATTTTTCCATGATGTAAAAAGTGCCCGTTTCATGAGATCTCTAGGAATGCATTTGAGTGGTCAGGATTATTATTTTTGAAATGCCAGTTTGCATAGAAGAATGGTTGAAGGACGTTGTGTGAAACTAATGATGTGGTGTTGCCCTTCAGCCACCAGACCATTTATCTTGCCTTGCCACCTTAATGGGGTGATTTTTGTTGATACCATTTAAGTGCAGCTTTGTCCGTATCACACACACCCTCACACTTTCTCAACACATAAACAGAAAATACAAGGAAAAGGTGTTAACCATTTTGCGATTCGTTATTGCCACGTCCACCAAAAATGGAAATGGCTGCTGCTGAGTACTTCATCCTGTGAGTCGATGGGTAAAAAGCTTTCAGTGTTAGTGTCTGTGTGTATCTGCGATCTATCTTTAGCCAGGATATGCCAGCAGCAAGCAACGTACATCTCATACTTGTGAAGCCATGTCATGGGATCTCTCTCTCTCCCGCCCCACCTCCCACCCTTCCTCTCCCTCTGAGTTTCTGTACCTTCACAATTAGCATTGTACAAAAATACCGTCGCCGTTGGCCTTTCCCATACTTCCACAGCAGCTTGTGTTATTTTACTTCTGCCTGCACACAGAATGATTGGTGTGGGGACCATTTTGTCGTCTGGGACGTGGGAAAGAGGATGGAGTGGGCGTTTTTTTACGCTACGGGAGCAGGCAGGAGGATATGGCCCACTGAGATCACACACACACACACACACACACACACACACACACACACACAAATGCAAATAGGCATAGTTTTGTGAGATAGTGAGTAATTTAACAGGGTTTTTTTAATGTTATGGTATGGCTTTGGACATGGGAAGATGACCTCATGGAGTCAGAAGTCATATATTCAACACATATTTTATGTGTGTGTGTGTGTGTGTGAGGGGGGGGGGGTGTCGGGGCATATCTAAAGAAACTAAAGAGGAGGTCTCGTTGCCAAGCAGTTATCAAAGGCACGGCAACAGAGAGAAGTCTTTGGTGTGTGTGACTGCTGATGTGGGAAGACCAAAGCGCTGCTGACCAAAAGAGGGATCAGGCCACTGAACCTGTTCTGGTCCTCCTCAGCTGAAGGCCTGTGTTGGATCTGCACAGCTGTGGTCTGAGGCTACTCACTAGGAATGGCTCAGAAAAGAGAAAATATCAGGTGCTCTCAGTAGGTGAATACAAGGTGTCAACTGTCCCTCAGGGACACGTCCATAGGGCCAAGGATCATGTTAAAATGCCTTTATCCGTTAAATAAGCTTCTGAGACATATTTCTGAGTGAAACAGGTTTGCAAACGGGGAGATACTGTTGAGAGGAATTTGATTTAATCATTAATTTGTGTGTGACTTTCTCTAGCTCTGTGCAGTGCTGGAATCGCAGGTTGATTGATGGATGCATCTCACTTTCAGCAAGAAAACTTCCCATAACGTTGGACTTCCTTTTACCTTGAATAGTCACTTAAAATGTTCTCACTTTAGCTGAGAAATTTCTATTAAAATAGATCTGCAATGCCAATACAATAGAGGTGGATGAAATGTAATTTATCAACAATTTTCAGGTACTTTCTACTGAGAGAGAACCTTTTGAAACATTCTTGCCGTCCTGTTGTAACAGCGGTGAGGGCAGAGTCCCCCAGAAAGATGGACTGGAGTCTGGCGTGCTGAGAACCGAGCCAGGTCTGATCTGTACAACAGGTGGTGTGTTGAAATGAAATATAGCGTCTGAGCACCAGGAGAAATCAGAGAGCAATGTGACTCCCTCCCTATCTCCCCCGTTGTGTGGTCCACTCTGATCCTCTCCACTGTATTTACATTCCTCCTATCCTCGGCCTCCCCTGCCTTTTTAGAAATCGTTAATTCTGCTGGCATGTTGAGTGGATACTGCTGGCATTCGGCTCCAGCGTCCTGGGGATCAGTGAGGGTGTACGTTAGGGAAAGTGTCTGGCAGGTCACTATGACAAGTTGACCTTGTTTTCTCTCAGGCGATGGGAATGTGAAGTCTGGTTGCTGCAGCTGCTCCTGTCCATCTCATTGTGTCTGCACACAGCAATTAAAACATCACCTGAACCCCTCACCGGCTTCTCACAGAGGAGACGCCCAGCTATGTACAGTGTATTATTTGTATTATCAATGAATTCTGTTTTTTCTTTGACCTACTGATTGATTGATTGATTACTAGTCAGTGTTGAAGTCATCAGAAAGAGGTAAAAAGCGACTTCCTGTCGGCCAAAAATCAGGTCTAAAAATCACCTCTGCTTCTGAAAAGCAAAACCAATGCTAAAGTGCCTTAAACATGCGATTCACTCTACTGGCCATCAGGGGGCTAGTCTGGTTGAAAAACAAAAATGGCATTGACATTTTGTTTAATAACAGACAAAAATGTGTATCAAAATTGCTAACGATAAATTAAATTCACTCGAGTCGACTAAGCAATCGAGTTTGACTATGAATTTCAGCGCTAACAATATACCCGAAAGGTGTGTTTGCTCAGATTTGTTTCCCGTGTACTTTACATATTAATACAAGTCGATACCAATCAAGTGCATCAGCTCTACTAATCTGCACTCCTGTCTTGATGCATTCAAAGCTAAAAACGCCTGTTGTTTCTGAGACTCCAGCAGAGTTACTGTGTGCGGCCAGCATAGCGGGAATACAGCTATCCACCCATCCAAGTGCATCAACTAGACTGGTTAATGTCTGCTCTTGATGTCACCTTAATAAGGTTACCAGGCCTCTCATTAATACATAAAAGCCTTGCTTACTGGTAGCGGCTAATGGAGGATCAAAAAGAAGCACTTTTATGAAGAAAGCGTTAAGAGTCAAAGAGGCTGGTGTCAGAGGTTTTTATGGAGTGATTTCTAACGAGCCCCATCATGCACTGTGGATTAAAGAGATGACCAATTCTCTGCAGAATGACTGCAGACGGGATCGTTGGCCAGATCTTTGAAAAATGGCAACATTTTGTATTGCAAAAATAATGGCTGCACCACATCACCAGCAGAGACTAATACAGTAATATATCATGTATTAGTCCAATATAATAATATACATCATAAACTGCATGAGTTTATTAAGAAATGTTCTGCTTTGCCAGGAGCCATGTGGAGGGTTCATGACTCACTGAGAGGCCTTTTGACCTTGATTTAAGTCAAGAGAGAGTGTGTGTCTGTGTGTTTAAAAAGCCTTGGGGTCCGTCGCAGGACTAATGTGATTGATGAACGTGTGACAAGGCCTTAGTGTGTACGTTTTCAAGAGTTTCTCATAACATTCCTTTGCACCATTTAGCCAAGCCAAGTTGACCCAAACTAAGTGGGGCTACTGTGTACTGGCAGGGGGTCTATGGGGGGGATAAGAGTTTGGCTGCATCTGCCCATCCCTCAAATATGTCCATGTTGATTCTCGTTTTTCCAGATGGGATCTGCTGTATTTGCTTGCCAAGATAAGATTTTCATTAATTGGTGCATTCTTGAACCATAATTTCCCTTTAACTAGCTTTGATCTTTGACATCACATACATGATATTCTGTTTATCTGCTTCCAGATACAGATAAAGGGGCACCTCAGTATTAAACTACCTTTAGGTTTAGGGACGAAGCATCAAAAATAATGGTCAAATTTGAAAAATCACTGGATCCTATAAATGCAACTCCATGGTATATTTTGTAAAGACCCTCTGCTTGGTAAATCCCCTTCACCAAGCTTTTCATCATAAGATGAGATAACCCTGATGACATCATAGGGGTCAATTTCTCAGACTCTTCTCACAGGCTGCGTAGTTGTGCCCTGACGAGTAATCTGATATGTGAAACCGGTAGTGCCTGTATGCCTGCCCTAAGTTGGAGCGACTGTATGTAATGCCAAAATATTCAAACTTGCACCTTTACAGGAAGTTAAAGTTGCTATGCTGTATTTGCACAGTTGGTGTAATGTTTCATGCATTACTTATTTGCATATATTGCATGCAGAAACAATCTATTTTTTCTCATATTGGCCTTAAAAGTTTGGGAGATTGTGGAGATCTGCATCAAATCGGCTGCTCAGATTTTTTTTACAAATTTAAAAATGTAACTCCTCAAGCATAATGGTAAAATACATAAACTAATTTAAAATTAAACAGTGCTATACAATGCTAAAGAATATTTCATAAGATAACAATTCAACATTTGCAAGGCCATAACTGAATATCCTTGGCTTGAGTCGGAGAGCTGCTGAGTGGGATTCATGTCCCTTTTAAAATAAAAGGTGCCTTTGTGTGAAATGACTCACATATACTTCACTCCCTGCAGCTTGTCAGGAGAAATGAAAGCGGAAGGTCAGGGAGTACTTGTTCTTCTCTCAGTACTTCTCTTCTCACTGACTTGTTATCTTCGGCTTGATAACGTTTCCTGCTCTCTGCCACAAACTGTAAGTGTGCCATTGAGGGATTAGTGTGATAAATGTCAGAGAACCCAACACACCCTGTCTTCACGCATCTCTTGGTTTCTCCCGCCCCACCTCTCTCTTCACTTCCTCTATCCTCTATTTTCTCATCTTTTCACTCTCCTCACACCTATTTACATCCATTCAGAGAGCGGCCTGACGGCGGTTTCCCATAGTTCCTCTCTCTGTCTCACCCTGTCCTGAAGTGGGACTGCTATTTCTGGTGCCAGCCGGGTCAGCGAACTGTAATTCTGCTGCATCATGTAAGCAAACAAGCTTGATAGGCCATTGTTATTCTTAGACGTAACAGGACTGGAAACATGTCACTTGATTCTTCCGCCGTGTTTGAGGGGACGTGATTGGTTCAAAGTAATATACGAAACTGACACTGTTACTTTATTATGTTATACCTGAATGTTATATAATATAAATCTTGTTATTTTGAAGATGATAGTGATCACAGGAAAGCTCTGCCATCCTAATATCTGTCCTCTCTTTGACTATAGTGATCGTACTCGTCCTTTCATGGTTAGTTCAGTGGAGCCTCGGCCTTTTGTGTGCGGAGCTTGCCAGAAATAATTTAAACATCTTTAAGAGTCGAAGCAGAGGGAATCCTCGGTATGTAAATGTTAATTCAATAAAAAAAATCTACATAGTTCCCTTTAAGAGAGTGCTGAAAGGCTGCTGGTGACTCACTGGCTGGAAACTAGTGAATGAAACATGGCTCAGTCGGATGGTTGTCATGTGCTCTGAAAACCCTGTGATGACGTGTTTAGTGTTGGAACGGAGTCAAGTTCAGGTCAGTAGTTAGATATGGCTTCAGGTCCTCACCGTGTGTGTGTGTGTGTGTGTGTGTGTGTGTGTACCAGATCCTGTTGCACATCTCACCACTCCCAGACAGACAGGCTGAAAGATCTGAGGTTGTGTGTGTGTGTGTGTGTGTGTGTGTGTGTGTGTGTGTGTGTGTGTGTGTGTGTGTGTGTGTGTGTGTGTGTGTGTGTGTGTGTGTGTGTGTGTGTGTGCGTGTGTGCGTGTGTGTGTGTGTGTGTGTACCAAATCCTGTTGCACATCTCACCACTCCCAGACAGACAGGCTGAAAGATCTGAGGTTGTGTGTGTGTGTGTGTGTGTGTGTGTGTGTGTGTGTGTGTGTGTGTGTGTGTGTGTGTGTGTGTGTGTGTGTGTGTGTGTGTGTGTGTGTGTGTGTGTGTGTGTCTGTTTACTCTTCATGTCAGCAATCATCCTGTCGGTGGCTGCTGCTACATTGATTTTTTTTAGCACTTGGATAAAGGTGCTAAATTCAAAATTCAGAGCAGAGAGGGATTGCCTCCACCCTGATCTAATTTTTAAAGGCCGATATAATGAGTTGGAGCAGGAAAAAGCAGATTAATCGACCTCTGCCTTTCAAAGCTGATGGTGTTGCAATATACATTATGAGAGATACATTTTGTGGGCAGAAATTAAATTGAAAATGGATCAGATATGACACAATACCACTTGTAAAAAGAAAGTTTGAGCCCCCATCGCCGGAGTAATGGGGTCAAGGTTGCTTTATAGAGAGGAGAATTACTTTCTGAAGTTTGAGTGCCAATTCATGGGATCTTGAACTGTTATTTAGATTATTTCCAGGAGTTGATCATAAACAAATAAAGTCTCAGGATAAAAAAGTGACCCTTGCCTGCTAAACGGTGTGACTGCTGGTTGCTGCGTCCGCTCTACCATTCTGCCACCCAGCTAGATGTCAAAAGGACGATAACCTGAATGGGAGTTAATATGCTGAAGGTGGACGTCCACTCCTCTCCCTCACAAATGACCATCTGTGGTCCGGGCCGGCTGCCAGAGCAGACGCAGCCTGTCAGCTAAACCCTTCATGGTCAGAGAGTCAAAACAGATTCCAGCCTTTGAACAAACGCATGCCTCGTCTCATCTGTCTCCTGTCTGTCATCTGTTCAAATAAAGGGTCGTAAACATTTAAAAATAAAAAAAATGTCTGCCGTTCACCTGACAATAGCTTTCAGTGTTTAAATGAGGATTTCCGTAGATGTCCTTGTGGTTAGAAGGAGTGATTTTGAGAGCTCGGAGTCTGGCAGGAAGTCTTGTTATCGTCGCTCTCCAAAGACAGAAACTGATTGTGTGTCCTGACAAAAGGCTTTGAGTTCATTGTAGATATAACAATGTCTTTGATATGCCTTCCCCCTTGAGATTATCTCATCCCTTCTGGTGCTGCTCTCCTTTTATAACGGTGCCTTGCAGGGCTTATTTTGTCTTATCTTTAAGTGCACGTACGTTTGCACTGCCTTTTGAATATGGGGGGGGGGGGGTGTTTCTATCTGTTGAGGGATCACCTGCAGCCTCGAACGCTGACACAGTAGTTAAGATGAGTGTGTGTGTGTGTGTGTGTGTGTGTGTGAGAGATCCAGACTCAATTAGCCTCCTAAATCAAAGCAAAATGTCCTTTTAACAGAAATGTTTCTCATGTCTTCTGCACAGCTGTGGTATTACAATCAGTGCGGTTCTTATAAGAGTTTTCATCTTTCTCGTGGGTCAAGGGAATCCTTTTATTATGCATTCTTGTGAAGCCGAGGCTTGATTCCTTCATTTCTTCAAGGTTTTTTCCCCCACATTCATCACATACTGTATAATATACATGTTTTCCCACAACTTCACTGGATTTGTGTTATGCACATATTGACTGAAACATTTTTCAGGTACAGTTAAACTTTTTGACTGGGCTGAGTGACTTCTTTAGACCAACTCTTCCCCCTGCCTGTCTTTATGCTAAGCTAATCACCTACTGGCTCTAGTTCTGTATTTCCCTATATAACAGTGCATATTATTTGTTCATGAAAGCTGAAATGATTAGTTATTGTTTTGCCAAACACGTTTGTTCTTAGTTGTTGTGCTTTCTTGGATGTTCGTTCTAGCATGTGATTGGGTTTTGGACTGTTGGTCGGAAGAAACGAGCCATTTGGTTTCCTAACAACTTACATTGCTTCCTGAGTGTTTCCCCTTATTATCTGTATTCAGCTGCATCTGAAATCCTATTTTACTTCCACAAGTAAAACCACAACATTTTCATAGTTCACTTTGTATATTGCGTGTAGTTTACAGAGCACATTCCCCTTTCTTGTGTAAATCACACGCTCAGCATGTGAAGTTATCGTCTCAGGGTAAAACACCCTCTCTTCAGAGGGAAGAATATCGTTGGCTGAAGGGAGCTCATAAAATTGGAGTGGCCCAGCTTGCGCTGCATGCTCAGCTTTATTCTGTCATACTGATTTAGAAATGTGCATTGACTCCAATATCTGGCCTCTCCTCATCAGAGGGGATTGATCTGAGGCCTTGTCACGCCAGACGCTGATTGATGCGCTGCGGAGATGATTGCTGGTCAAATTCCTAATTAGATTTGATTGAGATTCCCGCGAACAAACAGACTCCAGCAGTCAGGCGAGATGGAGAATGAGTTTGTGAGCCGTTTCGGTCTGATGCACACATAAAATGTGAATTTGCCCCCTCTGAATAATCCCACTTCTCACTGTAGGTAAATCCTCGGGTGGGGGTGGGGGGGTGCTGCGAGTGAGTCAGCGTTGTCCTTCCAAAGCTAATGGCCAGGAAATGTCTATGTTGGAGAGACTAATTGGATTTCTTTAACAGGAAAGCATCCGTCCAGCTCCATTAGCCGGTGGTAAACAGCAACACACAGCAGAGGGAGAGGCAGGTGGGAGAGAACAGGGGCTTTGAGATGTGGACGGAGGGAGGGAGGTCTGAAAAGAAGGGCATGTTTACTGTTGATGCAGGTCAAGGAGCAGTCAGGTTTATCTTGGGGGGGGCAGTAAATGTTTGTTATCCGTGCAGATGATGATGGCATGAAATTCCAGGAATAAAGCAGGGTCTGCTGGGTAAGAAGCTCATCAGCAGCAGCCCTGGTGTCGTGATAATTCACTTACCTGCAACACAATCTGATCATTTCCTCCTCGATGAAGAGCCTTTGGATGCTTGATGCGGTATAATAGTGACCTCATGATTTTGCCTGAAAAAAGATGTGCAACCATTCACCCATTTCTTTAACAAATGAAATGCAAAACAATAAACTAATTTGCATAAACAAAAGTAAAATAAGAATTGGCTGGCAGAGCTAGTTTCAGCAGCACTGTGCTCCGTTTCAAGTTAAAAGAAATTATTTTGAGAAAAACTAAAATTTCTCAAAGTGATAACTGAACAGCGGCCACAAAACAAACAAAGTGAAACAGGATTTCAGAGGGTTTTAATATACATTATAATAAATAAAGTTAACATTAGCCACCACAAGCTTCTGGTCATAACAGACACAATAAGTTGTTCCTGGAATATGAGACAAAATGCAGTACTGTGTGTTTTATTGTGTACTGTCTGTCCGAATGAGTAAAAGAAGGTCAATGCAGGACACGGCTGAATTACATTATTATATGAGAAAAAGCTACATTCAGCAACACAAGAGACTGGAAAGGCTAAATCACAGCCGGCAGCCTCGTTACCTCCGGGCTACGGCTCTCTTCGGCATCTCGTACATCGAACACTGCCATGTAAAGTGTAATTGGGGTCCCTCCTTTAGACCAGCAGGATGGAGAGAGACCCTGGAAGGGGAAAACCACTCGTTCTCGGAGACAGATCATGGAGGAACAGTGGGGCTACTATGCTGCCTGTAAATTGAGCCTTTCTTCCTGTGAGAGGGTGACATAGTGGAATGCAGCACATTAATGTGGACATGGGTGGGCTTCTCATTCCTGCCATAGCATCTCTCTCTTCCCTTTGACCCTCCGTGACTTTCCTCTCTTTTCTTTTTCCTCCATACCTCCTTTTTTGAGTTTGTGTCAATGGGGTGTGGATGCAGACGTTTGCATCTTCGCCATAGTTCAGGTTCTTGTAAGGATGAAAAGCCTCAGTCACCTCGAGGTTCTGTGCTGTAAACCTCCTCAATTAGTAATTAGTTACTGAAATGAACATATATGGGACGTTTAATTCACTTTCCACGTCGTTTGAAGGTGTTTCAGGTTTGACTGGCACTCTTTTAACCATGAGATCTTGCTGGATTCTGGAGATGTGCACGGGAGCTTGAGTATTAACAGCTAGTGACTCAGCTATCAATGACACAAACCACTTCACCCACTCAGAGGCTTGAAGGCTAAAGGAGCAGTTTTGTTCTAAAGATCTTGGGAAAAGAAAAGAAAAACATATTAAATACTCACTCGTGATTTTTGACTGCAAAAGGAAATCAAATTATGAGTAGAAAATAAAGCAGCTGCTCATTAGCGCTCAAATTCTCTTTGTTTTGGTGCAAATATGAGGTTGATGGTGCTTAAAGATGAAAACATGTTGAACAACGTGTTCAATGACTGCGTTGTCTCTGTGTTTTTCAGCGTGGGCTGTTGTGGATGTGAACATGGAGGGCCGAGTGGAGGTGTTCAGGGGAGAGACGGCTCAGATCGCCTGCATGTTCACGTCCTCCGACAGCGTGATCCTACAGTGGTTCTACGTGAGTTTCATCAAGTCCGATGCACGCTTACAGAGACGTGCCATGTGTCCATGCATGTGACGTTCCCTGCGTTTGTCCTCTGACCTTAAGGAGAAGAAGCCGGGTGAGAGGCAGCGAATCTACTACCAGGACCCCACCAGCCACGTCATGGATCCGGGCACGCCGTTCACGGGGCGGATCAGTGTGAACGGGACCGGAGCCTCTGGAGCGATAGTGCTGACGATCAGAGACGTGCAGCTGGACGACGAACTGGATTTTGTCTGTCTCGTCAATGCTCTGACTAACGGGACGGGGACGGGAAGCACGAAGCTGAAGGTGTTCGGTAAGAGTTTTTCTATAGTTTCACACACTGAAGGCAGAGCTGAAAGCATCACTCACCTGGTGTCATTGTTCGTGGTTAGTGTCCGCACTTCAGCTACTTGTCTGTCCTTCATTTACACTTTCAACAGGCTTCCACTTAATTCTATTATTATAGCTTTGTTCTATGCCACGCATCATTTGTCTCATCACAGTTACATTTAGCTCATTTTAGACTTCTTCAATTTACCCTCTCTCACTTTTCTGCATTTCAACTTCTTTCATCTTGTACTGGAGTTAAACTTTCATTTCCTGTTCTTATGAAGATGTAGCCTTTTCTAGTTCTTGATTGAGATATTTACTCCTGTGCAGTAAAACCCGGCCTTCCCACCATCGAGGGCGTGCAGAACGGGATCGCGGTTGACGAAGACAGCCCATCCAAGGTAAGCGAGCCTTGAATCACGAACAGTCAAACATGATGACATGACTCTCAGGCTACTCTTTTGATTCCTTGAATCTGTTTTCCATCCACTCCTACAGATTGGGACCTGCGAGGTCAAAAATGGCTTCCCCAAGCCGAACATCACTTGGTACAGAAACAACACGCCGATACGTGCTGTTCAGGATGGTGAGACCGATTTGTCATCAACATACACTTCTGCACTGTTTCACTTTGTGCTTAATGTGGTTAAACAAATGCCTTGGTGTCTTCTCCAGCGGTGAGGGTGGTGCCCAGCAGCACCCATGAATCCAGTGGTCTGTTCTCAGTGAAGAGTGAGCTGAGCATGATGGTGAAGAAGCAGGATAAAGATGATCTGTTCTACTGTGAGATCTCCTATTTGGTTCCTGGAGGAATGAGGATGACCGAGACCGATAAGATTAACATCACTGTATTCTGTGAGTTTCACACGTTTAACACCGGGATCATGGTGACCATCGCAGTTATAAACTGCCCCACATGGACACCAGAACATTCCAGCCATATGTGACACCATGTGCATTAATATGCTGCTATAAGAAACTCCACGCTTCTCTCAATACTTTCTGTAAGATTGGCACCAGGCTGCTGTGATGATGAGCACTGACTTAGGAAGATAAGGGCTGGCCTGCAGCCGGCTTTCCGCTTCATCCCAAAGGGGTTGCATGGGGTCAAGGTCACGGCTCTTTCCAGCCCAGCAGAGTTCTTCCACACCAAACTTGAAAAGGGGTTTCTCAGTGGACCTCGATCTGTGTAAATGTGGCCGTGTTGAAACAGGAAAGGGCCTGTCGTCACAGGAAAACTGGTGCCACCACGTTCACAAAGTTGGAGTCGCTCCATTGTCTAAAATATTATTTAATGTTGTACCTTTTTTAAGCTTTCCTTAATTGGGACCAACAGGGCTTCAATGACATCGAGTTGGATGGATGCAAGACGAGGGAAAGATTCCCATTCCCAAGACAAAATGACAATACATCTGTTAACTTTGGGTTGAATGACATCAGAGGACGTTTGGCATCCACGTTTGCTTGGATTTTTACTCTTTCCATATCATTAAGCTCCAAGTTGGATATATCTGATCTTTCACAAAGATTTCCCACTTTATTACATATGTCCTATGTGTCAGAACAGTTTAATTATTCAGTCATTTAAATAGGTCTGGTGTGGTGCTCATTGACAGCTGTTTCTATGGGTTGAAGAAATCGACGATCAGAGTTCTGTAGGTTGGATTAAGGTGGATGCTAACTCTTAAATCATGTACTTCTACAGTCCTGGAAACATTACCGTGACTTTAATGTTAACTGAAAATGATAAGTGATAGTGACTGATAAGTCACTCGCTATGGATTTGTCAGGAAAAAAATAAAACAAAAATACCCAACCCAATCAAATCCGCTTGCCTCGGCTTGTGTGCGCCCCCTTTCATTGTGCCAGTGCATTAACAAGCCCTCACTGGTTTCCCAGCAGGGAAACATACACTACAACTACATCTACAACTCGCAGCTCAGGTTTGTGGTCTGACCTTTAACTCCTCTCTGTTTCAGACCCCTCCACAGCTGTAAGTGTTTGGGTGGAGTCACCAAAGGGCCAAATCAAGGAAGGAGACTCCATCGAGTTTCACTGCCATGGCAACGGGAATATGCCATCCTCCTTCTTAGCAATCAGTCACGAAGGAGTAAGGAAATGAACCCTCTTCATGCCTGTTATCCACACACAGAAGCAGCGACGTAGTTACTGATCAGATCACTTTGGCTTTTTGTAGGAGGATGAGTCCCTGTTGGAGAACAACATGTTGGTGCTGAAAAATGTGACCCGTCTCAACAGTGGATTTTATGAATGTACCTCTACGGACACGGACACCTTTGAAATGGTCTCGGGAAACACCACTGTGTTCGTCAACTGTAAGGCATCTGCACCGATCATGACAATATAACTGGCGTTCTACCGGCGGCACACGCCCGGTTTGATCTTTTTTTCCTTCTCTTTCTTCGTTGTGTGTGCGTAGATCTGGACCCTGCTGTCGTGATGCCTGAAGACGCTGTTGTGGTGACCCAGGGAGGGGAGCTGACCGCCACCTGCAACGCCCTCTCTTCTCTCCAGACAAAAACCCTCTGGTTTAAGGTCAGCGACGCACACGCAGTACAATTACACCAATGGCAACGCTTTCTCTCCAAAATATACAAACACCAAAACTCACCTTACTGTTTTGTGTGCGAGACATTTATGCCTTTTGAAATAGTAATTGTGTGTCAAATTAGGTAATTGTAGGCTGATTTTTGAGAAATCTGTGAAAATAGTTGTGAACTGTGTGTGTGTGTGTGTGTGTGTGTGTGTGTGTGTGTGTGTGTGTGTGTGTGTGTGTGTGTGTGTGTGTGTGTAGGATGGAGATCAGATTTCAATGGGCCACAGCTATACCCTGAGGGATGCCACATTTGACTCAGCAGGGATGTACACCTGCGTGGTGACTGTTTCTGAGATCGAGGGAATGGAAACCAGCGCGACACTTAATGTTCATGTCCAGGGTAAATCGGATCACAAATACTGAATATTAATTTGCTTTCTAGTTTCTATAATCAAACTTTGTTTTGTAGTTTGAGTTATATTTTTTTGGTCATTATGGCAGGTATTAATGGAAAGTTGTACTTGTGTGTTAGCAACAGGCACTGTTACTAGTTATAGCAGTTATCATCATGAGTACCTTCTGAGGCTTCTTGTCTTCCCTCAATAGGCCCACCAGTGATCGTTGGGCCGGACTTCAGAAAGGTGGAGGAGAGCTTTGACAACACAGTTGATCTGAACTGCCATGTCAGAGGTTTCCCTGCTCCCACGGTGGTCTGGTCCACCTCTGATGGAAAGGTACAGCAGAGGAACGCCTCCCATTCTTGGATTAGTTACAGCTGTAGCAAAAAAACACCGTTTTCCTCACTAGATTACAGCTGAATCTCCTCAATCCCTTGGACTTGAACTGTTTGATCATCACATTAAAAAGTCTAATTTAACTTAAACAAATTGTGGTACAAATGATTTTTAGTGCAGTTTTACATGTTTTCTAGTATTTACTTTAATCACAGTCATTTGAAACACGAGGACATGAATACAAGGGTGGATTTAGTCGATGATGCACCTCGCTTCACTCTGCGATAGGATGCTCCTTTTAAATCTTCTGTGCAGAAGAAAGAGAAACCTTTTCCACTGTTTTTTCCCCTCTTGTGTAAACTGTGTGTTTTTGTGCCAGATCCTCAAGGCGGCATCCCAGACGGACACGGAGGAGGGCGTTGAGAGTGTGGTCAGCATCAAAATCACCTCTGACATCAAGGCTTTCTGCAACGCCTCCAACGAGTTCGGCACCGCCGCGCTGACCTTCGGCATCAAGGCCAGTGAGTTCCCTCCTGCCGACTGGGTTTCCTGTCTCTTCTGTCTGTCTCTATCCGTTGTCCTCCCCTTCATGTCTGTGTCTCTGTATATTTTGACTTTGTCTGAAGGCGTCCAGCTCTGCCATTTGTTGTAACACGTTGCTTGTGATTCTGGATGTTTCCATATGTGTCTATTTTCGGACAAGACGCTGTGAAGCTGTGTGGCTGTGCAGATGTTAAATGTGCTCCTCCCTCCCCAGTGTGTTAACAAGAGTTTCCTCCGTTCTGTGCCTTTTCACCTGTTTGTTTTCAGCTACACACACCACCACACCAGCATCCACCACCACTACTAGCACAACCACCACCACACCGGCCACCACTACTTCTAGTACAACCACAACAACTACCGCTTCCATTTCCCCGTCTACAGGTAAGACCACAGTCGTTCTGCGCCGCCCGCCTCACAACACTCAAGTCCCAATCCACCACAAAACGTTTGGAAAGTGACTCTTATCAGACAAAATCCCATGAAAAGGACTTGAGTGAGAGTGATGCTTTAGCTGTCAGCGAAGGATATTATCTGCGTGTTGAGTTTTAGGTGGTTTACGCCTCCTCACTTTCACGCTGGCTGAGCCGTTCTTTTTGTGCGAGTCGGACAGAAAGGATGAGAGCGATAAAAAGGGAAAAAAGCACCTGAAGCAGCAGACACCACACTGAGAGGTCATCACAGCAGTGTTGGTCAGCTTTCTACAAGGTGTTTAAAGTTGTATTACTGTCATTGCTGCGAGGTGTCTTATTGAATCATTTGTTGCCAGAAAAGTAATCAGTTAAATAAGATTTGAGGATGATTTACTTTCTGCATACAGCAGTGTTGAGGAGGATGAGTATCACGGTGTGCAGACACATACATGGTACACAAGCACACACACACACACACACACACACATGCATCAGCGGGACTCAGGAAAGCAGCTGATGCTTTAAATGCACTCAGAGCGAGTCTCCTGACTCCCATTACATCTGCCGCTTTGTGTTTTCTCTCTCCTCCTGCCCCCCTGTCTCTCTTGTACAACATGCCGGGAAATTTCCAGCCGCCCTTCAGTGGAAAACTGTTCTGGGTTGTTGTTTTCTGGCAAAAGTGCTGGTTAAATGACATCAAGCAGGGCTGCCCTGGGATATAACTGCTGTGCTATCAGGCTAGATGTTTAGCTTCTTTAGCTGCACAGATAAGATCCTCACAAATTAAACATTTATTGTGCTCAGTCCAGGCCTCTGCTGAATGTCTAAACTGTGTGTGTGTGTGTGTGTGTGGGGCCTGCTGATATGAATTACATAATACATCCAGGCACCCTCTGATAATTGTGCTCATGTGGTTTTTCTCAGTCAAAGCGGTAACACCAATCCCACCAAAGAAAATCAAGAAAGGTTTGTACATTACGCTGCTGAAGACTCCCTCACCTCTCCACCTCGGAAGGCAAAAAGCTTTCTTCCACAGCGCCTCCCTCTCTCTCACCTCCCAGCATTCAGCAGACCCCCCCCCCCCGATGAACAAAAACCATCACTGAGTTGTTCATCTGTTCATCTTCACCTCTTCCTGTGCATGCCGTCATATATCAGAGCATCTCTCCTCCTCCACACATGAATGACTTCCTCTCTTTAGGTTGCCAGGTTTAGACGCTAGTGCTGCACTCTCTTGTAGACACGCTGTAAAAAATGCGATCTGCCGTACCTATACACTGGAATGCTGCACATCCTGCCTGATGCAATCCTGTATCCGACTCTCCTGCCTCACTCCGTTATCGCACTTCTAATCCGGTTACGGTGAGTAACCCCATGGTTGTCGTTGTGCTTCTTCTCCACCAGAGAGCAATGGTTTCATCATCGCTGTCATCATTATCTGCATCCTGCTGCTGGCCATCTTGGGCAGTGTGCTCTACTTCCTCTACAAGAAGGGCAAGATCTGTGGCCGGTCTGGCAAGCAAGACCTGTAAGTATGAGAGGTTGAAGATTTACTGTGATTAAATCCATTTGTAGACCAGTTGTATGGACATCAAATATTTATTGGATCTCCGCCAATCAGAATTAACTCTCTCCCAGTAATTCATTAGGAATTGGAGCAAGATAGTTCATATGCAGACGTCACTTTCTTGAGTTAAATTTAATTTGCAGATTTCTTCAATGTGGAAAGACAAATAAAATGTCCATGTTTGTAAACATCAGATCTTGAGATGATTGTTTATAGTGATGTTTATCGGACAAAAACTACTTTTTCTGGAACTGTTTCGTCATTTTAAAATAACATCATTTAAAATAATTGCAAGCACCATTGTAGGAGTACCCATAGAGTGAAGACACACAGGGTGCAAGTGGCTGTAATCAATATTTTCAGATTAAAAATGGAGGAAATGTTATGTGAAAGGCACTGCTGGTAGTAATAAAGCCACAGTTCCTCCCAGCTGTATGATACTTCAGCAGACAGGCAGCGTTAGCTGGTGAAAATAGTGGAGCATTAAGCTGCTGAATGACCAAATGAATGACAATGTTGCTGGATATATAAATGAGAAACCTTCCACCATATCATCTTAAAAGGTAATAATACACGTGTACCTCCAAGTGTCAAACAATGACTCATCGTCGTGATGACTGGATGGAAGAACCGTCTATTGCAATCGGTATATTTCTGACTTTAAGGAGTTTTTTTTCTCTTTTTTGCAGCACCAAAGAGAAGTCCAGCAAAGATAACATCGTCGTGGAGATGAAGAGCGACAACACGGAGGAAGCCGTCCTCCTCGGAGTCAACGGAGAGAAGCAACCTCCCCGTGATCAGGTAGATATGTGCTGTTTAACGCCTTAATGATGATGCTGTTTTTCTGCTGATCTGTTTGCACCATTAACATACTGTTGTGTTGGTGTTTTCCCTCTGGAGTAAAGGGCGGTGCATACTTGGATGTACAGAAGTGAGATGGCGACTGCAGACGCACCGACAGCTGCTCCTGTTCTTCCCTCTCAGGCTCAGACCGGCTGCTTTCTCCGAGCGTCCACCACAGCTCCTTATCCCAGATTCACGTCACGGAGAAGCTCGGCCGACCTTTAGTTTTCATCGCCATGCACGACCAAGACCCGAGTTATTCTAAGTTGCAGCTTTTGCTTACTGTCCGTTAGCGTCGGCACATTTCTATTGGAATTAGCTTTTAATGAGAAGTGATTTGAGCGCTCCATGACGTAATTCTGCAAATTAATCTTCCACCTCCAAACCAAGGACTATCCTCCACTTATAGTTGCCATTAACACAAGCCTTGTATACTGCTGATTGTCCGTAGAACAATAATTTGAGCACAACATTGACCAGGGACTGTTTTTATACCCGACTACGCATCACCTCAGGCAAAGTAATCACTGAAGAGCAGCCTGAATCAGCTCTTTATCAAGTGTACATATTATAATCTATGTATATATTTCTTTATTTAAAGTAACACAATAGAAAAAAAAATACCAAAAATAAATGACCACATAGTGTTTTATTTTGTTGAAGCGCTCTTTATGGAGAGCAACAAGAGCTTAGCTTCGATGTTTGTTTTTATTTGTAACATTTCTTTTTGTCCGTTTCCTGTTTTTGCTTAAGTCTGTACACTGAAATCTTTGGGGATGCAATGATACGTCCACCGACAGCCAGTTACAGTCACACCTTCCAGCTCTGAGAACAACCTGTAGGTCATCTAATCCCACACCATCACCTCCTCTGCAGCTCATACTCGTCTTTACACCCCCCACTTTTGGTTTATTAAAAAAGATAGTTTTGCGAGACGGGTAAATAATCTGTTCAGCATTTGACATAGAAGTGTTAACATTTGTATCTCTTTACTTTGCTTTCCTTCCTTCCGTCTAGTTTTGATGTTTTCTTTGCGTGTTTGAGGTCAAGCATTGCCAACAGCCAAGTTAAAAAGTTACAGATGCCTTAGAAAGTCAATCAAAGCAATTAGAAATATTATCATTTGTAGTGTTCGCCATGTTTTTATTTAATGTCCAGTGCACTGATTTCTGTTGTGGTTAGTCTTCATGCAGTTGTGTTTCTCCAATGTGAAACGGTGATTTTGTTTAATGTGACTGTATGTGAATGAAAAGTATTTCTGTAGCGATTTGTAGTTCTTTTTGAAGAGGTAGGATGAGGGTAACAGATCATTGGTCCATGGTTAATATGGCTCACGGCATGAAGATGCCCTCCTCAAAAGGAAAAGTTCTGTTCAATGTTTTAAAACAATGTGTGGGACCCTGAGAGAGACAGAAACCCCCTCTGACACGGTGACTTATTACAGTATGAGGGAGGAGTGTCTGACTCCACATATGCAAATTCACTTTGTAGACAATCAAGATGCACTGTGCTCATTGCTCAGTGATGTGCAGGTATCATCCCTAATCACCCTTCCTACCCTCGTTAGTCTGTTTTGTTCTGCTGTTTTTAAGAACTACCACTGTTAAATGGGTTTTGATGTTTGAAATCTGTAAAATGCCTTGGAGTTGTGAAATATAAAAGTAATGTCATTGATGACACTCAAACCAATTTACCGACAAATTGTTTTCATTGTTTGTAGTTTTTGAAAATTATGCCAAATAAAAATTTGACTGTTAAACAAAAAGAAGAGTGTAATGAAATGAAAGCTTCCCATTAAACAACTTTATTTTAAAGCTGATTTGTAACAAAATACATTTTATTATCAGATCAGATTGTTCTGTTAAGATTAACAGTCTGTACTATAGTATGTCTTCAAGAAGTCATTGAATAGTATGTAAAGAAAAATGTCAGCAAATATGTTTAGCAAGTATAGCATGCCATAAGATTTAATAAAAAAAAACTTCATTTGACATAATATACTGACTTTTTTTTTTACATACTATACTATGACTTATTTTGACATACTATACTGACTTTTTTTTTTTTACATACTATACTATGACTTATTTTCATGACTTTTTTGACATACTATACTGACTTTTTTCAT
The DNA here is from genome assembly GCF_963514095.1 of Eutrigla gurnardus. Lineage (NCBI taxonomy): Eukaryota > Metazoa > Chordata > Actinopteri > Perciformes > Triglidae > Eutrigla > Eutrigla gurnardus. The sequence goes on along the minus strand of NC_139924.1, from coordinate 6,852,996 downwards.
TACTTTTTTTTAAACATACTATACTGACTGTTTTTGTGACTTTTCATTTTTCATTACTTTTTTCAACATATTTACTGACTTTTTTTCGGGACTTTGTTCATGACTTTTTTAAAATACTATACCGACCTTTTTCATTACTTTTTTTCATTTTTTTTTACATACTATACTATCACTTATTTTCATGACATTTTTCAACATACTATACTTTTTTCATGTATATTGTATTGTATCTGGACTATAATAAGTCAATGCAAACATTTTTCAATAAATCTAGCAGATATTTGAGGCATCACACATTGCTTGTGTATCTTAAGAAAAGTGTTTAGTTTCTACACTCATGAAGATGTATTGCTCTCTTCAGTACCACTCAACTTTGTCCACATTTGATCTTTTACAAAAGAACACATCTGAAAATTCACAGAGAAGAAAGACAAATGTTGGCTTTTGCTTATCATTTTATTAACAGCACTGTGCATACTTCCAAAGTGATATGAGCTTTTAAAACCATCAAAAAGTTAATGAATGCCTTTTACTGATGAGAAGCGACATGGCTACATGAAACAACGGCTCCCTCTTCTGGCAGAAAGTTTAAGTACCCCAAGGCAGGGACTGAGGATAACGGGGCTGGTCCGCATCCAGCATCTCTGAGGCCGAGTACTGATCTAGGACCTGGGTTATCTTTCAGGTAAGAAAGAGAACAAAAGAACCGATCAGCACTTGTGCTCATTGATGAGGACTGATGCGACTTACAAGGCAGAAGGGATAGATTTATACAAGCAATACTGCACGATCGAGCCTTCTGAGATCAACAGGTCAATACCAACAAACTCTTCAAAAACAAGGCCTTACTCTCTAAACATATGGCACTGTTCACAGAATTATTCACATGAGTAAACAAAACCTTTGGAACAAAATACTTGTACAGGAATGCAAAATGAAACAGCCATTTTTTTTCTTTTCATACCACTAACTTTATACAATAAGCGTTTTCTTTAGAGTGACAGTATCAAAGCACAAATTGGTAACCTGTGCGAAAAAAAGGTAAATAAAAGACGACAATGACGTGCTGTCCTCGAAGCATCAATAAAACATTGGTACAGTATTGAGGATTGGGGACCTCCCCGTCCATTACCCATCATTCAAGACGTTTCTCAAGGCAACTAGGAACAGGAAAAAAACAAAAAAAAAAACTAGAGGATGGCAAGACATCGCAGAGATAGCTTTCAGTCAACAGACAGCATTACCCAGAATAAGCAAGGGCTGATTAGCTTTTGATTTACACCGTCCCACCAAAAAACAAACAAAAAAACATTCTTCTTCATATGTTGGGAGAGGTTCAAGTCAATGTACCTAAAAGCTCCTTGCATTTACTTGTCTTATTCATTCATAGTACCTGGAAATCAAGCTGCTGTTTTAGTCATGCCAACATTGGAAAAAAAAAATCTATAAAAAAATGTGCAAGTTATGATCTGAAAACAAAAGCAGTAGGCTACTTGTGTGACTTCATAGCGGATACTACAGGCTACGTTTCACCTGGATGAAGAGAGGGCAGGTGAGCTGCTCTCTTTGCCATCGAGTCTCCTTTGAGTTTTTGACAGCTTGGGTGAACGCCACTTGTCTAGATAAACATTATTCCTGAGTTAGCTCTTACAGTTGGCCCAAAATACTGATTTTAATGTAGACTTGGGGGTGGGCCAGCAAACCCATGAGCCTACTTTTTAAAAAGCCCCAGCAATCATTTCCTTTCGGTGGTGGTGAGCTCCCACACAGAAATTAATGTGAAAGAGAAGCCTGAATCTACGACAGAATGGCTGGTTTCCATAGCGAGAGCAATTGTTTGCTTAATTGAAGAGTCTATCTGTAGATAATCATATAGAATGTATATATATATTAAAAGGTTTAAAACACCGATGAGTCGACAGCTTGAGAGGGCTGCAGGCTCCCACGCCGTTTGTACTTTCAAGTATGCTACATTACAGACCAGAGAAACGCAGATGATACTGTCACTTTAAAGAAACAGATGGGTAAACACAATATTCACAAATATACATTTAAGGCTTAATTGTTTAGCACTAACAATAATAGCAGCAGTGAAGCACTTCTGAATTAATTATAACAATATTTATGATCATATAACAATAAAATATTACCAAAGTAAATCAATGACATTTTTTTTTGTTTCATAACAATGGACTGAGCCAATGAAGTTAGACGAAGACGCAACAAAAACGCTTCAGTCTCCACGGATCACGTAACACTGCCCGTCTGGTACTGCAGGGTCGTCAACATTAGTACGTCCTCTAACAATCTCACAGCCAGGACCCGCCATACGAGTTAGAGCAGCAGAACGCTTCCAGAGCACGAGTCCGAGTATACCGACTGTGATTCCACATTCATGTTGTACAGGAACAGAGGTTCATTTAAGAGCAAGTCATGGAGGAGTCGGTCTGGCAGACACACACACACACACATGCATGATCACATACACAAACTCACACATATAAACACGCTGCCAGACAACAGTCCAGACCCAAAAGCATCGCCATGCTACTTTGAAAACTACAACACGACAAAACAAGCATGTTTTTCTAAAAAAAAAAAAAAAAAAAAGGAAATGAAAAGTACCAAAGCAACATTGTTAATCAAAGGGCAAAACGGACTGAATTCAGAATGAAAAAGCTCTGCTGCATGTCTTCTAAGCTGCTGCTGACTTGACACATCCTGGTGAGAAAGACACCCTAACTCTTCCTCACATTTACGCTCACATGCCTCAGTCCGACAAAGGGCCAAACCCCCCTTTTCATCAGATCCCCGTCCTGCCCATATCGCTTGTACCAACAGTCATTTTTACATTTTGTATATGCACGTACTATATATATTACACACATTTAATATATATTTACTCATATATTAAATTTTCATATAGACATACATTTTTAGTTTCATTTGTGAGGTGTTGGTTACATTTTAAGACAGAGGCTTCAACATGAAAGATAAGAATCTGTCTTCCCAGGATTCCTACGAAAGTCTCGCGCCATTTGGCGTCCCGTCATTGTTCCACACGCGCTCGCTTACTCCGGCGGAGATGTCCATGAAAACGAAGAGGCCTGCTGTAGCAGTTTAAAGAAGGCCAGACACTTTTGAAAGCGCATGGAGTGCAGGGTGCGAAGTCCCAGAGATGCTGTGAGCTCACTGGAGTAACAGCCAGTTAAAAATCCACAGGGATATAGGGCGTCAGCCAGCACTGGAGGTAGTGCTGCAGGCAATGGGCTTTGGGCTTCGGGCTGGTCTGTGCCAGCCTAAACCCAATCAGGCTGGGCCGAGCTAGGCGAGAGAGCAAACATGAGACAAAGGCACAAGGAGCGTGCTATGTAAGAATATGCGCGGTGGAGGGAATGGAGACAAACTCGCGGAGGATATTCTTAGCCATTTCCATATTGTTTTGTGCAATCATCAGCGCTTTCTGGATGTCCTGGTAAGAGTATCCTTGACTCATGAGGTGCTCAATCTCACTACTGATTTGAGGGTTGGCCTCTCCCCCGGTTGCACCACCACTGGGTGGATTAGGGACGGGCGGGACAGGGCTGGGTCGACGCTCCGAGTTGATTCGTCTGGGCAGGGGCTTTGGAGGTCTCTCTGGTGCTTCCACCGGCTCTGAGAAGGCTGAAGAAAAGGGGGGAGAGAATGCATTTAAAGCTAAAAAAAGGTCTGGATCACATTAGTCCAATGTAAATAAAGATTTAGTCTACTGGAAATCCCTTACGTCACATTTAAAAATCATCCTGATTACTATAATAAAACAGCTGTGGAAAACAGCAAATTGAGTATTTGTCTGCAGTACGCTACATCTTTTTTTAATCATACTGTATATATGGTGAAGTGGTTGATCTTTCCACAGCAGCAACCTTTAATAAAGCACTCATAAAGAGTCCAATTATGATCTGAAAGCTTGTCAGCTCGTCTGAGAGTCACTTAATTGGTCCTCAGATATAAAGTATTTAATGGAAACCTCAGACAACCAGCAATCATCATAATGTGTAGGTAGTAACTGTCCAGTGATGCTGCATTAGTTAAACCTCCACACAACCTCGGTGGTCAATATGAGATTCTGATGATGCAGACAGTCATCCCACCAGCAGGTTTGTCCAACAGTTTCTGGTTTTAGGATCACTGTAACGTATGGCTCTATAATTATTGGTCTTCACCCTTTGCACACTTGGATTGTATGTCGGGAAGCAAATTATGTACTGCAATGCATCAACGTCTGTATAATGTGCGGCTACTCTCTGGGTCAGACGACTTCTGCACTGCTTCAAGATATTGATTCATCAGACATTTAACCATATTCAATTCATTTTATGAAGCAGACACCATTTTCCATTATTGCCAAGCAGTTACCGTATATGCCTCCACTAATGTCCATTTTTAAGTGCCACGTCTCTTAATAAAAGCTCATTTTAAAGGGTAATTCTCTCAAATTGATCAAAGTATTTCCTTGAAAGAGTTTCATTTTAATTTAATTCTTTGTTAAAGCCAGAGGTGGTGCTTTATCAGACATATTTGTAAGTTGGGTCACCTGAAGCCTTGGATGATGCAGGCAATACTACAGTAAAAAAAAAAAAACCCTCTCTCAAAACATGTCTGGTTGTTAATGACCACATCATTTGGGGGGAATTTCAACAGAAATTATTTTGTGACATTATACACAATATTAATACACATAATATGTTATAAAGAGGAGCTCTGGCTCAACAGGGTCAAATTGACTTACGTGCTGCAGCACCAGCGTCCGAATCTAGAGAAAGACGACTAAAAGCGGAAGAGGAAGATGAAGAAGAGGAAGAAGACCCCCCAAGTTCTGAAAGGGTCCGTCGGGCGGTGGGCAATGGCAGCCGGGGTTTTGGGAAGTCGTAGCTGTTCTCCTCCTCTTCCCTGTCCTCGGCTACATGGTCTCTGGGACCATTGGTCATTGCCTGAGGGGGCAACTCTGAATAGTCTGGGATAGATTGAAAACAATTATTACCACTACAGTATGTGATAGATATGAAAGAGAAACATTTTATGTATTTTTTTCCCCCACATGGTGGGGGATCTTGTGTTGTTCCACCAGTGGTTCATTTAAAAACAGATAAAACAAATAAATCTTTGCAGGGTGGTAGACGAGGTCTGCATGAAGGCAACATCGTGGTTTAAAATAGTGACTCGTGCTCATCTAAGCTGTCCTTGTGCCTGATCGAAAAAATCTAAATACCTGAATCTCTGGCCTGTTGTGACCTGGCCTGGATGTGGTACATTGCTTCATACATTTGAGGTCCGTCCTCTAGTTCAGTCAGTGTCAGCCTACAACAACAAACAATAATAAAACAACAACAGCAATAACAGAAAAGTGCCAAAAGTAATTTAGCAGGGCTGCTGGAAGGGGGTTCATTGAGTGTTTTGAATACCGTGAGTTGAGTGCCGAGGCCTGGGTCTGGAGTGCTGATAGAGGTCTCGGGACTGGTGGGGTCTCTCCTACAGGTGGTGCCGTGATGGGGGACAGGACGGGGCGAGAGGAGGGGATCATGTACTCGGACTCCTCCTCACTGTCACGTGCCTCCTCTCCTGTCAGTTGCCTCTGGACTGCAGAAGGTCTGAGAACAAACAACTCAGGAATATTTACACTAGAACTGTAAACACAACGATGCTAAATGTTTTGAGTGGAAAAAGGCATCCTAAAATATTTATTGTACAGCCTCTGTGATCTGCAAGTGAGCAACAATCATGCCAGTCATTCAAAGATGAAATCCTCTAGTACAACGTACCTGACTGCCAGTGAATAGATGGCGTTGGCTGAGGCCGAGGGCTTGACTTTGGGGTTGTCATAATCTTGACCGGCTATCGCCGCAAAATTCTGGTAAGAAAGCAGAAGCTGAAATCTCAGAAACTTTAAAGTGAAGAATACTTTCATTATCAAAATCTTGAAACCAAATACAGATCGCATTAAAGCAATCAGTTAAGCATTTAGGGAAATACATGTATTCAGTTTCTAGCTGGAAGTTAAGTGAGAGGATTGTCTCTCAGGTCTGTTTAATAAATATATGAAGCTGGTGTAAGCAGCTGGTTGGCTTAGCTTAGCATAAAGAATAGAAACGGTGAAACGGCTAGTCCAGGCTAGGCTGAGCTAGTGGCTGCTGGCTATAGCTTTATATTTAATGTTTTATGAAGCTCCAAAGACAGCGAATAAAAGTAGTTCCCAAGTTGGGCCATTCATTTAACTATCTAAATGTCAATGATGCATTGAGACTGCAATATATTTTGACATTTATTTCAGTTCTCTTACTTGGACAGTTACTAATAAAATGTTCTGCATATGTCATTTTTAGCCAATGAATACACCTAAAAACCAAGTGGTAGTTGTGGTGTGTGGTGGTTTCTCTGACCAGCTGGTGGTCCAGACTGAGGGAGCTGTTGTTCTTGTGCGAATCCGAGCGCGTGTCCAGAGCAGAGGGCAGCGCCAACGGGAGAGAGTGTCGGTTGGAGAGTTCCCTGACACCTGCTCGAATGTCCACCCCCAGACTGGAGACTTGGGTGGATGAGGAAGAGGAGGACGACGACGACGAGGAAGAGGAGGTGGGGGCCTTGGGAACAGGCCGGGAGTTCCAATCAGCCAGGGGCCGGTTTGGGGGTGCAGGAGGGAGCTTGTCTCGGGAAGGATCCCCTGGAGTGCACGGTAAGGGCCGCCTCTGCAGCCGGCCATCGGGGGCTGCACCGGCTGCGTGGGGGCGGTCAGGAGGAGGAGGAGGGGGGAGATCCCTCAGCGCTGGGGGGAGGGGAAGAGGCTTGTCTTTGTGGTGAGATGCTGCCTGGAGGGGAGAAACAGAGATGGAGGGGGATCATTTAGATTACATACAATATTGATGCAAAAAAGAAAACTGCCAAAGTGCTGCCATCTTCTCCCCGGGAAATAATCCATTTAGGAGCAAGACCACTGTGTATGCATTCATCTTCATTATCAACAATATACATATCTTACATAAATAACAGAGGGAAAGATGTTGTTCATCATGTGCAGACAATTTCATCTGGCTATCTAAAGTTTCCATTTATCTACATTTAAGCAGAAATATATGGTAATATGAATGTGTGAGAGGAAATGCACTCTAAAATAACTTGCATGCACAATTTAAAGAATATATAATTGCTGTAATTTCAAGACTGTACTTCGGTCAAGAAAGAAGTAAGCATAATTTCAACTACAGGACTTGGTTACTGGTATTCTTCTCTGCTTCCACTGTGGTGATACAACATTTTTCTGTGACACTACTTCCTGTTGACCTGTAGATGATGACACACTTCCAGACGTAAACTGGACAATCAAACCACGTACTGAAGATGTTCCGTTACCTTACTGGTGACCCCGGGACTGGAGGCACCAGGGGGGTTGGGAGGTCTGTGTGGTAGCAGGTCTAGTCTTGGTGGCACAGGGGGTAGAGGGGTCTGAGGAGCCATGGACAAAGGCGATTCGGGGCGCTCCACCTGGATCAACAACAACAACCATCACATCTCATCACCTAGTTTTTGGCAACCACACATGCTTCTGTGCATCTAACTGCTGTTAGGCTGTATGTAGGACAGAAGTGCTGTGAATGGATCAAGAGGAACATTCTGCACAGTTCTCATCTTATTTCTCATGTCTAAAGGCTGAAATCATTATCTAGAGCTGCATTAAATGGCTGAAAATGTTACAATGAAGGGGGATACACCTTCAAATAATGCAACAACAATATTTTTTTATGATATGGGCTATTTTAATGATTATTTTTGCCCTTTTTTAAGTCTTTTAAAACTGCTGCAAAAAAAAATCCAAGACTTGTTTTGTTTCAACATGAAACAATCACCAAATATTTATGAAGTACAGCCAGGTCAGCAACCACATCAAAGTGTGATCTCAGGTATTGACCTACCCTACAAACCGACTGATGCACTCAAGGCACATAAAAGAGGGATAGGAGAATGCCTCAAATACTTAGAGGCACAAGAAAAGCTGCTAACTTGGCACCATGAAAGATAGAGATGAAAGACTTGAGATATGAGCTCTGAGCTTGAAGCTCATAAAAAGTGAAAAGGGCAAGGCTGAGAGTGTTTTATCTGTACAGAGTTGGCTCTCCCAGACAAGAAGAGGACAGTAGGAACTCATGAGGTGCACCCAGGGTGTCAAATCAACTAAGACAGATGCCTCAATGTTTTATCAAAGGGGGGAAAAACAAAGGGAACAGATTGCCCAGTGTAATGACTGGAAACTTTAGGTAAACTGAGTTAGCGTTTGTCTTAAGTCAAGGACTTTCCACAGCATTACCTTTGTACAGGCAAGTTTGCTCATCATGAGATGGGGGTCTTCAAGTCTGTCGTCGTCATCATCGTCATAGCTGGGTGATGGAGCACCTTCAGCCCCAAACATGCCCCTGCAGGAGCCCCCGCTGTTGTCCTTGGGGTCAAAAGGATCCACAACAATGGGCTCGGTACCCTTAATCTCACAGCGACAGAAGGGACATCCCGTTCCCTGCCCCTCCGACTCCTGTAACAGGCAGAGAGACAGATGTAATAGCACACGGAGATGAAAGGAGGTGATGCGCTTTTATGTGTCTGTTAACGTCTGCAGAGAAGAAAACTTCAGCAGTGAGTTCTCCTCTCAACAGGGATGAGTTACGACACTTAACTTGGAGCTATCAACCCACGCGAACCCATTCCATCGACCCACACACTAACCTGCCAGGCAGTGAGACAGGAGGTGCACATGAGATGACCACAGGGCTCAATCTTCACATCCTTGTCGTTCTCGGCACAGATCTTACACAGCTGGAAAGTGGAGCCCATCTCACAGTACAGCTCATATTGCTCCTGAGGGGAACAAACGAGACAACGATGAGCTTTCAGTGACCAAACACAGTAACATCATACGGTACTAACGCCACCTGAAATCATTTTGGAAAAAGCCCAGAAGGATCTGGAGCCAAGTTCAAATGTGGGGGCGTATTTTTAGTTTCAGTCCTGTGCTCAAGCAAAATTAGTCTCTTCATAAACACCTTTACAAGATCCTGTGAAGATAAGGAAGTCGATAAAGTAAAATTCCACAATTTACAGTGTATCTTGTGAATTTAACATGATGTGTCTTCCAATGTGTTGACAGTATGAAATATTGCAAGACAGATGTGTTTCCAATATTGCTTAATATTAGAGGAAGCTCACACTGAGGAAGTACCAATTAGCATGAACTATAAAAATATTACACTCTGAAAAGCCATTTATTTTCTACTTTATTCACACTTAGCTTAAAGACGTTTGGGAACACAGTATCGTTTGAGTTACGTGAATCTAAAGTCATTAAAGCCAAAATACCCAGCTTTAGATATTATAGTAGTATGATTTAGTGTACCTATAGCATAATGTTCTATGCAAATCATTAATGTTACTGCCACTTTTAGTGCATTTACATTAGCTTTTAATCATAGTGGAAAACATCTTTATTCATTTATATTTATTCAATATAAATGTCAGACAGAAAAATGTCAAATATTTTGGTTAGGCAGATACCTAATCTTGACCAACTCATTTCTCGTGTGGTGTTTTAACATATCTTCCACTTCTGCTTCTGCTGGTGAGGCACTAAACTGTTTCATTCATTGTTTTTCCAACTGATATATTTACTTACCTATCCGCACACCAAAAAAGTGATTTGACCTTTAAAATAAAATGCCAAAGGCTATGAAGAATGTTTCAGATATTAAAGACTGAGGAATGCAGTCTGAAAAGCTCACTGCTCTAACCTGTGTGACTTTGATGTGGTCTTGAGGCGAAGGCTCACACAGTCCTGTCAGATCTGGATTTTGGGTCCGGCCATCGGGGAATAAATAGCTGAAGATGAAGAGGCACATGAAATTAGAAGGTACGCACAGGGGGGCAGCCTTAAGATATCCATGGGTACTTCGACAGGCATCTTCATTTAAAAGTTATCACCATAATTAGCTAGCCTGGTTACACTGCATCAATAGGCTGCGGCAACAAAAACATCTGTTCAGTCCATTTATTCACTCTGGCAACGTGGTTTAATGTCATCACTAACATGATGCATGTACAGTACGCGACTATTTTACAAATGTCTGCAATTACCATTTAATAAACGTTTTGTAGATGCAGGTATTTATTGTACAGGCGTTCTCAGTGTTAAATCAGGATAGGATGACAGGTCGGGGGCAGGCCAGTCATAGCTGTTATTAAACAAAGGAATCAACGCTGGCATAAAAAGATGAATTTCATATCAGCCAGCTAAACCACTAACTGAGGTGCACATAAGAACCAACAGTGCTATTCTGGTTATGATAACAGTGGAATGATGGGAACAGGCAATATGATACGGCTGGATTGGTTTAGAGCTGAAGGGCAGATTGAATCATGGGATGCAAAGCAGAGTTTCATAGTTTACACAGAGATGCATGCTTTGTGGGAAGCGAAGATGAAAGAAAATGAGAAATGGCAGAAAAAGAGAAGTCCTACATAAGACAGGAAGCTCGACTAGATCATTTATCAAAACTGTGTCGAATGAAGACCAAGACCCAGCCGCAGAGCAGAGGTCCGGATGAAAATCCCCAAGAAAATGACAGATAAGAGTGCCAAACAAAATGCCAGTGGACTTACAATCCTTCCCTGAAGCCATCTATGAGGGCCTGAAAGAGGGGTTTATTGTGGGGAATGGTCTGGAGTATGTTTCCATCGGCTGTCACATAGCCGATGGCCCACTGGCCCAGCCGTGTACAGCTCAGTCGGAAGATGTAACTGAGGAGAGAGACATGAGAAATAGGACATGCTGCCTTTATTACGCCGAAAAATGTAGATCAAACAGAGGCCAACAGAGTGTCTTGTAAATCGTGCACACTAAGAAACATATTCTTCAAGTATGCATGCACCTGTTTATGAAATGAAATAAGCCAAAATGCAGTTATGGAGGCTGAATTATGCATGGAAATATCTCCTTGGCAATATAACCACAGTTCACATCAGAAGTTGAAACATAAGCAAACTAGAAATATATTAACTACTTAAATGGGGAGAAAGTATTTACAGTTACGACATCCTCACAGTCATCCACAGACAAGACACATGATGGGCATCAAAATTCAAAGTAAAGGTTCCCTGTGGCGTGATATTCAGTGGAGCCGTTTTCTTATGAGTGCACACATGCACACAGTCGTAAAAATGGTTTTCCACTGATCGAGGGAGCAAAACGTGCAGATATGAAAACAGGGAAGACTAACGGTGCTAGTTAGCAAACATGGATGTAAACAATGTCTGAAATAACAATAACAAAAATCTGCATTACAAATGTTTTATGAGGGAGGAAATGCATTCAACACATGTTAGACCTCAAGGATACTTACAATGTGTTTTAGTGAGTAACACTGAATATGGATTCTTTTTTTCTTTTCTATTTTTTTTTTTTTTTACAAAAGAAGCCGCCACAGGGCACCTTTAAGTATAATGATGCTGTGTCATGGATGGGCATGCCTTCATCAACTGCTCATAGTCAGGTAAATTGGTTTGTCTCATGGGCAGGAACAGCTGTGCTTTATCCTATTTTAAAGTGGAAAAGTAACATTGGCTATCCGTCTGGAAAGACATGCAGCCACACTTCCCAGTACTCCACATTCGCTGCCTTCTTGTTTCTATGTACGAGTTAGGAATCTCACATCAGGAAATGACCAAATGAAAAAATCAGGGGTATTGAATGACCCGTGCAAAGAAGCCTGTCTTTGTTGGTACACTAACCGCAGCATTCAGGGCAAATTGGAGACCACTGGTATGTGACTGAGGTAGGCCAGAAAAGGGGCATTACATTAATCTATTCTCGACAACATAGATTTTTGTATTAGAATCTCCTCATCAGTGACAACGATTGAGTTCAGATATACCGCACAAGTGGAAAAAGGTAGTCATGGTGATGGCCTCGAATTTTAGCTTAGAAGTGGAACAACTGCTTTATAAACTGCACACTACCGACAAGCTGTCGATGTAAAGTGTCAAAACGCTCACATTGACCAATAACTGCTTGGATGTCAGCGTGGCGCTACACAAGCCAAGCCTAAACATGACATCAGCTTTAAGTGTACAATCAAGCCATTGATGCTAGGTACCAGCGCCATGCTGCCCTGGGTCCTGGTCCCATGTGTTGAGAGACTCCTTAAGCTCCAATCAAGGAAATAAGAGTGTGTTGCTCACATCTTTATTTAGATGCATTACTAGGCGTGTGTCTGTGTGCATGCATATGTGTTTCTGTCTCTTTATGTCTCACCTGCCAGGCTTGTGGATGAACTTCTGCAGTCGCGCTTTGACCTCATCGTAGGTGAGGAAGGCCATGTACCCCGGGTGAGTAACCGCCAAGCTGTTCCAGTTCCGCAGCAGGGACGACCAAGGCTACAAACACAGCAGAAAGAGAGAGTGACTCATCTGATGTGAGAGTGAATAGACACAGCAGAGTAATGGAAACATACTGCATTACGGTCGGATGATGCTGAAAAGAACCATTTACAGAACTTCAGTGTGATTTACGGTGATTTTAACCTGGGTCAAGCAGTGTAAAAAGGTCCTTACAGCAGAGTTGGTAACACTTAAAACAGCATGCAACTCATCTGGTACCATATGGAACAACAGAATGGGGAAGGTTAAATGGAGATGAGCAGACTGCTGTATACTGTATATAAAGCTGGCAAAAGTCAACTTTACAATTCTTTCTTTAAAAACTACTCGACCAAAATCAAGCCAAGCCACCCTTACAACCCTAACAGCAAAGGATGAAAACTTCAGCAAAAAAAGAAATTAAATCAAATAATGAATAATGCGTCAAAGCTGACCGAGTACGATAGTGAGTAGGTGGTTCCGCAATTGCACTCACCAGTCTGTCGGGTGTGTGAAAGGAAGTAGAATTAACACATGACACTAAATATGAGCTGCAGGAGATCTAACACTGTTCAGTCTGTAGACAATGACTGTTCACAACAACTCACTTATGGGTAAAAGCTCAACATTTCTATTAAGCTAAATAAACAAAGAGGGACTATCCCGTTACCCTGCAGTTCCACCGTATCTGCTTAAATTAAACTGATAGTAACTTTTGTTTTTGCACACAGGAAGTGACAAGTTGAAACTATCTCCTCTGCTGGACTCGTGTATCTCATCTCTCTTGTACCCTTTAGTATAATGTGATTACAGACTGGTGGGGTTAGTCAACAAAAGCATGCTGTGTGCAGTTTACTGCCTAAATGTTCCATTGTTAATACATAATGTAACATCTAGCCATTGTATCTATTTTTCAGTTACCTCTTATTTGGAAATCAATTCACCCTTTTGCTTTACCATTAACTGACGAGCAACGAAACGCTTAGCAATACTAACGCTTGGTTTATGATCACCACCACATGATTCAGCCTAAAGAAACAGCATGACAACATTTGAAGGTCTTTTGATAGTAGTAGTAAGAGAAACACAGCATCACCCACAGTCTACTGCATGTCAAGGACAGAGCTCAAAATGGCCCCAGGCTCACTTCCTATTCTGCATTAAAGGACATTCAGAGGAGGGCTTTTTTAGTGAGGGATTGTCATAGGAAATGTCTAATCAGGTTAGACTTCATTAAGCCTGTTGGTGCTCTGCACACAAGTAGCAGGGGATACTGTCGCTGAGGGAATAAACATTCACTACCACAGATGAGATATGATGCAAGACGTATTTGACAATGTAAATAAAATGCAGTGAGTTGGCTTACAGATGAGATGGTATAAAAAATTGATGGTTTTCATTACTGTGTCCTCCCCTTCCTCTATACGTTTTCTTTTGTATATATGTGTGTGTGTGTATATATACACACAAGTCTGTGTGTGCCTTATGACACCACGACAGAAACCCCATAGGAGGACAAAATCATTGCCAAACATTTTTATCTGTATTGGGTGAGCAGAGCAGAGGAAACTTCCAACTTCAGCGATGACTGTGTAAATAAGTCAGCAAGCATCCGGCTAACAAGTTGATAGAGTTAGCCAAAAAAAGAAGTGGCAGATGTGTTTCAGTCCATTATGTGCTGTTTAAATTACATTTGTTTGCAACACCAACAGGCTGCTATGAACCCTCGTCCTTTCCACGTTTCTCCTCTCAACAACTCACAATGTAACGATAACACAAGTAGAACTGTGCTGAGTGTGAGAGTGTGTGTGTTTCTGTGAAACTACCTGGAATAGCCTGGTGAAGATGTCAAACTCAAAGACAGAGATGTAGTCGTTGCAGGTAAGGTCTATGGTGGACTTGAGGGCCATGGCCTCCAGGCCGGAGCTGATGGGATGGAACTCATGGAGAGACTGACGGAAAATCTTCCAAGGCACAATGGTCCTGTAACACATGAAACAGGACACAATATGACTTTCCTTGCAAAAACTGAACGTCAGAACATCTTAAATGATCATTACAGTGTTATTGATTGTAATAAGATTCTTAAGTAACTAAAAGGAAATACCATTGTGTAGGCACTATCAGTATTCCCAAGTATGGCTTGGTCATTGTTCATGAATGCTAACCTCATACAATCTTTTAAAGAGACACCAGCCAGATAAGCAATTAATTTGACTGCAGTTAGGCCAACATTTGCAAAATTAAGTACTTTTCTTTTCCTATGTCATTGGTCAGTTCATGATATATAAACCTTGCAGCTACGAAATGGAGAAATTAATGTATTATTACTTAGTATCGGGAAACCCCAGCTATTAAAAAGTTCATGTACATCCACATGGCTGAATTATTTTTGTATGACAAAACTCTGTTAAATAATCTGATTGAGCCGTGTGCACATTGGAATTGATCAACTCAAATGTGTGTGATTGCTTAGTACCCACGATTCCATATCAAGGACTCTCCAAAATATCCCGGTTTAGTCAACAGTGCTCTGTATTCAATAACCCAATATATATCCCCAAGGAGACTGAAACTATTGCTCTCAGATGTAACTATATATTATCTTAATGTAGCAACTTCTCATTTAATTCATATTATTACCCCTTAGGGCACCCTGAATGCCAGTTTGGAAGCACTGGAGTAACATCAGAAGCAGAATCAGCTTTATTAGCCAAGTAATTGTAAACACAATACAAGGAATTTGACTGTGGCTTTTTGTCGCCCTCAATATACATAGAAATAGACATACAACTAAAACAAGGATAATATTCAACATGTAAAAAAGTAATATCAAATTGACTCACTTGTCCCCGAAGGCACGCCTCCAGAACTCTGCAGCATCTGCCTTGGTAATGCGGAAGTTGTCACCCTGGAACAGGCCGTTTGGGAAGATGGCCTTCAGCTCAGCCAGCATGTGGCTGAAGATCAACGACAGCTTGGTGAGGTTCCGCCTGTGAAAGTCAAAAGCAGAGGGTGTGAGATTTCACATCTTTATCATGGCACCGTGAGAAACGCAGAGCAACATCAGTAATGTATTAGCATAACATGATGACTTGATTTTAAAGCAGAACATACTGTGTGTATTACTGATGGGATTTATCCGTTTTAGATGTTACTAATGACGTTCACTGAATACTGTATCGTTTTTTTGTTTGATTTTTTCTCATTATCTACCAAAGCTGAAATGTGGAGAAAAACAAACAAAAGATTATCTGTTCTTTGGAATTAGATATATACCAGTACACAAGTTAAGGGCATACAATTTAGACTCTAGTTTTAACTTATCATGGACAATAACCAATGATATAAATACCCTCAACTGTCAACTATGAGTAAGCCGTTCTGCATCCCTGTTTGCTTAGCCATTGTGTGGCAATGCGGTGACGTGATGCATCTGACAATTATGCAAAAATCTACTTCCTAAAAATTCTTGCAAGCAAATATGTACCTTCTCTTTCTGCATGCTGATTTCTAAAAACATCCCACTTCTCTCATTTGTTAGTTAGTTAGTTTCTTCACTTCCTCTAGTCAGGAATCAGTCTTTGACACGAGTGCCTTCCAACTTTCAGAGTTGATGACAGTTCTCAGAGATATCTCTCTTTAATCATGCTCCATTGGTAGGTTTGGGAAGACGTTCAACTATGTCTGTGTGTGGGACTGTCTACTCGGCTGCCAACTGGCTTAAATACATTGGGCTTTCCTGATATGTGATATATAATATACTTGAATAAGGATAAAAACAACAACAACAAAAAAAAAAGTTTCACCACAACTCTTCAATTTAGTTCTGACACACAGATGAGGCGGGCAGCGGCCAAGTAAATGCTTAGCCTTACCTCTTACAAAAACACAAGATTCAAATGTAAACTTCCATAAGAATAACAGGTTATAGTTTCTAAAACATGCGGTAAGACGAATGGAATTAAGAAATAAAGACATGACATCTTGGTATACAGCTCTGATCCCAGTTGAAAAAGGCAAGACTGAAGAGTAGATGAGGAAAAAAAGAAAGATGACAGAATAAGGAAGATGACGAGAAGAGCATAACTGAGAGGGTGGGGTAAAAAAAAAAAAAGGGAGACTAGGAAATGAGCACGCCATCACAGCATTAGAAATGTTATGCTGAGAAAGACATGATTTATGAGGCAGCACAGAGGGAGATTGTGCTCGGCTGTCGGGCTGGCTGAATTGACATGCACAAGAGAGAGAGCAATGAAAGCGTGGCTACGCTGCAGCTGCCCAACACTACACTACGCACCCTATGAGTGGAGCGAGGGGGAATGGAAAGAGTGAATGAGGAAGGAGGACAGTGACTGAAGATGGATGAATAAGATTAGTGTACGTTGAGAACCTGCCAAAATGGACCAGAGCTAGTGTGATAATCTACCTCAGAGGAGGCAGACAAGAATCTGAAATAGAAAACGCAATGCTTGTAAACTGCAATAAAAGCGTTGCATTTATACCCTCTCAGCAGTAAATGACCCTCAAACAGCGAACACTCGTGTAGCTCGGTGTCAAATCTTTTGAACTGCTCTGCCCACTTGAAATCTACAGCAGAGACTAGAAGCCAGATGCCGGGAGTGTATGTCTTTGAAGTCGGGGCTACCCTCATCAGTGATGCGATGTGGAAAATGAGACCTTCAACTACTTTTGACTCTTTCCTTGGGGGAGCTTGTGCAGCTGTAGTTGTGAACGTTTTCTCCTTCCAGTGTCATCAAAGCACATGTGTGACACTGCATCTGTATGCTTTCTTCAGCAGAAACCTCGTCAGCGGGAGGTCCTCCTCTGTTTCTTCTGCTTCCTAGCCCTACTGGCCTACTGAGCCTGAAAACTGCAGTCTCATCCATACTCCTGTCAACCACTCTCTACCCAGTGCTTTAATCCAAGTTACACATGAAGACAAGTATCCTCTCTCTCAAGTTTTTACATGGAATTAATATCTTCTCACTGAATTTCCACATCTAAGTTAGTTCACCATCTTGAATCCACTTATCCACTCTCCTCATCTGTGAAACATTCATGGAGGCTACTTAAGACTTCAAACGCACCATTAAATTTCATTTCTAATTCACCCACACATATGCCAATGATATGTTTGAAGCTTCCCACTCACAAGAGGCACAGGCTAAAAATGTGTATGCGTACGCAATCCCCAAAATGTGCACTTCACCTCGGGTCAATATGTTTTGGGAAATGCTGCCAAACAGGTTGATATCTACCAGTGTAGATTTTGTTTCTACACGCAATGTATACACACAGTGAGTCCACATAGCCTTAATGTAACAGCAAACATCCATATATCTATGTAGACTGGGAGAGAATGGATGTGAAAGTGACCACAAGTCTGACTGGCATCAAGCGCACAGGGTGGCACAGCTGTCTCTGGCACGAGACTTGGCCGTGAATGAAAGACTTTGTCTTTTAGCATGTATGATAGAGAGCACTTTACCAAAGGAGAGGTGAATATTAGAGACCAAGTAAGATACAGGTTCAAATCTAATCTCATACGTAGCAGGAGAAGCCATATCTGTTTAAGCATCTCTTTCTGTGTCCCTCTCTCTGTCCCTCTCTTACAATACCAGCTCTGTGCCGTGTGCGTGTGTGTGTGTGTGTGTGTGTGTGTGTGTGTGTGTGTGTGTGTGTGTGTGTGTGTGTGTGTGTGTGTGTGTGTGTGTGTGTGTGTGTGTGTGTGTGTGTGTGTGTGTGTGTGTGTGTGTGTGTGTGTGTGTGTGTGTGTGTGTGTGTGTGTGTGTGTGTGTGTGTGTGTGTGTGTGTGTGTGTGTGTGTGTGTGTGTGTGTGTTTGTGTGTGTGTGTGTGTGTGTGTAGCAGCCAGCGCTCATACAACTGTTTCTGCTCTTTAAGCTTCTGTGCCAACATGGACAGAGTTGGTCGGCTGCAGCCGTACAGAAAAGGTTTGCTGACCTACTCTGGATTCAGATTGTCATATGTCTTAGAGTTCTCTTTTTCTGTCTCGCAGGACTCTTTACCACGTCCACTGAAACAAGCCAAACCCTTTTTACTGAACACTACTTTTTTGTCCACCATCCCCCTCATGCTATAGATTGACCTCTGACCTTGCAGCTGGCTGCTCCCTTCCTGTTTCCTGCTGGCTGTGATAAAGTAGCTCAGCTAGACAGCCAGCACCGCACTGCGCTAATACACTGCAGCCCAGCAAGCAAGGGTCAACCTTACAGAATGAGAGCCTGTCTGGATTGGCAGAGTCACAAGTAGCTGTAATATCATCATGCAGCTGTATTATCTTTGCTGCTTAAGGCGAAAAAGGAAATGCAGATCAAACACAAACTGAGCCCTGCAACAAAGCTACCAAAAGTTATTTTCAACAATTTAGAAGATAAACTAAGCCCTGTTCATAACGCTTTTGGATTACTACAGCCCTGTTGAATCCATTTCAATGTAATCTGAGGATTTCTCAGAAGACGCTCAATTAATTGCAAAAAAATGCATTAGGTCTGTAAAACACTTTTTGTCAGTGGCTCAGTTTTAAATATTGCAGATAGGAATGGTAAGAGACCAAACAGTCAAAGCAATTCCAATTAGCTCGAGCGGAGCATGTGAAAGGGTCTAGGATATAGTACAGGTAACCTGATGTGACTTCCAACACCTCAGCACAGCTCCTACTGTGCCGGTCCAGTCATATGCAGGTTCTGATCACAGTTGAAGATAAAAAACATAAGCTACCAGTATTTAAGCCCAAAGCAAATTAATTGCCAATCTTCTCGCTCAATTCAACACATTATTCAGTGTTGGGAATTGTAAAAAAACAAAAACCCATCAACCTTAAAATTATGCTTACCATCCCTACTTGGTGATGCTCAAACGCATCTTCCTTGCTCCCAAGAACATGCTCTCTTCAATATCAGTCACATCACATTCAGGGACATGATTCATTAGCAACAAGCATGCTAGATGAAGTTGCAGTTGCATGCATACAATGACCCAAACTCAGTTAACCGTTTCCTTACACAAACTCTTGAATAAAAGAGCCCATATATTTGCAGACAAATCATGCAAAAACCCAGAGCAAAAATCCCCAAACAGAAAAAAGCTTAATCCTCTCTATAAAGTTGACTAGCCATATCTTGTGCATTACTGAGCTCATTTATCTCCGTGTGTATAAACAGTGTTTGTACCCTGAGGGACAGAGAAGCTAGTGGGTTGCATCATGCTAATCACCATTATCTAATAGGGTGAGGACTACATAGGGTGAGGTGGCTGCTCACCAATACTGCAGTGACATATATAAACATGATGCTCTGCTATTTATGTGTGTGGGTGTGGGTGCATGCGTATCTGCACAGAGTCCCAAACTATGCAAATGTAATTGAAGCCGAAACACCCGCAGCCTCTGAAGAGTGAAAGGTGTTTTCCATTGCCGGCATCGATAGCCATTTGGCTGCCAGACCAACCCCTAAAAGCTTCACTTACTTTACTCCCAAGTCCATCACAACCAACTTGCTAACATCAACACTCCCTGACAAAGAGCCACAATACGGTTTGGCCTAATTAAGTGCTGGTTAAATTGTACAAAGATTTCAGGATTTCACAAACTAATTTCTCAACTGATAAAGTGCACAAATAAGCAACAGATGAGTCATTTGCTAAGGATTTTTTAAAATCAAAACCGAGTGTCACTTCCGTGGGAAACACAGGACATTAACAATTTGTCCATTTATCACCTTCAGCATCAGTTTGCTGGCAGTGGAAACAGAGTTCAGATAAAATCCAATCCTAGACCAGCAAGAAAACACATGCAGCAGAGCACACACAGCATAATCTTACACCCTTAACAATTATACTGTAGCATGAAACATGCTTAATTTTTTATTTGAAGTGTAAGCTTTATTAACAACCCATGACTGTATTGTTCTGTGTTGGAACATGAGAGGGAGTAGCTACATAATAAAACTAAACATAGTCCAGCAGTTGCAGGAATGAATAATATCCATGCAAAATTTCTCCCGTTATCAATTTGATCAGGTGTCATTGTCAGACACCGCTGCATTTGCTTATGGCTCCATCCAATACTACAGACACAGGCCCTTCACACAGCTGCAGTGATAAGATCGGTTCTCAGATAGTCAAAGTCGAGAATTGTGCGCTCAAACACCTTTGTTTCACATGGACGTCATGTACGTTTACATAAAATAGGAAGTCGTATTCTATGACGGAGCTCTCTGTGTAAACCAAAATAGCAATGGGTATAAATGGCATTTGCAAATACCAAAAGGTACTGTACCATATAATGCCATGTTTTTCTCTGTCAACAAAGACCCGATTACATAAATGCACTTTACTGTAAACAGCTACGGCATGAATTTCATGCTCTGATCTATTGGTCTAGGATTGATAGCATGAGCAAGATGTGACTCAAAAAAAAGACATCAACCTTTGGAATTATATCCAAAACACAAATGTGCAGACAACCAGGTGCTGTGATAAGTAGCAACAGCAGTCAGTAACTTTGTGGTGGCAATAGACACAACATCACCTAGCACCTGTCCCAACCCACTGAAAGAAAGGCCTCATGCAAAGTGTGCATGTTTCACCAACAACAGTTTTTTGGGAGTAACGGTCTTTTCCAGCATTCATCTTAGCAATTATTACAGGCTAACAATACCTGTATTCAGATTGAACTGTTCCAGGATGTTTGGTTCAGTATGCGACATCCTTTCAACACGCTCTGTAACCCAAACAGCTGTTTGTGCGAGACTTTTACTCAGAGAGATTTGGCAGCAGACCAGTTGTTGTCAGCTGCAGCATGCTAGTTGGTTTAGAACGGTTATTCACTTAATCAAGCTCAATTGACTACAATTTGTGCCAAACTGTATGCTGACACTGTTAAAATTAAATGAAGTTTGGTTCCTCTGTGGATTCACATAAAACATTTAATTCACGAGAGCGTCAGCAGAATGGGTCAATTAGCGGAACAAAACAAAAACAGACTGGAGGGCGAGCTAGGCCATGCCAAATAATAACCAATGCCAGGGTTTGTCGATGCATGTATGTGACCACACTCGATTGAAGACATTTCAGGATTAAAGCATTCAGTTAAAATGCTCAAGGCCCTGCTACAATGTGCGTTCAGATATGCATTTTAGTCGGTCTGTTGTACATGCCCTGTATACCTGCATAAATTACAGCCCAGTTCAGGAATTACCAGGAATACAGAGTATCATAGAATCAGAAATACTTAATTGTTGTATTATTATTATAATTATTATTACAATCTTTCTTAGTTTTCTCTACTGTAAGGAGAACATACAGAACCCTGAACAAAAACAGGGTTACATACACAAACGGTGGATTATTTTTTTGCACTGAAATCTCTTCAACTCGTTATCAGTATCAACTAAAACATTAATAAAACAAATTAATGTTCTCGTGATGAGTACAGAGCAATGGATCCCAATCATTGTAGAGGCTCTTCGTGGCACCTGCCACTGAAGCCTGAACAGCAGAACAGCAGAATGAGAAGAAGTCCGAGGAAGTTGTTCCTACCGACTATTGTAATAATATCAGTGAAGCATGTCTGGAATGTTTCTATTGTGCAAAGGATTGGAGCTTTAAGCTGTCAGTGAAGGTTGAACGTTGGGGTGATTGAAGCAAGTAAAGAAAAAGAGGGGGCAGTGAAGTTCAGACAAACACTTCACTACACGTTTATCAGTAAAGTTGCTCAATATTTTTTCTGTGGATTAACTGATTAATCAACTAAATATTTCAACCTGTGCAGATGTTATCGTGTTCAACATTGGGAAGAGAGAGGCAACATTATAACCACATCAATAATGGCTGCTGCAAAGCCATAATTTAGGCTATAGAAGAGTCATAATGCCTGTGTGTGTCTAAAGATAATATACAGGACAAATTACACCATGAGAGATAATATACTAGTCCACAAATAATATTCATGACACATTATTCCAGGTCACTCTCTCTCTGTAGTGTTCAACAGTGCAGTTGCATCACCCTCCAGTCTACAAGACCACAACTTCCTGTGAGAAGCTGGACCTGTGGTCAAGATGCAACGGCATCTTAGCCCAGGAAGATGATCAAATAGACTCTCACAGAGAGGTCAAAGCAGTATCTGATTAGACTCCATGGAGGAGGGGGGGTCAAAGAGCTTTTCTGATGACCAGTTGATCAACCCTTCTACTGTAGAACTCTGCTCTGGGATTGTAAAATGTGCAATGTTTAACATATAGGTTTCAGGTTACAGTGGCTATAGACAAAAGACAAAACAACTGTTAAAACCAAGAAGAAACTCTATAGGACAACAGCTATTTCTCAACAAAGCAATTACCCAAACATATGGTCAAGAGACCACAGTTATACCCTGGAAATTACTCTGTTGCACTAAACTACCACATGACTCACACACACACACACACACACACACACACACACACACACACACGCACGCACACGCCTATACAGTAGATACTAATTTGTGGCTTGTTCAAATGTCTACAGCTGAAATTTAAAATTAGTAGTCAAATATTCCCTTGTTCCAGCTTCTCAAAAGTTTTTAAGTCCTATTGTAAATGGAGCATTTTGGATTTTGGACAGTTAGTTGGACAAAACAAGCAATTTAATGATGTCACATTGGAGACAGGCAGAGATGATCTACTGATCAAAACCGGATGTTTTTTCCTATGATCGGTCATGACCAGTGAATTAGTCAGTCTCATATTTCCCATTTTGTGTCCGGCACATCTCAAGTTTTTTTTATTGAGGTTTTGGAGATGAACTTGATAAGATACAGTTAGAAGGAGATCCTTTTACAGCATAAAACTGAAAAATAAAATATTATTACATATTAAAACTACTAATGCCATTTTGTAATGTTTGCCATTTAAATGTAAATAAATAAACAAACAACTTAATTCTTAATAATTTTAATTTTGTGATGGTCAACTGATTTGAAATTATTGATTGAGATGATGGTAAGGAATGTGAAAGAAACTTGGAATCGGCAGGTCAGACAATAAAATATATCCATCCATTGTCTACCGCTAATCCTGTATTCAGGGTCGCAGGGGGGCTGGAGCTGATCCCAGCTGTCCTATAAAATATATAAAAAATACAAATCGTCCAAGAAAATAGCAGTATCTGTCGATAGAGCAGACAAAAAACATTGTTCCATTTGCGTGGGGGGTAAGAGTAAACTATAGATGTAAACCCAACTCATTTCTGTATGGGCCTTTGTCAACCCTGAGAAAATGTCAGTGTAAAGACAGAAGAGGAAGTGAGTGAAGCAAACAAGGAGGAAGTGATGACTGTGTTGTGTTGATTCTCACTGAATATGGGCCGTCAGTGTTAATAATTAAGTCTCGCTCACAATAGACTTGACTTTTATCCTCACTCTCATCTGTTGTAAATAACTAGTATAATTATCAAAAAAACAAAAAAAACAAACAAACTGTAAATATACAGCATATCTTAATCACACAACTCAACTTCTGCAAAAGTCAAGACTTGACATTCACACATAATGGTAATACCTGAAAAGTCACAGATTCGCAGAATCAATTGTGTGAGTTAAATGTTCGCCAAGTCAGAATTTAGTTGGCAAAGGCGTTTCCATAAACCATTGAGCAAATTCAATATTTTTTCGGCAAAAATGTAAAAACCACCTCGAGCAAGAATCAAAACTAGTTTTCACCATTACATTTTTAGAAAAATGTGCCTTTCTGTAGACTTTCTGATTAGAAACTCCAAAATGCCCATACAATATGTGAATGGAAACATGGCTAGTGAGAGCAGTGCATTATCTAACCACTCTTTCTGTGTTTAGGTAGTGAGATAATCTTTATCCATACTGTTCAACAACTTTTCAGTCAAAGCCATATGCTGAGCTAAGCTGCAGCCTAACTGCATACTAGTTTCTCTAGCAGTTGAATGTCATTGGTTTATTCTGCAGCATTCTTAAGTGGGCGGTTACCCATTGGTTAGTGTCACTGTGACTGCCTTCTCTACAAAGACAATAGCAGTCTTTGTGAGTAATCCCTGGCTACTGTGTGTGTGTTTCCTCTGCTTTAACCAGGAATTGCTTTGTACGTAGCCTCTTGGTGCAATGAAGTGATGTTAAAAATACATTTTGCAGAAAACTATTAAAAATTGTTTAATCATCTCATGGCTAATATGACTTTCTCTTCTCTGGTTGTCTTTAGTACATTAGTCTTTAGTGCATATTCTCCTAATAGCGCCATTGCATTGACTTTGTCTGCAATAAATCTGCGTGGAAAATTCACTTTGTGGTGTAAAGAGAGCATTAGAGTTGAATAATGGTACTTGATTTTTTTTTATTCAATATAAACTTAAAAAATACTCCCCTTTTATGTTCCCAGGCTATATCAATGCAGCATTCATATAGCTCTGCTATAAACTCTGAGAACACAGAAAATATGTGTATATAGTTTTTACGTTTGTCGAAAAATAGATGCACTAAATTGATTGTGATCAGCTGTTTCTGCTGTTGCACTCTTTTGAGATATTCCCATATTGTGCAATTGCTTATCTTCATCTCCAGAGTATAAAACATGGCCAATACTAGCAGACATGAAAGAACAATTGAAACAAATTCCTGAAAAATCTTTCCATTTTCGATCTTATGGGTTAGATGGCCTCTGCCTTGTTTCATTTCCAGTTTTGGAACCTCTACTTCTACTCCACTTACTGGTGGATTACAGCCAAGCAAGTCTATGGCACAAACCTCTGAACAAACAACGCTGTAGCTCAGTTTATTTGCTCCAAACCAATTGGTGGAAATGCAGCCAAGTAATATTTTTGTTGGGGGACATTTCAAAACTTCACTTATTTTGTATGGCAATTGAACGAAAAAATGGCTCTCGTCTAAAAGACCGTTTTAAAGGCTTGTGAAGAAAGCATCTACAGCAGCCAGACAAAAAAAGACACCTTGACAACACAACGAGTTTTGAAAAATCTTTTGCAAGTCATCTTTTCCACTGCCAGCAAGAGAAGCACCAGCCCCAGAGGCAACTGTGGAGAAAACCCATACGGGGATAATATTTGATACTGGCCCACATCATGTCTGAAACATTCCCTAGAGAAACCTAATGAGGGCTATCTTAATAATTAATTAGATCCTGTTCATAATGCCTGTTACAATTAAGTCTGGCAGCATTCGCCCAAAGCATGCAGTGACCCAAAAGGCATCTGTAGTGATACAATCATGAAGGTAAGAACAGCTCCATCCAGCAGCTAGTCTGCATCCCATGAGTTACCTACCTACTCTTTAAGACTACAATGCATCTGTGCTTATAAAAAAGCTTAATTTTGTCTCCAGGTCTTCTGTGGTATCTTTTGTCTTCAAAAAGAATGCCTGTTCTCATTTTGGTATTTGGTAGACAAGGGAAACGAGACGCATATCTCATTAATTACACTTCCACAAGTCCCTCCACACATAAAAACAAGAAAGCGGCTCATTTCTGATACACTTGTGTATCTGCTTTCAGACGGACAGAGACAGATTACTGAATGTAAAAGGGGTAAGAAAAGAGACGGGGATGGTGATTTAAAAAAAACAAAGCATTACAGAAAGACAGCTACAGCTGAACATGTTCAAGTAGATGGTGAAGATAGCAAGACACAAAAACAAAGAGACAGGCAGGCAGGCAGCTGTAGATTAAGCGCCATTCTGACCGCAGATGCGCACATGCTCAAACCACAACACCTTGTTTTGATCAATCTTGAGCTGCAACCTATCTGGAGGCTGGGGATGGGTGCAATTGTTCACTCTGTGTCTGCGCAGTCATAATCATTCACACTGAATGAATGAATGTGAGGTGTGCGAAATCATTGTGAAACTGTAGCCATAGCTCAAATTCACCGATTCCAGATGGGTTCATTAAGAGAAGTCAACGCCATTTTCATACCACTTGCCTCTAGAATGAGACGCACTTCAACTAATCTAGCTGCCATATTTGTGTCTACGTCATTCACCTGGGTTGTGAGTTCTCCTCGTACATGCGTTCCTTGCCCTCCTTAAACAAGCTTATGGTCTGCTTGGTCTTCTTGGTAAGGTTCTCCATGAAGACCCTGAAGTACTCATTGTCCCCCAGCGTCTCCATTTTGCCTTCATAGCGAGACAAGATGGTGCGCAGATGCTGGTAGGTGTCTGGCAGCAGGTCCAGGATGTAAGGGGGGCTGTTCTTCAGGGCCAATTTGGGGTTTTGGCACAGGCGCACCACCTGCAGAAAGGGAGGATGTGAGGGGGAAGATAAGATAAAGTTAGAGACAAGATGTGGGTGCAAGAAGTATGGTAGATGAGCAAAAAAGTTAGACAGTTGTGTGTGTCATGTGTTAGAAAGAGGGTGGTGTAAAGAAAGGTAAAAGGAGAGTGACAGGGAGAGAAAATCTGAGTGGCCTAAATACCAGCATGCATTTTCATGCAGGCCATTATAAGTAAGCCCAGATAGCAGACATGCAGAATGAAAAATATCAAGAAAGACTGAGAGAAAGTCCCTTAAAAGCCCAGCCAGAGTCAAGCTTGGAGCTTTACACACTATATGATGGAATACGCGAGTATCACAGATTCCTTTCTCTTGTATCTTGTAATTAAGTTTAAGTTGGAACAAGACAAAGGCATATATGTTCATCTGTGGACAGTTGTTTGTTCCGTTTCATTGTAAAAACTCCATTGTATTAATTTACAATACAGTCTAGATATAGGACAATATGAACATTCCTGGCCAAAATACACAGATAAGACATCTTTTTTTAGTGAACATCCTTTTTAGTGAATAATCTTAAATTAGATTATCATAAACCATAAGGTCTCACTGCATCAATAAAGGAAACTTTTAAATGTACCTTTGTATCCTGTATTTTTAAAATCAGGTTCTATTTTTCCACTTCTATGACATGATAGTGAACTAAACAGCTTTTTCAAGTCACATACAATATTTACAATCATCTTGACAATGGAAATTCAGTACAATAAACTTATTGCGAGTGTCTTTTAATCGCAATCCGCAATAAAATCCTATATCACCCAATCTCTAATATATTTGACCTTTTGTAGACATGCACAGCTAAATTTGCACTTGCATCTCTTCTATGCCAAATATCGGTCACAGCAGTCTAATTCTTCATTTATTCAGCATGTATAGAGAAGCACATTTACACTTCCTCATTTGAATCTGCACACCCTATTTACACACTTCTGCCAAATAGAAATTCTCTTTTCTCAACATTTCAGCATGATTGCCTTGCTATTTTGAAAAGCTGACCAATACTGATAATGTGGATAAAAGCTTCAACTATAGAAACACAAAAAAAACAATGTTTTAAGTGTTAAAAAGACGTTTAAAAGTTTTTAGGAACACAAAATCCAAACTAAGATCAATCATTGACACGCATCTGAAATGGCTGAGCAGAGAGATAATCTTCTATTAGACAGCTTTATAAAACTTTAGCCCTCCCCTTTCAATGGTCCATCTACGTGCTTGTTCACCAGACTGCATGAATACATGTTACATCCTCAGTAATGTTCAACCTCTTCTCACTGATCTCACTGTACTACTGCACAGTGTCTGAGTCACCTTGTTGACCATTACAAGAGACACTGGCGGCCAGCCTAGAACACTCTGACATTAAGCTCTGTATAGCTGCTGTCATTTTCACCACTGCATTTAAGTCTAACTTACTTGCGTGATCGTACAGGCACACAGTGACACTTTCCATTCTAAAATTAAGGGTCTCCTGTCCTGATTTGAACCTGCCGTGATAGAGCTAGACTGTCAAGTTCAACGGTGACAGAACAACTGCATGTCGACAACAGGACATGGCTCATTCCTTTGTTGACCAGGCCTATTGTCTACGAAGCATGTGCGATCGTTGGAAAGAAAGAAGAGACAAATGTAACAGGAATAGCATTATGTCGCATCGTTTGTCTGTATGGGAAAATGAGATCAAAAGGATGTCTAATAATCAATCATCTTATGATTGGTGTAGGCCTGGAACCACATAGATTCATCAACCATCGTCAAAAGTAAAACGACTTACTTTTAAATTAATTAACGAACATTAATTGTTAACATATTGAAAATCTTAATTCCATAAGTTTCTAAACCAAAACTAATAATAGGCTTTATTGCAGACACAATGCCATATAACACAACATAGTGTTAATTAATCAGCATGCATTACATGGTACATTTTCAGAATTGTATTTATATATTTATCCATTTGATGTGATTTATATCAGATTATATTAACCAGCCATGGATTCATATTGGTCATTATTATCATTTAAAGTATTGCTTCCCCTTCCACGTCTTGGGTTCCTGACATAAAAAGGAACACAGTCCAAACCATCCATGTCTTTGTATACTGAAATGGACTCACACTGGGTCTGTGGGATATTTTAAGCAGTGCTGATTTCACTATATGCAAAATGTTTTTAGAATGTAGGCCATCATTTGTGTCTGAACATCCTTCCTAGTGATACTGAATGGATCAGAGGGGAAATATTTAAGATCAGTATTAACATGTCCATACAATAACTTAACATTTCCAGATATAAAAAAAAAAAAAAAAAAAAAAAAAAAAAAATCCATTAGGCATCAATGATCACCGGGGTGCATAAAGCATTCTGGGTTGGATACTACCAGATCTAATGGATGTTTTAAGCACCAGGAAATGCAACTACCAGAAGACTTCCATTAAGACTGGTCATGGGGATTATCCTTACATTACATTCGTCATTAGTGATTTCCATCCATTTAAACAAGCTCAACTTAAGCTTAAAGATGCCTGTAACTTACTGAAAGATATGTAGCACACTATAAAGGACAATGCCTATAATTTTTTTGTATTTTGAATAATTTGCTTGGGCAATTGAACTGAAAGCTAATATTCTTTGAGTGTCTACCTAATGGTGCCCTCATTCATTTACCCTTCACCAGGCCTTCAAACACTGGAGGTCTACACTGGTTCTGTGTGAGACCAGATAAAACTGTTGCCAAGGTTACACCCCGAACATTATCGTATACAACGGAAACCATAACACGCATGCATGCATACGCAAGGACAACAACTGCATGCTCCTTTACGTCAATGTCCATCTAGACTACTGTCTAGAAGTAAAATGTTGACTGCCTCCAAGCTAAACTGCATTCCAATCATCTTTTTCCTTTGACAGACTTCTGTCTCAGTCTATCCTGGCTGGCTCTACACCTGGCATACCTGGTATAGTTAGTAGATCAAACTCAAGTCCCTTAAAAAGTTAACCAGTTTAAGGGAAAGTTCGCCCTGGTTTCATTTTTCTTAGTTGTTAACAGGCAAGTTTGTGTTTCCTTATTTCTTCGGAGCTCGGAGACAGTTCCTGGAAAATATATTTGGCCCTCAGTCTAGTCAATCATAGAGAAAGCAATAATTGTTAATTTCCCCCAAATTTTGGATTTCACATTATAGATAATGCTTTTACAAGACAAGAAAAAAAATGAAAAGGCCTGAGCCAATGGATTTTACCGACGTTCACTCATTGGGATCTGGACACAGCAGCGACTGCTGTGTTACTACACTTATGTGAGCACAAAAAAAAAGTATAAAAACAAAAAACAAAAACAAATGAAACAGCAACTTTAATTTCTTAACAGTTTGAGGGGGGGATCAAATATACTGATACTTTCAACCCACCAGTTCCATGTCAACATGAATATAATGTGATAATACTGGTGATTTCAAACAATTAGCTTTTAAGGAAATGATACCATGCCTTACTGTAATATATTTACTCATAACGGTAAAACATGTCTAGAAATGCGTGTCACTACTACTACAGCACAAAATTGATATCATGATATCTATATTATCTTTGAGAAACATACACAGGAAATCCATTGATGGTTATCTGTAAGCAAACTAACTTCGCCAATATTTCTTAGTACAGCTGGCGGTAACAATTTTCCATGTACAAATGCAGGTTTTTATTAATTACTACCTTATTAGTCTGAAAGATAAAAATGCAACAGCAGAGACAGTAATGTAACACCTAACCACATTTTACCACGTTTTGTGTTGAATGGAGACAATATTTGAAATTGTTCCAGTATTG
The DNA here is from genome assembly GCF_963514095.1 of Eutrigla gurnardus. NCBI lineage: Eukaryota > Metazoa > Chordata > Actinopteri > Perciformes > Triglidae > Eutrigla > Eutrigla gurnardus. Next base: position 6,822,427 of record NC_139924.1, on the reverse strand, counting down.
AGCGAGAATCCCCACCATCAGCATACATCCACTAAAAGGGCCGATTTCTGCCAGTAACAGGAAATGTTGGTAGACACTCATTATTATAAGTGTCTGACAACATTATGGAAAGGACCCTACAAAAATGTTTTACTTTTATCTTTACCTTCTGCTTGACACGGTCAGTATGTTACTGTGTCTAATCAAGTCGTTGAGAAGTATCCTCCAGAAATAATCTCACATTGTTGGAATCAGCTAAATATTCAGCTATGACCCTGAAAATAATTTAGATACCACTAAGCTACGCTTCACCAACTCCAACACAACAAACTAGAAAGTGAAAGGTCCGAAAAATGTATTTCACTCTAGGGTCCTTTCCATAATGTTGTCAGATACTTGTTGTCAGAAACAATCTGAGCCTGCCAGTGGCAAAAACACTTTTAGTGAACGTAAATTGATGATGAGAAGGTACCCCAAGCTATTACATTACAACCTACTTAGCAGCTGCCGGTTACAACACACTCCCTCAACACTAGACTCAAATACTGACCAAAGTTATCCTTCAAACCTTTAATGCTTTAAAGTTTAATTCGAAATAATTTCAATTTCAGCAAAGCTTTGATCAGGGCATCATAAATTTAGTGTTTAGCTCAAAAGCTGGAACACAAGGATCAATAACTGAGGTTTGTTATGCTGCACACAATTATGCTGAACAGGGACAACCTGTGGGGGCAACTCTGAAGAGGGAAATTAGCCTCATGCTTTTGATAAAATTTAACCAAGCCCTTTGCGGGAGGTGTTTTCAGAGAGCAACTGCATTATTATGCTGTGTGCTGTTCTACACTAAATGCTGGACTGTGGTTTTCCTTTTGACCGAGTTGAACAATGTTTCTGCTGCTATTTTAAACAATGGAGTGAAAATAATTTTGCTCTTATAGCCTTTTCAAAAAGGTAAGATACTCTTTTTTTCACTTTCGAGAGGCTGCCCTGAACTCTTTCACTGGATCAGATGTCATATGGTAAATTATTCCCTTACTGTAACCTGGAAAAAACTAACCCGACTATGCAAATGGTTTAGGTGTAAGGTCGGCTGTTCAGTCATCTTGCAGACATTCGTTCAACACTTTTTGAGAAATGTGTTGAACGTTCATTGAGAACAAACATAAAAAAGGATGAGTGGGGCTAGCAGCATTACTTCGGTTTTCTTATTATTTGCGTACAGTACACCCTCAACAGAGGAGAACAGCCCAGCCAGACGATACCACACTGAAGCAAAATAAACTGAAATGTGATTTCTTAATAATAGCTTTATAAATAAAGGACTAGGTCTCTTAAGATCAGAGCTCTAAACTAAGGCCTCAATGAGGAAGAGGAGACACAAAAGACTGTCTTGTCTTCCTATTCACTCTAATATTGTTGTGTGAATCTCACAGGAAACTGGGGGTCAAACTGCTACAGACTGGTTTCCGAGAAGTGAAGCTGTGAAATGAGTCTTCCCTGTAAAAGAGAATAATTGGCCTAGTTAAATGTCCACATTTCTTTTCTCTCTCCCCCCCCCTTCATTGCTTTGTTACTGTTTCGAAAAGGCTGGCAGACAGTTGACTGCAGACATTTCAGCAACAATATACAGGAGAACTGTTGCTGTGCTAGCAGCCCCTGTAATAGCAACTCACTGCCATAAATTCGCTAAATTCAATTCCTGCAAGGCCCCTCCGGGCATGTCTTTACGTCCACTCTTTGTTCTTTGTTAATGTTTACGATACATTATAGTATTCAAACGTGGTCAAACAAGCTAATGTTGAACCAGGACAACTAGCTACCAGAGAGTCGGCACAGCACTAGCAAACAGATGTGTTGGGCTAACGTTAACGTTGGGCTGCTTCAAAGTGTGTATCTTTGACTCTGGTGCGAGGGAGCCTGCACATACGGCACAAAACAATACAGATTATGTTAGCAAATTAGCCAACATTAGCTCACCATACACCCCCCCCCCCCCCCCCCCTCCAGCTGACTAGCTCATTGAACGTTAGCAACGACAGACCTGCAGCAATCGAAGATTAGCTAGCTTATCACTAGTAAGCTGCGGTTAGCTCGCATCCCTGAGCAAACAACGTTCTAGTTAACGTTAACGGCTAGCAGACGTTGAGCATTTAAGTTACAAACCTTGTCCATTAGCTTCCAGCATTTCTCCACCGTCTTTTTGTCCACGGCCCCGGGCTGGTGATGGGAGTGGAGGTGGTTATGGTGTGGCTGGAAGGCATCCTTCATCATTCCGATGAGCCCCCCACCTTTCTTCAGGTTCCCTGCCATGTTCGGGCTCGGGTAGGGTCGGCCAGAGCGACTGGCAGGCGAGGTAGGGCAGGGGGTCAAGGGGGACCGAACCGCCGCCTGGAGTTAGCTGGACCGGGCGATGGTGATCCGGCACCCCCCGACGAGGACAGCGCCCGAGTGGCGAATCCAAGCCAGGGTCCGACGGGGTTGGGGTGGTGGAGGGGTTACAGGGAGGGAGGGATGACTATCGGATAAAGGCTCCCATTAGTAAACCTAGCATCTGTAAGTGAGATAAAGGTCCAGATTGTGACTAAAACAAGCGGCTCAGTCACTCACACCCCGTGCTGCAGCTAGCTGCTGTCTCTCTCTCTCTGCAGGGACCCACGCAGGCTAATTAGCCGAGCACCAGACCTGTCTCCGCTCTGCTCGCCCTCAGCTGGAAGACAATGGCACCGTTTGACTGCCCAGAAGTCTTGTGGACTGCAGTGTGTCCTCTCCTCTTGACAAACCCGATGTCGTTCCCCTTTTTGTCAGCAGCAGCAGCAGCAGCCCTTTTCGCCCGTGCCGTGCCTTGACGGGAAGTTCGGCGGCTGCGTGTGTGACAGTGTCAGCCCTCCTCTGCGGGCTGACGACAGAGAGCACTCACCGATAGCCGAGGATAGGAAGTTGCACTAAAAACCGCGAACGCTTGAAGGACACACGCCAGAACAGGGGCGAATAAATAATTGTGGGAATTAAACATTTCCCAGTGTTTCTCTGTTTCCCCCCGTGACGTGTATGTGCGGCCCTTTCCTTTCTTGTACGTCCCCTTCCGTTCGCTTTAGCCCTCCCTCCCCCTCCCTCAAAAAACCCAAACTCCACGCCTTCCCCGTGCGCGTCCACGAGCCGTGAATGTAGTCGGGTGCGCGCCTCTGCCTGTACAGCGTTCATAAAACGTTAAAGGGATGTTGAATGCAGCCCTGAATTCCCCCAGCGTGGGCCTGGTCGCCCCTGACAACAAAGGACGCTTTTATGACATGTCACTAAAAGTAAGGATCCAATTACACGGCCTGTGTGCATGAGCTCAAAAGGCAACGGTGCCCCAGTCAAGTTGTGATTGGCCGTTATTAAAGTCAATCAAACTATCAACAAGTTGGACAGTTAGTGCCATGGCAACTCGCTCAGCAACTAGTGCCCAGCAACAAAGACTCATCCCCTGTATGTTAGTTAGTGTATAGTTTGTGTGCTCAAAGGCTTGAACAGGCAGCCTCGCAGCAAGCAAACATGCCTCCAAAGAAAAGAACAAAAAAGACCACAAAGAAGAATCCAGTAAAATGTAACTTTGCTGATTTTTGGGGCTTCTCTAATACAATGCACACATGCAATGTGTTTTTCTTTTTTAACCGTTATTATTGATTTGTTGCAGGTGAAAATGACTTGGAAGCAAAGCATAGGCGGAGTATTCTGGATGTAGCCATCCTACAAGATCACATCGGTGAGCAGCAACACTCCTATTAACATTCTAAAAGTGGAAATCCAAAATGATGTTGCATGTTCTAGGGCTGCGGCTAATAATTATTTTCATTATCGACTAATTCATTGATTATTTAATGATGTCAGAAAATGCAAAAAAAAAATATTTAATTTATAATGATATAAATCAGAGAAAACCAGCATGACTTATGCAATTACTCCGTTATCAAATCAGTTATCAAAATAATAGTCTGTGAGTAATCATTATACACTAGCATGTACCATTTGTCTGTCAGTATATAGTATATATACAATATATTACCAAGAAAAATATAAGAACATTCACTCAGTTTAGTGTCCGGCCTACTGGCACGCCTTTTAAAGACCACCTGCTGAGACTCAAGTGTGTTTCAAAGGGGGGAAATGTTTATATTCTGAACTACATTTGTCTGAGGGTGTAATTATTACTTACTTGTCAGATTAATGGATTCATTTTTACACTGTAGTGGAGCTAGCAGTGGTGGTACTTGCAGTAAATAAATGCAGTTATTCAAACATGGTGCCTCATCATGATTATAAGGTAATATATTCATTTACTTCAATATTTATATTTTGAGCTCTTTTCGGCTGCTACTCCACTACATTTCAGAGAGAAATATATACTTTTTTGTACAAAACACAGACCTACTATGATTACTTAAAATCAAATAGTTCAAATTAGCCTTGTTATTACAGTAAATATACTACACATTTGTGGATTCTGTTATAATAAGCCAGTAATGCAGTCCAGTGAAAGTAGTAGGAAAAAAAAAAAAAAATCTACCAATGGTGTTTAACATTCATGAATGCATGTGTTTGTGCAATTACCACAGCCTTACAGTGTGAGTCTGTAAAAAAAGTCCAGTCTGATAGAATTGACCTGAGAAGACGCTTGAGAGACATCGAGCTGAAGCTGCAGCACGAGAGACAAGACCACGGGGACGTCAACTCTGGTACGGTACCGACGGGGCATGCATCAACAATTAACCTCTCTTTTAATAACCTGAGATAAAGCGTGGCTCCCTCAGGGAGCGAGGACAAGGGGCATGTTTGCCAAAGTTCGGGTAATTCTCGGGGAACAAAAAGTCTAATTAGCTGAGTGCCTAAGCTGATTGCTGTATTAGACCTACAAAGTGAATCAGCAATGCAGCAGCTAAGCCTGACATCTCTGACACAAATGTCATTCTAGACCTCAGTCGCCGGTACAAAACCATGCAGACAGAGCTGGCCAACAAGGTGGAGAGGATGGAGAAGGAGGTCAGCCGGCTGAAGGAAGAACTTTGTATGAATACATCCCATTCTGACGTCCATACTTAAATGAATACAGACATATGTGTTCCAGTTAGTTCCCAAATGAGAAGTGACGGCGTTGGCATGTCTGTATGCATTTGTCTGCCCAGTGCTGAGTCAGGAGGAACGGAGGAAAGAGAAAAGAGAGCGTGAGCAGGTGGAACGGGAGAAGGACGCCATCATAGCCGACCTGAAACACAAGCTGGAGAACATGGAGACGGACTATGAGAAGATCCTGCATGTAAGTGGCAACACAAGCTAATACAAAATGATATTTTGCACATAACGGTACTTTGTGTCTGCTCCATCGCATATGCTGAGCAGCTGAAATGGTCTAAAGTGGACCAGTTATATTTAAAGTGACTTAAAACTGGCATGTTAAAGCCACCGTGTGTAGAATTTTCATACGATCGTACCAATTTATTTGCAATTAAATTATAAGAACATTGCGATGGCAAGACTTTTTGTTTGTAGAATAACGGGACAATCCTGATGAAAATACAGGCTTTTGTCTTTTTTGAGTCAGCGATGACAGAAAGAAAATCTACAATCCTACATATACAGCAGGTTCTTCTCTTCAGCTCCTTTAGAAGGAAAAGGTTATGTCAAACAGGAAGATAGCTCTGTATTGTAACTGGCATAATGCATGCAGGTGCACTACTGCGACACTGTGATCAGCTTTCCTGCTGCTCCACCACTCACATGAAGCAGAACACTGTACTCACCCCCATCAGAACAGACAGCACTCTGCTTGAAACGGCACAGAAATCCTCAGACAGTCCAGCCAAAGGTGAACACGAAATGTCAGTCCAATATTTTACCAGGACTTTCTGGTGCCACAGATCCACAGAACATCAACCTGCAGCTTAACCTGCACTGTTTTGCATACAGCGAGGTGTGAGAAGTTAATCAGGCCAGCACAACGCAGACATCAAATGAGAAGTGAGGATTTGAGAGCTGTCTTAAGCAGAGTGCACAAGCTCTAAAGTTTACAAAATACACAATAATGTCATATAATATTATGCTAACCCATAAGTAATACTTCAAAAACACTATAAGACTCAGGTTGTAGCTGAATCTTCCATTAAGACGGAGACTTTTATAGGTACAACCCAACTGTCTGAGCACAGACAGTATGTGGTGACGATCAAGCCTGGAGCCCCCTGAGAGTGCACAGCCTGTGATTATAGAACTATGATTTTAATGTGCAATTAGCATTTTTTTCTCTCCTTCGCTCTCCGTGACACGGAATCTAATTATGCCTCATATCTATCAGCTCACGGTTACAGGCGGTTAAGAGGGGAGGGATGTCAGGTTAGACAGCTACGTGATTTAAAGCAATCATTTGAGCTCCAGTCTGATTTTGACTAATGTTTTCTGCAGGAGACTCTCGACGGCCTGACTTCCCAGCTGTCTGCGGCTCGGCAGGGACGGGAGGACAAGACCTCGACCCTTCATCAACATTACAAGGAACTCCTCTCTGAATTTGGCCTTAATGCACTGCACATCTAAGAGAGAAGCAAGCGCTCCTCTCAGCGAGACACATTTGTTTAATGTGTCTACAGCCCGGCTCTATTTGATCAGAGGGTTCGCTTCAACTGAAAGTGACGTCGTGACAGCATCAGTTGGTGACTCGAAATCTGGCATGCCTAGTAGACTGATTGATGTTTGTAATATTTAATATTTTACCATCAGATTACAAAATAGGGTTATCTAAACATGTATTCAATAACTCACTATGTGGTGTCTGTAATGTCGTGTAGTGCCCACTAGATGTAGCAAATGACTGTTTATGGTTGGGGAGGTGGTGGCCAGAATATCATAGATACCCAGACATTTATTGTAAATAAATACCTGGTATCCTTTGTTGTTTTTGACACTAGATATTTCTCAAGTAAACTCAAAGTGTGACGTGTAAGTACTCTGCAGTACACAGAAGAGACAGCAGTAAAGATTGCTATGATCCTACAACATACAGACGTGTAAGCAAACACAGAAATGTGCATACACCTTTCTCAGGCTTTGTTTTATGCTGGATCAGTTGCTCAGAGGCCTAATATGGTAACATGCAAGATGAGTGTGAGGTGAAACTACACGAACCACAGACATGTGAGAAGCTACTACTGCTAAACTGTTTCGTCCAAACCACAACCTCGACTAAACAAAAATCACGAGAAAACCAGAACGTTTTATATGAGGAAGACTAACAGACATTAACAAGAGAAAATAACAGTGAATGATGCAAGAAATATGACGGCCCAGCAACAATAAACCTGTGAGTTCTCCCACGGGGCGCCAGATAAACAGATTTAACTTCCAAAGCTGTCGTTTATGCGTCTAGTTCATAGCCCCGTGCCGTTTTTTTTTAGCCCCTCGTCTGTGAGGTAATGAATCATTTACTCGGGGATGAAGATAATTCTGTGCTCTAACGACCAATTAACTCAGGAACTCAAGAGGCCTTCATCTGAAAAGCAATATTTTCTCCTTCAAACCACAAGGAGTTGTTGCCCTCAGAGGGTGTGTGTTTCTGTTTGTTTAGGGTTTAATGGGATTGACTGGAGTCGTCCCAGTGCTCAAAGTGAGATAAGTACAGTGCACCTGGGGGAACGCTGGTATTTTAACCCATCGGTTAAACCCCTCCTCGGGGTCAGCCCCCTACAAAGACTCACAAGGTAGGGGTGATGAAATCATTACTGGGCTACAAAAGAAGATACTGTAAGTCCTGCAACTTGTTTTTTTATTATATCTTTTGACTTTTCTCTAATCTTTGCTTTTGAAAAAGATATTTTGGATAATTGCATCTCTTTGGGCCTTAAAGAGCTACTTAGATTACATGTGATGTTTAAAGGGGAAATGTCTACGGTTCCTTTTTAAGGGGTCATGAGCCAAAAGGAACAGCAAAACTTCAATAATTCATTAATTAAAAGCTTATTGTATGTTTTTATTTTAAATATTAATCTGAAAAGTTACTAGTAACTATAGCTAAATGTAGTTATTTTAAGCTTTGACCTTCCATTCCTGGTAACTGGGAAGAAAATACTGAAGGTGTGTACTTTTTCTACAGGTTAACCAACAAAACATAAATCATATACACCATCAAAGCAGTGTCCACGGTGAATAATGATGAATAATGAACTGCTCCTAATGTTTGTCTGCTGTCATTGTTGCAGATGAGACAGATGGTGATATAAAAAAGCAGAGTCAATATAAAAAGTAGCTGTCTTTGGATACTTTTTGGGTCAACAGAGTCTTTTTCACACAAACATCCAAAGGAAATGTGACAAATGTGTGTGGCTCTGTGCGGTGTGATCAATTTTCACAATAAAAGCTGGCTGCTTTCATTTGCTTTCTGATGAATACCTGACAGAGCTGTGTCAATTCAGCTTTTGGGTAAATACAAGGAGACGGCCTCAGCTGATGAATCATGATGCCCAAACTGTGATTCCCCTTGACGGCAAGTGCATAGAGAGAGAGAAATATACACACACACACACACACGTAAACACACACAACTAGGTAATCAATGCTTCCCCATCCGTGGGCCATCGATCAGGGCAGGAATGAATAGTGAGGCGACAAAAGACAAAATAAATGAAGCTCTATTTTATTTCTCTGAAAGACAAACAATGCCAAGATGTTTTGGTCAATATGTTCAAAAACAACTGTCAGCGAACAAAAGGCTGTATAACAGCCTTGACGGCATCTCACCTTGGAGATAATTCTTGCACTCTGAATGCCTTTTCTTTGTGCACACAACAGCAACAAGCCTTTTGCAATGAATTGCCAGAAAATCAATAGGAAAGCTCTCACTTAAAAAAAAAAAGAAAAGTGCATCGGTCTTGTCTCGTTTCCGCTGATAGTCTGCTATGTCTTCTAATTGGTGTCCTTAGATGCGGCGCTCATTAGGGGCTGGTGTGGGGCAGGTGTGTCTACAGTCAACCTCAGGAAATGAAATGAAAGAAACAACAAAGGGGAAATGTGATGAATGGATTGAACAACTGCTATTAAAATCCCACTGAATGTGGACTGCAGTCTTTAGGGCGGTGAGGCTTTAAAACATGGAATGGATGAGACAATGTATTTACACACAACGGGCCGTTAAGAAGTCACTCTTCAAGTATATGGGATGTGTGCTGCTAGCATGATACGAAATGCACCGGGACTTAGCACGCCAAATCCCTAAACCCTCCCAGAATCACAATCAACTACAAGGAAATTGGTATCGCCACGTGCTACAAGTGAGCGAGTGAAGGTGGTTTCCACACACCTCTGCAGGCACTCAATGCTCATCACGGGCTCCATAAATCCAACAGCAAGGCAATGGTGGGAAGAGATTCATGGAATTTATGGAGCCGGAGGCGGAGCGGGGGAAGCATGTGCACGGTGAAATAAGCTTGACACAGCAGTGACACACAGGTGGCGGGCGAATGTTTATGTGTGTGTGTCACTCTGGGATGAGTTATGTGTGTTGCTGTGGATACGCACCGTGACGGGTAGGTTTGTGACGCACTGGGAATAAAAGAGCGAGAGGCGACTTGAATTAAACTGTAAAGCAGATGCAGGTTGTGGGATGTGTGTGTTCGCACGCTATCCAGAGGAGACAGAAGTGAAAATCACGGTAATAGATGGACTACAGGCATGTGTATAGCACATGAGTGAGTTGTTAAACTAATTAGCCCTCTCACCCACACAGATTCTCCAGCGTGGAGACGTTAATTCAGTTACGGGAGATGAATGAGAGGCGGATGCACAACCTCCTTCTGGTCCGCTCAACAATCGCCATGTTTACTCGGATGGAAAGCCATACGTTCTCGTGCTGCTTCTCTGCATGAGTTTTATGTCACAACAAACCAGGAGCACTCTTTTGAACATTTCTTCCGGATGAATAATAAAACTGGAAAAACAAAGTGCACTCGGATGCCATTTAGCATGACGGAAGAGCTCAGAAGGTCAATACATCGGCGTAAGGAAGAGAAAACCAGAACCCCCGCAGGAGGTTGATTTAATAAATGCATTTATAATGGAATAAAAACGTCAACATGAGAAAATAAAGCATGTAAAATATAGCAGCCGAAACCCTGCCATCCTGGTCTCCCAAGCCAAGGTTGCCCCGGTGTTTCTGTGGGATTTGTTTTAATTCCTACTCTACTGCTCTCCATGCCTTCAAGGTAATTGGCAATCTCATTCCAACCACGCTTGATTTAGCACCCGTGTAAATGTTTTTAGTGTTTAAGAAGTTAGCATTGGGGGCAGCGAGAGCCTCCTTACTCTCATGAGTTTTCTTAGTGACATTCGGCAAATGGATAGAAACCTCTTTTATAAAACCTGGTAATGAAAAGTGTTTGTCGGTATATAAAGAAATATGGAAAGTTTAACACTGACTGTAATAAACATGATCTGTTCTCCTACTCCTGTGGTAAAACAACAGTTTGGACCATAACTTGGGCATAACCTCACTGTATTTACACACCTACTGTTCATTACTTGAGGATTGGGTGCATTGGCACTATTGGCGTTTCAGCAGACGTTGAAGTAACACCTCTGCGATTCCCCACTCATTTCTATTCGCCGTCAAATCAAGCAGATTCAACGCCGCGTCAAACACTGATGTGTTCAGCCGCACTGCAGACTCAAATCGAAATGCCATCTGATGTCCTGAGACGCTTTTCAGCAACTGATTTAACTGACGTTGACAAAGTGGTGGGGGGAATTGAAATTCCACCTATTTGTGATTCCAGTCACCCAATTGTTCAGAACCATCACTTCACTGAAAACTCTGTATTATTGGACTGAAGCTTCAGATGCAGCATAACAACCACGGCCATGAATGCGATAAGAGATGCTCGAAAATATATCGTTCAGGCAATTTGGATGAACTCGTAATCTGTGCATGTGAACAAAAAGTCGATAGTGTGATCACTGAGATACACGATTATCGGGATTCTTTTAAACATCCCGAGCACGTAATCCCCAAAAAGCTTCATCGCAGGCAACGGGACCTGCTCTCGGTTATTGAAGACGTTTCGCCTCTCTCTCACCCAAGAGGCTTCTCCTCTCTTTCTTTCGTCTGTTTGAAAGAACTCTGTGTCTGCAGGTTTGTCAACGTGTCACACAGAGGAGGTTTTGATTCTGTGATCTGGTTTGAGGTGTGATCTATCGACAGAAACGGCCCCAAAACATGGAGAATGATCAATAGATCGGGCACCTCAGTTCAACATTCACTCCTTGAGCGTATGTAGAGAATTTCTAACCATGACGACCTGCAGGTGAACGGAGGACGGAGATGGAAAGTGAACGGGGCCGATAGAGGTCAAAGAGGGAACGTGCAGCGGTGCCTTGGAGCTGTTTTGGTTGGTGCCTAGTTCTGAGTGATGGGGACTGACGGAGTCAGATGGGCGGATTGAAAATGACATGTCGGATGTAAGCAAGAAGCAGTGAAGACGGGCGGGTGACTGTTGATTCCCAACAGTGAATGCAGGAAGCAACCAAAGAATCCTGGTGGTTTGTTGACTTCTAGCGGTTGACATAATGCAAATAAAGACGACTACTGTTTCCATAAATACAACCTGCCTGAATTAATAGTTTCAGTCTTTCAGTTACGTTCTTCATCACTTTGCATTAAAAATCCATCTCTAAAAGGTAATATATTCTAAGTCAAATTTGCGTTTTTGCAAAAAATAAAAGTATGAAAACGTCTCGGGCTGATGTGGAGAGAAATACGTCTCCGGTGTGTAAAACATAACATTCAGTGAAACATAAACTGCCTTGACATTTTAAAAGAATTCAAATCAAGTGCGGGTATAAAACACTTTTGCTTTACCGGGGACTTCATGTATAATTCACCGGGTAGCTTGTCCTCGTGAAGCCTGAATCATTCTTGAGTATACCTCTAATCCATTACGGCCTTGCGCAGGAGACTTGTGTATGTTTTTAAGTGAGAGCGCATAAACGGGACAAGTGACGAGACAAATGATGTCAAAGATGGAGGACAGACGGAGGAGAAAGTCACAGAGGGAGAAGGAAATGAATGGATGTCCTCGCGTGTGTGACCGTCGTGTTTTTAAGCAGGTATTCAAAACAGGAAATCAATCTTTCAGCTACTCAGCCACCACTTCAGCAACTAATCATTCAATGAGCACCCGACACCTCTGGATTTGCATCGCTGTCTTTCAGAGATACCAACAGTTAAAACATTTTTTTAATAGAATATCACTACTATAAAAGAAGTCCATGTGTCTGTATGTCTCCGTTTGTTTTCTCGGTTCAGTTTCGTTTGTTGTCTTCTCAAGGCTGTGGTGCTTCCTTCAGCCACAAGATAATACTTATGGTTTTTGGCACTTTCAAAATAAAAGGATTTGAAGATGACCTTGTGTTAGTCCGTTCATCTTTGCAGCTCTTCAGAGGCAATATACGTTCACACAGTAAATTGTCAGATAAAAAAGGAACCTGTTCAAAGTTTTTTTTTAAGAACAATAGAATAACAATATTCAGTACTGATAATCCAACAGAGGACAGAAATAATTTAAAAAAGGGGAGAAAAAGAAACAGCACAATGATAAATGACTGAAAATACTGCATAGTACAAATGCCCCCGTAGCTGTTTTTGTCCGTCCTGGTTGACATAGTACAGAGGCCATCGGGGACAGACCACAACGAGACAGACTCATCAGTTTCTCCTATGACCAAGGGAAAAATCCACCCAAGGAGATTCCAAAACTGACTCCTGGCTTTTCCTTCCAGGGCAAAACAAAGTTCACACCATTGTCCTGCCCCGCCGAGCTCCGAAGGGCTGAATCAAAATACCATGTGATCTTTCATCCCTGGAAAGTAGAGAGGTGGCTGCTGGGAAAGTCAGTCCTGTTTGGAGTCGCGGAGGACGTTATTCAGGTTCACTGCTATTTGTGGTCTTGTCCCACTCTATGCTCTCCTCACTGTGCGTGGGAGAAGGGAGGGCCCCAGCGGCCCCCGCGGGACGCATCCTCAGTCCCTGGAAACGCCGGCACTCGGGGCAAATGCGGATGTGGCTGCACCCCCTCGCAACCAGGGCCGCCTCCTGCGCCAGTCTGTGGGAGAGGGGTTCAGGCAGTCCGGTGCCCCCGCACAGCTTGCCGTTGCTGAGGGTGACGGCAGCCGCCCTCGCCCGCCGCTCCTCCAGGGGCAAAGGTCGCGGCCGCAGCATGGTGGCCGCCCGCCGGCGCCTCACCTGCAGGCTGTCACGGCACAGGACGATCCCGTGGAGCTCCCGCAGCATCTCCTCGCACACGGACTGCTGCAGGCACACAAAGGGGGAGAAAAAGATAGGGGAGAGGGGGATAAGAGAGGGAGAGGAAGGGAGAGAGGCCAGACACCTCACTGACTGACTGACTGGATAAGGACAAACTGATGAACATCACAGACACAGAACACGTTTCACTTTTACAATCAGTGCACAGTGGAGACAACAGAGATGGCTGGTGCTAAAAATACACACAATGTATATTATGAATACTTTTCGGGCACACAAAGACACGTAACACACATTTTATCGGCTGGGTTTCTACTGTGTGTAAACTCAAATAATGACGATGAGAGACAAGACACAGCTCAAGTGCAAGACAGGAGAGGCTAAGTATCAATCCACACATGCTGCACATGAGCACGGTAACCCCCCACATGCACACACACACACACACACACACACACACACACACACACACACACACACACACACACACACACACACACACACACAGTTTACAAGTTAGAGTGAAATCAATCGATACTGCTCAAAAAAGAAGAAATCACATGACTTTTTGACTTTCACATTCTGAATGTTTATTGAATTGAAATCAGTGTGGAGTCCACATGACAAGACACATCAGGTATCACATCAGAAATAGTTTGAACACTGCATGCACACCTTTCTCCACTCGACCATCCGTTAGTTAGCGGCGTCACGGTCTCGAGAACAGCGCTGCAGAGCTCCTTCATTAACACAACTGGGGATTTTCTGGGAACTTGAATTTGGTCCGATTAAAAATGCCTCTCCAGACAGCAGGAGCTCTGTGACGAGAACGGACACACCTCCTGCTGCTGTCGCTCCCCACTCCCGGTGAAGCTACATTCAAATGTATATGATTTTATGTATATTTTTATTTATAATATATTGAATGTTTAAATAATGACCACACTCTCTGTGTGGCTTTTCACACTGAAAAATACTTATAGTCACTTTAAAATTAAAAATCTATGTTAAGTAGAAATCTTTCATTAAAAAAAAAAGATCCACCCGTCTACTTCCCACATTTGTTTGATGGCCACAGCTTGTCCATTACTGTCCATCAATCACCCTCTGATGGAATGAATGACTTCTGCTCTCTGACAATTGGATTTTGAGCGAAGATGTGCACACAATGCCAAGCATCTTTTGAGTAAAAAGATGCTTGGCATTGTAAAAAAGTAAACTCTCCTTGGCAGGACCCTGTACGCATGTTTTCATCACCAGTAAGACTGCATTACATTCAATATTCTATACGATATTCTAGGAAATATATGTATATTTTACTCTTTATTAGCTGTAAAATAGAAAACAATCCATATATGGATGTGCTCTGGGTGAGGTATATGTGAGGTATATCTTTGGTTTTGTGCTGATGTCACTTGGACCGAGGAAGACTGGATGTAAAGTGGACTCCAGAGGACGACGATGACGCCTGCTACGCTCCCTGTCAAAGCTGTGCATTGTGGGTAAGCCTAGCAGCTCCGCGGGGGGGAGGGTGCCAGGGAGAGGAGAGGGAGACAAAGCAGATGCAGGTTAGGTAGCCCTCTCTCACCTCGTTTCCTGGTGCCTGTCTCAACATCCAGACAAACTCCAGCACCGCCATGAAGATCGCCACCAGCAGGCCGCACACCAGCACCACGAAGATGCCGCCGATGTTCTCCATGCCCAGACCTGTCGGTCACAACGGGAGACGGTGGGGGGAAACTCAAATAGTGCTCCACACAAAGATGGACAAGCTGAAGTGGAGCTTCAGAATGAGCAGGTGAGGATTAACCGTAAAAACAAACCTTTGGCGCGGTGGTCCTCTTCCTTTGGACACTTGCCACCGTCCCACCACTTCCTCTTGAGGATCTCCAGGCGATTGTCCTCCTGCATTTTGAGGATGGCCAGGTCAAACTCATCACGGTACACCGACCCTGCAGGAAAGAAAGCGGCAACAATTCAAAACCCAACCCCGACTTTTTAAGACTTTTTCTTCTGATTTGCCGCGCTGAATGTGAAATGATGTCACTCCAATAGTTTGTATTTGTTCTAAAAATTCAAACCAAAAGATTAAAAGCCGTACTAGGATTTCACAGGGATCTACGGGTCACATCACAGCATGTGGTACGGAACGTCAACTGCTAAATAGTGAGCTTATCTACCCTCTTACGATCAAAGGAAGTGAAATTAATCTTGTTTACTTTAAGGTGTGTTTTTCCCCCCGTCTGGAGATCGACTCGAGCTGAGATCAAAGTGCAAGTAAACACTGAGTTTATACTCTCGGAGTCGTACAGCAACAGTTCCACATTCAACAGGAACTGTATTTCCCTTTCCCTCATCCTCACTTCTCCCATCACAGCATGGCAGTATCCACTCCATTAAAATTTAGTCTGAATTCTCTTTTAGTTTCTCCCGTTTGCATAATCTCCCCTCCATGATAGCACCTAGTGGTTCGACTTTGCGGAGGCTTTCCAATTTGCTTCTTCAACGCAACGTTTATGGTGTATCCTCCAAAAACATGAGCGGTCCTCTCTTACCCAGACCTTCCTTTCCCCCTCTCCTCCTCCATGCCTTGCGTCTTGCTGCTGCTGATCTATCAGGTCTCCTACCTGTGTGAGTTAACCCCCCCACTCTAATTCTCCAGTCCAGCCGTCCTCACTCACCCAGCGGCATGCCGATGCCGTAGCCCTTGGTGTCGAGCAGTCCTCCAATCTGAGTCAGGTTGCAGTTCCTCTGGCGGTAGTACTCGTTCATGGTGCTCTCCAGCAGGTAGGCATAGTTGGAGTTGAGGACCCGGGCGATGCCCTCCTCCGTGCTCTTCACGAACACGCTGGGCTGTTTGGAGTGCATGAAGTTCCACATGCGCTGGTAGGTCTGGTAGCGGGAGTTCTGGAGAGCGGCGAGAAAGGAAAGAAAGTAGTTTGATCCGTTATTCTTTTTCTTAACGTATTCATTCAAATTTTCCAAATGATTTGCTGCAGTAAAATCTGAATGTTTTTTAACAGCCCCCAAAGTTTAGAGCAGAATCCTCACATCGCCACGTTTACTTGGTCCGTCTTCCTTGAGGTATTCAAGGTCCAGTGGAAGTGAAGGCACAAAGAAAGATAACGCTAATTCATCTTCCCTCCACATCACCATATCCTTCTTCTCTCTCTGTCGCTGGCCATCAGACACAGCTGCCTTCTTTTTTTTGTCTGAACAGACCATAAAACAGTGTTTGCCTATCTGTCTGTTTCAGTCCTGCCCCCTTATATTCTTTAAGAATGTGTGTGTGTGTGTGTATGTAAACTCTCAGCTGAGAGGTTACGACCTGCCAAGCAGAGAGCGGAGAGTCGGCTTCAGTGTTTGACAAATATTAGCACATGGATTGATGGCAAAACACATTAAGAATTGTATTGATTGCACAGACGGAGGACGTTCTCATTAACGGGCTACTTCAGGAAACACTGGAAAGCTTAAGTGGCAGCAACTTGACGCATTAAATCACGCATGTTCTATATATATACACACCACACAGACGTTTATGGCTTTAACGGGTGAATTATCTTTATTTACACTAACCATCATTGTGGCATGTCTTGATAAACCGTACGTTGATCTAATGATTCTGACGGCTGGCTATTCATTACTCCTGTGGAAAAGTCCTGATCATCACCACTTAGTCAAGGTATTTATTATTATTTTTTAGTCTTATTCAGGAGCGGCACAGTTGACAGTTGGGTGGGTAAGTCTGAGCCAAAACGCCAGAGCAGAATTATTTTTTGACCCAGCCCCTCTCTGCTCTGAGGTCAAATCTTAAGATTAAAAGAGGATAAGGTGTGCCTCTTTAGGGGCCTGGACAGTGTCCCATCTCCCTGAGGATAAGGATATCAAATGGCTGTGGCAAGGAACAGACAGGAAACAGATAAAACTGTTGGTTGGAGAAGGGAGACAGAAAGGGCAGCAGGGTGATGAGGAGGATAGCATCACAGATGGGCCACTGATCACTGCAGGCTCTTGGGTCAGCCTGTGGCCACGTGTGCAACTGTGAATAAAAAACCTATCATATGCAATGACTTGCGTGACCTCTGACCTGGAAAAAGGTCATCGTGGAGCCTCCGTGCATGGTGCCGTACTCTATCGCCGTCTGATCTGCCAGGTCGTCTACCGACTCTATCGGCACCTCCATCCTCTGGACGGTTAGGAAGGCAGCCAGGTTGGCGGTGTAGGATGAGATGATGATTAATGTGAAGGCCCACCTGTGGAGGGAAAGGCAAGGGACAAGATCACGTCTTCGGCTATAAAAGTATGCAAATGTGCAGTCTGGCGTACGAAGATAGATTGTCTGAGTGAGAGTGTGGGAGGATTTAAATAACTGCGCACCTGATAGGAGAAGACACTGCAGCATTTTCTGGCGGATGACGGGTGGATGCATGAATGGGTGGGTGTGTGTGGATAAAGGTGACCATGCTCGGTTTGGATGAAAGGAAGGGATGTTTTAGCTGCGAAGGCGGGCACACACAGACAATGTCTCACATATGCACATGCACAAATGCCGCCGCTATTCACATCTTGAAGCCTGATGTCCAAGGGATCTGGAATGAAGCTTTAAGGGCACATCACAGATGAAATGCATTCCACGATGGAGCAATATGCAGAACAGTGTCCAATGGTTTGATATGAAAATGCACTATTGTCACTAATACCAACCAGACTCCGCTGACACAACGTGTGGACAGAGCCCTGGGGGCAATGGTGGATCCTTGCTGCATGAAGCCTCCGACAGGAAACCAGAAACTGTTGCCAAGTGAGTACTGGTTGATCAGTAAGTTACAGCGACCTTTTAGGCAGGGGTGGGGGTTGTACCACTCGTACGGCGTCAATCTGGGGTCAACCAGACAACGTGGTTAGACATCAGAGGAAGTCAGAGGGTGAACACAGCTAACAAGAGTGGGAAATTGAAAGTTGGATTATGCATTCTGACGGGAGCAAAACTCAAGAGATAGGGGGCGAGCGAAATGGAGAAAGAAAGGGAGAGGCAGACTAGGAGCAAAACAAGTCTAACAGTCACCGGAGCACAAAGTCACCTTGGCTCTCTGGAGAGAAGCATCCTGCTTTTCATTCCCCATGTGCTGCCTGCTTAAGCAGCGGGGACGAAGGCAATGTAATTGGTATGTTCAAACGGTGCCGCACAATAAAGTTATGTGACAGCTATGTCTCTGTCTTAATACGAGGGCATGCTTTGCTTTTGTTCTGCCAAAAACAACAAAAGAATACACAGATAAAAAATAAAGATTTAAGGCTAGGACAGGAAAACACATTTAAAGGACAACTTCACATTTTTTAAAGCTATAGTCTACATTCTGAAAATCAGTTGAGCCTCTGAGACAGATTTGAAAAAATCCCAAAATCCAAATCCCTCCTCTCAGTGTTCCACGATGAGGCAGGAGTGGACTAGGTGGGATGACGAGGAGCAGGGGAGACGAGGGGATTGGATGGAGGGTACGAGCCAATGGGAGCCTTCCGGAGCAATGGCTCCCATTGGTCAATTTCTATGCAGGCCTACGGCTGATAGACTGAATTTATTTATTTTTTATTCCAAATCGTAGACCATAGCTTTAAGTCTAATAAATAAATAAAAAGTGTTTACTTGCTGAACTATAGTGAAGGATTTTCCTATTAAATAGGCCATAACTTTGGTAGATTCACACTTGATTTGTATATTACAGATTGCTGAATACAAGCTTCCACAGTTGAACGTTCTCCAGAGGACTTTGAATTAGAATCGTGGAAGAAAGAGATCTCTTTGTGGCAATTACAGCCACCGACAATGTATGCAATGCAAATGCACATTTTAGCATGTGTGTTGACCTGAATTTGACTCCCTAAATTAACATTTAATGCCAAGATTGCAGAGGAAATAATATTCATGGCAAACATCAGCAAAAACACAAAGTGTATATTAAATCAATATCAAATCACATCACCAAATTTAATTACAATTTATCACCCACTGAACTCTCTTGACACAGGTAAAACATATGCCTATCCGTGGGATGATAATTAGATTCCAGAAGGTCTCACATAAGACATGAATTTGCATTTCTGATAAAGTTTCTTCATCAGATGCAGCGTAACTTAATAACGTTTCTGTTGTATAAGCAATAATCATTTGCAGCAGCCGTTGTGCCAGTTCCCTCCCTGACCAGCAGGTGTCAGTATGACGCTGGAGACCCACCACTGGGAGGCGGACCACGAGACTAGATCACTGGTGAGCTCTTTACCTGGCCACCAGAAAGAGGACGCAGCTGACGGCCAAATAGGCCAGAAGCATGAAGAGCCAGACACCCGGGGAGAAGGGATCCAGGAAGGAGAAGTAGCCGGGCCTACGTCCCTGAAAGACACACACACACACACACACACACACACACACACACACGCAGCACAGGGTTAGAATCATTAAAGCCTGCATCACGGTGTCCACTTTGATCCCATGTTCAATTCACACGAGCTAAGCCCACGTGGGCTTCTGCTGAACGAGAGGTTAAATACTTACTCGTAAAGGTGAAGATGAGCTAATTAGCATGCATAAAAACATCTAAGTCTATACCAACACCCCCACAAAGTGAGTGCCAAGATTAATTAAAGAGAAATGCTGGTGAATTTTCAATGTTGATTCTTTTGCCCTGGGCTCAGTTTGGTCCGTTTTGAACATTTAGTGCCTGTTTAGTTTGGAAAAGACGTAAAAGGTGACTGGGACAGTAAATAAAGGGATTTTGACTTGATAAGCCTAGATTTCCCTGTCCTCAACTGATAACAATATAATTATATGAATATCTCATTTGCATGTAAACATTCAGATCAACATTGTCTGAAAGCACAAACTCAGTCTCCCATGAATTGTCAACAGAGTGGCACAGGGCTGCATATTGATACACCACAGATAAGAGGGTTTTATTTCCAGTATTCTGGCGCCGGAAAAAAGAACGGAATTACCTGATTAGTTCAGTTTCCTGTAAATTGGTATATAGTGTACTTCCACATGACATTACATTAGTAGCAGCGTTAGCTCCAATCATAAAGAATGATTAGAGGTCCAAATTATGAACAAAGACCACAGTCATCAATTGCGCTCGCCACAAGGTCGCAGGCAGCAGAGAGAGAAAGGTCAAATAATCAAGTTAACCATTACAGCTACATTAAATTCATTTCTGTGACCTATAGTTGACTTCATGTATGAGTAGGAGCGCAGAGCGTCCCGGCCCGGAGAAAAAAAGGAAAGAGATTAATAGCTTTGGCTTGGATGGTAAAGGCTAGCAGTGCTGAGGCAGCTGTGGGCCGTTATGTATGGGTTTAGATGGTTACCAGTGGTCGAGGAGATAAAGTGGCTTGAACAGTGTCGGCAGCCAGCAGACCCAGGGGAATATAGGGGCTAATTCCTAATGTCTCATTTCCAGCACCAACAGTTATTGTCCTCTAAATGAAACCAATTACTGGTGATGCCGTGCGTTTATTGCATGCTCATATTTCTCGTGTGCACGTGCAGCCTTTAGTCCGGCTGACCAGACATCCGCAAGGGGATATTAGCCACTTACACACGGATGCACGTTCACCATCTGTTAATGAGTATGGAATGGAGACGGCTAGCCGCCGAGTTAAATAGTGGAGGTGATCAAACAGCCAACTGGCCAAGTATTGTTATGAGAGCCAAAGTTCATTATCTTCCGTTTCTGCCCACCTGACCAAACCTAAATCACTTTTATGCAAAAATGCTCAATTAGGCACTCCTAGGGGACATCCGGCGTGCCAAAACACTGCAGTAATACATTGCCGAGGCCCTCCAAAATTAAATTTGCAGCGAGAGAGTGAAATTATTTTGGTGAGCATTTGTTATAATAAAGGAACTCCCATTTAGGCTTACGCGGAGATGAAAATTCATTAATGCGTCTGTAATCGCTTGCATATTAGCCGGAGTGGTGCAGAAAGTCAGGAGAGGATAGAGTGAGATTCGGCATCATTTTTTTTGCATGATTCAAATCCGCCTGTCAGTCTTAATGTCTGTCTATCTATAGAGTGTAATGCTTATGATGATGATAGCTGTCTCGAATTAGAAAAAGTGGAGTGGTGAAACACACACTGGCCGTCTCAGAGGTACAGCACTGTAGTAAAATGAGGATAATTCCCAGGCTGCCTCTTGTTGACAGTGGCATTATTGGGGTAATGGCAGTATGTGCTGACACCGGAGCTCCTGTTTGCTGGTCCAGTTTGGTGCATGCTGATCCAGCGTTTTGTGTTAAATGCTTGCCCCGCGTGTCCACATCTTAAGCTCCCACCAAGGAGCTATTATTAAAATGAAGAGCGCTGCAGAGACGATCATGCTAACAGATGGCGGGGATGCAAAGGTGCAGAGGAGCAGGCCAGAACCAGAGGTGGCGAGAGAGGCATGGAGAGACGGAAATCACAACGAGAACAGGGAAAATAGGAAATGGAAATCCAGACTCCCGTGGTGTAATATGTTTGCTTTTTACCATTAAGAGAGTAAAGTTTTCAGGAGTTGGTGGGGACATTATCCACAGCGAAGCTGCAAGAGACACACTAATGAGCACTCAGACATTCAGATTTTCTCCCCATCAGGGGAAAGGTGCCATAGCCATTAGTGATGAGGGAAAATGGGAAGTGGTGTTCTGGGCTCAACATACACCAGTGTGGATGTTGCCTTCTGCATGTATGCAGAGCCAGTCGTTTGGGTTTAGTGTGTTTTTGGTGTGGATTTCTTCGAGAAATAGGCTTGATTAATCTCCCGTTAGCCACATCCTGTGACAACACAAACACAGTCGGGCATCGACGATGTCTGCCATGATGTCGTCCTTTTAAAGCCGTACTTCTCAACCGCTTACATTACAATGGATCAAATGACTATGTCTCATCTGAAAGGGGCCTGTATTGATGAACTCACAGATAATTAACACTTACTCAACAACTCAATTTCACTGCAGCAACTGTTTCGGTGTCCTTATATCAGCTTGTTTCCACTGATGAACCTACTGTACGTTACCTGCCCACCAAACAGCAGACAGACTGAGTTTGTGGCAGGCTGGTGAACATAATAGAGTTTTTAGCAGTTAAAGAGGCTTATTTCCCCCTCGGGGTCGGGTGGAGACCAAAACAGAGCTAAAAGAGAGTGAATATTGGACTTGCTAATTGCGAGTTTATAAATGGCAAATTTGTTCATTGTGATGTTTTAACTGGAAAAATAAATGCGTACATTCATGGGAAGTTCTCGCTCAATCAGCCCATCCAGTACTTTATCGAGAGTCAGGTGGTTTTGGGAGGACGTAAAGCGAGAGATGGACACTCAGCAGAGGTTGCAGGAAAACTCGGCCACCGAAGGATCCAGTGCAGCTAAAGAGGCAGCGACAAACACCACGCAGGGTTTTTGACCGAGATGATGAAGAACTGGACTCCTTCTTTCAAGATGCCTGACTAAACTCGCAGATTTGCCACTTTATAAACTCTCTGATTATTGCCCCCCTCTCTCGGCTCCATTTAAAAAAAAAAAAATCTACAGTGGCCCTAATAGGCCGTTTTAAAATAACAGCTTTATGAAGGTGATAATATACCAACGTTGTTTTTACAGCTTGGCCACACAAATGTGTCTGTTGCCCACAGAACAGGCTGACTGACTCCTGTTTCCTGTTATGTAAAATAAAACACGAAAGGGTGTGTGACAAGGAAGGAGTCCATTGGGCTTAACGGCAGGGGAATATAAAATGTAGTTTCTATTGAATACATTGATCTCTATTTATTCATCAGGATAACATATCTACAGCCTGTGTCTCCAGAAAATAAACAGTACACCCTTAAATAAATGGCAGATTATAGACTGTAAGCACAGGTTGTGAAGTGGTGCTTGACCCCCCATGGCTTGTTTGGATTCTACCGGTTGTGGTGCATTAATACACATGCAGCAATATCACCTCCCTCCCATGTCGGCCAACTGCGTGTTGAGTTTGTCTCCAAGACGTCACGAGTGCATCTGTCCTTCACAGTTGCTCATCTCTGATTCATCTCTGCAACTGAGGGCTCAGTGTCACCGATGTTAGCTTAATGAATACATGAAGTACGTAAATATTGAGCGTACTTAGTAATTCATAGGTTATCAGTGATAACCTATGAACCCCTCCCATCCCCCTCCATTGAAATGACCGAGGATTAGTGTTTCAACAGTGAGCTCACATAGGTGGTCTGCTCTCTCTTCTTTTCAGAAGGTGAGACTGTCAGTAGTGTGTGTGTGTGTGTGTGTGTGTGTGTGCTTGTGTTTCAAAGCTTGTCAGCAGCTGTCTGCGCCGTCAGTCAGCAGCAGCAGGGCAGATACAGTACGTGCTCCGGCAGCCGAGTGCAGAGGGAGCAGCGGTGCCGAACACAGGCACCGGCAGCAGGTATCTGACTCCTGGCTGGGGAAAAACACGGCAGCCATTGGCTAATCTGGTGGGGACTCTTTAACGGGTGAAAGACACTTGGAAGAGACAGAACGCTGGAAAACTATGACCAACCAAACAGGCGCACACAAAGTATTGCCGTTAATAACTGCCCCATTGTACGCTTTAAGATATTAAAAGTAAAGCTGCCGCAATAGAGGGGCTTTAGAGTACAACGAGTATGTGTGCATATGAGTATAAATGATAGCCACAGGTTGGCCTGGGCTCCTCACACATAAACATTTGCTGCCGTGTCTGAGTTATCTTTATTAGAGGCAGGGGGATCATTTTACAAAGGTTTATCGTCACGTTAAGATGATAACAAGGTGGAAGGCAAAGCAAGGGACGGCAGAGAAGCCAGACGTGGTGCAGAGGACAAAGCATCCTTTATGACCTCTTTTTATGAGTACATCTCAACAAATGGAATAGTGAGGAATTGCTGCCTATTATAGTATGTGTGTATACATCCTTCCTCTTAACACGCAGATGAAGAGCCCATTCATTTTTACCTTGCACTGCCCTTGTTGGCTCTCATCCCCCCTCTGTTGCGTGCCTGGAGGGTGGCTGAAGGAGCTGGTGAGGTTATCCAGTCAAGGATTTCAGCTAGTCATCCTGCCTCTTGGTATTCATACCACCATGTTGCCCCCCGGAGGTTGCCTGAATACTGAATACTGAAGGAGACTTCCCATTGTCATTTCAACTCTCGCTCTCGTTTCTCCATCTTCTCTCCGCCCACTTTGTCTCTCTTTCTGCCCGTTTCTTGCTAATTCTCCTTTCTCTTCCCCTCCCTCCCCGTGTCTCCCCTACCTTCTTCTTTCCTTTGATAGTCCGTGCATTTCTAATTGTGCCAGAGTCGACGCCATCAGCTGTAACGGTTGTTGAGATAGCTGCGGGGGCAATCTGAAGAGAGTAGTGGATCTGGCAGAGGTCGCAGGGTCATATTCATAACAACATCCTGCTGTCTCCCAGGCACTTATGGCTTTATGTCTGTGTGCTTTGTACATGCTTGTGAGCTTGCATTACAGCGTGTGTGTGTGTGTGTGTGTGTGTGTGTGTGTGTGTGTGTGTGTATACAAGGCTACATGTGTAATTATGTCTGAGGTCTTGTATGGCCAAAGAGTCAATAAAGCTCCGTATGCCACGCTCTCCCCTCAGGGCATCTGTTGAATCTGACACAGCTTCCACACAACCCTAATTAGCTGCTACGGCTAATTAAGTGCCGCTCTTTCTTCCTCTTCTCAACGCGTGTGCTTTTCTTTTCCACACGGTCCAAAAACTGAAGGAGATGCTTGGAGTGTTGGGGTTACAGCATAGGGATTTTTGTTGAAAAGATGATGAATGTTGAAAAGATGATGAATGTAATGGGAGGGATGTTTTTTATGAGAAGAGGTTGACAGTAGCTTAAGGTGATGTCTGGATTCATAACTCTGGTGTCCGATACACATATTGAACTGGCTGCCGAGATGTGCATTTTGATTTGTGCGTCAGAGCAAATCAAATTTATTTATATGGCCTCAAACCACATGCCGTGTCAAGGGATGCACGCCACACAATATGAGGTACATGACTGTACATAGCACATGACTACAAACCCCCAACCAGTACAAAATAGTCAGGCAAGACAGCTGGAGAACCTCCACAGGACAGACTCGTCTACTCCAGACAAGCTGCAAGCTGTTTGAGAGTCGTTCCTGTATTTCTCTTCCACCGAGTGAGTATAAAAGGCAACAGTGATCCCTTCAGAGAATCACATACCCTGTCTTTTCGTGTGACAAAAAAAATCACATGATGGGTAATTAGAGGTTGTGATTTGCCATTGTTCTGAAAGCTACACGGAAAGGTTGACGATGGCAGTTGACAGTTTTTTAGAGAGGAGCAACCGCTGGAGTTTCAGTGCAGGTTTCTGCTGTTTCATACGGGAAATTCATTCGGTCTGAATAGCACTTCAAGGCAGGGGTGTTCGGGAAACAGCTTGCCATAACTATGTTATGCACATAAGTAATACAGGATCATGCCTTTTATTATATTTTTGATACTGAAAAAATATAGTCCACAATAAGCAGAGACATACAATACATACTGACAAAGAGGAGAGCTGGAGATGAAGTAGCTGATAGTCTGATAGTAATTAATACTCAACAGGCACCTGAAGTCTATTCACCATTCTCATTGATTGGACTGAAATTTTAATTTATGGTTTGAAATAAGCTGCAACCCCCTCTTGTAGGGACCACTGTGCCTCAGATCGATAGTCAGTGGATTAGAACTAAACAAGTACAGTCACGGAAATCAAAATATCACATTTTAAAGCCATGCTGGGAGATCACTCCATCCATATATGATGGAGGGACAGAGACATACACTGTCTAGTCTTGTACCTTTCTCTCTCTCATACACCAGCACTCATCTTAACTCCTTTTTAATTTCCTTGTTTTCTCCACCAAGTCTACTCAGCGATGTGGCCTCAACTGTGTTGAATCTGTGCTAATTCAAGTCTGTGACTGTGTGTGCTAACCCCGAGGTTTCATCGCACCTCCTCATGCTGCCTCCCGCCCGCCTCCCACTTAGAGGTGATACGCTACCTGGCAGCCCATTTAACACTGTACCTGCTGTGAGCATCGATTGATTCTCCCCAACTGTTGGCGCTCCATTGAGTCCCTCACTGCTACACCTATTAGTGCCACGTGTAGACTACGGGAAGGTGAGAAGGAGGGTGATTTACAAGAGTGGGCGACAGGAGCCAGAGGGAATATGAGTAAAAGCCCCACTGGGACGCTACGCACGTGCCAGATTGCCGGACTCTGGTCGGAGCCATACTGGGCCCTGTGTCACCTTGGGTTTTGGGGGGGGAGGACCGATGATTAATGGGCAACTGACTCCGCAAACACGGGGCTCATTTCCACCTGCACTGCTGTTGTTTCACTGTTTCTTGCTTGGGCTTGCGCTTTGCAGAGCACGGAGCACATTGCTTATGTGAATAAGATGGCCAAACCCATGCAGAGGGCATGCGGGAAACAACTGTGAAACTGGTCCATTCATCAGGAAGTTCACACAGTAAAAGACGCCATCTGGTGCTGCCAGGATGGGGGGTAGCAGAGGGAGGAAATGAGCAAACACAGGTGAAGTCAAAAGAGCTGGACACTATTCAAAAGTTGAGACTGCAGGGACGGAAGAAAAGGATGTTGGGAAAACCAAGAAGAAGGGAGACTAAGGCTTGGAGGAGATGAGGACGGAAGAAGAGGAGGATATGCCCTTGAAAACACACCTGAGAGGTAGAAGAGGTGATGCGGTGCAGAGGAGGAGAGTTTGTGGAAGGATTTGGAGTGACTTAGAGAGAGATACACTCTGCAGTTCAAAAGAGGAGAGCGGCTCTTTTCCAGCCATTAGACAAGGCTGACAGCCTGCTGTGGCATGCCCACGAGCTGTATGACAGCCGGTTCGATTGGTTGGTTGGAGATCGCGGGCTAACTCACCAGATGGACGCGGTACATGATGCTGATGCCGAGGGTCATGAAGGGCTTGGAGAAGTCGATGACCTTCTCACGCTCCGCTGTGATGGTCAGGCCCGCCACTGCCAGGTCAGCTTTCTGAAACACAGACGGACGAGTAGAATCACATCACGTAAACACGCAAGCCAAAGACATACTGGACGTAGCCTCGAGGACGTACCATGAGATTGTGACATAACCGTTATTTTAAGACCTTGAAAGGATGGTGTAAGAAGTGGACTACTAGATGCTAAGTCCTGAATAATGCCCTTTTGTATCCCGTCGCCTCTTTGTCCACCAATAGCACTATCTGTGGTGAGGATAATCCAGCCTTGGCACAGTATGTGTGTGTGTGTGTGTGAGTGTGTGTGTGTGTGTGTGTGTGTGTGTGTGTGTGTGAGTGTGTGTGTGTGTGTGTGTGTGTGTGTAGGGCACAAGAGAGCTGACCATTGGGGCCGGCCAAGGGAGCACTGTCAAGACAAATCACTTGACAAAGCAGCGGCTGGTACAAACACACACACACACACACACACACACACACACACACACACACACACACACACACACACACACACACACACACACACACACACACACACAGAAATGGTCAATATACGCTGAATACTGGACGGCTCCCTGCTAATAATACGGGCCAGCAAAGTGCAACTGCATGGGTTTTTCCCATCTCCCTGAAGAGTGAAAGCAGCAACGCATTGCTCTTTGTCTGCTGCAGGAGAACTAAGAGGATTGGGGAGACGGAGCGGAATGGGAGGATGAAGAGTGAGGAGAGGGAGAGCTCTGCTGCAGCACTGCAGACGCCACTCAAACTCCACAACAAACCGCGAGTACCTCCAGCAACGAGGGAGAGGGACACCTGGTATGCACGAAAAGAGTGTTTTTCTTCTTCTTCTTCTGTCTGTAATTATTCTAACCTTTAAATAAGGTTTGGAATGCTACCAGAGGACATTTAGAGTGTCACCTAAAAAGCCCCAATCGTGCTGTCTGTGCTCCAATTAGTGTGTTACACTACAAAAATGCCCACCTATTTAACCTCGCCCCAAACCACACTACACTACACAACGAAGCCTAATGTCTCCTGCCGGCCTACCCTCAGCCCACGGGCTTTAACCTTCCATCATCCCCCCCCCCCCCCCATCGCCTTTCCCCCAGTGCCGGAAGGAAGCCACACGCAGGCAAACGACCATCCAGGCAATTTCAACAAAGCAAATCACTGATCCTTTGAAAAATGAACACACGGTCGTAACAGCCTCTGAAATATTTATGTGACGATGGAATATTAATATTGATTACTGGATTCCTCTGCCTGCCTGCTGTTATGCATCGTAGAGTAACTGGGGAAAAAAAACACACACACGCTAATGTTGGCTGTTCAATATTGCATCGCACCCGTTTCCACTTGCATTCAATCATATCAGGGTAACCTGATCAAAAAAAAGACTGAAAATAAAGTAAAACTTGTGAATGTGAGAGATGAATTAAACATCACCCTCTAGGATGTAGCATTTGATTAAAGCGTTAAGTCTTAGGAGATGCCTCTGTTCTCTAAGTGCAGCCCTGTGGATTAAGCAACCAGGAAGCACCGTCCTCTCTTGGTCTGGATTCCTCCTGGCATGTCTGGTCTCATCGTTAGCCCGGTCTGCCTGACACCTGTCAACCTGATCACCATCGCACGGTGAAATATTGCTCAGTCTGAATGGCTCTGGCAAGGACACAGGTATCTGTCGTCCAAGATGACCTAAGGCTGTCCTCCTTTTGCTGCTGCCAGGTATATATTTCATATCCTTTCAGCTTATCTATTAAACTCACTACCATGGCTGTTCCTTTGTTCTCTTTCACACTCGCTTCACTCCGTCATCTCTCCACATCCCTTTCTAAGCCTTTAACCAAACAGGCTCAATCCTTTCCGTCCACATTGGAACATCCCTCCAGATGTCCCCCCCACCTGTGACAAATCTCTCTCAAGTACGTCTCAACTTTTTGCCCCCCCGTCACCACTCCACAACTTAAGCTACAGTCGGAGACACATGTTGACTCCAACCAGGGCACATCTGAAGGTCACAGGCAACGAGGACGGAGCCAGTCTGTGACAATAACAAGAGCAGACACTCCTTGCTTTACATACTTAATGGCTTTGCCCTCCATTAGTCCACAGAATTAAGACAGATCACCTCTTGGAGCGGTTCAATCACCTTCTCGACTTCATTCCTCTTTCGCTCTCCTCCTCACCATATTTCATGCCCGTTTCGCTTATTTTCCCTCCCTTTCTTCTCCCCTCGGCTCCCTCAAGCCGAGTTCACACTACACGACTTTCAAACACGTCAGATCGCTGTACTGTTCGCGCCGCGCGACTTGCCGTCTTGTCATCTCGAGTCTTGAAGTTGTGCTTTTCACACTACATGGCCGCCCGGCGACAGGGGGGGTCACACACTACAAGATCTCTCACTGAGAGGAGTCCCAGACGAGTATGTTTAGTCACGAAATCGCACACAAGAAGTGACGGGGGAAATGTTGTAGCGCCATGCTGGGCATCACAGAGACGGGACAAGCAATCTGCTGAACTTATAGCCGTGCTGCTTGACGTTGCCGCTGGCACACGTGTTCACAAAACAGCCTGTTTACACATGTCTCTATCATTTATATCCTATTTCTTCTAGCTGCAACAACTTTGGTCCGTGTTGCAAGTGAACAGGCGACCCCTCCTCCAGGTCTCCACTCAACCTGCGCTCTCATTGGCTGTAGCCCTTCGGCATACCTCCCAGCCGGTCCAGATAGCTGATTTAGATTAGCGGGCAGCGAGTCAATAGTGATTCACCTCTGATCTCCGGCTTTTGTGAGGGAGCTCCAAAAACTGAGTGGAGAATCAGGGCTGAAGTATCGCAGTGATAACCAAGCATTATATACAGCTACATACAGTGTAATCCATTCAAAGTCTGACGCTGTCAATGTTAGTGATGTCATCACAAATATTTATTGTGCAACAAACATAAAAGAAACGGTTGGATTTTATCACTGATTATTCTTTTTTCACTTCTATTTAGTAGATAATCACACTCTAATCATCTTTTGGAAATACCCATCGTTCTTGTTAACAGGAAATGTGAATTTGACTTTAGCCCTGGTACAGAGAGATTAAACAGCAACTAACAGTGTGTTATGGTCAGTTCAGACGGCTTCAGAAAAAAGGAGCTGGCAGGCAAGTCACCAACGGCTGTGACTGTTTTGGAAAATACAATGCTTGAGCTGAAAAGGCCAACTACAGAATGAAAAGTGTGTGTGACATGAAGGGAAGCTGCAAGCTGTGAACTACATGAGAGCCGAGTTAGACTCTTTTGTGTTTGTGCGTGCCTGGGGGAAATCCTTTGGACGCTGGTGTGCTTACATGTGTACATTTTGTGATAAAACAGTGATTTATGCTCGTAGGGCTTGTTTACACACCACACTGTTTACATACCCTGGATATGAGCTCCCCGACCATGCCGGTCCACGTGCCGTTGGCTCCGGGAACCCCGTACAGTCGGTCGCCCACCAGCCGGATCCGATACTTGAACTTGAGAATGTCGGCCAGCTCCTTCAGCATGTCCACGCAGAAGCCCTCGTAGCGCTCGTTCCCCTCCAGGTCTTGGTGGTTCGGTCGCAGCATCACGTACGGGTTCTCCTGAAAAAGGCACATGACACAGGCTTAGACGTACCTCCACCTGTCTGTAAATGATAGACAAGGACATCGGGGTCTGACGAAATGCCCCTCTGAGTGCATTATTGGAAAAGTGTCTTTGGGCCTATGAGACCAGATGTCAGGATCTACATAACTTCATATTTTACAATAAGGACGAATGGTGGAAGCATCCCATATGTCCTTTAGAGGTCCTGGTTCACATCAGGTCTGAGATTTGAAGCAGAGACAGACACTGACATCAGGGACAGACAGACGAGTATCTGTTAAACACAGCTAAAGGTGGATAAGACCCAAACACACACCTATTTACAACCTGTCTCTGAGAGAACCAACTCTCTGTTCACCAGCCTGTTTATTTATGTCTTGTTTTGTCATTTAGTTGATGTTGTTGGAAGATTTAAAGAGCCCCGCAGTGATGTATTTTGGAGCTGCCCTTATTGCGCTATTTTTCAAGTAATGCAACTGTCAAACCGCCGTGCTCGGGCTCCACTACATCATAAAAAAAGACAGCGTTATGAACCACTTTGCTGCTGCTCCGTCCCTGCACTCGGCTCGTGAATCCAGTCAAAAGTTACTTACTTTGGCAACATAACATCGGATAAGAGTGATTAACAAGTCTAAGCTGACGCGGTTCTGAAAAGGCACAAAAAGAAAATTAAAGTTCTGTTTTCCTTTATAGCTGAGGCTTTATTGAGTGGTTTAACAACTCAAGTTTATGTTCTTATGCAGGAGCTCACACATTTTTGTTAAATCATAAGCTTGTGTACACAGTGTACAGTGTGTAACTCCTGTGTGTAAGCCATTCAGAAGCCTCTGCGTGTATTTTCAGATCTGGAATAGAAGTGAAATTGTTTTGTCGAAGCAGGAAATGCTTGCTTGCGTGGTAGACGGTCGACTTGCGTCACAGCAAAAGCCACAAAAGAACAAAAGAGCAGTTCCACTGAAATCAGGAACATCGGATAACTTTGTGGCGTATCAGGCGGCATAACTGTTTTTTCGTGGCTTGCCCTGTTGTCATAGCAACCGCTCAGCTGCTCCACCTGTAGCAGCGTACAGATTGAGGCTTTGCCTCTTTTCTCGCTGCATCACTGGACAGAAGAAACCCACAGCCTCCTGCTCTGCCGTGATAAGAGCTGAGAATAGAAGGACTACTGATCGAGTCCGTCTGCGTAACTCTGCACCTAGAATCTGCATGTGGATTCAATTGATCTAA
The DNA here is from genome assembly GCF_963514095.1 of Eutrigla gurnardus. Lineage (NCBI taxonomy): Eukaryota > Metazoa > Chordata > Actinopteri > Perciformes > Triglidae > Eutrigla > Eutrigla gurnardus. The sequence goes on along the minus strand of NC_139924.1, from coordinate 6,790,302 downwards.
CTGGGCTCATAGTTCAATTAAACTGACATGCTTTGAAGCAACTGCTGCGTCTCACAGAGAGACAGACGACAGCGATTAGGAGATAACACCGTGCACGTGAGAGCAAGTGAGCTCCACGTGTTAAAGGACGTGTTTCATTTTGTCAACAAATCCTATAAAAAGCTTCTTCCTCAGGGCCACAGACCTCTAGTGTAATAGTAGAGGCGTTACTTTCCCTGCAATGCTCATATTGTTCTGCTGCTGTAAGACTCAGTAATACTAAATAAATAAATACTAAATGCCAAACCTGTCTGGTCTTATTACATTCATATCATGTTAATTTGTTTTCCTGATAACTATTGTGCTGGGAAACATAATTGTTGCCTGGATCATCACCCGACTGAAGGAAGTGTTTTTTCCCCACAAACAAGTCGTGGGGAGGAGGTCCGGTGGGAGGAAGCGTGTGTGTTAATGTGGTTAAATGTTAATGCATGAACAGGTCTGCTCTTCAGACGCTATTCACCTCACTCCAATATATGAAAAAGGATCTTTCTCCATAACAAGTGTGAGCGCCAAATAATCCATAAAATAGTTTTATTATGCTGTAGTTATTACGAGCCGACTTCTTACTGCAAAGGTGGATATTGAAAGAAATATATTACGCTGTCAGTGAATATTTTGTTTATTTTCAACAATAAATAATAAAAAAAAAAAAGTTTTCCAGGCAGCATTATGTTTCCTTCAAAATGAATTTACTGTTGCAGATTAGTTGTAAATAAATGTGATGCAAATATGTAGCTGAAAATAACTAAACAAAACATAACCAAAATATTCACTGTGTGATTCTTTTTGTGCTAAAAAACTACAGTGGAAAGCTATTTGAGGAAACGATCTGTCCTAAAAAAAAAAGAGAGAATAAAATGAAATAAACTGAGGATGTGCATCTTTAGTCGAGACGACTGGGCTTCGAGTTCAGAAGTCAGAAAATAGTGAAAGACGGACGCAAGCATTCTTTTACTGATTAACTTACAATAAAAAGGTATAAAATCCCATCAGCCTTAAAGCCTTTCTGTCCTTTAAGAAGTAGAAGAGAAACGTTTTCAGCCAGTTAGTCACTGTATGGACGGATGTATGAAAGTAAAGCTGTCCGTGTGTTCATTGACTACTTAAAACACCTCACTGACCTAACATGATGTCTATATGTTTCACACGAGGTGCAATATAAATGCTAATGTCACAGCTCACACACTACTGGAGCTTTCCATGCACCGACCTGCAGCCGAGCCAAACCGAGGCGGACGCTTTTACTCTCCATCCAATTTCCTCCCTGTTATTACAGAGGTCGGCTATAGTGGGCGTTTCTGTACGTAGCTCTAGCCGGACAGAGGGACGGGGAGACACAGCCAACCTGCTACACTCAGCTCTTCACACAGAAGGCCAGTAAGGATGGATGTATGTCTGTGTCCTACTAGAGCGCTTAACTTAGCAAAATCCATAATTCACTTTCCAGCATCATGTTGATGTATGTTAATATTTTATAACAAATGTCTGCCGTCGTTAAGGCGCTCCATCTCTCGGATTAGAGATAATATTGCTTCTGTATATTGTCTTCCCTCCATCCCTCCGTGGTGACCTGGTAAAGAAAGACTGATGAAATCAGAGCTGGCAAACATACATCAATCACACAGCAAAAACCCAACAGCAATCAATAAGGACTCTCTGACGGTTCAAGAGTTTTCTTTGTCACTTCTCCGTGTTTCAAGCCGTCTCTCTTTCGCTGAGCTCCGGTTGCCCTTTAGTCCATGTTTATTTTCCCGTTGCAGGGTATGTGACACTAGTTGACATGACATTGGTTGACAGGAAGTAAACCTGGACCCAAGTTGTTGCCTAGCAATGCCTTCCTGTTGAGACGGTCAATAAAAATGCAGGTCTATGCTGGGTCACAGCTGCTATTAGCTGATACATTTACCGCAGTTCAGACAAATTCCTCAAAACGTTGGAATGACTTCCACTAGAAGCCTTCTATAAAGTTTAGGACAAAATCACATATAACAAAAAATAACTACACAAAGGTTTGCAATGGCTATATGGGGGAATGAAAGTGCTGTCTTCCATGAAGGCAAAATCACAATGAAATCCCATCTACCTTCTTTTGCACACCACAGCAAAAAAACAGCAATAAAGCTATGAGTTTGAAGCTTTAAAGAAATGCAGACTTTAAAAGCAGCTCTTATTCCCAGGCTATGAGGAGTCTGGTTGTGGACTGATAACTTTGGAGGAAGACGAACATTCTCTTGCATATGCACAGGCACACACACACACACACACACACACACTCACACACACACACACACGCCAGGTGCAGTGCCGAGTGTTGTTCGCGTTCAACTTCACACACACACAACTGTGGAGTTTCAACCTTTTTAAAACCTCAGGGTGTTCACGATGCCTTCACACAACCCGCCTCGCTTCCCCTCAACTGTTTCCTTATCCTTAAAAACGTGGTCTCCAGAGGCCAGCCAACTGGCAGCTGAGATATAATATCTCTCACCGGGTTTGCAAGTCCTGTTTTGAAGATGAGCCTCAGAAGCTCTGACAATGCTGTCATTAGAAAAAAAGGGTGAGGTCACGTATATATTCTTCATGAAAAACGAGAGAAAACACAGAAACGTTAAGAAGTGGTGACGGGTCTTGTGTCTGTGTGTGGGGGTGGAGGTCCATGTGAACCTGAGTGCCGGCAAATGTGCTCCTCTGCTGTTATTGTCAGTGCACAGTGGAGTCCTCACCCTCACCAGTGCATACAGTCTGAGAGTGGAGCACTCCGAGAGAGGAGTCTGCAGGAGAACTGAGAGAATGACCACGACAGGCAGACGAAGGCTCTCACAGAAGAGACTTTAAAACCAGATTCAGGCATTGAAGAGGAAAACTGGTAACAAGTTGTGATTTCAATATGTAGACGGTATGATTCTCTAACAAGCAAACGCTCCTTCAGGTAAAGCTCTGCTCCATTTCTTTCATCAAGGCAGAATATGAAGGATTCCTAAATTCTGTGAGCACTGTGGATGGGTGGTATAACAGAGCATCATTAAATAACAGCTAGGGCACGCACGCAGGTGGTGGAGTGGTTAGAGCGCATGCCATGTAGGCACGTACGCATACGCAGCCGACCCCGGTTCGATTCCCGGCCGGAGGTCCTTTGCTGCATGTCACACCCCCTCTCTCTCCTGTCTTTCCTATCTGTCCACTGCTAATAAAAGGTGTCTATGCTTGAAAAAATCTGACAAAAAGATATACAGCTATACTGTGTTAACACCCGAGGCTGTTGTGTGCGTGCATGACGCTAATGTGTGATACAGGCTTTATGCTGAGATGACTTTCTTACTATTTAAGCACCAACATGACGTTTACAAGTGCAAACAGCTGCTGACGTCAAATGATATCCTCAAACATTCTGATTCTACTGCTGATACAAAGACCTGAACAGCACCTGCATCAAACTCAATCACTGATTTCACAAAAGCATGCTTAGTGGCCTTGCAGTAAAGTGATAATCAAATCTATGACGCCCCCCCCCCCCCGGGCTGTTAGTGAAATTGAAGTGAGAAGATGACAGCCAAGTGTAGGAGTAATGAAACTGCCCAGTGAAGGCCAGGTGAACATGAGAGTGCACACAATCACACCCTGAACACACAGACACACACACACAAACACACACACACACACACACACACACAGAGCGCTAGCAGGTAAGGAATTCTTAGTGAGGTTTTCAGCTGCGGCCCGTCTGCCTCCGCCCCCCAACCAGCCAGATAACGCCGACGTGGCAATCACACCGTGATGAATGAGCCGTGATAGGCAGGGAAAATTGCTCCTTGGTGGCTTCCTAAGTTCGGTCCGGGGACTCTGTATCTCCAAAGTGGAATCAAAGCTCTGTGGCCAATTCTTTTCTTTCACACCCTCTTTCTGTTGAGAAAATATTGTCTCATTTTGTACTCGCTCTCAAAACACACACACACACACACACACACTCACTGCGTGTGAAATGAACCGTTCCATCTGAATCCCAATAAGTCTCAATGAGACCAGAGAGTTGTTCAGTGGCAGCACTCGTTCCCACGGCGCCGCGGCCGATAAGCCCGGCACTCAGAATAACACATTGAGCCAATAGCCTCTGCTTACAAGCTTGTTTGTGTCTTATCGCCTGACTCATCAGTGAGGAGGAGGAGGAGCTGGGCAGGTGACAGGTGTGCGTGTGTTTGTGTGTGTTACAGGAGGAAGAGAGGTATGAAACACGCCGCCGCCGTCTGAAACGCCGAGCGGTTTTTTTTTATGCATCATGAATCCATTTATTGCCTTTGATGTGATATCAAAGCTACTGTAAAACAGGAGACTTGAACAGGCTTTTATTCTCCTCACAAGTTTGGGAAATTCCTGACACATTTGCTTTCCTAATTAAAACAAGTAGCTCATTAATTGATGTGCAATTAATCACTGTTGAGAATTGGATAAGTCTCAAGAATATATTAGTGTCGCATAGCCAGACTTATCTCCAGCGATGTGTCAGTATTAAAGAACGGCTCGGCACGTTGCCAATCTTGTGGGGGGGGGGGGGGTTGTTTGTATTTCTTTAAACCAATCGTCTTGGATGACGCTAAGCATGGGATGCAGTCACGGTGCTCTTGTGGATTAGATACATGGCCAATGGCAGGTTTATACCCAGAGTCTACTTCTGGCCAGTCAGGGTCAGACATGACTTTGATGTGTTTCACGGATCAACTGTGATCACTGGTTCAATCCCCTTCACATAAAGTCATCATATTGAAGTGTCCTTGGGCAAGACACTGAACCTGAACCTGGCATGGCAGCCTCTGCCATCAGTGTCAGAACGTACGTGTGAATAGTTGAATGTTTGACTTGTAGTGTAAAGCGATTTGGGCAGTTGAAGGACTAGAAAGACGTTTCCATTTCATAAGTTTGCTGAGTTCAAGGAGTTGCAGTGAACAATTTATGACTCACAACTGATGATAGTGATATATCATTAAGGAGCCTTTAAAAAAAGATTAAGTAGTTTTGAGTGATGCATACTGAACCTTTATAGGCCTTTTCACAAAACGAATGAGATTTCTAGAGGTGCGTTTTTTCAATGATTCTCCAGTAAAACCTATAAATTGTTCACATTTACTCATTTGAGCGGTTAAATAACGGCAGGCAGAGCAAGGACTGCAGTTTGAGTGACAATATTATTTCCTTTCATTAAAATATAATTATCTCAATTTAAATGTCAACTGCTTATATAATTAATTGCAGGAAAGCATTAATTTTTTTAAGGATTCATAAATTACTGATCAATAATATGGCAGGTGTTTAAGGGAATTGCTTCAAAAACGGCATCCTTCGTAAAACAGGTAGCAGGGTGAGAGTAGTGAGAACTAACACTCAAAGGATCTATATTTACAACAGAGGCTGAGGGAGGCTGACATGGGGAATTATTAGCTCCTGCTGATGCACTGCGAGCCTCGTCTGAAGTACTCGGGGCAAAACAATTGCGCAGCAGCAGCTCCTCTGATCCCTAGAGGACCCGAGTTTGGATCTGAAAACACAAAAATGGGTTTTTGATATGGTAATTGCCTCGTCAACCACGGAGTGTCATGCAGATCGACTGAGGAGTCAAGCTAATGAAATGACACGGAGCCCCTGCTGATGTGAGTACAGTCGGACCCACCAGTATGGTCGTGATGGTGAGAGTGGTGTTGAAGAGGGTGTCCGTCACGTTGATTGATGGAAGCTTCCTCTCCATGGAAAGTCCAGCTTCAGAGTGCCACAGGCCAATCTGCAAAGAGAACACACACACACACACACACACACACACACACACACACACACACACACACACACACACACACACACACACACACAACAGATCAGTCACTGAGTCCGTCAGCAGGAAAAGGCCAATAGAAACAATCTGTACTTAATTGCCTCCCTCTAAAGGACAATCAGTATGACCTTCACAATGGAGCGCCAGAAAGCAGTGGACAGATCACCATGTAGTGAGACAAGGTGATAGGGAAAGTTAGCAGGACTGCATAAGGAAACAAAGACGCCTGTGTGTGTGTGTGTGTGTGTGTGTGTGTGTGTGGAGCTCCTTCAGGTGCGAACACGGGGCATGTGTTCAATCAGAGGCAACAGAATGCATTCATTAAACCAATTACCGGCAAATCCTGTGGTGCGGAGCCACATTCTCATTTTCATTACAGCTCGAGTAGCGGCTTCACACCTCCACCTCACACGGCGTCGTTCCTCCCATCCGCCCTTCCATCCGTCTCTGCCATCTCCCGTTTCATTAATTCATGTGCTCGGCCCAAGTGTGTCAATCCCCGACGCCGTCTACCCCCCCCTGCGACTTTCCGGTACATTCCTCCGACTGTAAAACCTTGGTGATTTGTATGCTCTAACCTTGAAGAATTCTTCCTGTGGTTGGGAAACATTCTGCAACCCTGGAGCTTTTTACAATCTAGATAAAGTGAGAAATGTTGGAGTACAACGGAGGTGTTTCTCATAGTTTTGACAGGACAAAACAGAGCTGTGAGTTTACCTGTGCTGTGAATTCTTTATTATTCACAATCATCTTCGCTGGCGATTATATGGTGAGAATGATGTGACACACAGGCAGAAATATCGGCAAAACAATTTTGCTTTCCTTATCATGGTGGCTTCACCAGCTATCATTTTGAGTGTGCGGCAGTTTCAACATCAATAACAGAGCGGTTGCTTTGTGTTGGCCCAGAAGAAACATCAACAGCAAGATAATATGCTAAATGTGTCCTTTTATTAGTTTATCTGTGGTTTTGATTTAAGAAATGAGGAGTATTTATAAGAACTGGAGGTCATTCTGCCCACTGTGTTCCTGCTAAGACGATAGTGTCTCTCACTGGTATGGAAACACGTTCGGAAAAAAGGGCAGCAATTTCAGCATCTCATTAAATATGCCAACCAATCACAACAGCTGAAGAACAAAATCATGACAATTCAAAACCGTCGTTTACATTCAAACGCTGTAGCCTACCTCATTATGTAAACATTGCCACCCACGTCATGAAGACAGTAGAGAAATAATATCCCTTATCATAATAATCAGTCTCCATTGTGAATATGATATAGGAGGAATAAATGAGAAAACACGGCATCTAATTTAGCCTTGATACATTGTTGGTGTGATTCAATCCTTGTCACTAGAACGGATTCTCTGATTAGAAAACCTTCGGGAATGTTCACGTCGGTTGGAGACGACTAACTGTAACAGGATCAGTGATTGGAGTCGGATACGAACACGAAAAAGTAAACAAAGCGCTCCAATCTTGGTCGTAGTTTGTTTCAAGGCCAAATTGCAAAGAATTCTCAAGAGATTACAACCCATTCAGGTTGATCAGTGCCTGTATTGGAAGCCATTAAACCAGTCTCCTAACAGTGATGATGAATAGCTGAGAGATATAAAAAAAAAATGGAAGAGAAAGCTCCCTGAATCATAAATTTCCTTTGAGAGTATGATCAAAAAGATCCCATCTCCTCTGGTCTACTTGTTGGGAGAAACAGCACCTTGCTCACAAAAAAAACACTATCTGTAAACCTGCACAACACTCTCTGCTGATGACGGCCTCAGGAAACAGAACATGTAAAGCAAAAACATGATCTTCAGCAATCAGCGCAGAGTCAGTTGCCTGTGAAGGTGGTGGGAGGTGGGAGTCCATGGCTTGGCTGGGCTCAGCAGGCATCCAGAGACCAAGAGGTCTGAGCATCGAGGTGACCGAGAGGGTGATTCTTGGCCAGGAACAGGAGGTGGAGGGAGAAGGGAGCTGTGAGCAGGAAGCATATGCTGGCGGGGGAGGAACCGGCCCTTCGTCAACTCTCTTTGAGCCGGCAGAGAAAATAGAGCTGTACTGTCTCTGAGTCGCTCCCACTAACAGTAAGGAAGACCTCACATCAGCTAATGTAAGCGGGGAGGCACGCTCGCGAGCAAACACACGGTCGCATTCATCAAACGGACTGAAAACCTTTAATGCTGTAATTATTCTTTGCAAGACTGTGCGATAAATTACACGTTTTTTATTATTGATTCGTGCAATAAAAATGGGGAGGCTCCTCATTAAGTAGCACAAATCGGATGAGAAGATGAGAACAGAGTGTCTCAAAGTTGGAGATGCACCAGTGTACAACTAATTAAATTGACGAAATATGAATCAGAGCGTAACGCCGTAGCCATTAATCTGATGGGCGGGAAAAGAACATCAGTAATCTTACATGTCTTTTCCCTTGGAACACATTTTATAATAATTCTGTAGGTTGTGCAAACTCTGAAGTAAAGGGAGTCTTCACCGTTACATTTAATCTGGCGAACCAACACCATTGAACCATTGCATGAAGCCTCATTATAAACACAGCACAACCGGGAATCTAAGACCATAAAGCTTTTAGAGGAAGCTGCATATTGCCAAAAACCAGACTCTGTTTGCGAACAATATAAATGGCTGTAACTTGATGCTTCTCATTTGTGGTGTTATACATTTGGTATTTACACTGCTGTTACCGCCAATAACTAATTCAAACAGACACATTCTGACAGAGTTCAGACTGTGGATGAGCACTGTGAGCTACGCCGGCGAAACGGGGGAGGCAGGAGGGAGAATAAGGTATAATAAGAGAGAGGGGAATAGGAGACGAGCGAAAAGGAAAAGAGAAAGATGCAGGGAATGTCAATCACTAACTGAGTAGGTGCGGTGAGGCTGGTGAATGGAAAGAAAAATCAATGAGAAAGTATGAGGAGCAGCCAGCTATAGAGCTAGAACATGAGGCGGGAAGAACAAGAGAAAGAGATGGAAAAGACAGACAGGAAGATAGAGAGAGAGAGATAGTCTATGCGAAAATAAAGAGAAAGAGTGAGAGAAAAAAGGAAGAAAGACGGCGAAAAGTGACAAGAAGTGGAGCGACGCTCCCTGTGAGGGATTACCCAGGGTTCATTCTGCAACCTGGAATTACAGCGTGAGCAAAAAGATTAGGGGGGCTGCTCATCGAAGCGACGGGATTGGCTGGTTCTCCTGTCGCCAAGTCCAATGGGGTGTGGCGAGAATGCGGAGTGATAGACGCATCCATCACATGTGAGAGAAACAGGAGCGACCATTATCAAGCATAATGTCATACAGCCCACTTAGAGCGAGGCTGAAGCGCTCAGGTGTCACAGCAGCGCAAATGAGGCTGAGTGGAGACGGAGATGTGTCTGTGTCTTGAAGTCTTGAAGCCTGGAAAAAGTTCGATGCTCACACTGTTTCATTAAAGTCTGAACTGTGTGTGATTGATGCTGTTACTTCTGAACACACACACACACACACACACACACACACACACACACACACACACACACACACACACACACACACACACACACACACACACACACACACACACACACACACACACAAACAAACACAAATGCATCATGTTATTCTGGGTCTGGTAATTTATTCCAAAGCCAGCCAGCACACTCATCATTTGGCCTTATGGAGAATAATGCCGCTGCTTGTTCAATCCCAGTAATGAGAGTCAAACTCGTCACAGCAGATCTTCAAAGCAGCGTCGCGGTTTCCTCCAAGTGGAGCAGACGGCGAACAATGGATGCCCTCGCAGCAACGGTCCCCGCTCAGCCTGCCAGTCCCCAACCTACCGACTGTCCAAACGTCTTCGTCTCCGGCCACCATGTTAGTGGAGACGCGTTTTTTTGGGTCTCTTCTCTTCTGGAAGTGTAACTCATAAGTGATATAAATTGCTAAAACGTAGGCCTGTTTGACATGATGACATTTACACCAAGTACAAAATGACAGATGGAGACAACAACATGCTGCACTCATAGAGATGTGGTCATACATATGGAAATATGTTCTGTTACTATTAATGTCCTGCACACACACGAGGCAAGCTAACCTCTAGAAAAACAGCATGTCAGATCAAAAGTAAGTGTTTATCAATCCTTGTTAAGTTATAAAATCATAAATGTGTATCTCAAAGAGAAGCTCACAAGACTGCTGAGAGAACAGAGAGCGAGTATGAATCTGTAGGAAAGAAGGAATAAAACGAGGTTACGCTGCATGGACGCTTGTTCTTCAGAAACATTATACCGAGAGTCTTGGTGGGATTTGGACGGGGAACTGTGCAGACTGATAAAAAACAGAAAAACAGAGGCAAACTTGCAGGCACAGAGGCACTCACGCACATAAATTTGCATGTACATGCATATTACACCCATACACACACTCAAAGACTAGCGCACACACACACACACACACACACACACACACACACACACACACACACACACACACACACACCCAGCCAAGCAAGCCGTACACAGTCTCACCCAGCCTTGAAATCCGTTAAGACTGGGGGATCTTGCAAAACAGCTCATCCATTCCGCGTTTGATCTATTCCCCATCTCCAGCCTGCAAAGTGCAAACTGAGAAAAACAAAAGAGGAAAGGGGACTGCTGTACGTCTCCGAGAGACCAAACAAAGGAGAGAACTACAGACACACAGAGGATGCCGGTGTGGGGAGAACTAGATGTGAGGCTCTGCCTCGACAAATCCAATATGAATTTTACCGAGACGCAGTCGCAGACTCAGCGCAGCGAAAGAGAAGTGAGCGGCGGATGATGATTCTGTAGGATTGCACTCATTTCTTATTTGATCTCATGCAAAGGTATTACGATTGATTTGGCTCTGCTTTGACGGGCGAAACACTCACACTGCCCTCGTACACATGTAACACTGTGTTCTTCATCCACTCGGGAGAAGGCAGTTACCATCAAACCTTGACCAGCTTTAGATTTCTCTCAACGTTTTGAGTGTTTCTTGGTCAAGATGCAGGGGTGAAAAAAAGACGTGGAGAGGACTTGGGGGGGAATATGTCAAAAGATGACTAATATGTCTTGCTGCCCAGCTTTTCTTCAGTCCTACACATTTACATCAACATCATGCAGCTGACTCCTGACTATCCAGTCAGATTATAATAATCATGCAGCAAGGCCAGACATTCTAACGATACTTCAAAAGAAATACATCCAATCACATGTATCACTCGTTAATAATATTCATCTGAATTTGAGCAGCTTAAATGCAAACGTAATGAGAAGAAATCGAACAAAACTGACTGACTTGAGTCTTTTGCGGTCAGTCAGCTTGTTTCTTCTCAAAATGGATAGCTTGTCCGACCTCCAGCGCCGTCTGCAGCACCGAGGACGTTCAACTCATAACGGTGACAGATCTGTTTGCAATAAACGGATCGGCTCATAAACGGATCCCCTGCTTTGCGACTGAGCATTTCAGACGTAAGTGTGGCTCGTAACTAAATTTATACAACACGTTCCTCCATCAGAACAATTTCCGAACACACTTTACACGGTGATGCGATGTGAAAATCAAATCAGTGTTCGCCCAGCGGAGAGCATCACGTACACCGGAGAGATTAAACAACTTAAAAGAAGCAGCTACCCTGGGGAGGAGCCAACAGAAAACATGAAGCAAGAATGCAAAAAAAGAGAGATCTGCTGGAGGTGATAGAAAAAGACGATACTGAATTCACACTTATAATTTGTGCTTCCAGGCAGATGAATCCAAAGTCTTAAAAAACGAGCACCTACAGTCTGCACAACGAAAATGAACAGAAAAAGATGGCACGTAAACAAGGTGAAGAGAAACCGTGTTTAATGGATGATCCTCAGAAATGAATGTGGTCTGACATGCTGCGGTTCCAGTGGCTGGAAACTCCACTCACAAACACACATCATCCGAGGCAGTTTAATACTGACAACGAGCCGCGGCGGGACGTTCCATCCTGATGAGCTCCTGGATGTCGTTAGCGTGGCTACGGATCACGATAAAACACGGAGTAAACACAAACAGAAGCAGGTAAGAGAACGAGGCCCTGTAGTCTCTTGATGTAATCCTCAGAGATGCGTTGCAACTTTTCAGGGACAATTTGATTTAACAATGAAATAATACAGATTCATACTGGCAAATAAACACAGAATTTATACCCACTAGTATTTCCTTTCCCCTGCTGGCAAATGGCAGTTTCCCATTCTACTCTTTATCTCCAAATAGTAAATAATGTATACTTGTTTTGTTGACTCCTGCGAGGGGTGTTTTTCCCTCACAGATTTTCAATTTCACTGACAATTTTGACACAAGCCCTATTAAATCCTGACTCTGACAGACAAACAGATTCATGGCGAGACTCAACTTGCAGGATTGATGTGTAACACCAGAACTCCTCGTGGACGGAGGCCATTCTGAACACCTTTACACCCGAGTTAAACTAACATCCCTTGGCGATGTAGATGTGGCTTTAATTATTGCTCGCAATTACACAGTGGTAAAACAGACACCTACTTACTCTCCCTCTAATACACTCTGTCTGTCGGGCTCTGTTGCTCACACAAACACACAGAGTCCAGATTGAAATAGGTTTAAACTGCGCAGCTGGAGGAGATCACAGTCTCTCAACGTACTCTGACCTTAGTGGCAGGAGCTCAAGCAACCAGCTCTTGTGTATTACACCCTGTATGTCCATCACACCTGGATAAGCCATACTCATCTCTGCCGGAGCCCCAGCCAGAGAAAGAGATCCGAGCCACGTGGTCCTGATGCTGAGCTACATGGCCTCCTATGATAATGTCCTTCAAGGAGAGAAAAATAGATTTGGAGGCAGTCTTGAATCTGTCTACCTGCTGTGCACCACCCTAACATCTCATCCCCTCTCCTCCCCCACCTCTCCCTCGCTACACCTGTCCCCTCCCCTCCCCCTTGCTTCACATTGCAGCAGCAGCAGGGGGAAATTCAATTGAGTGCATCTGCATCCACAGCGGAGGGAGGGGGGGCAGCGCTGGAGTAATAGTGTTCTCAGGGATGGGGTGGGGGCAAAGAAACGGGGAGGAGGAAGCCAAAAACAGATTGCCGTAATAAACATAGGAGCAGCACTGACAGGAAATAAATAAATCCAATCCAAAAGAGAAAGAAATTTCAACGAGCACATTCACCCTTTAACTGGAGGAAGTCTTGTGTAAATAACACAGCTCAAATCATTTCTTGCAAATTGAAGTGGCGCCCATGCAGTGTACGCGTGTGCACCCGAGAGTGTGCGAGCATGTGTCTGTGCGTGTCTCGGAGATATTCCAGGCACTCGGCGTTCCCTCAGATATGGGGGGTTAGATGTGTATAAAAGGGTCTCTGCTTACTGCACCACCTCCGTTGCTCTACCCCGAAGACCTTGACACAAGGACGCCCGGGTATCGCAAGTTTATTCAAAAAAGCAAGCCGGCTGTGAATACCCAAATGATAATTCATGAAATTAGAAAGGGTGTTCTTGAGCATGTCTGGATGATTTAACAGTTTATGATGATTTTTCTTCACAAAGATTCACAATGGGGACAGAAAAATGAGAACACGGGGCCGAAATGTGTGTTAAAAAAATCAATATCCAAGGTGAAAGAAAGTGTACTGCAACCAAGGATCCTGTTTATTTCCATGAGATGAACCATCGGTTGGAGCTGTGGCTGCTCAATACATGGAAGAAGGAAATCAGGCAAAATGATAAATTAAAGCGTCAAGCAGTGATGAAAGGGCCCTCACAACCCCACGCCATTCAGTGGTGGGGTTCGCCACATGACACAGCTCTGAATTATCATAAATGTCGGATTAAGGATTTAAATTCCGACTATGTGGTGCTAGAGAACACACACACTAATTACACGGCATGCTGTATGGGTGTGTAGATGCCTTCAGGCCTGGATGTCTGTTTTGGGTCGGACTGGAAAATGTAAAGTCATGGCGAAACATGCAGATTTAACAGGAAGCCACCAAAAATGTTCCACGAAAAACACGTGACATTTGGAAAGAAGTCATTCAGCATGAAAAAGAATAAAAAAATGACAAAAAACATCTTAGTCACTTAATATGGAGACAACAGCGTGGTTGACTGATCGACTAAGAGGGAGCAGCCCAAGACTAAATGATGAGTTTAAAGTTTTTGCAATATTTTGTCAGTTTTTGTGCGTCAAAAATGTGCTGGTAAAATGAAAAGTACATGAAAAAGAGAGCAATGATCCCACCAAATATCGTGAACATCAAAGGAGCCCTGATGAGATTTTGGGGGCGCGTTGGAGCCCGTTTTTTGCCAGTTCTGAACATTTTCATGAGAAACCCCTCAAATATGTGATTGCACAGAAAAATAATTACCTCTAAACAATGGGTTGCTCGCCTTTTCAGCGCCAGGGACCCCAACGGCCCCCGGCTGGGCCCCTAATGAATTTGATGGTGGTGTTGAACATGGCTAGAGTATTCTCCACCTGAGGTCGAAACCTAATCAGTTCTTTGTATTCAGACAATTAATTCTTAATGTGGCAAATCCCTGATAAAAATGAATGAGTTGCTTTCTATTTCAGCAAATCTGCTGCGGGTTGTTCAACTGGAGGTTTCTATTACTTCAGAGAAAGTAATGGAAAACTAGACCCAACTTAAACAAATTTGAAAGTCATGTTCATGTGATTACAGGTTTCAGGGAAGCAGAATCCGAGGATGGCATGAAGCAAAATGAGGAAAAACGTTGCACCTTCAGTGCCAGTTACTAACTTAATGTCTCTGATTCTAATCTGCCCTTGGACATCACATTTTGCAAAGCACCTGTGGACTCAATAATGAGAACAATTTGCTTTGAGTCATGCTGGAGTGAGTCAGCCTCTGGCCTCATCCACACCAGCGAGCTGCAACCTGCTCACAACCTGCTCCGTGGCCTCGCCAACTGACCCTTTAGCTCAAAACATGTTTCTCTTTCTTTTGTCTGGTGGTTTCTATACCAACACTCCACCAAAGTGCCTCCATTATAAAACTCAATGAGTGCTTCTCTACAGGAGATGTGGCTGCAATGACCAGATATGCACATGTGTGTACGTCAACACACAGACATGAATATACAGAAACACTGATACAGCTTGCTAGCATCAGTGTCTCTATCACACAACAGAGCCTAGCGCTGTAACAGGCAACAGCTTGCCTAGCCCAAACTGCAATAATTACTAATTTTACAGCCCTGTCAATTTAACAGGCGTGCTGCTGTCAATGAGCTCCGTGCTGGAAATGAGAGCCGGTCCACGGAGGCCAGGGGGTGGGGGGGCTGCAGAGGGGGCTGGACCACTCTGCCGGTGTGGTGTTTGCCGCGGTGCCGGTGGCTGGCAGGCTGCAGTGTGGTTGTTTTGGAAGCACACAGCGTACAAACATAGATGGCTGTGGGCTCGGTGTGTGCCATTGTGTGCGGAGCCAAGAAGCAAGCAGCGGGGGCTGGCACCGACCCCGTCAATGCTCTCTCTCTCTCTCTCTCTCTCTCTCTCTCTCTCTCTCACACACACACACACACACACACACACACACACACACACACAGTGTAAACATAAAAAAAAGCAATGCATTAAAATGAACACACACAGGCACAGGACAGCACTGAGAACTGATGACGTACCAGTCCGCGGTCCTACACCTGCTCAGTATCACAATAAACTAGTCCCATACTTCTGATCCCCCACAAATAGAAGATGCTGTTATCCATTTTGGGAAGTTAGGAAACAGCTCCGTCTTTTGATGTTCCCGACGCGGAGGATACAGTCTGTGTGTTCACAGGAACAGGTTGACTTATATTATCCATCTGTATGTATCAGGAATTGTACTGTTTCACAGCACAACCCTGGTGGTCATACCATCTGGAAAATATACACTCAGAAACATGTTCACACGCACACACGCACACACACACACGCACACACACACACACACACACACACACACCCGCGCCAACATAGTTCTTCGCATTAGTCTCCTTTATCTAGCTCATTACACTGGCTTGTGAATAGCCGTGGCAAAAGGATATAGAGGATTACAGCCTATTCCTTTAATATGATTAGTCCTTCCAACAAGCAATAGGAGTGAAGGTCAATGTTGTTGCCTTAAGTATTAAACGCGGCGACAGCTAGTTCACATATGGAGTGAAAAAACAGACCCCGGCTGTAATTTGACATGCGGGAATGTGATTTCTAGTTTTATAGCTTTGTCTTTGCCTCCTTTCTTTCTGTCCTATTTCCCCTCTCACACGCCCTTTCTGTCTCATTTACTTTCCGCCCGTCATCCCCCCCCTTGCCTCCTCTGTGGTTTGTCGTTGCTTCCAGGTGGCAGCGGTGCCACGGCCAGAGCGTGGACAATGGCAATGCCAACGTCCTACACTATCATCATTGGCCTACCTGGCTGCCAGCGCGGGAGCAGCTGGGAAATATTATTTGCCTGCCAAATAAACTGACCGAATAAAGATGATTGTGTAATGCAGCCACATCATGTTTGGGAAATAAGAGGAGGCTGAATGAACTGTCATCTGAATGGTTGCTTTCATGTTTTAAGCCATTACTGGAATCCTGCTTTTATATCATGAATGTATGGTTATGGCACTCTAGAGGTCATTTTCAGATGATTCTCTCCCTGTGAGGAATTCTGCATCACACCATACTTGGTCAAAACGCACCAATCAATAATGAATTATTCAGGCAAAGGAAATAAAAAGGGAGATGATTTAAAGTTCTGACTGCACAGCATTAATAATACATTTGAGCAGCCACAATGACAATATGACAATCGCCCTTTGGGCTTTGACAGTTAAAGCCCAAAGGTCACCTTCGGTGTCAAAAGTAAAATGTTATACCGCATCAATCCTAAAGTTGTCTCCAACCTGGTAATATGGTGATTTTTTGTTGCTTTTTCATACAATCCCGTGCTAGCAGGAACAGTGCAGACTATTACTCAGCAGACTGATAGCTGTAGATAAATAGCTAGATGGATGAAACAGAGGAAGGTGGAGCAGACAGAGCAGCGGGGAAAATGTTATAATGTGTTAAAACGCCCGCAAGAGAAATTCAATATGCGACAGTTATTGGCTGCAGAGTGTTGAACCCCCCGAGGAGCTGATGGTCACACATGCCAGGCGATCCATAGCGCAGCCACGGGGCTCGGGGTGAGGCAATGATGGGGAAGGGAAGAGTGTGGAAGTGGGCTGGAGGAGCGAAGGTGGGCGGCTGCAACATGCCTTGTTGCTCTCCGTCTCCACAAGTTGTTTAAATGTTTCCCGTATCAACGTGTCGATTTTGTAAGAATTCTCCTTAAACTCTATTTAAATGTGTGCGGGCAGTGAGCCACCCTCCCTTATCTCTGCCAAGGCCCCGACACCTCCGGTGCCTGCCTGGCTGAAGCCGCCCCGACCCAACAGCATGATGGAGGTGTGAGTTAACAAAGCAAACAACACCCCTGTCCCGTACCCCCGTCTAACACCTTGCCTCTCCCCATTACCATAACTGGCAGGGCTGCTTTATAATACTTCTGGTTGAAATCATCACATTAGGTCTGATAGCATTATCCTTCTGCTTGACTGGCCCGGTGCCAGTATAAAGAGGGGACATGGGGGGACACAGACAAGGTTAATAAAGGAAGATGGGCTGCTGTCTGACTAGAGCGTTACTAAGATATTTCTCTCACAGGCAGGAACTCAATCCTCTCTTTCATTTCGTCTCAAAGGAAAGGGCCAAACCTCTCTATTGCTCTCGGTGCTGTCAAGACGCCTGTGTCTTGTCTCTATCTCACGATAGCATAACAACAGCTACTTAAAATGCTGTAGATAAGAAAGCACAAACACAGCTATCTGCTGCAGCAGAGTGGTGAATACTTGTTGGATTATGGATACGTTAATATACGTCATACATAATGCAGCATTGACGGGACAACCACAAAAGTGGCGGGGCAGCAGGGAGCCCAGCTGTCAGGCTCAGAGACAGGTACTCCCCGGGGGGTACTATGAAAACGTTTGTCTGAGCGGTTACAGTTATCACTTCACATCATTTAAGAAGCAATACTAAAGGCATTTATGGAAAACAGGATTTTAAGAGCAAGCTGTGTGAAGCTCACACACAGTATCGGCTGCTGTGTGTGAACACGTCACAGTCAGAATAGTCTGTGTCACAGTAAGACACACGTTTTATTGCATGCACTGAATGTTACCTGTAACAGGTAAACAGAGGTGGGAAGCAACAAAGTACAAATACTTCATGACTGGACTTCAGTTCAATTTTCAGGTATCTGCACTTTATTTTTCGGACAACGTTGAACTTTTACTCTCTACATTTTAAAACAAACATCTGTATGTTCTACTTCTTACATTTTCAATACAGGCTTGTTACTTTAGTTTTAATGCATTTCAGGGGAATTTTATGCCGCAAGATTAAGTTAGCAAGTATAAATGTACTTCATAGGCATACTTTTTACTTCATACTTTGAGCACATTTCTTGTTTTAAGAAGTTGAATCAGTACTTTTTTATCAGAGTATTTTTTGAAAACAAGTAGTACTTATACTTGAGTATAGAATGTACTTTTGATGCAGGTAAATGTGCACTGATGTGAAAAATCAGTTACTAAAGGATGATCAGGTTATTGGTCATCACTTGGCTTTTATTAAATGAAAGTGGAGGATTTTATCATTTATTTACTTATTATTGACAATATGCCAGTATTTGACTGCCTTCACTGTTAAAGTAAGAATTATTGCCAAAGACCCAACTGTTGAATGTCTTTAAACAACTTATTTTTTGTTCTCCCTATTGGACAGAAACGTTGTGTCCCTTGGAGGAAAACCACAGGTTTGTTGATGGATGGGAGAATATTGGGCAATCACTTTGTCTTCCATTTGAAGCAATGTTCTTGTCTCCAACTGCCTCACTAAACTCCTGGTCCCTGGGTTGGAATGCCAGCTCTCCATCGGAGGGACGAGTGACACACACACAGCTGATCATCATCAAAGGTTGTAGAAATCCCAGATAACATCAAGTAGCATTAAAGAATGGCAGAACAGAGCACAGTGTGCTCCCAGGCCTGGCTGTGCAGAGAGACACGGTGGTGTCTGCTGCACACTCGGCCTCCGTCAGTCACCTCGGCCAGCACGCCGTCACCACAGATGTCTTATTGATAGCTGTCACACATCAGATGCAGAGAGACGGTGGCTCCGGCCACGCCTGTGCTGTTTTCTACCGGACCTTCCCCTCAACTATACTGTGCAGTTTGACACATTTCTCAACAAGATCTTGATCTCTTGATCGGGTGGTGGCGATGGTGTTGATGGAGGTGGCATGATGGGTCACGGCTCAATACCATTAGGCCAGTGATCCTGATTGGCCTACGCTACACCTGGGCAAACGTGTGCTTTTGATTGGAGGAGAATATCACCCATAGTCCAATGGATGGCTCCACCTGTGCTTATGTCACCAACCCCTGAGCATTTGGTACAGTTCATAGCACAAGAGCTCCGCCCTCCTTTCATTCACAGCCAATACAAAGCTCAGATTGACGTTACCTGCTTTAGGCCATCCTTGCTGTTCTGCATGATCCTCAGGGCGTAGTTCGACCGCTGACCTTTGCTGTTGAACTCGATGTGGCCCGTTAGACCATCCAATTCTACCTATCCAGCACAGAGACAGCAACACATTAAAACATCACCAGGAAGATCCTGCCTGCCTCCCTCTCAGTAGCACCTGCTACGTTAGCACAACCAGCTCCATATCAGCCCTGAAATATGTCGAGTTTAGAATAACAATATGAAGACGAGGCTCTAATATCTTCCTTGTACGGCAAAAACAGACGAGCCATTAATCACGTCTTCTTCGTCGGAGAGAGAAAGACAAACAGTCTGATATTAAAATGTGTCACATTTAAGTATTTTGATAGCCCAATCACTTATTGTGCCATTTCCATTATAGGATAACACATTTTATTCCCTGACAGCTCATCTTTATCTCACTCTCCCTCTCTATTGCCCATCAGTATAATTTAGAGACGAGATACACTGACCTGGTGGCTAGAGAACATATCTTTAAAGAAAGAATAGACGACGACATATACATTATTATCTGCTGTCAGAATATAATCAATATAATCAAGTTCTCAACTAGCATGTGTATCTATCACTATCTTATTATTGCTGTTTCCTGTTGAACGTGAGTGAATAAAAACACACACAAACACAGTACAGAGTATTTTAGGACTCAGGATATTTTTGGACATTTTGAGAAATATGTTTTCAAGCTGAGAGTTACTTGTGATGTTTGTCATTTCCTGTATGTGTGCAGTATAAAGCAACTGGTTCGTTCATCTTAGCAAAAAACAGCCAGCCTGGCTCCAAGGTTGGGTCAGATTATATGAAATGACAATTTTTCTAATATGTAACATATTCCATTGGATTACAAAATATACAAAATAATAGAATCTTAATAAAAGGCAAACATTTAAAATATCACACAAACAGATCTGAGTTGCACAAATATGACTTTTTCTCTTACATTCAAGCTGAAACTGCATTCCAAGGTTATCTAGCTCGTGATGTATTTCTGAGTGAAACTGAATAAGCAGACGGCACAGAATGTTGTGAGGAATTTGATTTGATTGTTGCTGTTTCTTTTGTGAACATTTGTGTCGCTGTACGTTTTAATCAAGGACTTTGCTCTTGTAACGTAAGAGGAACATCTACTCAAAATGTTTTAAAAAAAAGGAATGAATGCACCATCATCCAAAGTCATCATTATAAAACAAAAAAAAGTTCTTTATGCTATGCTGGACTATCCAGCAGAAAGCAAATAACCATATTTCCCCAAAAGGTCAAACTATTCCCTTTAAAAGTCAAGCTGAAATAAAAGAGAAAAAAGCCTTTTCAACCCTTTTAGATCACATCCCAGGTGATATATTTAAAAATATGTGCCAAAAAAATCTCTTCATGTTTTATTTCAAAATCCAATGTTTTGTGCTTTGTGGGAAAAAAATGACTCATGCTTCTATCAGCTAACCCGAATCCCAACCCAACCAATTTCAACCAATGATATCATGACATCCATCCATCAAATCGGCTACTACGACTCTGCAGAGCTAGCAAAGGTTGTGTGCTAATCTCCCAACGCCATGTCCCGCCTGCCTTCCCTCGGAAACACGTCGCCATCCGGGAGCTAGAGCCTCTCCAAATGCCATTTCACTTGACTGTAAGGTGAGCGGGGGTCAAGAGTGTCATATATTTTCCTGATGTCCAGCAGAGGCAATCTTACCATCCTCAGGTAATTCATGAGGCTGGTGCCGTGCTCCCAGATCTTGGAGGACTTGCAGGAGAGCTGAGTGGCGCCGACATTCTGGCTCCGGTTCAGCTCCTGGACCGCCGCCACCACCGCGTATACCGCATCAAAGAGCAGAGCTGAGGAGAGCTTCAGAGGGAGGCAAGAAGGTGAATGCATTATGCATACACACACTGACAC